>NC_059107.1:80107718-80746051 GCF_020740685.1 Jaculus jaculus | reverse complement strand
CCTAGGGCTCATGATTATCCCTGTTGTAGCTTTTCAGTATCAGGAATGTATTCCATCCCATGGAATGGGCCTCCAGTCCAATTAGAGCGTGGTTGGTTTCCCTCATAACAGACATGCCTGTTGCACCCATTGGCTCATTTGGCCTGGCTGGCTAAATATAAGACTTTTATTGTCCACTGTTGAGTATCTTCACTGGTGATTTCTCTTTCTCCCATTGAACTGCATACAGTGTAGCTTTTTCTATCTTTACGTCAGCTGGTCTACATGGAGGAGTCTTTCAGCTCAGCTCCATCAGGATTTCTCACTGACATTGCAGCCCAAGTATGTGGAGCCTTACCATATTCACTATTCAGATGGAGTGGATATTTTTTGTCATCACTGTACACTCTTGACTGTAAAATATTCACAAATTTCATGATGATAGGAATAATGCTACTTAGATTTTCTATTTTTATAACAAGTATCATTGTTTTAAATTGGTCAATACAACTTTTAATATGATCAATAAAACACATTCTTACTGGTGCATATGATTTATAAATTTGGATTGCTATTTTAAAGAGGGAAAGCATTTTTTTTATCAAGGTGAATGAGAGAGAGAGAGACAATAATATTGTTAATATTTAAAAAGCAGTAAATGGAAGCCATTGATGAATCAATGAGACAAGCATACTCAAAATAGATGCTGTCTTAGAAATACTATACAAGCACTGGTAAATATCTGGAAAATATACTTTGACTATAAATGTAACCAGATTGGTTTCACATGTGTCTTGGGTGCCTAGTGAATTTGGGCAAAGTGTATTTATTTTAAAATGGCCCAAAAAGCTAGAGAAAGCCATGATTCTCTATATGTCTCTATAGTTTGGATTCTGTTATGCTTCATTGTGAATTGTTTAGTAATACTTTATTTTCTTTATTTAACAACATAAACTAGCATAGCTAGTAAATATTATTACTAGAAAAAATTCTTTGTGAGGAATCCGTAATTCTTCCATGTTCCAGGCATGTCTTCTCTTGTGTGCCATGGTTGTTTTTTAAGAACTAGTCAGGGCTGGGTAGATGGCTCAAGGCTTAAAGGTGCTTGCTCACAAAGTGTGTTAGCTTAGGTTAAATTCCTTAGCCTCACATATGAAGCCAGATCTACAGTGACAAGAGACCCTGGGGCATCCATTCTCTGCCCACCCCTCTCATATATATACACACACCACACACATGTGCAATACATAACAAATTATTCTTTTGAAAAAGTACTAGTCCCCAGGCTGAGCATACAATGAGTCTGGAAAGCTTAGCAGTACATCTTGTGCTGAGGACTTAACCTCGCAAAGAACACACTTTTTCAAGAACCGCATAACCATTCAAGTATATGTATATCCTTCTCTCATCTTACACAGTGCTATTCACTTCCCAACACATTCTTCTCCTGCATCCTATTAACAGGTGGTTTTCATTTCACTCCCACTATTGTGTCACATCTTACTATATGCAGTGAGTCCTTTTATTCTTCCAAGGACATTAATTCACATGGTATGATGACTTCAGATGCATACAGCAGAGTTGGAGCTTATCCTTGACAGTTTCAGTGTAACTCAGCTGCTCCTGCCCAGAGGTGGAGCACATATTACTTTGGAACCATTCAGCCCTCTATCTCCTTGCTCTGGCATCGCTTCCTTTATTATACAAAGTACTAAGTAAACATAGAGTATGATTTCTCTATTGTGATCCTTTAGAGAGCTTGCATGAATCCTGGTACCTTGATGTTCTTCCTGTGTTCATTTGTTGTTGCTGTCTGTTTTGAGTTTGCACATCTTTCTATATGATTATTTTATTTGTGTGCCATGTACGTGTTTATTTGTGTGAGTGCAGGCACATGGGTGCCAAAGGGAGCATGTAGAGGTCAGAGGATAACTTTGGGGTCTATCCTTGCTGTTCCAACCCATTTCAGGCAGGGGTTCTCTGAATCCCTTTGTTCTTTTTGTTGCCCTCACAGAGAGCCTCCAGGAAATTCTCTCTGCCTCCCATCTCTATAAGAAACCTGCCATGGTGTCTAGCTTTTGTACATAGAATCTGATGATCAAACTCAAGTACTTAAGTTTGAGTGCTAAGCACTGAGCCGTTTCCTCAGCGCTGGTTAAGTATTTCTGAGAATCACTGCCAGTACCAATCATTGCATTCTTTCCTTGCAGGTACTACAGTGCAACCATTCTGCAGATGTCTGGTGTGGAAGATGATAGACTCGCAATATGGCTGGCTTCAGTTACAGCTTTCACAAACTTCATTTTCACACTTGTGGGAGTCTGGCTTGTTGAGAAAGTTGGTCGCAGAAAGCTTACGTTTGGTAGTTTAGCAGGTAGGTGACTCAATGCAGAATTCTGTTTTAAACATTTTTCATTGTATCTCCAAAGGACACTACTAATATGCCTCTGACACTGATTTCTTAGCTGAACAATGTAAAATTAAAGCAATAGACAAAAATACAGTTTAAAAAGTAAGATTTTTGAGCAGTACAATGATATATATATAACTAAAATCTTGACTAGTGGAAATAAACAATCTGATATAGCTAGGATAATATTTTTCAGTTGTTGGAATTTAGCTCAAAAGAACAGAAATGAAAAGAATATCAACTTTTACTCTATCCTTATTTGAAAAGCTTGTTATTAATGTGCTTACTTTATGAGATTCTATTTTTAATTTTGAAATAATATGAAAACAAATTTATTTATTTATTTTTATAAATCTTGAACAATGGAACATAAGAATCATACAGTTTCAGGGCCAGGGTACTGGCTTAGCAGTTAAGAGCATGTACTGAGCAAGCATGAGAACTTGAGACTACCTGAGTTTGATTCCCCAGTGTCCACATAAATGGCTGTGTGTGGCACATTTATCTGTAGCCCCAGACCTGCAGGGTAAATGTCTGGGACTTGCTAACAACAAAAGGCAAAAACCACCATCTCCAAGAAGCAGGCAGAGGAATAAAAAGAGAAGAAAAGAAGACCCACTCTTACTTCCAGCTCTGTACATATGCACACCAGGCACATATGCAATTATCAACTACACAACCAAACACAGGCCAGAAAAAAAAAAAAGAGCCATATAATTTCTTCACAAATCAAAGACTTTTGTGTGTTTGAAACAAGCCTTAAGCTATGGAGATGCCTCAGTGGTTAAAAGTGCTTACTTGAAAAGCCTGCTGGCCCAGGGTTGATTCCTTAGTAACCACTTAAAAATAAATAAAATAAAATAAACAGACATAGAAAGTGACATGTGTCAAGACTTCATTTACAGCAGCAAGAGAAAATAGGTATGTCCATATTCCCTCAACCTTTCTCTCAAATAAATAAGCCAATTATTTAATTAAAATAAATCTTAAAAAGAAATTAATTCTAAAGCAAAATCTGGTTAAGTAGATTTTCAATGCCAGCAAAATAAGGCTAATGCTTTCTTATTCTCAAATATCTATGGTTGAAGTCTTCCCATTCCATCCATTTCTTTATGAAACAAGGACTGTTTCACATGACAAAAGGGACCCATCTTTAACATTGTTTCACATGGTCACATTATATAATTTTCTAATTATTTCTCAAATGCACAAACTCCTATCTACAATTCAATTGGCTATACTCTAATAGCACCTTTAGAATTGGAGTAAAATACATTTTTGCATTAAGATACAGTTTTCAGAATAATCATCTACTTCAACAAGATGATACCTATAAAAGTGATCTCAAAGGACTCTTTCAGCATTTCTATTTTTTCTTTATTTGTTTTCTTTTGTTTAGTTTTTCGAGGTAGAGTCTCACTCTAGCTCAGGCTGACCTGGAATTCACTGTGGAGTCTCAGGGTGGCCTTAAACTCACAGTGAGCTTCCTACCTCTGCTTCCCAGGTGCTGGGATTAAAGGTAGGTGTCACCATGCCCAGCTTCTTTCAGCATTTCTTACAGAGTTTTGGTGAGAAAATATATTGAGTTCCCAACTCAGTTCCTAAGAATTCATACCCTCCTTCCAAAAGGAATAACAGAATGCTTTTATCTCCTCTTCTCATCTAAGAAGCAGTTGTCATCCTGTGCCCAGTGGTGTGAGCTCATCAGAAGTATTATCCTTGAGGCACAAGAGAGAGGTTGGCTAGGGAAGAGGATGATATGAGAAATACAAGGGTAAATGATGAAGTATGAGGATGAGTGAAGGATTTAAAACCAGGCATTCGTTGAAGAAAGTAGAAGTATTTAGCCTGGAGAAAAGTCTAAGCAGAAAGCTACTTGGTATGTTAATGTAGTAGATAGTACATGCCATGAGTACATGAAGTTTTACTCACAATAGAAGAAAAATATTCCTAATAATCAGATCTATCCCTTAATGAGTATGCTATCTCATCAGGATGATAAAAGGGTAGGTTACCACCAGGAGAGCTGTTGCACTGAGTATGTGTTCTTACTGTATGCTAGAAATTGGATTTGCTGAACCCTGGGGTTCATGTCAACACTGCTTTCAAATTTCTCTCTCCCTCCCTCTCTCTCTCTCTCTCTCTGTGTGTGTGTGTGTGTGTCTGTGTCTGTCTATGTGTGTGTGTGTGTGTGTGTGTGTGTGTGTGTGTGCGTACAGTATGTGATTTTGCAGATGAATGTGTGCCATGCACTTGTGTGCAGAGGCCAAAGTGGAACCTTAGGTGTCCTCCTCTACTGCTGTTGCCACATTCTCTCCTTGACAGAGCCCCACATTCAGTTTGGGGCTACCATTATATGTTAGAATGACTGTCCAGTAGTCTTCAGGTCTCTGTTCCCAGCAGGACTGGAGTTACAGGTGTGCATGGCTATGCCCAGCTATTTCCATGAGTGCTGGGGAATCCAAGTTAAGGTAACCAGGTCCTCTCAGGCCCTCGTGATTGCACAGCAAGAATTTGTATGAAGTCAGCCATCTCTACAGCCCTAGCTTTCATATTTTTAAATGGACACTTACCTGTTTTGTTGTGACTGTAGCAGGTTGCTGCCTCAACAGCTCTATTTTCTAAATAGAATTGAAGTACTTAAATTTGATATTTAGCTTTTGAGGTTTGGGGAAAACTGCTTATTAACAATTTTTTATAGCAGCTTCTGCCTTCCATTTTTATAGTCCATTAAGCCAATTTCTTACCAGCTCTGCAGAATTTTTGAGGCTTTATTGACATAAAGCCAAACTGTTTGGATTTGCATTGTGTGATTCCAGGCAAAATTCTTTTTTTCCTCTGTACATGGAGATCAATGATCATCCCAACTTTATCTACTAACACTAAGGATTTAACATAATCATGCACAACATGTTATGAAGTTGCCACCCCCCACCATCTACTCCCTAAATTCTTCCAGTTGGTGTCCCCTTGTACTCCATATGACTTCTACACAAAGAATTCTAGTGCTTATCCTTACCATGAGGACAATGTAGAAACACAATGTGGGTTTAATAATTTACTGACAGCTTTCACACATGTACATGATGCATGTGATCACCACACCTTCCTATGACCTTCTCTTTACCTGTAATTCAAGAACCTCTTCTTCCCCCCAACTATTCTCACTTCTACACTCATGTATTTTTTGTCCCCTTGTGTATGTGTGAGAGACCTGCTGAATTTAATTGAGGTTGCATGCGTGAGCAGAGGCTGAGTATTATTTGCCAGAGCAGGTGCAATTTACCAGTGGCCCCACCACTGAAGATGTCTCCCACTCCCTCAGCAACCACTAACTATACATAACTCCCAAAAGAGGTATGAGGCTGTTGATGGGACCGATATTGTGCCTATAGTTACAACCACTGTGAGGTCATGAGTACAATGGCCACATTATGTCTAGAAGACAATGTTCCATAGCACTCCTCCCCATCCACTGGCTCTTACATTCTTTGCACTCACTCTTCTTCAATGTTCCCTGAGCCTTAGAGAAGTGATACAGACATTTTATTTATCAGTGAGCACTCAATAGTCACTTATTTTCATCACTTTGATGAGGTTTGAGTTTCCCCAGTAGTAGTAGTCACTACCAATGGCAAAATGAAGCTTCTCTGACTAAAGGTGAGGGTAGCACTAATCTCAGGACATAAATATAAGCATAATAGATATCAATTTGATGGGAATGTTATATCCATTTAAACAAATAACTTCCCTTCTAGGGTCTATGACCTCCCCAGTTAAAGACTTTTTACCAGGTTTTAGTACCAGGCAAGAACTTCCTCCCATGTAGTGGGCCTCAAATCCAGAGAGCACTTAGTTAACCCTGTAAATGTCATGCCTATTAGAAAGACAATTATTTGGGGAGAAAAAAAAAAATCCCAAGAGATTTTATAGGTGACTCCTAAAGAACACTGTGTAATCAGTCTTCTGTTCTAATATCATCCCTTTTCTTCCAAATCCACCACCAACTCAGCCCTGTCCACTAAATATTCTGCAATGATCCTGTCACATGAGAGATACTGCTCGTGTGAGAGGCATCTGATTTCCCTGTGATGTATCCAGTCCAAGTGACAAAATCGATAGTATAGTGATTTAGGAGGTTTAGGAGGTCTGATTTCTCATTAAGTCTATCCTCATTTACTGGTACATATACATGGAAGTAGTGTTATTTATATAATTCTTATTTTTAATTGTGGTTGAATTGGTCTTCTAGAAAACAAAATGACCAGTGCAAGTTTATACCTTCATAAGACTCAGTAGCACTGTAGGCCCTTATTAGTTTGTTAGTATTACTCCAATGTGACCCTCTCAATAGTCATATGTCTCATAATCTGATACTAATTGATTCCTCCTATTTTTACTTTAGTATGTTTTTTCTTTTATTCATTTGTATGTACTTATATGTTTAGTGCTTTATCTAGTACAAACTGTTCTACTTTCAGGGTTTTTTGCTTTGTTTTGGGTTTTTTTGTTGTTGTTTTTCAAGGTAGGGTCTCACTCTATCCCAGACTGACCTGGAATTCACTATGGAGTCTTAGGGTGGCCTCGAACTCATGGCAAACCTCCTACCTCTGCCTTCCGAGTGCTGGGATTAAAGGCATGTGTCATCACACCCAGCTACTTCAGTTTCTTAAATTGGCTAAGTATAGAATTTTTAAACCTTTATTGTACTTTTTACTAGTTTTATTATATTTATTTGGTTATTTATTGATATAAGATAGAGGGACAGAGACACAGGCAGATAGAAATTAAGAATGGGCACACCAGGGCCTTCAGCCAGTGCAAACAAACTCCAGGCACATGTGCCATCTTGAACATCCAACTTACATGGGTACTGGGCAATTGAACCTGGGTCCTTAGGTTTCACAGGCAAGTACCTTAACCACTAAGCCATCTCCCCAACCATATTATAATTTTTATATTGGGCAAAAATAGCAACAAATCTGACATCAGAAAAATTTTTGGTTGGACATGGTACATGCCTATAATCCCAGTGTCTGGGATTGTCTCCTGAGGCAAGAGGATTATGAATTCAAAGCCTACATTGGTGACTTAGCCTGTTTGAGGCCAGCCTAGGCTACATAGAAATTTTTTGCCTCAAAATAATGATATTATAATAATGAACACAATTTTAAATAGTTTCAGAATACCTTGAATAATTTGGAATATTTTCTTTAAGATTATTTAAATATGCTGGGGATTTGGCTCAGTGGCTAAAGGCACTTGCTTGCAAAACCTGGCATCCCAAGTTCAATTCCCCAGCACCAATGTAAAGCCAGACACAGAGTAATATGTATTCCTGTGATTCCAGGCTACCTACAATATGGGGCAGAGCCAAGAGAATCCAAAGTTTGGGTGCCAGCAAGTGTGCTGTTCATTTGCAACTTCAAAATACCTTGTCTTAAAGAAAGTGGAAGAGCATAGGTACCACAGGGTTGTCTTCTGGCCTCTACATGTGTAGTGTGTCGTGACTCACTATGACATGGATACACACATGCAAATAAAGAACTAAAAATGATAAAATAAGCGCTGGAGAGATTGCTTAGCCATGAAGGCACTTTTCTGCAAAACCTAAGGACCCAGATTCAGTTCCCCAGTACCCATGACAGCCAGGTGCACAAGGTGGCACATGTGTCTGGAGTTTACAGTGGCTGGAGGTCCTGGCACACCCATTTGTGTTTTCTCTCTCTCTCTGCTTCTCTTACATAAATAAATAAAACTATAGTTGGGCATGTGGCACATGCCTTTAATCCCAGTACTTGGGAAGCAGGGGTAGGAGGATTGCCATTGAACTCAAGGCCACCCTGAGACTACAAAGTAAATTCCAGGTCAGCCTGTGCTAGAATGAAACCCTATAGCCATGTGTTGCAGTCGGTTCGCATTGCTGGTAGAAATCACCCAACCAAGAGCAGCTTCTGGGAAAAAGAGGTTTATTTGGCTTACAGGCTCGAGGGGAAGCTCCACGATGGCAGGGAAAAATGATGGCATGAGCAGAGGGTGGACATCACCCCCTGGCCAACATAAGGTGGACTACAGCAACAGGAGGGTGTGCCAAACACTGGCAAGGGGAAACTGGCTTTAATACCCATAAGCCCGCCCCCAACAATACACTCCCTCCAGGAGGCATTAATTCCAAATATCCATCAGCTGGGAACCTAGCATTCAGAACACCTAAGTTTATGGGGGACACCTGAATCAAACCACCACACCATGTATACATAAAATAAGTTACTGCAAAATGAAATTATATCTGGACCAAAAAATATTTATTATTCTATCAAGGCTTCCATCTTTTTCTGAGTACCCCAATCCCAATCACCTGTTATACCCTGTCCCCATACCTGGAGATTATTGTTTAGAGGCCAAGGGTGTACGTTCTGTAATTCTTGTCCTCATCTCTGGAAATTGCGATTTAGAGGCCAGTGTATATATTAACATTCCTTTCAAAAGGAAGGTAGGATTAAGAAACATCACATATAAAAAAATAAAAATATAATGATAGCTCTAAAAATATTTACTTCTGGGGCTGGGTAATGGCTCAGCATTTAAAGGCACTTGCTTGCAAAGACTGCAGGTCCAGGTTTGGTTCGCCAGTACGCACGTGCACATGCACAAATCAGTGCATATGTCTGTAGTTTCTTTGCAGCATCAACAGGCCCTACCATGCCCATACACACACACACACACACACACACACACACACACACACACACAGAGAGAGAGAGAGAGAGAGAGAGAGAGAGAGAGAGAGAGAGAGAGAGAGTCACTAACTAATTAGTTAAAATATTTTCTAAAATTTACTTCTAGCCAGAGTAGATTAAAATAAAAATAAATTTTGTTTCATTTATTGAGGAATTTTGCATGTCCAGGAAGACCTATTCCCTGTTTTGCATGTTGGCTGGACCTTTTAAAAGGTAGATGTCTGAGGTGTGTTGTCCATATTGCAGAATTCTTATGAAGGATGTTTTTGCCTACTGTTTCTAGTACTTGAATTGGATGGTCTCAATGGTTTGTTTGTTTGTTTGTTTGTTTGTTTGTTTGTTCTTCTTAAGAAGAGCCAAAATTGCAACAACAACAAGAAAAAGTACTGTGTTCCCTCTATCCACCTTGCATTTTCTAGGTTGTGTATATGGCAGGCATTAGAATTTTAATATTTGAGAATGTGTTAAGTCTACCATTTTAGAATTTATATAATGAAATTACTTCACCTGATTTGCAACAATAATCTATGGTAGTAATTAGGAAACACAATTAGGTACTTAGTTCCTTAGTGAAAGTAGTCATGTTTTATTTTGTTTAGGTTAGGGAATGGGTTGACTTTTATTTTTGAATGTCACATCCATATCTCTTTTTAAAAATATTTATTTGTGAGCAGAGAGAGAGATACAGAGACAAAGAGAAAGGAGAGAGAGGGCTAAAGAGATGGCTTAGTGGTGCTTGCCTGTGAAGCCAAAGGACCAATGTTCAACTCCTCAGATCCTACATAAGCCATATGTACTAGGTAATATATGCATAAGGTCACACATGTGCACAAGGTGGCACATGCACATGGAATTCAGCTTGAGTGGCTGGAGGCCCTTGTGCTTCAAGAGAGAGAGAGAGAGAGAGAGAGAGAGAGAGAATATGTGAGAGATAGCATAGGCATGCCAGATCCCATGTAAGCCAGATGTACTAGGTGATACATGTGTAAGGTCACATATGTGGACAAGGTGGCACATGCACCTGGAGTTCAGTTGGAGTGACTGAGGTCCTGGTGTACCATGATAGAGAGAGATGAGAGAGAGAATAGAGCATGCCAGGTCATCTTTTTTTATTGACAACTTCCATAATTATAGATAATAAACCATGATAATTCCTTATCTCCCCAACTTTCCCCTTCAGAAATCCACTCTCCATCATATCCCCTTCCCCTACCAGTTAGTCTCTCTTTTATTTTGATGTCATTATCTTTTCTCTTATTGAGAGGGTCCTGTGTAGATAATACCATGCATTTTTGTGTCACGGATATCCAGGCCATTTTGTATCTGGAAGACTACACTGTAAGTAGTCCTACCCTTCCTTTGGCTCTTACATTCTTCCACCCCATCTTCCACAATGGGCCCTGAACCTTGGAAGGTGTGATAGAGATGTTTCAGCACTGCACATTTTTCTGTCACTTTTCAGCACTATAGTGTCTTTTCAGTCATTCCAGATGTTACCAAAATCTGAAAAGAGAAGATTATGTAACTCAAAGTGAATGGAATTAATATATGAGTATGAATGTTAAGAGAAAGGCGTACTGGGAAATTTGGTAAGCATAATATATGCATTTAGCCAGACACCAGCAGGCATTATACTCCTAGGTCTCATGACCTCTCCCCATCTTAAGTTTACAGTACCAGTCTTGTGTTGCCCTCCTGTGGAGTGTGTCTCCAGCCCAATTAGTGAATAGTTGGTTCCCCCATAACAGACTTGCCACTATTGCACCTGTTGGCTCATTTATCCTGACTGGACAAACCTGAGGCTTGCAGTGTCTACTGTTATTTATCTCCACTGATGACTTCTCTCTCCCATAGGGCTGCATGCAGTGTAGCTTTTTCCAGCTTTCTGTCCACTGGTGTATAGGAGGAGGTTTCAGTTCAGCTTCAGCTTGATTTCTCAGTGACCTTGCAGCCCAAGCATGAGGAATCTTCAGCAATAGGGTCTTACCATCTACTCATGGTGTTTTACCTGTGCTCTCTTGTATTAACTATTATTTGAGTATGGTTTATTGTTTTCCTGTTTGCTCATGTGGCCAGTTGTGGTGGTGCATGCAGGTAGGATATTGCTGAAGAGGTGGAGGCAGGAGGATCAGGAGTTTGAGGCCAGCCTGTTAGTTCATGTGTGTGCTTTTCTATCTCTTCAGCATGAAGGATCCCTTCAGTTATTTTCTGTAGAGCTGGTTTGGTGTTCATATATTCCTTTAGCCTGTATTTTTTGTTGTTGTTGTTGTTATTGTTGTTTTGTGTGTGTGGAATGTCCTTATTTCTCCATCAATTTGGATGAATAGCTTTGCAGGATAAAGTAACCTTGGTTGACAGTTGTTATCTTTCAGTACTTGGAATATGTCATTCAAAACCCCTCTGCCTTTTAAAGTTTGTTTTGAGTAATCTGTTGTAGTCCTGATGGGCTTGCCTTTATATGTGACTTGCTTGTTCTCTCTTATTGCTTTCAATATATTATGTTTGGTTTGTGTGTTCTGATTTTGTCTGTTTGGTGTTCTAAAGGCTTTCTGTATTTGTATTGGCATCACGTTCCCTATTTGGGGTAAATTTTCCTCTATGACTTTGTTAAAAATACCTACAATGGGGCTGGAGAGATGGCTTAGTGATTAAGCCCTTACCTGTGAAGCCTAAGGACCCCAGTTCGAGGCTTGATTCCCCAGGACCCACATTAACCAGATGCACAAGGGGGTGCCCGCATCTGGAGTTCGTTTACAGTGGCTGGAGGCCCTGGCATGCCCATTCTCCCTCTCTCTCTCTCTCTGTCTCTTTCTCTGACTGTCTGTCACTCTCAAAGAAATTAATTAATTAATTAATTAAAAAATAGCTACTATGCCTTTGTAATGAAATTCTTCTCCTTCTACTATACCCTGAATTTTTATGTTTGATCTCTTGGTAGTACCCCAAATATCTTGATATTTGAATTCATGCCTTTCCATTAGTTTGTCTTTTCTTTGTTGGACTGTCTTAGATCTGCCACCTGGTCTTCTACTTTAGGTACTTTCTCCTCTCCTTGATCCATTCTGTTGGTGAGACTTTCTACAGAGTTTTCTATTTAACTTTCTGTTTTTCATTTCTAGTATTGGTATTTTTTCACTATTTCTGTTTTCTTACTCATGTCTTATATGAACCTCCTTATTTCATTAAGTTGGTTTCCTGTGTTCTCTTGGGATTTCTTCAGGAGTTTGTTTTCTTCTTTGATTTCTTTGTACATAGATATAATTATTATTTTTTGAGATCTTTGTCAGGCATTCCATCTAAATAAGTCTCAGTAGAAATCATTTCCTATGGATTTATAATTTTTGGTGGAATTGTATTGTCTTGATCTTTTGTGTTTCTTGTAATGTAGAGATTTTTGCATCTTGAGTTTGCTTGGGTTCTCTAATTATCTGCAGTATTCTTAGACATGTAAATTCAGCTTTATATATCTTCAGGGTAGGGGGTTGAAATGTCAGGTATGGCTTTTATATTTCTCACATAGTACCAACAGAAGTGACCTTAGGTGTTGAGTGTGCCTGCTATGCAAGTATTCTAGTAGGCTGTATAGAGCATATTACTGGCAAGTTCTAAAATTCAACTGAGCATATACGTATTCAGTCAAAACCAGCGCAAAGTATTTATGCAAGAGTGGGAATTAAAACAAACAGATAATGTAATAAAGCCAAAGTCCCTAAAGGCACGTGCTGTCCCACACCCTTAATCCTGTCAACTGGACTGCTGAGAGTTTTGGTCTGAAATGGGTTCCAGGTCAGCCTGGGGCCAAGTGAGACCTGCCACCCAGTAATGACAGAAGAAAGACACAAAGACCCTAAAAATCAGGAAACATCAAAGGCTACAATAATTAACACTAGAATACAGCTTATTTGAGAATGGTAAGGCCGATCAAGAATACATCAATTAAATATAATACATAACCTTCCCTGACATGGAAGGTAAGATTAGAATTTACAGTGCAAACCTATGTACCTTTATATAAGTTGGCCCTGTTACCTTTTGAAATGGTTTCCAATCTCACCAGTGCTAAGTGCCCACCTCAATCCCTCTCTGTTGCACTGTGGACTTGGTTAGGCTGCTTGAGTCCCTGGATCTGCTATTCTGATTGGCTGTGCTGGATGTTGTGCTGCTAGTGGGTGAATGAGTTCTGCAGTGGTTGGCAGTACTGGCAGTTGGGGGACAGGAGGCTGTGCAAGATGCCTGGAGTTGTACCAGAGCTGCTCAGCTAGTCCCATTTGCGGGTGGGCATGCGGGCCTCAGCAGGATTCTGGCTGATTTTATTATTGTTGGAAGCTCTGGGTCTCTCCTGCTTCTCTGCTGTGGTTTACAGTTCCTTATACACCTTCACTTTTCAGTAGAAAAGTATATATTGCTGTTTTTCTGCTTATTTTCCTCTCTAGGCTGCTTTGGCATAGCTAGTATGCTGCCATCTGACCCAGAAGTTGAGCCTCTTGCCACTGCAAATGGACTCCAGATTTATATGCACCTCTTGGTGCACCTAGCTTTACATGGGTACTGGGGAATTGAACGTGGGCTGGCCGACTTTGCAAGCAAAGACTTTTACTGCTGAGCTGCTATCTGCCCAGTCCCACATCTCTTTTATGTTTCTTGATTTAGGGCTTGATAACCTTTTGAGAAAATAAATGATTCAGATTATTTTTATTTTGGGTTTGAGTTTTAAGCCAATAGGAAGAAAATAAACATGACTTTTGGTTTTGGGCTATATTGCCCAGTTTGGCAAAATAGGCTTCTGATTTCTTCAGGCCTTCCCTCCCATTAAGTTTTTCTACTTTTTAAAAGTCTGCTGCTTCATCTTACTGCTGTTGTATAGCAACTAACCTTTTAAAATCATTTTATAGCATTACAAAATAATCTTTTAAGCATATAGTAGCATTTTAAATTCAATAAGTCCATGGGTATTTTCACTAAGATTCGTTTTGCAAAAGACAAAGTTGAATTGGGGAAAGGGCACATCCTATGCATGTAACTGAAGTCAAGAACCAGCAGAGCTTGTTTTCAGCCATAGCCCTTGTACTTAACCTCTGGCTCAAGGGCACCTCATTAGACAGCTCAGCTGTTGTATCATCCAGGTGTTCTGCCCTTTTTTGATCTCTTCGTTTATAATATTTCCAGTCATGTCTCAATAACATCCCTTCCTGTACCAACAAAATCTTACCATCACATAAATACCCTTCCTAAATTCCTTACTTTTAAAACATGATGATTTTTCAAATTAATGCAGCCATTTCTCATGTCTTTCTTTTAATCATTTTGCTTATCCTCACAAATTCTGTGGTTGTAACAATATTCAGAAAATTGAAAACTTCCTTAAGAAGGAATAATGTCATAAGATAGTGTCTCTCAAGGAAAAGTATTTGGTGGTGTGTTTTCTCAGTATAGACCTCAGAGAGCTTTTTCTAACCCTTAGATTTTTAAGACAGGTTCTTGCAACATAGCTCAGGCTGGCCATCAATTTTAAATCCTCCTGCCTCTGCCATCTAAGCATTGAGATTATAGAAGTGTGCCACCACACCACGAAAAAATATGAACCCTTTAAATGATGGGCATAATCCCCAATCTTGTTTCCGTAAATGAAGGGTAAATAAATATTCATTCCCCAATACCAACAGGAAAGGCAAGAGTATATGTATTATATCATTTTTAGTACACAATTCCTTTTTAAAACAGAACTTTCTTTCACCTGCTCCAAGAGTAATCAGTTTGTTGCTTTTCAGTTGTCATTAGAAAATTTTTCTTGGTTCTGAAAGGAATACATGATGTAAATCTGTCAACTTTGTGCCTCCTGATATCTTAAACATTCAGTAATGCAGCTTACTCTCATTGATTTTGAGGTTATCAAGAATCCTATATGTTTTGTTGGTTTTAGATTTTTTTTTTTGTCTTCATGAAATCATTGATAATTTATTCTTTGCTAACAGTTGGATTAGCTTTGTATTTTGCTTTCATTTCATCCCTCAATCTCAGTGAACATACTGGTGAGTTTTCTAAGTGTGCTTGTGCGTGTGGGTGTTTGTGCATTTAATTCAGTGAAGATGAACCAAGGTTATTTTCTTCAGAGCTATGATTTGCCAAACCCAGTCTACTATGAGAGAAATCTGTCAACTACTCTCCAATGAAAATCTTGTTCTTATTCTTTGTAGGTACCACTGTAGCACTTGTTATTCTTGCATTGGGATTTCTGCTCTCAGCTCAGGTTTCCCCACGTATCACTTTCAGGCCAAGAGCTCCATCCGGTCAAAATGCTACTTGTACAAGCTACAGGTGAGATTTCATTATGTTTCCTTTCCTTCATCCAATTATGGTAATTTTCTTTGTTTGGTCTTTTCTAAAAATGTATATTAATAGGAGCTTCCTAGGTTTGGCAAGTTACATGTGAAGGGCTCTTAATAGAAAAACTGATGGCAGAGTCCTTCAGGAAGATCTTCAGATAGTGTAAAAAACTAAGGAAAACGTTAGCTGTTCACCATAATATTAGTGATATTCCTGTAGTAATTAAGATCATAGATTAGCACTACATTGGTATTGTAGCTTGATGAGTTTAACTCAGGACTGGGAGTGATAACTAGTCTGCAACTGACCCTGTGCAAGATGCGCATGCTCGTTGGAAACACTGATGATTTTTTCTTCACCAAGTCTCATGGGTGTCTCTCATTTATTTTAATAGAAGAAAACATTTCTTCCAATACATAGGATCTTCCAAAGGGTTAAAGAAGAAAGTGAGGGTACAGCTAAAAGAAAATCAAAATAAATTAATGAAAAAATAGATGGACAGACAGGCTGAAGAATGCGTAATGAACAAAATAACAGTTTAATTAATACTTTACTATCAGGATTATTTTTTTCTGATTTAAGCAGTCCAACTCTCCCCTCCCTTTACACAAAAATATATGGAGTAAAACCCACTTTAAAAATAAACCAATAAAGTTATACACTTTTGGCCTCAACCAGATGGGCATGACTAGCTATGTGATCAGTGGTTACATGTCTTATTATATCCCTCCTGCATGACAGTATGGGAATGTAGCTCACTTGTGGAGTGCACAGTTAGTGTGCACAAGGTTCTCCATTCAATAACCATCACCTGAAAGTTTCTTTTAGAAGTAGTCTTAGTTAGATTTTGGGGTTAGGGTAGAGGATTCAAGACATGGATTTTTTGAATTTAAGATTATATTCCTGCCAGTCTTCACCACCACACCCCATGCAACACAATACAGCATCTAACCCCTTCCCATTTCTTCTTTTTCCCTAAAGGGTTTAAAATTAAACCTGTCTCTTTAATCACCTTTTTAAAAATTTTTTGGTTGTTGTTGTTCTTGTTGTTTTTGGGTTTTGGAGATAAGGTCTCACTTAGAGCAGGCTGACCTTGAATTCACTTATGTAGTCTCAGGCTAGCCTGGAACTCGCAGGGATCCTCCTATCTCTGCCTCCTGACTGCTGGGATTAAAAGTGTGCACCACGCCCAGCTCTTTAATCACCTTTAATCCTAGCACTCAGGAGGCAGAGGTAGGATCACTGAGTTTGAAGCCAGCCTGAGACTACATAATGAATTCCAGCCTGGAATAGAGGGAGACCTACCTCAAAAAAAAAAAAAAAATTGGGGGGGCTGGAAGGATAGCTTAATGGTTAAGGCATTTACCTGCAAAGCCAAAGGACCCAGGTTCAATTCCCCAGGACCCATGTCAGCCAGATGCATAATGGTGCACACGTTTCTGGAGTTTGTTTGCAGTGGCTGGAGACCCTGGCACACCTATTCATTCTCTCTTTCTCTCTCTCCATCTTTCTCCCTCCCTCCCTCTTTCTCTGCCAAATAAATAAATAAATAAAAAATAAAAACCAATTTAACAAAAAAAATCTTTCTTTTGTTTTTCTTTCTTTCTTTCTTTTTTAAGGTAGAGTCTCCCTGTAGCTTAGGCTGCCCTGGAATTCACTCTATAGTCTCAGGGTGGCCTCAAACTCACAGTGATTCACCTACCTCTGCCTCCCCAGTGCTGGGATTAAAAGCACACACCACCATGCCTGGCTACATGTCTGTCTTTCTGTTATGTGGTCCAGAGGCCCCTTCCATCTTCTTTGCTCCTGCATTGGAGTCCCCTTCCCTCTCTCTTCAAACCCCACCACTCTCTTCCCTGGCATTATATAAAACCTTCGGCCCAAGAAACTGTCATATATTATGAATCCTGAACCTGACACCTAGCAAAAGCAGATATAGCTTAATTTATTCCATCCTCAATTACTAATGTTAACTCTCAAATCACACATTATGTAATAGTGATGCAGGATTTTGGGGTTCCAGAGTGGTCCCAGATTTATAAACCCCAGTTTTTTTGGTCCTTACCCTATTTTTAACAAAGAATTGATAAAAGTAGACTCAAAATGGATAAATTATGAATTGCTGAGAAATAATTTGTGAGATTTATTCAGGGGAGATTGGCAACTAGGAGAAGCCTGGAGCAGTTCCACACCCACGTAGAAGGCAGGATCTAGAAGCAAATGCAAAATGACTTAGAAGAAATATTCACATGTTCATGGTGGATCAAAGCATAAAAGCAGGAGTCCTGTATCTCCACATAGGAGAAAGAGATTAAGTAAAGTAATGGAGGGTAAGCACCAAAGCAGAGACAGGGAAATTCAGACAAGAAATGAGTAGTAAAGAAAGTCAAAAGAGTTATAAATCATGCATGTAATTGAAGTGAGAAGTTACCTCAAACATCTCATGGATTTATTTTAAGGGGAATTAAGTTCCACAGAAGAGGCTAGCTGGCTGAAAGATTTTAGTTAGAGGAGATTTCTCCTTATCTGGCTGGAAAGGAAGAGGGAAGACAGCCACCCACACAAAGAAAGCAAAACATAGCAGATAAACGATCCTCTTCAAATAAAAGACCAGAGAGGAATAAGAAATGCTGAAGGAATTAGGGATCAAAAATAAGTCACACATGTAACCAAAGTGAGAAATCAACCCCAAAGTATGGCACAGGTGGAAAGCAAGCAGAGAAATACAAGGCAGAGAGGGGAGCCCTTTCCATCTCAGCTTTACTGAGAGAGGCTGATTTACATGCATGCTCAGACAGATGTAAGTACCGGGAGAAGAGAGCCAAATTAGCCAAGAATAAGTCCTTTATAACTAATTAAAGCTGGATTTGTCGTCAGACTCAAGCATGTAAGGGGAAGACCTAATAGGTTCCAGGATTCAGAATGCCAGCCAAAACACTAGCCCACCTAGGTACTGTGCTAGACTGTGGAAGCAGCAGGGGGTGCTGCAGCCACTGTGGATGAAAGTAGATCAGACACGTGTTCCAGTTCTGCCAAGGTAGTCAGAATGACATCTTCCTTTGCTGTTTGGGCTCCGGTTCTTAACTAACCTGACTAAAAGAACCTAGCTTTCTCTTGTCTCCTTCAATAGGATTCTCAGAGAAGCAGAACATGCAATGAACTTTCTACCAGTAAGTAGCTTTTATTGTTCAGGATCAGTGGATTCACATCCAAAGATGAGCCTGGCATATATGTTAGTCTCTTTGTCTCCTTTGTCCATAATTTAGCACCTGTATCTCTCTTATACATTAACATACTATTCCAAGCTAATGGACACATGCTAGGCCCCAAGGCACATGTAAAAAAATACATAGTTGTACTCTCTGTTTTGTAAGAGCCCTTATCACACTTACATGTCATATGGAAAATCTGTCTATCTGTCTATGTATGTATCTACTTATATATCTATACCTTTGTAGGTAACAAAATGTCTACAGAGGGCTAAAGATGCAAAGAACTTCAAAAAGAGGTCAGAGCTTGGAAGCTGATGGGAATGTAGAAGTCTGTGTCCTGAAGAGATAACTAAATGAAACCCAGCTGCAAAGTAAGCTGGAGAAGTGCTTGCTGCCAACCATAGAGACAGGCTATATATAGAGTAGGAGCTGTAAAAGCCAGGCACAAAGAGAAAGGCAGAACCAGGTTCAGACAGATGGGACCAAGGGATGAGCAGCAGGTCCAGGATTAATAGACCATGTCAACAGCAGAGACCAAGCTTAACTGAAACCCCAGAACAGTCAGTCGTTTCTCGGCGTGCCAGGAGGACACATAACAGTTTGATGGGGGCGATGTCCATCATAGTACTAGGTGACTGCTTCTTTAACAAAAGATTTTTATTTTTATTAGAGACAGAGAGAGGGGGAGAGCGAGAATGGGCATGCCAGAGCTTCTAGCCACTGCAGATGGACTCCAGATGCATGCCTCATCATGTGCATCTGGCATATGTGGGACCTGGGGAATCAAACCTGGGTCCTTAGGCTTCTCAGGCATGCACCTTAACCACTAAGCCATCTCTGTAACCCAGTGCCTACTTCTTTACAGGGCCTGGGTGAAGGATTAACATTGGTATGTCCAATAAGTTTTAGGACCTGGTTTTCCTCATATGATTTTGTGTCCCAGTTGACCCAGATAAATTTATAGGTGATTCCCTTCTACTCCTAGAATAAGTCATGTGTCTGCCTGAGCTGCATGAGTGGTGCTGGACAGATGGTGTTGTTCATGTGTTCACCTAGAGATAGATCATCCTCTACCCTCAAAGATGGAAACAAAGAATTCTTGTCACATGGAGTATCTCAGGACAAAGCACTGGCTGGAAAACTGTTATTTTACACAATTTGAAATAAGGTAAAAGAGGACATAACCTGATCTCAACAGGACCTGGCCTAATATTCTTCTCCTGAGACTGTCTCAGAATGCTGCATACATGAGGGTTCTTAGCCTTATTCTGTCCTTCACAGAGAACTGCTTTTAATTGCATAAAATAAATTATCAATGTACAAAGGAAATCAATTATATTAAAATACGGTTGTCAAGCATACTTGTTGCAGCATGGGGGAATTGATCCTAGGGCCTCACATGTAAGAAGAAAAGTTTAGAGGTGAGTTTGGAAGGGAGAAGTAGATAGACTTCTCCAGCAAGAGCAGGCTTTATTTGGGGTTCAAATCAGCCTGAAAGGGTCATTCCATATTTCAGCTGTCCCAGGACTGGAAACCTGGAGCTAGCTGATACATTTAGCAGAGGGCTGTTGTTGATCTGAAGATAGGAAGGGGTCATGGTGGCAGAAAGACGAAGCAGGGGATGAAGGAGTGATGGACTCAAGCTGCTTCTGTAGGTGTCTAGCTCCCCTGGGGTCATAGGTTATCAGGCTGCTTTCTTTCAAGATAGCTGGGGCAGTTTTATGATCTCCAGATAAAATTTTTGGGTCCAGGGTTTGCTCTGATTTCCTGTGAGCCTTATTTGCAAGCCCCATCACTGCATATGCTAAACAAGTTCTTCATCACTCAGCTACAACCCTCCCACCACCACTTTTTTTCAGTTTTTCTTAATTTTGTCTTTTGTTTGAGACAGGTTTTATAGCCCATACTGGCCGAAACTCTTATGTAGTCAAAGATTACCTTAAATTTTGGATGTTCCTCATTCCATTTCCCAAGTGCTAGAATTTCAGGCATGTGCTACCAAACCTGGTTTATATGGTGATGGGAACTGAGCCCAGGGCTTCAGGTATGTTAGGCAAGTATGCTACCAACTCAGCTACATCCAAGCCCTCAGTTTTGGTTAGAGATGGATTCTTGCCAAGTTGCCCAAGCTGATTTCAAATTAGCAGTCCATCTACCTCAGCCTGTGAAATAATTGTTAAATAATCTTGCTGAATAATAATGTTTGCACTTCTTCATTGACATGGAAAATAGAGGTAGCATAGGTCTAATGACATGGTTTTAAAGCCTTTGTGAATATCAGTGCAATTTGGTGATTTCTACAATTACTGTAATGGGATATGAAAATATTTCATTGCTATTCCTACCAATAGTTTATTACCTACATTCATAATTGAAGGAAATACTTAAGTTTAATAAAAGGTCAATGAAATACAGACTTTTTTATCAGAATTTATGGGCCCTATATGAAAAGAATCACTCATAAGAGTATACTTGACCCAATTATTCCAAATTGGGTAGGGCATTCTTAGACCTATAAGGTTGAGAAGACAGAGTGTGATCTTCAAGAAATCAATGGGTATGCTATTAGTAGGGAACAAGGTGCCAGGCAGAAAATGGAGCCTTGGGTACTACATCAAGATGGGTAGAGATGGAAAGCATTCAGCAGCATCAAACAGGGGAATAACATGATCACCTTGGAGCTTCCAAAGGGTTTTCTACCTGCCTGTAGATATGGGTTTATAAGAGGCTGAAAGCTCCAGGGAAAAACTGTGCAGCTAATCTGTAATGGAGAGTGTGAGGTCAAGGTATGCCAGAAGATGTTAAGGGTCAACTGCTTAAATATTAAAGACAAAGATTTAGGGGGAAAATATTTGGCCAGTTCACTGTTAAAGATATTTGGGGTTGCATGATCTTGGCTTGTAGATGTAAGAGGATGAATGGGCCATATTTTTAAATGTGCTTTGTATTTAAAAACAATATTTTCTATTAATTAAGCCCTTTAGTTTTATAGGAATCACTCTATATCCTTTTGTAAATATTTTTTCATAATAATCAAACATTCCTAGTAGGAAAATAAATTTTATTATCAAATTATCAGGAAGAGATACTATAGCCCAGAGTGTTGTAGACAGCTTCTCATTGCTGGGCCAAACATCCAACCAGACACAGTTTATGGGAGAAAGGGGTTTATTCTATGCTTATAGATCCAGGGGACATTTCAGCAATGGCAGAAAAAGTTGGTTCCCTTTCATCATAGAGCCAAGCAGAGAGAAGCCAACAAACACCAAAAGCTGTAAGCAAGAACTGCCAGAACTCACTCTGCTATCTCTCTACACCTTTGGGCTAGACCCCAGCATCCTCCTTCAGTGGCACACCCCCTTATAGCAGCAATGTGCCTGCTAGGAGCTCAATAGTAAGTTATATAAAAATGACTGAGTCTGTGGGGCCATACATTCCAATTGTCACATTCAAATTATCACAGGGAGTTTATATTATATAACTTACCTTAGAGGATATAGCTAGTTTGTAGAACCTCATTTTTCTGTCTACCTTTGCCTTTTAGTCAAACAAGTGGCCTTTCTTTGAATATGTGGCAATCTGCCTGTTGCAGTCCAGTTCACATTGCTGGTTGAAATCACCCAACTAAGAGCAGCTTGTGGGATAAAGAGGTTTATTTTGGCTTATAGGCTTGAGAGCTCCATGATAGCAGGGGAAAATGATGGCATGAGCAGAGGGTGGACATCGCCCCCACCCCACATAAGGTGGACAATAGGAGCAGGAGAGTATGCCAAACACTGGCATGAGGAAATGATAACACCCATAACCCACTTCCAACAGTACACTGCCTCCAGGATGCATTAATTTCCAATTGCCATCAGCTGGGGAACCTAGCATACAGAACACCTAAGTTTATGGGAGACACCTGACTCAAACCACCACATTGTCCAAGTTCCAAGAGAATTGTAAAGAGATGCTTATGTCAGTTACCCAGGAAGAAAAGGAAGGATTATTAATTTCCACATATAGAAGTAACATATATTCAAACACTGGTATTTTATTTTAACAAAACTCTTCTTTTAAAATCAAGTACTAAATGATTGAAATCATTAAAACCAGAGGCACCAGTGGTATAGCTGCAGAGTATGTCATTTAGTTGAGATAATTCTGTCAGTTTTGAGAATGATGGAGCTAAGAGCTCTGGATGGGTATAGCTGCCAGGTTAGAGTGCCAGACACTCAATGATCATTCTGGTTCCCAAAGCCAGTGTCTGTCAAGCTCTTTCCTTATGACTTTCAAATGAATTGGCAAATGTAGACACTCAGGAGAATAAATTAAGAAGGATTTACATTAGGAAAATATAGCATAAAGTGGAAAAGCTCCCAAGCTTGAATGGTTCCTAAGCATATAACTCCCATGGCAACTGGATTAAGCTTTCTTATAACCTTGGAGTTATAAATTAGCCACCCAGTTGGGATGATCATCATTGGTTATGGAGGATTTTGATTGGTTGGTGGGTCAAGGGTAAAGTAAAGATTCAAAAAGAGCCTGCAGGTGGGAAATATGCCCACAAGAATTAAGGAGGATCCAGGAAGCATTTTCTGACCACCATCTTGTTTCAAACAAGTTGCTTTCCAATCTTGGCAGAACAAGTTGACATCTGTGTTCTGAGGGCCTATGTCCCTAACTACCTGCAAAAGAAGGCTTCTTTGCTTCTAATCACTATCACTAGCAGTGAAAGGTTTTCAGAATATGCCATAACAAAGTTTATTATGTATCAGAGATGGAGTTAAGGGCTCATGGCAGAAAAATAAACAGATAAAACTTTTCTCTTTAAAATATTTATCTATTTATTTATTTAAGGGAGAGAGAATGGGTGTGCCAGGGCCTCTAGCCTCTACAAACAAGCTCCAAATGCATGTGCTACCTTTGTCCATCTGGCTTTACATGGGCACTAGGGAATCAAACTTGGATCCTTAGGCTTTGCAGGCAAGTGCTTTAATCTCTGAGCCATCTCTTCAACCTAAACTTTTCTCTTTTAAAACTTACTTCCAGTCACTATTTTTTTTTAACTTTCTATGGGGGATTCAATGGAAAATGTCCCAATAGTCTCAAGTGTTTATGATTTGTCCTCCTATTTCGTCCCCAGCTGGTGGCTGTGGGAAGTGGAACCTTGCTAGAGGAGGTGTGTTGCTTGGGAGCAGACATTGTGGTTGATTAATCCAGCCCACTGTATGTTCAGAGCTAGCTTGCTGCTCTCTCTTATTATCTCTGTACTGCAGGTGTGTGATGATATGTGCTGGTCATCATACTTTCTCTACCATGATGAAACTTTACCTTGAGACTATAAGTTAAATTAAATATTTTTCTTTCATGTACCACTTCTGGTCAGGTATTTTGTCCCAGCAACTGGAAGTTAACTGTTGTACCTACTCAGTACCATTGATTTGTGCAAATTAGAAATACATGATTAGCTGTGTCACAGAGTTGTGACCTTAGAGATTTCTAGGAGAATCAGTCGTGAAAAGTGACATCTAGGTCCCTGTCAAAATTAGAAGTAACTGCCTTTATTTTTCCATACTTACTTTGGGTCTTTTTTATTGTGCAGGGGGATGGGGAACAAACATAGAAGCTAATTAGAGAGGGAGCAATATACCAAAGCCATTGTTTTCCATGCAAAATGATGATGTCGAATAGCAGATACATATTATACACACTGGCTCTTCCTTCTGCTGCTAAAGTGAGAGAGAGATCGTAATAATCCTGAAAGTGAGTCCAATATGACTTTGATCTAGGGAGGATAGTAGACACTGGGAAAAGCCCTGTGAACTCAACACATTCTCTATGAGCGGAAGTAAAAGCTGCTTTGATGGGCAAGGCATTTTGCACCTCTTGTGTACTGTAAATTTAGGATAAATTGGCATTGGCCTGAGATAGCCACAGGTCTGTTAACTTTTTCTGTTAGTATTTTATTTATTTATTCATTAGAGAGACAGAGAGTCGTTACAAACAAACTCCAGGCGCATGCAATACCTTGTATATCTGGCCTATGTGGGTACTGGGGAATCAAACCTTAGGTTTCACAGGCAAGTGCCTTAACCGCTCAGCAATTTCTCCAGCCCTGTTAACTTCTTTGAGACACATCTGGCCCCTTTATTCTCTAAAGCAGCACAAGAAATATCAAGCCAACAATTTTAAGAGAGATTTATTTTAGTTAGTGTGTGGGTGTACATGTTTGTGCAAACAGAGACATCTGGGCACACACATACAAAGGCTGGATGCCAGGTGTCCTCTGTCATTCTTCCACCATATTTCCTTCAGACAAGGACTCTCCCTGAAAGTGGAACTCATCATTTTTTGTCTCAACTGCCTGACCAGGAAACCCCCGTGATCCTGTAGACTCTGACCCCCTCATTGCTGGGACTACAACAATACATGACCACATCCAGTATTTTACATAGGTTTGGGGTTCCCACCCCCATTATCATGCTTGCAAAGCATGTGCTCTTACCCACTGAACAATCTACCCAGCCCCAAGTCAATAATTTCTTGACACAGGTTTTTCACAGGAGCTTGACAATAATGTCATAGTTTGTAGTACTCTGGAAAGTATATGTGAAGCTTTGTCAGGCTTAAATTTAATCACAGCTATAATTTGTCCCCAGACTTTCCCAAAATGATGCTAGTAGCTGGTTCATTTTTATCTCACTGTACTCTCAATTACTTTAGTCTGAGTGTCTGATCAAGACACTACTGCTCACCAGCATACTTCTTTTATATAAACTTGGTAGCAAGTAGTGTTAATTAATAATAACCTTAAGCCTCTTGCCTTAACTGAAACTCACACATTATTGGCTAAAATGTGCTTTCTGTTATGATTCAAACAAGTGTCTATAAAATATTCTAACATTCTATAATTCTGGCTTGATAGGGAATAGAAGATGTTAAGGTAACTTTCTCATATTCAGAGAAGTTTCAGTTTGTAAAAAGAAAGATCTTTGTACAGCATTGCCTGAAAATACACAGGTAGGTTGACAGATGATGGATGGATGGATGGATGGATGGATGGATGGATGGATGGATGGATAGATAGATAGATAGATAGATAGATAGATAGATAGATAGATAGATGGATGTAGACAGACAGACAGACAGACACAAAGACAGATCAACTGATCCAAGATTGGCTTTGAATTGATAGTCTGACTGCTCACCTCCCAAATGCTGAACTTACAGGCATGTACCACCGTACAAGCTTCATTCTCTTTGATTCTTGACTCAAGGAAATACAGTTTTGTCATTTGGGGAAAATAAAATTTATTTCTGAATCATGTGGGAGGAGTTGAACTGCAGGGACCCATGATTCCATTTTCATCATACCTTACATACTGTACAGGTAGCTGATAGTTTACCCACTGTTGTTTATCCAAGAGACATGCCCAGCATACCTTTCATACATTAAAGTAGCTGATAATGCCTACTTTTCATCCCACAGACAGACAATGATTACCTGAACATCTGATGCAGAGTTGACAGTCATGGTGCACACTTACCACTCTTGGCATCTAGTATTGATGATTATGAATCTCCTGTAGTAATTCTATCCTAGATCAAATTCTTTGAAATGATATTATGCATTAGCATCAACTTGAAAGTAGCTCTGAACTTTATAATCTAAAAAAAGACACTATTCATTTTTGTAGTTATCACTATCATAAATTCATCATATGTAGTTAACTTGAGAGTCAAAATTTTATTTTCAATTCTCACTCACCCTCGTTATTTGATTTTCCTTAAGTCCATTTTGATATTTATATAAATCCATCCCAATGAGTCACATTTTTCTCTCTCTGAAGACAGGGTCTTACTATATAGCCCAGATTTGCCTCTAACTCTAAATCCTTCTGCCTCATCCTTCCAAGTGGTAGAATTATAAGTGTGTGGCACCACACCCATCTCATGTTGATTAGTCATAAAAATCGGGAATAAAATTTGTTACTTAGATAGGATTCTAGTTTTCCCATTTTGGAACAAAGTAGCATATCTTTTGTCTTAATTAATTAATGTTTGTATGGATATTTAACTACATGAGCTCTAAATATTTAGCTTTTCCTGATTTTTTTTAATTTTTATCACTTTAAGATTTATATGGTAATATGACATTAAATTCACAAGTTTAGTGAGAAATTGAAGACAACAACCTCTCAACAAAACCTTTGCATATATCTGTATTGTCAGTATTCATATATGCTATACAATTTTGAGTTGTACTATAAATACATATATAAGTAAGTGAGTAGATAAAATAAGATAGCATATACTCATGTTGGTATATGCCATGACCAGTGTGGCTTTGACCTGTTGGGTTAACTCGAGGATTAGAAAGAAAGACAGACAAAGAATAAAGTGAAATTTTGAACTGGGTAGTCTGCAGGCTGTGATGGAGACACTGCACAAGCACCTAATGAGCACTGGTTTATTTTATACACACTTAGAAAAACTTTGGCAACAACTTTCTTGTATCAAATATAGAAAAAGCATGGGAGCAGGAGACAAGGTCAGGCAATGTATGAATGAGGCAGCTGTAGACCGTTTTTCTGCACGTATTGTCTTCTGCACAAGACCAGGCCCATACAAACAGCCCAAGAGGAGGAATTAAGGAGAGGCTGAGCCCCACTCTGGTCTCTGTTGATTCAGCTGCAGGTAGACTTGGCTGTGCGTATGTCAGTGGCTTCCACTGGTAGTGATTCTCTACAGGAATACATACCATTCATTGTTAACTTTTCTATTTCCTTTACTATTGTGTGTTTATGTTTTGCTTTCTTATTTTTAGTTAGAATAAACTTCCCAAATATTATTATGTGAATTTTAACAGCATGAATTAATATTCCTATCTTTTATATTTATAGTTTCAGTATAAAACAAAGTAGTCCTCCCTTCATGTGAACATACATAGTTCTACACCTCCATAAACCTGCATAGTGCTATACTTTTTAACATTCTATTTTATTGATCTCTAGATGTTGTTTTCTTTTTATTTGATATCTAGATCATTGAATAACATATCAGTATAGAGGGAGTCAGTATTTTAAAAGCTATTTATGTAATTATATATTAAAATATTGACTCTTATTTGATTCCAATAATTACTTTGCAACCAACTCATTGACTCTGGAAGCATCAAAGAACTGACCAGTGAGTTAATTGGGGTTAGCCAAGACAAAGAGGCAGAAATAATTCAAGTACAGTATGCTTTGCATGTTTTTGTTTGACTTAAGATTTGGGGTTTTTGTTTTGTTTTCTTTTTAAGAAAGAGTCTTACTACATAGCTCAGACAGACCTGGAACTCAGGATTTTTTTCCTTGGGCTTCTGAAGACTGGAATTACAGGCTATTTCACTTCTCCTAGCTTTCATTATGTTTTCACAGAAAATGTGGAATTGTGTTGGAATCCAGACATTTTAACTAGGGAGTAAAGTAATATGCACTGATAATTAACACAAATAGTGTGCATACATAACAGAAGCAGGTTGGGGATACTAGTGATGCAGCACTTGCCTATCATATACAAGGTCCTTAATTCACACCCAAGCACCATAAAAATATTAAGAAAACAACAGAGGGCTGGAGAGTTGGCTTAGCTGTTAAGGCATTTGCCTGCAGAGCCTAAGGAATCATGTTCAACTGACTCACCAGGTCCCATGTAAGCCAGACACACAGTGACACAAGCGTGCAAGCTCACACATGCACACAAGGGGGTTCACATATCTGGAATTAGATTGCAGTAGCTGGAGGCCCTGTCATGCAAATCGCCTCACTCTCACCTAAAAAAAAAAAAAAAAAAAAAAAGGCAGTTTGTTGGGCTTGCCTCAAAAAAACAAAAAAAAAAAACAGTCTTGATATGTCACCAAGAATGAAAGAGGAAAGAAGTCTAGACTATGAAAGTATACTATAATCTTAAAGATCTTTCAAATTTAAAGTATTAAAAGCCCAAAACCCCAGACTTAACCACAAAAGACTAAGAAATTTACACATAAATGGAACACAAGTGAAAATAGTAATTAATCCTGTTAGACAGAAATTGGCATTAATGGGAATGGGATGACTAAAAACAGAAGCTTGTCTGCATGGCTGCTCTGTAAGGAACTCATAAGGGTACAATTTACCACCTTACTTGGATGGGCACCAGGGAAAACAGAATCACAAAGCCCAATAATGTTGGCGAGCTCTCTCAGTCACTCAGTTACTTGTCATTACTGAGTTTATGCTGCACAAATGAGAACAGGGCCTGGGCGTGGAGGCTCAGGGCATCTTCAGGGAGTGAGATTAATGGAATGAGACATTTGTCACCTTTCATGGTTTCCAATTTGAAGGAACGAATATGCTTGCTAAATGTCTCATTCACTGGATATTAAGATACTTGGGTGAATCTGCACTACCAATTCAGTCAATGTACATAGAGACTTATTAAGGCTTTATTCCCAGATGGCTTCATTCTGTTACTCAGCACACATTTGTGAACACTGATCACATACAGTTATGTGCCAGCTCTTGAAAAAACAAGGCATGTGGGCTATAAAGATGGTATAGTGGTTAAGGCACTTGCCTGCGAAATTATTAGTAATCCATACTCCTATCCTTTTGCTGTGCCCGTATGTTATTCACAAGTTTAGCATATGGCCTAGGGTGGCTACCAGAGCTCTACATCATGTCTGAGAAACAAGTCAGCAAAGACTATAGAAGAGCAACACTTCCCAACTGAATCAGGTCACTTTGAAGTCTCCCTTAAATCCTGTCCAATACTTCTCACTGGTCAGAATCAGTCCCTGGCCTTCTCTGATTGTAATGGAGAACACATGTGTTTTTTACGGGGCAGGTGAGGGAGAGTAGTAAGGCTGCAATGTGCTCAGTTAAGAATCAGAATTCTAGCTCTGCTGTGGGGATTATGCATGGGGAATGAATAGGCTAAAGTTCCTGGTTCCTCCCCCACCTCCCAGTTTCCTGGTCCAGGTTGCCCTGCTTTTGGCTTGGGGCTGCCTGTACCCTGTGAGCATGCTGCTAAAGCAAGCATGTTGCTCTGCCTTCCTAATCAGCCTTCTGGACCCCCAGCTCCAGGATCACCTGCTCCAGAGGGTACTTGTGCAGAGTAGGCCAGATGTGGTGCTTTGATTCAGGTGTCCCCCATAAACTTAGGTGTTCTGAATGCTAGGTTCCCAGCTGATGGATATTTGGGAATTAATGCCTCCTGGAGGGAGAGTATTGTTGGGGGCGGGCTTATGGGCTTTATAGCCAGTTTCCCCATGCCAGTGTTTGGCACACCCTCCTGTTGCTGTGGTCCACCTTAGGTTGGCCAGGGGGTGATATCCACCCTCTGCTCATGCCATCATTTTCCCCTGCCATCGTGGAGCTTCCCCTCGAGCCTGTAAGCCAAAATAAATCTTTTTCCCAGAAGCTGCTCTTGGTTGGGTGATTTCTACCAGCAATGTGAACCAGACTGCAACAGTAAAGTGGTACCGAGGAGTGGGATTGCTGCTAGACACCTGACTATGTGGCTTCGACCTTTTGGAGCTGATTTTCAAAGGGAATGTGGGAGGATTTGAAACCTTGGCCTAAGAGATACCTTACAGTGCTGTAAGTACAGCTTGATGGGCTATTCTGGTCTGAGCTGCAAGACCTGAATGCAATAAGAACTATGGACTGTGAGGTTTGGCTTATGAGGGTGAAAAAGAGCTTTGCTTGAACTGGGCTGGCAGTTTGTGTGAGAAGCTTGCTCTTATGCCATGTCCTGAGAAGTTGTTCAGGGTTGCTTTGCGTAGAAATGAACTGGTGTGAGCAGAGGGATATGGCACAGAAAGAAAAATCTTTGGGTGAACTGTTGCCCATTCAGCTGCAACTGAGAGATTATAACCTTTGAGACTGGGCTAGCTGACCTGCGCTGGGGCAACAAGAAGAATATAGACTTTTTTGAAGGGGTCTGGATGCTCAAGGAGTGTCCTGTTCTTCAAAGTCTGCTTTATTCCCCCCTGGATTAACAAATTGGCACCCTACCTGGTATTGTGGAGTACAAGAAATGCTGGAAAGAGGGTCATTGAGTTTGCAACATGGTCTTGTGTTTTGGAAATGGCTATGGGCAGTGTGAAGCGGGTTTTTCTGGTTGCCTGCATAGAGACTCCATGGGGCCATGAGGATGAATCGTGGCTTGCAGTGGAGACCCAGTGGAGATGCCGGGACCATGAGATGGCTGCCAAGGAGAGCTGCCGGCCCCGATGAAGTTTTCCAGGACTGTGAGTAGCCTAGCTGGAGGGGCGGAACTGGAATGCCAGAGACTTGTTGCTGGTTAGAATTATCGGACTTGAAGATTTGTCACTGGCTAGAGTTGCTAGACTTGAAGCTACAGTTTGATGTTTGCCCTGGTTGTTTTAAATCTTGTATTGGTTGAATGTTTCTTTGCTATGCCCAATGCCATCTATTGCAGTGTGAATATTTATTCTGTGCCATTATGGTTTTTTTGAGGTTATTTTTTGGTATTATGGCTCAGTTAAAAGACCTTGGACTATGGGAATGTATGAACATCATTGTGATTGATTAAAAACTATGGGGACTTTTAAAATGAGATGAATGCATTGTATTTTACATCATGTATGGATATCAGTTTATGGGGCCAGGGGCGGAATGTGGTGGTTTGATTCAGGTGTCCCCCATAAACTTAGGTGTTTTGAATGCTAGGTTCCCAGCTGATGGATATTTGGGAATTAATGCCTCCTGAAGGGAGTGTATTGTTGGGGGCGGGCTTATGGGCTTTGTAGCCAGTTTTCCCGTGCCAGTGTTTGGCACACCCTCCTGTTGCTATGGTCCACCTTATGTTGGCCAGGGGATGATGTCCACCCTCTGCTCATGCCATCATTTTCCCCTGCCATCGTGGAGCTTCCCCTCGAGCCTGTAAGCCAAAATAAATCTCTTTTTCCCAGAAGCTGCTCTTGGTTGGGTGATTTCTACCAGCAATGCGAACCGGACTGCAACACCAGAGCTCCCAGTTCCTCCTACACCTCCCTATTACCTGATACGAGTACCCCTGCTATTTGCTTGGGGTAGCTTGGTCCCTGCAAGTGTGTTGTAAAAGCAGCCCTCTTTCTCTGGCTTCCTGATTGACTGCCCTCTGGGTCTGCAAATCCCTGTTCCTCAGAGGTTGCATAGGCCACTGTGGGATCTGGCCTTTTGCTCCTGGCTCCCCAGCTTCCCAATTCCTGCTTCCCCAACCCCTGGTTTCCTTGTGGTGAAGAGTATATGCAAGTGGAGTGAATAGGGTATATCTCCCAGTTCTCCACCTCCCAGTTCCCCAAGCACCTTTTTTATTGACAGCTTCTGTAATTATAGACAATAAACCATGGCTGTTCCCTAACCCCACTTTCCCTTTGCAAATCCATTCTCCATCATATCTCCTCTCCATCTCAATCAGTTTCTCTTTTATTTTGATGTCATAATCTTTTCCTCCTATTATTATGGTCCTATGTAGTTAGTATCAGGCACTGTCATGAATAACCAGGCCATCTTATGTCTTGAAGAGTACATTGTAAGGAGTACTACCCTTCCTTTGGCTCTTAGATTCTTTCTACCACTTCTTCTGCAATGGACTCTGAGCTTTGGAAGGTGTAATAGAGATGTTTCATTGCTAAATATTACTCTGTCACTTTTTCTCAGAATTGTGGTGCCTTTTAAGACATCCCAGAGGTCACTGCCATCTGAAAAGAGAAGGTTCTCTAACCAAAAGTGAGAGTAGCATTAATATATGGGCATGAGCATTAAGAGAAGTACTTACTGAGTAGTTTGCTGAGCATAATATATACATTGTCAGATAGCAGCAGAAGTTACACCCCTAGGGCTTATGACTACCCCTGTTGTAGGTTTTCAGTATCAGGGATGTATTCTCTCCCATGGAATGGGACTTCAATCAAATTAGAGGGCAGTTGGTTTCCCCCATAACAGATGTTCCACTATTGTACCTGTTGGCTCATTTGGCCTAGCTGGACAAATATAATGCTTGCAGTATCCACTGTTTATCTCCATTGGTGATTTCTCTCTCTCCCATGGTACTGCATGTATGGTAGCTTTTTCCAGCTTTCTGTCAGCTGGTTTACCCAGAGGAGGTTTCCAGCTCAGCTGGAGCAGGATTTCTCAGTGATCTTGCAGCACAAATATGTGGAATCTTCAGCAATAAGGTCTTACTTTATATTCCTGATGGGAAACCAAGAGCCTTGGCAATGGCCTGTAATGTTTTGGGGGTATTAGTGACCTCCCTGGCCAACAACTCCATGGATGATATCCCATCCCTGGCACTGAAAATTTCCTAATAACAATCTATGGCTTCTGGGTGTGCCATTGTCTGAAAAAGTAGGTTTCCATATGACTCTTCATACCCTCTTAGATTTTGGTTAGCCCTCCCCAAACTCTACCTTTACTAAATCTTCCCCTGACCTCACGTAGGCCTTTCCACCCCCATTAATCTTTTCTTCTACACAACACACATATATTACTGTCCTCTTAAGTCACTCATCTCTCCTGTCCCTCCTTTTATATCTCCAATTCTAGCTTACTCACCTCTGCTACTGAGTTTTATTCCAACTCACACAGAAATCCAATCATTTGTAGCTAGGATCCACATATGAGAGAGAACAAGTGACGTTTGCTTTCTGGGCCTGGGTTACCTCACTTAGTATAATCTTTTCCAGATCCAGCCATTTTACTGCAAATTTTATTTTTCTTTACCTCTGAGTAGAACTCCATTGTATAAATGTGCCACATCTTTATCATCCATTCATCTGTTGAGGAACATCTGGGCTGGTTCCATTTTGTAGCTATTGTGAATAGAACAACAATAAACATGTTGAGCAAGTATCTTTATGGTGGTGAGACAAGTCCTTAGGATATATGCCTGGGAGTGTTATAGCTGATTTATATGGTAAATCTATTTTTAGCTGTCTCAGGAACCTCCACATTGATTTCCACAATGGCTGGACCAGATTGCATTCCCACCAACAATGTAGAAGGGGTTCCTCTTTTTCCACATCCTCATCAGTATTTATTTTCATTTGTTTTCATGATTATAGCCATTCTGACAAAAGTGAAGTGGAATTTCAAAGTGGTTTTAATTTGCATTTCCCTGATGGCTATGGATGTTGAACAGTTTTTAAAAGATGTTTACATCCCATCTGTATTTCTTCTTTTGAGAACTCTATAGTTCCAAAGCCCATTTTTAATTGGGTTGTTTGATTTCGTATTGTTTAGTTTTCAAAGTTCTTTGTATATCCTGGATATTAATCCTTTGTCAGTTATATAGGTGGCAAGGATTTTCTCCCATTCTGTAGGTTGCCTTTTTACTCTATATGTAGTATCCTTTGCTCTACAAAAGCTTTGTAATTTCATGAGATCCCAATGGTTGATCAGTGGTTTTATTGCTTGAGCAATTGGGGTTATATTCAGAAAGTCTTTGCCAAGACCAATATGTTGAAGAGTTTCCTCTAGCAGTTTCAAAAGTTTTGGGTCTGATATTAAGGTCTTTGATCAATTTGGACTTCATTGTTGTGCGTGGAGAGAGATAAGGAACTATTTTCATCCTTCTATAGATACTTACCAAGTTTTCCCAACAACATTTTTTGAAAAGGCTGTCTTTTTCTCAATGAGTATTTTGGGCATTTTTGTCAAAGATCAGGTGGCTAAAGCTACCCAAACTTACATCTGGGTCCCCTATTCTGGTCCCTTGACCTACATGCCTGTTTTGTGCCAGTACCATGCTGTTTTTGTTACTATGGCTCTGACATAGATTAAAATTAAGTAGGTGATACCACCAGCCTATTTTTGTTGATCAAAATTGCTTTAGCTATTTGAGCATTTTTGTGCTTCCAACTGAATTTTAGGACTGTTTTCTTTCTATTTCTGTGAAGAATGCCATTGGAAATTTGATGGAGATTGCATTAAATATGTAGATTGTTTTAGTAAAATTTCTATTTTCATAATATTGATTCTTCCAGTCCAAAAACATGGGATATCTTTCCATTTCCTAGTGTCTTCTACAATTTCTATCTTGAGTGTTTTAAAATTTTCATTGTAGAGATCCTTCATTTCCTTGATTAGGTTTATTCAATGGTACATTATTTTTTGATATAATTATGAATGGGAGTGATTCTCTGATTTCATCCTCTGTGTATTTGTTGTTAGCATATAGGAATGCTACCAATTTCTGAGTGTTTATTTGGTATCCTGATACATTGCTGTAAGTGTTTTTCAGCTCTAACAGTTTGCTTGTAGACTTTAGAGTCTTTTATGTATGAAGTCATATCATCTGCAAATAATAATTTGATATCTTCCTTTACAACTTGTATCCCTTTTTATAGATGTCTCTTGCCTTATGTCTATGGCTATGACATCTAGTGCTAAAAGTGTGGACAGTGGGCACCCTTGTCTTGTTCCTGATTTTAGTGGGAAAACTTCAGTTTTTTTCCCCATCTGGTATTATGTTGGCTGTAGGTTTGTCATAAATACCCTTTATTATGTTGAAATATGTTCCTTCTATTCCCAGCTCTGTAAGAATTTTATCATGAAAGGATATTGGATTTTGTCAAATGCTTTTTCTGTATAAATGAGATGATCATGTGATTTTTTTTGTCCTTTGGTCTATATATTACATTTATCAATTTGTATATGTTGAACCATCCCTGCATCTCTGGGATAAAACTTACTTGGTCAGGATGAATGATCTCTCTGTATTTATGTATGTATGTATGTATGTATGTATGTATGTATGTATGTATATTTGTATACACACACACATACACACACATGTATATTGGTTTTTCAAGGTAGAATCTTACTCAAGTCCAGGCTGACCTGGAATTCACTATGTAGTATCAGGGTATCCTTGAACTCATAGTGATCCTCCTACCTCTGCCTCCTGAGCTTTGGGATTAAAGGTGTACACCACCATACCTGGCTGTAATTTTTCTTTTTTTTGGTCTGTGTTTGTCTGGTTTGGGTATCAGGGTATTGCTGGCTTCCTACAATGAGTTAGGTAGGATTCCTTCCTTTTCTACCTAATGTGAAAGTTTGAAAATAATTGATGTTAGTTCTTCCATGAAGGTCTGGTAAAATTCACCAGTGAATCCATCTGGGCCTGGACTTTTTTTAGTTGGGAGAGTTCTTTATAACTACTTGGATTTCTATACTCATTATTGGTCTAGTTAATTGGTTAATCTCATCTTGATTTAATTTTTATAGGTCATATAAATCAAGGAAATCATCCTTTTTTCAGATTTTCAAACTTAGTGGAGTATATGTTCTTAAAGTATGTCCCTATGATTTTATGAATTTCTTTGGTATCTGTTTTAATGGTAACTTTTTCATCTCTAATTTTATTAATTTGTATCTCTTCTCTCTTTCTTTTGGACAGATTTGCTAATGGTTTATCAATCTTGTTTATCCTTTGAAATAACCAACTCTTTGTTTCACTGATCTTTGGATTTTTTTTTTTGTTGTTTGTTTCTATTTCATTAATTTCTGTCCTAATCTTTATATTTTCTCCCCACATGCTGATTTTTGATTTGCCTTGTACTTATTTTTCCAAGGCCTTAAGGTGAAGCAATAAGTTATTTACTTGTGACCATTCTAAATTCTTTTTTTTTAAATTTTTTATTTATTTATTTGAGAGTGACAGACACAGAGAGAAAGACAGATAGAGGGAGAGAGAGAGAATGGGCGCACCAGGGCTTCCAGCCTCTGCAAATGAACTCCAGACACGTGCACCCCCTTGTGCATCTGGCTAACGTGGGACCTGGGGAACCGAGCCTCGAACTGGGGTCCTTAGGTTTCACAGGCAAGCGCTTAACCGCTAAGCCATCTCTCCAGCCCAATTCTAAATTCTTGATATAGGCACTTAAAGCTATAAATTTCCCTTTTAGGACTGCATTCATTGTATCCCAAAAGTTTTTGTTTATGTTGTACTCTCATTGTCATTTGATTCTATGATTTCTTTCATTACTTTTCTTGATTTTTTCTTATTGACCCACTCATCATTTAGTAGTATATTGTTTATTTTTCCATGATTTTGTGTATGCTCTATAGCTTTTCTTGCTGTTGATTTATAATTTTACCCCATTGTGATCAGATAAGGTGCATGGAATTATTTCAGTTTTGCTGTATTTATTAAGATTGGCTTCATGTCCTAATATATTATATATATATATATTAGAGAATGTTCCATCTGCTACTGAAAAAAATGTATATTCTGCAGCATTTGATGAAATGTTCTGTAGATATCTGTTAGGACTATTTGTTCTATAACCTCATTTAATCCAGATACATCTTTGTTTATTGTTTGCCAGGTTGACCTGTTAGTTGATCAGAGAGGTATGTTGAAGTCACCCACTACAACTGTGTTTGGTGTTATCTATGACCTTCTTTCTAATAGTGTTAAGTGAATATATGTTTAGGATTTTAATGTCCTATTATTGAAGTGTTCCTTTAATTAATATAAAGTTACCTTCCTTATCTTTCCCAACTAATTTTAATAAGTCTATTTGTCAGATACTAGGATAGTGATACTGGCTTGTTTTCTAGGCCCATTGGCTTGAAACAATATTTTCCAAACTTTCATCCTAAGATAGTATCTGTCTTTCAGGGAATGGTGATATTTTTGGAGGCAACAAATCAAACGATCCTGCTTTTTAACCCAGTCTGCAAACCTGTGTCTTTTGGTTGGGGCATTGAGGCCATTGATATTAAAGAATTAATATTGAAAGTTGTGCATTTATTCCTGCCATTTTTCTTATTTTGTAGTTCTTCCAGTTTTACCTTTGTTCTCTTGTATTAACTAGTATTTGGTATGGTTTGTTTTTTTCCAGATTCCTTACATGTGTGTATTATTTTTCTCTTCAGCATGTAGGATCCTTTCAAGTATTTTCTGTAGAGCTGGTTTAGTTTTCATGTGTTACTTTAGCCTGTTTTTTTTTTTTTTTTTTGTGGAATATCCTTATTTCTCCATCTATTTCAATGGACGGTTGTGCAGTAAAGTAATCTTCGTTGTCAGTTGTTATCTTTCAGAACTTGGAATACATCATTCCACGCCATTCTGGCTTTTTAAAGTTTGTGGTGAGTAATCTGCTGTTATCCTGATGAGTTTGCCTTTGTATGTTTCTTTGTTTTTCTCTCTAACTGCTATCAATATATTATCTTTAGTTTGTCTGTTTTCTAGTTTAATTATAACATTATGGTAAGAGGTCCTTTCCTGATTTTGTCTGGTTGCCATCCTATAGGCTTCCTGTATCTGAATTGGCATCATTTCCCCTACTTCGGGGATTTTTTTATAATTTTGTTGAAAATATATGTTATGCATTTAGAGTGAATTTCTTCTCCTTCTACTATGCCCTGAATTATTATGTTTGTCCTCTTTATAGTTTCCTGAATATCTTGAAATCCCCATTCATACCTTCCTATTAGTTTGTCTTTCTCTTTGTTAGACTGTGTTAGATCTGCCGCCTGATCTTCTATTTTAGATACTCTGTCTTCTCCTTGATCTATTCTACTGGTGAGACTTTGTACAGAGTATTTTATTTGACTTACTCTGTTTTTCATTTCTACTATTTCTGATTGGATTTTTTTTTTTTTCATTATTTCTAGTTCCTTACTACTCATGTATTGACCTCCTTATTGCATTAAGTTGGTTTCCTGTGTTCACCTTCAGGAGTTGGTTTTCTTCTATGATTCTTTTGATTTCTTTCAACATAGATATAATCATTTTTTTCTAAATCTCTGTCAGGCATTTCATCTAAAGTATTCTTACTATATGATTATATGAACACAAATCCAAACATACAGATAATACTTCAGGGAACACTCTGCACAGAAGAGTCAAAAGCCAATCTCAAGAGCCTATATATAAGAAGTAGATTACAAAAACTAATACTAGAGCAGGCTCAAAAAAGTACAAAGCCCAGGAAAGCACCAAACCCCATAAATCACCCCATCATGGCAGGGATTAAATTGAACCTCATAGTTATAACCTTAAATATTAGCAGTCTTAACTCACAAAAGACACAAATTAACAAGTTGATAAGAAATATGGACCATTCTATCTGCTGCCTTCAAGAAACCTACCTCACTACTAAAGATAGACACCTCCTCAGGGTGAAAAGATGGAAATTGATATTCCAAGCAAACAGGAATAAGAAACAAGCAGGTCTTGCTATATTAATCTGATATAATAGACTTCAAACCAAAAGTAATTAAAAATGACAAAAAATAGGCTGGGGAGATGGCTTAGCAGTTAAGCGCTTGCCTGTGAAGCCTAAGGACCCTGGTTCGAGGTTTGATTCCCTAGGACCCACGTTAGCCAGATGCACAAGGGGGCTCATGCATCTGGAGTTCATTTGCAGTGGCTGGAAGCCCTGGCACGCCCATTCTCTCTATCTGCCCCCCCGTCAGTCACTCTCAAATAAATAAATAAAAGTAAACAAAAAAATTTAAAAAAAGAAATTTAAAAAATAAAAATAATAAAAAAATAAATTAAAAATAAAAGACAAAATAAAGCCACTTTACACATTAAGGAAATTACCAAATGAGCACATCACAGTTATAAATATATATGTGCCAAACACGGTTGCACCGTAGTTTATTAAATAAAATCTACTTGACAACAAAACAGAAATAAACATCAACACCATCATAGTTGGGGACTTCAGTACACCACTATCATCAGTAGACAGATATACAGGCAGAAAATCAATAGGGAAATAATAGAGCTCAAGAACAACATAAATCAACTATACCTAACAGACATCTACAGAACTTTCCACCCCAGTTCTACAGAATTCACATTCTTCTCAGCAGCCCATAGAGCTCTCTCCAAAAAAGATCACATATTAAGCCATAAAGCATGCCTCCATAAATTCAAGAAAATTGACACAACTTCCTGCATCATATCAGATCACATAGTTAAAGTGAGAAATTAACAAGAGACATATCAGTAATTCCACCAGTTCATGGATACTGAACAACAAAGTTTTAAACAATGAATGGATTGTAGAAAAATCCAAACAATAAAATTTAAAGTTACTAAAATTGAATGACAGTGAAAATACATCCTACCAATACTTGTGAGACACAATGGAGGCAGTCATAAGGGGAAAATTCATAGCACTAAATGCCTTCATAACAGGAGAGATACCAAATTAATAACCTAACCATTAACTTAAATGTGTTGGAAGCAAGAAGAATCCAACCCTAAGAGCTCCGGATGGAAAGAATGAATCAAGATCAGAGCAGAAGTTAATGAATTGGAAACTTCAAAAATTATTAAGAAAATTGGGGAAATCCTCTCTCTCTCTATCTGCTTCTTTCTCTCTCTGTCTGTTGCTCTCAAATAAAGAAAAGTTTTAAAAAGGGGGGGGGGACTGGAGAGATGGCTTGGCGGTTAAGCGCTTGCCTGTGAAGCCTAAGGTCCCTGGTTCAAGGCTCAGTTCCCCAGGACCCACGTTATCCAGATGCACAAGGGGGCACACGCATCTGGAGTTTGTTTGCAGTGGCTGGAGGCCCTGGCATGCCCATTCTCTCTCTCTCTATCTGCCTCTTTCTCTCTCTGTCTGTCGCTCTCAAATAAAGAAAAGTAAAAAAAAAAAAAAAAAATTTAAAAAGAAAATTGGGGAAATCAAAAACTGATTATTTGAGAAAATAAAATTGATAAACCCTTGACAAATTTGATCAGTCAAAAAAAGAGAAAGAGATCTCAAGTTAACAAAATCAGAAATGAAAAGGGCATGGTCACAACAAACATCACTGAAATTGGAAGAATTATCACGACATACTTCTAAAACCTCTACTTCCCAAAATTCGATAATATGGAAGAAACTGATGAATTCCTAGATACATACAACTTACCAAAACTAAACTCAAAGCAGATTAATCTCCTAAACAAACCTATCACATTTATTAAGCTAGAGAAGGTAATCAAAATCAAAAATCAAAACCCTCCTCAAAAATAAAAGTTTGTAAACAGATAACTTCTCAGCTAATTTTTACCAAAGCTTCATTGAAGAACTGAAACCAGTTTTTCTCAAACTATTTCACTTAATTGGAGAACAGGGAATACTCCCTAACTGTTTTTATGAACCTAGTATCACCCTGATACCAAAACCAAACAGAGATTCAACAAGAAAAGAAAATTATAGGCCTGTATTCCTGATGAACTTAGATGCAAAAATCCTGAACAAAATCCTTTCAAACTGAATTCAACTACACATAAAAATCATTATCTACCTTGATCAAGCAGGATTCATACCAGGGATGCAGGGATATTTCAACATATGGAAATTGGTCAACATAATACACCATATAAATACACTTAATCAGAAAAACCATATGATCATATCAACAGATGCAGAGAAGGCCTTTGACAAAACATATCACTCTATCATCAAAACACTGGAGAGAAAGAGCATGACCCACCCATTCATATGTCAACACAACAAAAGCTATATATAAAACACCTAAAGCCCAAATAATACTTAATGGGAAAGACTCAGGGAGTTCCTATTGAGATCAGGGACAAGACAGGAGTGCCAACTCTCACCACTGCTCTTTAACATGGTATGAGATGTCTTGGCCCTAATAGTAACAGAGGAGAAAGAAACAAAAGGTATTCAAATTGGAAAGGAAGAAATAAAATTAGCCCTGTTTGCAGATGACATGATCCTATGCATTAAGTGACCTGGCACTCTCCATCTCAAAACATCTAAAAGTAATTAATTCCTTCATCAAAGTGACAGTATACAAAATCGAGACACAAAAAATCAATATCCTTTCGCTATGCAATGGAAAAATATACAGAGAAATAAATCAGCGAGGCTGTCCAATTTTCAACAGCTAAAAAATAAAAGCAAATACCTTGGAAAGGACTAATCAGAGATATGAAAGACCTATTTAAAGAAAGCATAAAAACACTCAAGAAAGAAATCGAGGAGGGCTTGAGACAATGGAAAGACCCCCCATGTTCCTAGAGAGTCAGAATTAATATTGTGAAAATGGCAATTCTACCAAAAGCAATATACAGATTTAATGTAATGCCAATAAAAATTCCATCATTCTTTTTTTCTTTATTAGTTATGTACATATTCAGTATGTAAACAGCACATCTTGGTACCATCACTAACCTCCAAAAGGACCCTCCTTGTTGGGGATTGTGAGTCATGCATTATGGGGGTACCCATCAGTTGTTGGGAAGGGGCAATGTCACTGTGCATAATGTCCCAACTTGTGGCTCTAGCAGTCTTTTTGCCCCCTCTTCCATAAATTTCCCTGAGCCATGTTGGGTTCATTTTAGGTCTACTTCAGTGATGAGGTCTTGAGAACCTCTTTGTCTGTGAATATCAGGTTTTTAGGAGGTGACTATTCTCTGTGTCTATCTCCTTCGCCCTTGTGTTGGTACCACATTCACCAAGAAAGCAGCACTCTTGTTCATTTCCTCAGTTTCTCTATGGTTTCAGCTGGGGCCCTGATGAGGTGTGATGGGCTGAATCTCTCCTCAGGTTCTGTGTCTATCTGAAAATGAGAACCAGATCTTCCAATGGAGAGTGAAGTCAGCACTAATAAATGGGATAACCATTATTATTTTAGAGGGGATTTAATTGTTATAGGCCCTCTTATAGCCCGAGATTGGTAGGAGCTTGATATTGGAGAACAGACTCAATTTTTGGATATGGTTTTGACTTGTTCCCAGCTCCAGCTATGGGTTCTGTTCCACTGAGTGGATCCTTTAGCCAATTCAAGAGCACTTGGTTTCCAACTGTGGCTGTGTGCTACTATTGCACTTGGGTGAGGTCAGGTTGTTTGCTACTGAGTAGCTTAGACCATGAGTTGTTGGACAGATGTTGGTCATTTTTTTTCCCAGTTGCTCATGTAGCACCTTCTGGCACTAGACAAGCTGTCTGGGGATTGACTCTCTTCCAGATTCCATCCATGTCTCCCCAGCATCATTCTTCAAGATATAGAAAAAAAAAAAAAGATCACAAAATTCATATGGTATTGGAGCAGACCTTGAATATCCAAACATATCCTCAGCTGGAGGTATCACCATACATAATCTAAAGCTATACTACAAAGCCATAGTAACAAAAACAGCATGTTACTGTCATAAAAACAAATATAGATCAGTGGAACAAAATTCAAGAGCAAACCTTTATAGCTACTTGATCTTTGACAAAGATATCAATAATGTAGACTGGAGAAAAGACAGTATCTTCACCAAATGTTGGTGCACAAACTGGATAACCCCATGTAGAAAACTGAAACTAGGCCCACTCATCTCATCATACACAAAAATTAACTCCAAATGGATTAAAGACCTCAATATAAGACCTGAAACTTTTCAAGTACTGGAAGAAAAAAATAGGAGGAACTCTCCATGATATAGGAGTAGGGAAGGACTTCCTGAACAATACCCTAGTAGCCCAGGAAATTAAACAGTCTCTTAACCAATGGAATCTTATGAAGCGAAGAATCTTTTGACAGATGAACACACCATAAGCAGGGTCAATTGATTACCCACAGAATGGTATAAATACTGACAGAGGCCTAATATAGAGAATCTACAAAGTACCCCAAAAACTAAGCAATAAAAAAAAAAAAATCCAGTGAAAAAATGGGGCAGAGAACTGAATAGAGAGTTCTCAGTGGAAGAAAAACAAATGGCTAATGCACAGTTAAGAAAATGTTCATCATCCCTAACCATCAGAGAAATGCTAATTAAAACAGCTATGAGATTCCACCTTACTCCATTAAGGATGGCAGTCAAAAATAAATAAATAAATAAATGACAACAAATGTTGGCGAGAATGTGGGGAAAGAGGAACCCTTATTCACTGTTGGTGGGAATGCAAACTTGTGCAAGCACATGGAAATCAATATGGAGATTCCAGAAAATGATGAATATAGAACTACCAACAGACCCAGTTTTTCCCTTACTGGGCATTTACTTCCAATACTCCAAACTTCACTATATAGATATTGGCTCAACCATGTTGATAGCTGCTGAATTCATAATAGCTAAGAACTAAAATCAACCCTGGTGCCCATCATTGAACCAATAGATAACAAAGTTGATGTATATATGCACAATGTATTTCTGTTTAGCAATGTGAAAAAATACGACAAAATTGTGGGAAATGGATGGCCTTAGTACAGATCATATTCAGCAAACACACACAATTACAAAAAGACAACCACCACATGTTCTCACTCCTCTGCATATCCTAACCTGGATCAGCTTGAGTTGCTGGCATACTGGATAGGCAACTTGAGGCCCAGATTATAGGGATGGAAGGGTTTGTGAAGAAGAGGGTGGATAAACTCAAAACTAAACCCAAAATGAACAGGTACCATAGAAATCTTTCTCCTTGAAGGCAGACTAAAAGATATAACCTTCAATAGGAATATGGGGGAGCACCTGAAAAGAAGGGCACCTGAAAAGAAGGGTGGGATGAATCCTAACCTTAAAATCTGTTGGCTCTGACCTATAATTTGCAGTATCAGAAATAGGTGCTCCCCACATTGAGCTCTTGACTGGGGAGACCAATGAGCTCCCCCAAACAAGACAGACTTCTGTCAAGGCACTTGATTACCTGCCTGAGGTAAAAGGTAAGACCCTATTGCTGAAGGTACCATATTCTTCTGGCACAGAATTTATAAGAGAGGCAGTCCCCAGACCACTCATCTAGTGCTAGAAAGTGCTACATGAACTACTGGGGGAAATTGGCCGAAAATGGTGTTAGCGAGCAAGGGTCTAAGCTACTCAGAAACAACCAGCCTGATAAGTACACACCAGTGCAGTGGTGGCACACAGCCTTGGTGGGTATCAATGGCTGGCTGATTTGCTAAAGGATCCACTTAGTAGAAAATAATCCTTATCTGGACCTGGGAACCAGGTCAGAATCCTATGAAGACAAACATTATGCTCTTCAATGTCATGCTCCCACTAATTTTTGGCTAAAAGAGAGGCTACATCCATCCAACTTTCCCCAAATTAATAACACTTATCTAATCTAACCTATGCTGGATTTACTCTCCATTGGAGAATCTGGTTTTTTGTTTTTTTGTTTTTTATGTTTCAGAAGATAGTGAAACCTGAGAAGATAAACTACCCTTCACATTTCAGTCAAGGCCCAGACAAAACCACAGAGGAAGTGGGGAGATAAGGAAGAGTGCTGCTTCCATAGTGAGCCTGATAAGCAGAACCAGGGGGGAAGGAGACAGACACTGAGGATTCTTAACACATACCAAACAGAAATTCAAAGGTTTCTAAGAACTCATCACCAAAGTAGACTTAAAACATACCTACCCAGGCCCAGGAAATTTTTCAGAAGAGGGGGCAGAAGGATTGCAAGTGCCACAAGTAAAGATATCAGGCCAAGAGGCATTACTTCCTTCCAATAACTGCTGCTCCGATGATGCATAACCCACAACCCCATGGGGAATGCCAGCAACACCAATGAGGGCCCAGCTGCGGAATGGGGGCAGGGTGGAGGGAAAAGATGGTACCAACACATGATGTATCCATACAAAATATGTTCTTAATAAAAAATTTTTAAAAGAATCAGCTTGCTGAATTCTGTAAGCACTTTGGAAAAATATACATCTTAAAGATTGTGTTTAAGAGCCTAGTGCTTGTCTTCCTTCTTTATCATTATTTGCCCTCCTGTCGAGTCCTTGTGTTTCATTAATAAGGTATTTTTATAGGAAAGATTTTCTAAAAGGATAATTTTCCTCTACTTATGTAAAATACAAAAATGTGCTATGTTATTGTAATGATCCCATGGTACATCATGTTAAAAAAACCAATTATATGCTTTTTAAAAAGTCATTATTCTCTCACAATGAAGGAAAAGGGGTGTGTATATATATAGAAACTCTGCCATCTTTGTCACAGTCATAGAGCTAGGGAACCTGGTTCCTGTATAGGATACTAATGAGTGGTTCTGCTTACCACAAGGACCAAATAAGACTTCGCCTCCTTTCATAGTTTAGTTCACATTTTAGTCATTAAGTCAAGATCAGCATTGCAGATGGAAACAATTGTGGCTGTCTTAAGTATTTTACCTCCAGCTTTGCAAGAGAATCATTAAAATCTCTTTCATTTGCACTATTTTCTTAGTATTTAAAGCTAGTGAAACAGCTCCCATTGGATTGGCTCCGAGTGAGTAACTTAAAGAAATGATTGGTTTGAACTTGTGTTTAGAGCAGTTCTGGCAGCCACCATTTGTCATGTAGTTAACATTTTGCCAGTCACCTTGCCAAAAACTTTAAAGGATTTTCTTTTTTACTTATCTGTATTCTTTAATTTCCTCCATGTTACCAATCACTGACCAAGGAATAAAGAAGTTAAATGAATATGGATGACTACATGCTTTTGCCTGTGGAGAACTGAGTTTTCATTTAAAAAGATGAGTCTTGTCAGAACCCATCTGTAAATCAAACACTGCCTCTTCACCCATAAGTCAAGTCCCACAGCATAAAGTAACTTCTGCTAGGAAAGGGACCATGTATGTAGCTTTTGGTCTAAAAATACTAGTTTGATATATTTTGACTTATTCAATGAACGTGCTTTTTTTATGAAATATATTTTGTATGAGTTGTCTACTTCAAACTTAAAGAAGTTAGTTTGAGTTTTGCTTTTTAAATTTTGTACATTTATTTTCATGCTGTATTTTGATTAGAAAGTATTGTTCCTCCTATTTCAACAATTATCATCAGAACATATTTAATACAAAAGCACTATGTAACATAAAGTAAAATCCTAAGATATTTTAGTGCTCAACTCTGAGTTACCCTAAGGGCAGAATTCAGAATGTTGAGTCTCAGTTCTAAGTTCAATTGTTGGTTATTTTGTTTAGTTTGGAGTTTTTAAGATGAACACGACAAAAGTCATGTAAGGTAGAAAGCAAATGTAAAGATGGCCCCTAACAAAGTGATCCTGATTGGGGAATTGAGCCCTGGGTGCACACCCAGGTAAGAAATGAGGAGAGTGGATGCTAGACTTCCTCCTCCAGGTAGGACAGTGGATTACACTTGTGTACCCACATACCTTCCTTAAAAAGAAGTGTAGTTTAAATGTATAGCCCCATAGACTCAGTTATTTTTGATGAAACTTCCTACTTGAGCCCTTAGGAGGAATATCTCTGCTATAAGGGGCATGTCACTTGTGTTTGGATCTTAGAATTCAGCAATAAGGTATGTAAAGTTCAGTTGGTGTTGATGTTTGCTTACCATTTGATTATGTCTCTCTGCTTGGATCTATGGAAATGAGCTAGTTTTTTCTGCCATTGATGATGTTATCCTGTAATAAGTGTGAAATAAACCCCTTCCTCCCATAAGTTGCTTCTGGTTGGATGTGTTCCCCAGCAACAAGGAGCTGACTGCAACAAGAAGCAGCCCTGTTTGCTGACATTACTATTGTTACTCACCCCCAGCCTCTCTTTACTTCTCACCTCATTCACCTGTAGTTCTCTTAATCTTCCAGAATTCTTTCAGAGCTTCAAGATGGAATTGTAAGAGCACAGGGTGACTAGACTAAACAATTGCTCTCACCTTAGGACATGCTGATACCCAGAGTTGTGTCTCCTGGCTCTATCGTATCTCCTCTTTGACATACAACACAGAATCCCCACACACAACATGATGGCAAGGCTCCTGAATCTGTTTTGTGCAACCTCAAAGCAAAACTCACTTTGTCCTTCACAGTGAAACACATAACTTCCTATAAAAATCAAAAGTTTTGAAAGCAGCCATGGAGGAACTGATCAGCCAGCAGTATAAACCAAACATGTTTATTTCTTCAGTTCTGTTGTATCAGATCCACTTGCATGTGCTTCACCCTAGTGTCAAGTACTGGCATCCAAGAGACAAAGAAAATTAAAAAGATTTAGTCACTAGCTAGGATACTTTCTTAGTAGGTAGGGAGATTCTTGGTAATACTTAGCTATAGAAGCATTACCTACCACAACAATCAAAATTATGAAGATGGGTCTGTTAAAGAGAGGCAATGGTAACTATTTACTTAGCTACAGGGGATGAAATAAAGCATTATTATTATTATTTTGGTTTTTCGAGGTGGGGTCTCACTCTAGCACAGGCTGACCTGGAATTCACTATGGAGTCTCAGCGTGGCCTCGAACTCACGGCAATCCTCCTACCTCTGCCTCCCGAGTGCTGGGATTAAAGGCGTGCGCCACCACACCCAGCTTTATTATGTTTTAATATATATTTTTTATTGACAATTTCTATACTTACAAACAACAAGCCATGGCATTTCCCTTCCCTCCCTCACTTTGCCCTTCATAACTCTGCTCTCAGTCATATCCCCTCCCTCTCTCTGTTAATCTCTCTTTTAATTTGGTGTCATCATCTTTTTCTCCTATTAGGGTCTTGTGTGGGTATTGCTAGGCACTGTGAGGTTTTGGATATCGAGGCCAAATTCTGTCCGGACGGTTGAATGTAAGGAGTGGTACCCTTCCTTTGGCTGTTACAGTCTTTCTGCCACCTCTTCCACAATGGACCCTGAGCCTTGGAGGGTGTGAGATATTTCAGGGCTGGACACTCCTCCATTCCTTCTTCTTAGCACTGTCTTGTCTTTTGGGTCATATCAGTGGTCATCACCATAAGAAAAGAGAAGCTTCTCTAGCCAGAAGTGAGAATAGCATTAATATATGAGTATGAACATTAATTGTAGTGCTTTCAGGGCAATTTGGTGAGAACAATATAAGTATTTATCCATTCAAGTGCAGGCTTTATACCCCTAAGGCTCATGACTTCCCCTGCCATAGGCTTTTGATTAGGTTTTCATTGCTAAGTATGTATTCCCTCCCACAGAGTGGGCCTTCAGTCCAATTAGAGAGCAGTTAGTTTCTCCCAGAGCAGACATTGCACTTGTTGAGTCATTTGGCCTGTCTGCCCAAACTTGAAGTTTCCAGTGTCCACTGTTTTCACCACTAATGACTCTGTCTCCCATAAGGCTGCATACAGTGCAGCTTGTTCCAGCTTTCAGTTGGCTGGACTACAGGGAGAAGGTTTTCTGCTCAGCACAAACTTTATTTCTCAGTGACTTTGCCACTCAGGCATGTGAAGTCTTCAGCAATAGGGTCTTAAAATGTCTTTCTTGAGGGAAACCAAGGACTTTGGCAATGGCCTATAGTGTTTTAGAGGCAAAAGGGAACTCCCTGGCCAATAACTCACTGGAAGTTATCCCATCCTTGGCACTGAAAATTTTCAAGTAACAATCTATGGTATCTGGATGTGCCATTATTCAAGAAAGTCAATTTTCAAATGTTGTATTCAGAATACCTTGAATTTTGATTGACGCCCCCCCCCCAACCTTTCCTTTATACAATCTCTTTCCCTGACCTCACTTAGGCCTTTCCCCTCCCTGTAATCTGTTCTTCTACTTACATATATACAGTACCATGCCCTTTAGACCTTCCCTCTCACCCCTTACTTATGGCCTCTTTTTAGGTTATGGGCCTCTGCTACTGATTTTTGGTTCCAGATTACACACAAGTCTATACCTTTGTAGCTAGGATCCACATATAAGACAGAACATGCAACATTTGGCTTTCTGGGCCTAGGTTACCTCACTTAGTATAATCCTTTCCAGATTCATCCATTTCCCTGAAAATTTTATTGTTAAGCTGGGCTTGGTGGCCCATGCCTTTTAATTTTTTTTTTTTTTTTTTTTTTGAGAGCGACAGACACAGAGAGAAAGACAGATAGAGGGAGAGAGAGAGAATAGGCGCGCCAGGGCTTCCAGCCTCTGCAAACGAACTCCAAACGCGTGTGCCCCCTTGTGCATCTGGCTAATGTGGAACCTGGGGAACCGAGCCTCGAACCGGGGTCCTTAGGCTTCACAGGCAAGCGCTTAACCGCTAAGCCATCTCTCCAGCCCTCCCTGAAAATTTTATAATTTCCTTTTTCTTTACTGCTGAATAGAACTCCATTGTGTAGATGTACCACATCTGTATTATCCATTCACCTGTGGATGGAAATCTAGGTGGTTCCATTTCCTAGCTATTATGAATAGAGCAGTAATAAATATGGTTGTGCAAGTATCTCTAAGGTAGTAAGAAGAGTCATTAGGATATATGCCTAGGAGTTTTATAGCTGAATCATATGGCAAATCTATTTTTAGCTGTCTTAAGTACCTCCACACTTATTTCCACAATGGCTGTACCAGATTATATTGCTCCAACAATGTAGAAGGGTTCCCCTTTTATCACATCCTTGCCAACATTTATTGTCAGTTGTTTTCTTGCTGGTAGCATTCTTATGGGAGAGAGATGGAATATCAAGGTAGTTTTAATTTGCATTTTCCTGATGGCTAAGGATGTAGAACAAATTATTTATTTAATTAGTTCTATACTCAGTGAATACAGTACAGTTGGAACCATTCTTAGCCTTCTCCCTGTCCCCTCCTTGTTAAGGTATATGGGTCATGAATTGTGGGGTTAGCCCTCAGTAATGGGTAGATGGAAATGTCTCTGTGTATCATGGCGCACATGTGGCTCTGACATGCACTCCATCCCCTCTTCTGCAAAATTTCCTTAACCATGTTTTGGGTTCATTTTGGGTCTGCTTCAATGTTGAGATCTTGGGAGCCTTGGTGTCTCTGGATATCTGATTTGGTAGGAGTTGATTGTGCTCTGTGTTGATCTCCTTCACCCGTGTGCCAGGTTTACAAAGAAAACAGCACACTTGCTTATTTTGCCAATTATTGTTAGTTTCAGGTGGGGCCCTTTCAAGGTATGATGGGGGGTTCTATCCTTAGGATCTGCATCTATGTGAAAAAGAGAAGCAGATTATCCAACGAAGAGCAAAGTTAGCACCAGGAAAATGGGATAACCATTATTTTTTTTGAGAGAATATAATAGGTGTAAGACCTCTGGTAACCCACAATTTGTGCAATGGAGAGCAGGCTCATTTTTGTTTTGTTCTTTTTTTCAGATTTTCCAATTTTGTGTAATACAGTTTTTGTTAAATCTTATTTTATTTTTTCTCAATTTTTTAAAACATTTTCCATGATTATAAAAAATATCCCATGGTAATACCCTCCCTCCCTGCACTTTCTGCTTTGAAATTCCATTCTCTATCATATCCCCTCCCCATCTCAATAAGTCTCTCTTTTATTTTGATGTCGTGATCTTTCCCTCCTCTTATGATGGTCTTGTATAGGTAGTGTCAGGCACTATGAGGTCATGGATATCGAGACCATTTTATGTCTGTAGGGAGAACATTGTAAGGAGTCCAAACCTTCCGTTGGCTCTTACATTCTTTCCACCACCTCTTCCACATTAGACCCTGAGCCTTGGAAGGTGTGATCGAGATGTTACTCAGTACTCTAGTCACTTCTTTCCAGCACCATGATACATTCTGAGTCGTCCCAAGGTCACTGCCATCTGAAAAGAGACAATTCTCTACCCAAAGTGAGAGTAGCAATAATATAAGGGTATGAATATTAAGAGAAGTGCTTATTGGGCAGTTTGATAAGCATAGCATACACATTTATCCAGACATCAGCAGATGTTACACCCCTAGGGATCATGACTACTCCTGTTTTAAGTTTTCAGTATCAGGAATATATTCCCTCCCTTGGAGTGGGCCTCCAGTCCATTTGGAGGACAGTTGGTTTCCACCATGACAGACATGCCACTATTGCACCCGTTGGCTCATTTGGCCTGGCTGGCTAATTATAAGGCTTGCAGTGTCCACTGTTGAGTATCTTCACTGGTGGTATATCTTTCTCCCACGAAACAGCATGTAGAATGGATTCTTCCAGCTTTCTGTCAGCTGGTGTACATGGAGGAGGTTATCAGCTCAATTCCAGCAGGATTTCTCAGTGGCCGTGCAGCCCAAGTATGTGGAGTCTTCAGCAATAGGGTCTTACCATCAATTCCTGGTGGGAAACCAAGGGGCTTGACAATGGCCTATAATGTTTTGGGGGCATCAGGGTCCTCCCTGGCCAACAACTCACTGGAGGTATCCCATCCCTGGCACTGAAAATTTTCTGGCAATGATCTACAGCTCCTGAGTGTTCCATTATCCAAAATTGGAGAATTCCATATGATTTATTTATATCCTTTTAGATTTTGATTAGCCCTCCCTCCACCTTTCCTTTACTCAATCTCCTCCCCTTACCTCATTTTGGGCCTTTTTACCCCAGTTAATCTATTCTTCTACTTACATATATACAATACCAACCTATTGAGTACCCTCCTCCCTTCCTTTCTCTTCCCTTTGTAACTCTTTTTTAGCTTACTGGCCTCTGCTACTGAGTTTTTTCCTTCTCACACAGAAGCCCAATCATCTGTAGCTAGGATCCACATATGAGAGAGAGCATGTGGTGCTTGGCTTTTGGGGCCTGGGATACCTCAATTGGTATAATCCTTTCCAGATCCATCCATTTTTCTACAAATTTCCTAACTTCATTTTTCTTTACCGCTGAGTAGAACTCCATTGTATGAATGTGCCCCATCTTCATTATCCACTTATCAGTTGAGGGACATCTAGGCTGGTTCCATTTCCCAGCTATTATCAATTGAGCAGCAGTAAACATGGCTGAGCACTTATTTCTAAGGAAATGAGATGAGTCCTTAGGATATATGCCTAGGAGTGCTATAGCTGGGGTCATATGGTAAATCAATCTTTAGCTGTTTTAGGAACCTCCACACTGATTTCCACAATGGCTGGACCAGATTTCATGCCCACCAACAGTGTAGAAGGGTTCCTCTTTTTCCACATCCCCGCCAGCACTTAGGATCATATGTTTTCATGATGTAGCCAATCTGACAGGAGTGAGATGGAATCTCAATGTACTTTTAATCTGCATTTCCCTGATGACTAGTGACTAGAACATTTTTTTAGATGCTTATATGCCATCTGTATTTCTTCCTTTGAGAACTTTCTATTTAGCTCCATAGTCCATTTTTTTAACTGGCTTGTTTGATTTCTTATTTAACTTTTTGAGTTCTTTGTATATCCTAGATATTAATCCTCTATCAGATATATAACTGGTGAAGATTTTTTTTCCCATTCTGTAGGTTGCCTCTTTGCTTTACTCACAGTGTCCTTTGCAGTACAAAATCTTTGTAATTTCATGAGGTCCCAGTGATTAATCTGTGGTTTTATTGCCTGAGCAATTGGGGTTGTATTCAGAAAGTCTCTGCCAAGACCAATATGTTGAAGGGTTTCCCCTACTTTTTCCTCTAGCAGTTTCAGAGTTTCAGGTCTGATGTTAAGGTCTTTAATCCATTTGGACTTAATTCTTGTGCATGGAGAGAGAGAAAGATCTATTTTCAACCTTCTACAGATACATATCCAGTTTTCCCAACACCATTTGCTGAAGAGGCTGTCTTTTCTCCAATGAGTATTTTTGGCATTTTTATCAAATATCAGCGGACTATAGCTACCTGGACTTATAACTGGGTCCTCTATTCTGTGCCATTGGTCTATGTGTCTGCTTTTGTGCCAGTACCATGCTGTTATTGTTACTGTGTCTCTGTAGTACAGGTTAAAATTAGGTATGGTGATACCACCAGCCTTATTTTTGTTGCTCAGTATTATTTTAGATATTTGGTTTTTTGTGATTCCAAATGAATTTTTGGATTTTTTTTTTCTATTTCCATGAAGAATGTCTTTGGAATTTGATGGGGATTGCATTAAATGTGTGGATTGCTTTAGGTAAGATTACCATTTTCACAATGTTGATTCTTCCAATCCAGGAAAAAAGGATGTTTTCCACTTCCTAGTGTCTTCTGCAATTTCTCACTTGAGTGTTTTTGTTTTTTTTTTTTTTTTGTATTAGGAAAATAAGTTTAGTGTAAATTAAATTTCAAGACTTCTTGATTCCACATATCTTCATCTGCAGTTCTACATCCTCTGGTTAATGCACACATGACCACAGAAAACAAAACTGAACTGCATTTAACAAAGGTTAAATGAAAAACCATAAGCGGGTATTGCAACAAACTAAAAAGTGCATAAATATGTGAGATGATAAAAAATGTTTTTCATTTGAAGAACCTCCTTATTTTTTATGTGCACCCAGTAATATCATGGTGTGTGCTCTCTTTTTTTCACAGTAGGGACTCACGTTAGGCCTGGCTGACCTGGGACACATTCTGTAGTCCAGGCTGGCATCACACAGCAGTCCTCCTGCCTCTGCCTCCCAAGTGCTGGCATTAAAGGGGTGTGCAACCACGACTGGCTCTGTCACAAAGTATACTTTAAATAAGGCAGGAGAAATTTAGTTCAGAACAAGAAGACAAAGCAAACAAAACTTCTGCAAAATACAGATGGCATTTCCACATTAAAAGAAAGCAGTTGTTTTTTTCTTTGGCTTGTAATTTTCCAAAATGGCTAAGATTGAGAACAAACTCAGGGTTAGTTTTTATATAAATTTAAAAACAGTTTTTAATTAACCCAAAGTAAATATATAACTGCTTAATTAAAATGTTGAGGTTGAATTCACATTTCAGGAAACCTGATGCTTATGCAAAACATCTCTGTTTCAATTTCTTTATCATCCTAAAACAGCATAAGAAATACCTGTTATGCAAAAATAGGAAAACTGAACATGTTAACTGGAAAGGATAATATACAAATATGTTTACAACTTGACTTAGAATGGTCTTCAAGAAGTATAATCTGTCTTCAAATACTAGAGTCTACTTCATTATCAACAATCTTATGAAAATGTTCACTGGGAATATTTCTGGGTAAAGCACCCTGAACTGGGAGGGCAGGGACACTGGGGTCAGAAATGCAAGTTTTCCTACAGCATTATGCAGAATGAAGCTACATAGACACACACGGGCAGACTATAGGACAATTTCTATTTCACAACCCTCTTTCAGTACCAGAAAATCATTCCTTTTCCATATTCCTTTCATATAAATATGGGTTATTATAAATTGCCAAACTTGTCTCATTTCTTATACAGGGAAAATAATGAAGCTTAGTTTAATCTTTACTTGTAACAGGACAAAGATCCAAAGCTCACTTCTTGGAAAAATTGTCTATTGAAATGATTATAATATAAAAAGAAAACTTGGTGATATTAGTGGGTGGATTTTTATAATAAAGACTTTCCTGCATATCCATTGCACAGAAGACTTCATCTTTTTGTAGATTCCTCCTTGTTTATGGAAGATTAGTAATATATTTGGTGAGGAGAATTTCTTTTTCTTTCTTTTTTTTGTCTATATATTGTATCCTTTATTTATTTATTTATTTTAATTTTTTTTAAAATTTAATTTATTAGTTTGCTTTTCAGTAAATACAGGCAGTTTGGTGCCATTATTTAGGCTCATCTGTGATCTACCCCTTCCCATTAGACCCTCCTTGTTAATGAAAATGGGTTGTGCATTGTGGAGTTAGCCCCCAGTTATTGGTATGATAAATGTCTCTGCAAATCATGACCCAACATGTGACTCTGACATTCTTTCCGCCCCCTCTTCCGCAAAATTTCCCTGAGCCATGTTGGGTTCATTTTTGGTCTGCTTCAGTGCTGAGGTGTTGGGGGACTCTGAGGCTCTGGCTCTCTGATTTGGTAGGAGTTGATTTTTCTCTGCGTTGGTCTCCTTCCCCTTTGTGCTGGAATCCGGTTCACAGGAAAACATCACCCTTGCTTATTTTGCCAGTTGTCCTTAGTTTCAGTTGGGCCCCTTCTGAGGTATGTTGGGGCAGCTCTCTTCTTAGGATCTGCATCTATCTGGAAAAGAGAAGCAGATTCTCCAATGGAGAGTAAGTTAGCACCCAGAAAATTGAAATAAGACTTACTTTTTGGATAGACAGTATGGTAGATTTAGGCCCTCTTATACCCCGTGATTGATGGTAGCTTGATATTGAAGAGTGGGCTTGTGTTTGGGTATGGTTCTGACTTGCTTCCCAGCTCCAGCTATGGGTCTAGTACCACTGAGTGGATCAGTTAGCCAAATCAAGAGCAATTGATTCCTCACCATGGCTGTGTACCACTATTGCACTTGTGTGGGCATCACATCCAGTTATTTGTTGCTAATTAGGTTAAACAATGTGTTGCTTGGACAGATCTTGGTCATTTCCCCCAGTCGCCTATGTAGCGCCTTCTGGCACTAGACACGCTGACTGTCTGGGGACTGACTCTCTCCTGGCTTCCGGCCATGTCATTCCATTTTACACGTCAGCTGTGTATGGAGTCTTCAGCAATAGGGTCTTACCACTGGCCTTTGGTGGGTCATCAAGTACTCTGACAGAAGTCTGTCATTGTTTTGGGAAACCTTGTAGGTTTCTCTGATCAAAAGCTCATTGTGGATGGTAGGCCCAAGCTGGAACTGGGGGTTACAGGTCAGTGTCCACTAAGAAATTGAGGAAAAAGATAACTAATATACAAGAGTTAGAGAGGATAGAGATAGAGGGGAGAGGGGGAGAGGGAGGGAGGGAAGATGTAGTGGATCAAAGACCTCAACATAAGACCAGAAACTCGAAAACTACTGGAAGAAAATTTAGGAAGTACTTTCCATGATATAGGAATGGAAAAAGACTTTCTGAATAAAACCCCAGTGGCTCAAGTTCTTAAACAGTCACTCAACCATTGGGATCATATGAAGCTGAAGAGTTTCTTTACAGATAAGCATATAATAAGCAAAGCCAATAGAATACCCACAGAATGGGAAAAAATATTTGCAGGTTATCCAACTGATAGAGGCCTTATCTCTAGTATTTACAAAGAACTCAAAAGTCTAAACAATAAGAAGACAAATACCCCACTCACAAAATGGGGCACAGAGTTAAACAGGCAATTCACAGAGGAAGAGATACAAATGGCAAACACACACCTAAGAAAATGTTCATCATCCCTAATCATCAGAGAAATGCAAATTAAAACAACTATGAGATTCCACCTTACCCCAATAAGGATAGCCAACATCAGAAGGTCAAATGAAAATAAATGCTGGCGAGGATGTGGAGAAGCAGGGACACTCATTCACTGTTGGTGGGAATGCAGGATGGTACAACCACTTTGGAAAGCAATATGGAGACTCCTGAAAAAGCTGGCTATAGAAATACCAACAGACCCAGTTATACCATTACTGGGCATCTACCCTAAAACCTTCAAACCAAAAGCCAGAGAGATTTGCTCAACCATGTTTGTAGCGGCTCAATTCGTAATAGCTAAAAGCTGGAACCAACCCAGATGTCTATCATTAGAAGAATGGATAACAAAGATGTGGTATATCTACACAATGGAATTCTATACAGCAGTAAGAAAAAAAAGACATAAAGAAATTTGAGGAAAAATGGTTGAACCTAGAACAGATCATTCTCAGCGAACTTACCCAATCACAGAAAAAAAATCGACACATAGTCTCACTCATCTGCAATACCTAACCTGAATCTGCCCAAGATGCCTTACTTACCCAGCAAGCACCTCATGGACTAGACAATAAGATGGATGGGAGGGCGGGGAGGGAATCAAAGGGTGGAAAACAGTAATCCGGACACAAACGGCAATGGTACCATAAAATTCTACTTCCTAAAAGACAGACCAAATGACTGAACCTTCACTAGACCCTTACAGGAAACACCTGAACTACAAGACACTGGAGAGGGTAGGATCAAAACTGACCTAAATCTTCTACATCTTCCCTCACTTGAGTGTTTTAAAGTTTTCTTTGTAAAGATCCTTTACTTCCTTGGTTAGGTTTATTCCAAGGTACTTTATTTTCTTTGATGCAATTGTGAATGGGAGTGATTCTCTGATTTCATCCTCTGTGTGTTTGTTGTTAGCATATATGAAGACTACTGATTTCTGTGTATTTATTTTTTATCCTGCTACATGGCTGTAGGTGTTTATCAGCTCTAACAGTTTGCTGGTAGAGTCTTTAGGGTCCTTTATATATAGAATCATGATATCTGCATATAATAACTTGATTCCTTCCTTTCCAATTTGTGTCTCTTGCCTTATTGCTGTGGCAAAGACTTCCAGTACTACATTAAATAAAAGTGGGGACAGTGGACACCCTTGTCTTATTTCTGATTTTAGTGGGAAAGCTTCCAGATTTTCCCCATTTAGTAATATGTTGGCTGTAGGCTTGTCATAAATAGCTTTTATTATATTGAGATATGTTCCTTCTATTCCCAGTGTCTGTAGGACTTTTATCATGAAGGGATGTTGGATATTTTTCAAATGCTTTCTCTGCATCTAATTGAGATAATCATGTGATTTTTTTTCCTTCAGTCCATTTATATAATGTATTACATTTATCGATTTGCATATATTGAACCATCCCTGCATTGCTGGAATAAAGCCTAGTTGGTCAGGGTGAATGACCTTTCTGATATATTGTATTCTGTTTGCCAATATTTTTTTGAGAATTTTTGCATTTATGTTCATGAGGGTGATTGGTCTGTAATTTTCTTTTTTTGTTGTTCTATCTTTGCCTGGTTTTGGTATCAGGGTGATGCTGGCTTCATAGAAAGAGTTTGGTGGAATTCCTTCTTTTTCTATTTTATGGAAAACCTTAAGAAGCAATGATGTTAGCTCTTCTTGAAGGTCTGGTAAAATTCCGCAGTGGATCCATCTGGGCTTGGGCTTTTTTTAGTTGGGAGATTATTGATAACTGTTCGGATCTCCATGCTTGTTTTAGGTCTATTTAATTGATTAATCTCATCTTGATTTAATTTATGTAGGTCATATAAATCAAGGAAATCTTCCATTTCTTTCAGATTTTTCCTACGTTGAGAAATATATGCTTTTATAGTGTGTCGCTATGATTTTTTTAATTTCTTTGGCATCTGTTGTAATGTTACCTTTTGCATCTCTAATTTTATGAATTTGTGTCTCTTCTCTCTTTCTTTTGGTCAGATTTGCTAAGGGTTTATCAATCTTTATCCTTCGAAAGAACCAACTTTGTTTCATTAATTCTTTGGATTATTTTGGGTTTTTTTGGTGAGGGGAGGTGTTCTATTTCATTAATTTCCACCCTAATCTTTATTATTTCTTCCTGTCTGCTGATTTTGGGATTTCCTTGTTCTTCTTTTTCTAAGGCTTTAAGGTGAAGCATTAGGTCCTTTACTTGCGACCTTTCTAATTTCTTAATATAGGCACTTAAAGTTATAAATTTGCCTCTTAGGACTTCCTTTATTGTGTCCCAGAGATTTTGGTAAGTTGTGTTCTCATTATCGTTTGACTCTATAATTTTTTTGATTTCCCACTTGATTTCTTAATTGACCCATTCATCATTCAATAATGTGTTTTTTAATTTCCATGATTTTGTGTATGCTCTATATCCTTTCTTGCTATTGGTTTGTAGTTTGATTCCATTGTGGTCAGAGAGAATGCAAGGAATTATTTCAATTTTCCTGTATTTGTTAAGATTTGCTTTGTGTCCTAGTATATGGTCTATTTTTGACAATGTTCCATGTGCTGCTGAAAAGAATGTATATTCTGCAGCCTTTGGATGAAATTTCCTGTATATATCTGTGAGGTCCATTCCTTCTATGACCTCATTTAGTCCAGATGCCTCTTTGTTTATTTTTTCCCGTGATGACCTGCCAACTGACAAGAGTGGGGTGTTGAAGTCACCCACTACCACTGTGTTTGGTGTTGTCTGTGACCTTAGTTCTAATAGCATTTGTTTGATGTATTTTGGGGCCCCCATGTTAGATGCATATATGTTTAGGATTGTAATGTCTTCCTGTTGGAGGGTGCCTTTAATCAATATAAAGTGACCTTCCTTATCTTTCTTAACTAATGTTGGACTGACGTCTACCTTATCAGGTATTAGGATAGCAACCCCTGCTTGTTTTCTAGGTCTATTTACTTGAAACACTGTTTTCCAACCTTTCACCCTAAGATAGTGTCCATCCTTTGTAGAAAGGTGGGTTTATTGGAGGCAGCAAATTGAAGGATCGTGCTTTTTAACCCAGTCTGAAAACCTATGTGTTTTGGTTGAGGCATTCAGGCCGTTGATATTAAAGGATATTATTGAAAGGTGTGTATTCATTTTTGCCATTTTTTTTGTAGTTCTTCCGGTTTTACTTTTGCTTTCTTGTGATAACTAGTATTTGAGTATTGTTTGTTTTTTCCTGGTTCTTTATATGTGTGCTTTTCATTTTATTCAGCACAGAGGATTCTTTCAGGTATTTTGTGTAGAGCTGGTTTTGTCTTCAAATAGTCCTTTAGCCTGCTTTTGTCATGGAATGTCCTTATTCCTCCATCTATTTGAATGGATAGCTTTGCAGGATAAAGTAACCTTGTTTGATAATTGTTGTCTTTCAGAACTTGGAATACATCACTCCACACCCTTCTGGCTTTTAAAGTTTGTGTTGAGTAATCTGCTGTAATCCTGATAGGCTTGCCTTTGTAGGTAATTTGATTTTTCTCTTTGACTGCTTTCAATATTTTTTATTTGGTTTGTATATTTGGTAGTTTGATTATAATATGGCAAGGAGAGGTTCTTTCCAGGTTTTGTCTGGCTGGTGTTCTAAAGAATCCCTGTGTCTGCATTGGCACCTCTTTCACAATTTGGGGGAACTTTTCTTCTATGATTTTGTTGAAGATGCCAACTATGCCTTTTGACTGAAATTCTTCTCCTTCTACTATGCCCTGAATTCTTATATTTGATTTTTCCATAGTGTCCCGGATATCTTGAAATTCCCTCTCACACTTTTCTATAAGCTTGTCTTTCTCTTTGTTGGACTGTATTAGATCTGCCACCTGGTCTTCTAGCTTAGATATTCTGTCCTCTTCTTCATCCATTCTAGTGGTGAGATTTTCTACAGAGTTTTTTATTTGTGTTCTTTTTTGCTAGTAATTCTCACTGGTTTTTCTTTATTATTTCTATTTCCTTATTTATGTCTAGTATTGACCTCTTTATTTCATTAAATTGGCATCCATTGTCCTCTTTGCTTCCTGTGATTTCTTCTTTGAGTTATTTGAACATATTTATAATCATTCTTTTGAAATCTTCCTCAGGCATTTCCTCTAACTCATTCTCACTGGAGATCATTTCTGATGCATTAATACTTTTTGATGGATTTACATTGTCTTGCTTTTTAGTGTTTCTTGTGTTATAATGTTTATATTTTGCATCTTGGATTATTTAATGATTGGATTTTCCAGTTAGCTGGGTATTATAAGATGTATCCATTAGTCTGATGTTATATATCTTTAGGGTAGGAGCTTAAGGTGCTAGGTGTGGCTCTGAAGACTCTCAGAGTATCAAAAAAATGACTCTAGGTTTTGGGTTTGCCTGCTATGAGAGTATTCAAGTAGGCTAAGTGGAACAAAATACAGGCAGATTCTGAAATTTAACTATATAATGTACACATTCAGTGCACAATAGCACATTGTATTTATCCATGAGTAGGTATTATGACAACTAGGTCCTATGTCTGTCCCTTAGGCTGTGTGGTGCATCACCCACTCCCTTAATCCTGACATCAAGGTGGTTAAGATTTCTGGTCTATAGAGGGTTCCAAGTCAGCTTGTGACCATGTGAGACCCTTCCCTAATATATAACAGAAGAGTAAACAAAACCACTATAATTCAAGAAGCAACAAATAACAAGCCAAAAATACAGCTTATTTAAGAATGGCAAATTTGACCATCCATCTGATTTAAGATATAATTTATCCTGTTACGGAAGGTGCAATTTGCACTTCTGGTTCAGGCATATATACCAGCTTTATTAGGTGGGTACTGACCTGGTATAATCCCAGTTACCTTTTGGGATGACTTTGGTTTCAGCTGCACTCTTGATTGTGTCCCTCTTTGGTGCTTTGTCAGTTCAAGTAGGCGTGGCCAGGTCCTTGGACCACTGCTGCTCTGTTCCTGAGGGCTGGACACTGGTGGTGGGGAAGGGGAGGGAGCCGATGCTGCTCTAGTTTGCCCACTGTTCTATGCATTCTTCTACCTTGTGATCTACTCCTCCATTGTTCATTGCTGTTCTCCTTTCACCTTTCTTGACTTTGCAGAGAGTTCCGGCATGAGTGGATAATCCCCTCACCTGGCTTTTCCTGTAGCTCAAGCCAAGCGCCGCACCTCCACCGCGGTCTGGCATGCAGAACCACCCCACCAGAGGAGCTTCTGCTGGCCCATGCAGGCTCTGGATCTCTCCTACTTCTCTGCTGCTGTTTCAATTTCCTATACACCTCACTTTTTAGTAAAAGTGTGTATTTTGCTGGGGGGGGGGTTGGCTTTTTCCTCCCTAGGCTGCTTTGGCATGGTACTTATGCTGCCATCTTAACTGGAAGTCTCCAGGCTCATTTTTGGATATGGTTCTGTCTTGTTTCCCAGTTCCAGCTATAGGTTCCTTTCCACTGAGCAGATCAGTTAGCCAAATCAAGAGTAGTTGGTTTCCCACCATGGCTGTGTGCTACTATTGCACTTCCGTGAGAATCACAACAGGTTATTTGCTGCTAAATAGGTTAGACCATGAGTTGCCTGAACAGATATTGGTCATTTTCCCTCAGTCACTCATGTAGCACCTTCTGGCACAAGATGAGCTGATTGTATGGGGACTGACTCTCTTCCAGCTTCCAGCCATGTCACTCCATATTACGTGTCAACCACATATGGTGTCTTCAGCAGCACTACCACCAACCTTTGGTGGGTCATCAAGTACTCTGACAGAAATCTGTCATTCTTCTTAGAAACCTTGTAGGTCTCTCTGATCAAAAGCTCATTGTGGATGATAGCCACATGCTAGTACTGGGTGTTAGAGATCAGCACCCAAGAAAGAAGGGAGAAAAAGATAAGTAATAAGAATTAGATAGAAGGGGGTAAGAGAGAAAGAGAAAGAGGAGCAGTAGAAGATTAAGGTCAGTCTTCTTAGTTCCCTGTCCAGGGCCTTGTGACTCAGGTGTTCCCTCTAAGGGCCTGGTGAAGGTTCAACCATTTGGTCTGTCTTTTAGGATGCATAATTTTATGGTATTACTGCATTTGGGTCCAAAATTGTGTCTCCCACCCTCTCCCTTGCCCTCCCCTCCCTCCCCACCCATCCTATTGTCCAGTCCTGGAGATGCTTGTTGGGTATGTCAGCATCTTGGGTAGATTCAGGTTTGGTGCTGTAGATGAGTGAAACTATGCGCCAATTATCTTTCTGTGATGGGGTGAGTTCACTTAGAATGATCTGTTCCAGGTTTTACCATTTTTCTTCAAATTTCATTGTGTCATTTTTTTCTTAATGCTATGTAGAATTCCATCGTGTAGACATAACACATCATAGTTATCTATTTGTCTAATGATGGACATCTGGGGTGAAGCCTGTGCTTATGAATTGAGCAGATATAAACATGGTTGAGCAAATCTGTCTGAGCTGAGGCATGGAGCTTTTAGGGTACATGCCCAGTAATGGAATAACTGGGTTTGTTGGTAGCTCTATAGTCAGCTTTTTTAGGAGTCCCCATGTTGCTTTTCAAACTGGCTGTACCATCTTATATTCCCACCAATGGTTGAGGAAGGTTCCTAATTCTCCACATCTTTGCCAGCATTTATTTTCATTTGACTTATTAATATTTGCTATCCTTATGATAGAATCTCATAGTTGTTTTAATTTGCATTTCCCTGATTGCTAGGGATGATGAACATTTTCCTAAGTGTGTGTTTGCCATTTGTATTCTTCCTTTGTGAATTACCTGTCCAGTTCTTTGCCCTATTCTATGAGTGGGTTGTTTGACTTTTTATTGTTTAGGTTTTTGAGTAGATTCTAGAGATTAGTCCTCTGTCAGTTAGATATTCAAATATATTCTCCCATTCTGTGGGTAATCTATTTCCTTTGCTTATTGCATGTTTGTCTGCAAAGAAACTTCAGCTTCATGTGATCTCATTGGGTGAATGATTGTTTAAGATTCTGTGCTAACTACTAGGGTTTTGTTCAGTGTGTCTTTTTCCATTCCTATATCATGGAAAATTCCTCCTATATTTTCTTCCAGTAGTAGCAAAATTTCTGGTCTTATATTGAGGTGTTTGATCCATTTGGACTTGAGTGTTGTGCATGGCGAGATGTGTGGATAAAGTGTCAGTTTCCTGCATATGATTATCCAGTTTGTCCAGTACCCTTCGTTGAAGATGCTGTCTTTTTTCCAGCCTGTACTGTTTGGGCCTTTGTCAAATATCAAGCAGCTGTATTTACTTGACCCAAAGTCCAGGTCCTCGATTGTAATCCATTGCTCTAACTCCTACTTTTATGCCAGTACCATACTGTTTTTATTAGTATGGCTTTGTAATATAGCTTTAGATCAGGTATGATGATGCTTCCAGAGGTATTTCTTTTGCTGAAGATATGCTTGGATATCCAAGGCCTTCTACTTTTCCATATGAATTTTGAGATCAATGTTTCTATCTCTGTGAACAGTGTTGGGATGTTGATGGCAATTGCATTAAATCTGTATATTGTCTTTGGTAGGATTGCCATTTTCACAATATTAATTCTTCCTATCCAGGAGCATGGGAGGTCTTTCCATTTTCTCAAGTCCTCCTCAATTTATTTTTTGAGTGTTGTTATGTTTTTGTTGTATAGATCTTTCACTTCCTTGGTTAAAGTTTTTCCAGGATGGTGGTGGGGGTAGGGGTGTTGCTATCGAAAATGGGACCATGTCCCTTATTTCTTTCTCTGTATATTTGTCATTTGCGTATAGAAAGGCTACTGATTTTTGTGCATTGATTCTGTATCCTACTTTTCTAAAGGATTTAATCACCATCAAGAGTTTGGGGATGGAGTCTCTCGGGTCTCTTACATATAGAATCATGACATCAGCAAATAGAGCAAACTTAACTTTTTCCTTACCAAATTGTGTCCTTTTATTTCTTTCTTCTCTCTTATTGCTTGAGCTAGGACTTCCAGTAATATATGGAAGAGCAGAGGTGAGATTGGACACCCCTATCTTGTTCCTGATCTCAATGGGAATTCCTCCAGTCTCTCTCCATTAAGTATTATTTGGGCTTAAGGAGCTTTGTATATTGCCTTTATTATGTTAAGATATGAACCAACCATGTCAATTCTCTCCAATGTTTTGATCATGAAGTGATGTTGTATTTTGTCAAAGGCCTTTTCTGCATCTGTTGAAATGATCATGTGGTTTTTGTGTTTAACCTTGTTTATATGGTGTAATACATTGACAGATTTCTGTATGTTGAACCACCCCTGTGTTCCTGGGATGAATCCCATTTGATCAAGGTGGATAATGCTTTTGATGTGTCTAGTCTAGTCTAGTGATAGCAGCATCCACACAATTAGCAATCCTTTGTTGCTTTCCTGTAAGTTCTACCAGTACCTTGGTCAGGGTTACATTGCTCATAGCTTCATTTTGGTGTTCTGGTCCTAATGTCTCTTCTATGTTTTGATTAGAGACATCCATGGTAGGACTGGGTGATCTTACTGGATTTACTTGCATATGATTTTTTATGTTATTTCTTTTGTGTTGTAGTCTGCCCATCACAGTGTATGGACAGGGAGAGTAGGCCTGTGTTCTGTATGGTTGGGGGAAGTGGTACCTGTTGGCTAGAGCTCGCATGTGGGCAATCAAATGGGCAGAGCAGTCCTGAGTTCCCACATTGGTAGGTGGACAGAGCAGTCCAGAGCTCACATGTGGGTGGGCGTATCAGTCTGAGCTCATAAGTGGTGGGCAGACAGAGGGGTTTGGGCCTGAACTCACATGGGTGGATGGGCAGAGCTGGCCTGATCTTGTACTGTGGAAGGGCAAAGTGGGCCTGAGCTCATGCATGGGCATGTGGTATGGGCCTGAGCTTTTGTGTGGGGAGGTGGAATGGGCCAGAGCTCCTACATGGACAGGCGGTCAGAGTGCCAAGCAGGCAGATGGCCGGATAGGGCCTGAGCTCATGCAGGCCAGTGGGCAGGGGTAACCAGGCGATCACCCCTTCGCAGTAAGGCAAGTGGAACTATACTGGATCCCCTTTCCTGCAGAAAGTGCAGGAGTATCCTGAGGCTGGGACTATGGTTAGGGTGGCTGCTTAGGGGATTGAGGAACTGGTGAGCTGCTCCAGAGTGAGGGAATCAGCTGGTTCCCTTTTTGTTCCCCTCCTTGCCCTCCCACTGGTGATCTATTAGCGATTTCTCTCCCCTAAAAGACACAGTGAACCCTTAATGTCTTGCCTTTCCTTCCCAGGGAGGTGTGGTGCAGTTAGGAGGACACCATCTTGACTGGAAGAAGGATGTAGAACACTTTTTTAGATGTTCATATGCCATCTGTATTTCTTCTGATGAAAACTTTCTTTTTAGTTCCATAGCCCCCCCTTATTTATTTATTTATTTATTTATTTTTATTTAATTGTGGGTTTTTTTGGTTTTTTAAGGTAGGGTCTCATTTTAACTCAGGCTGACCTGGAATTCTCTAGGTAGTCTCAGGGTGTCCTCAAACTCACAGTGATTCTCCTACCTCTGCCTCCCAAGAGCTCGGATTAAAGGCATGCTCAACATGCCTGGCACCATAGCCCTTTTTTTTGAATGGGTTGTTTGATTTCTTATTGGTCTGTTTTTCGAGTTCTTTGTATACTCTGGTTATTAATCCTCTGTCAGATGTGTAGCTCACAAAGATTTTCTCCCATTCTGTAGGTTGTCTCTTTGCTCTATTCACAGAGTCCTTTGCTGTACAAAAAGCTTTGTAATTTCATGAGATCCAGTAGTTGAAAAGTCATTACCTATGCCAATATGTTGAAGGATTTCCCCTATCTTTTTCCCTAGCAATTTTAGAACTTCAGGTCTGATATTAAGGTCCCTGATCCACTTGGATTTGATTCTTGTGCATGTATAAAGATAAGGATCTGTTTTCATCTTTTTATATAGAGATATCCAGTTTTCCCAGCACCACTTGTTGAAGAAGCTGTCTTTTCTCCAATGAATATTTTTGGCGATTTTGTCAAAAATCAGATGGCTGTAGCTGCCTGAATTAACGTCTGGGTCTTCTATTCTCTTCCATTGATCTTCATGTCTGTCTTTGTGCCAATACCATGTGTTTTTGTTACAATGGCTTTGTAATATAGGTTAAAATCAGGTATGGTGATACCACCAGCCTTATTTTTGGTGCTGAAAATCATTTTGGCTGTATCCTTCAAGAGAATGAAAGGAACATGGCAGGTGATATCAGTGATTGGCAAAGTGTTTCAAGTTGATCTTCTCTGAAATTATGACTAGCTCTGAGGATACAGCATTTCTGACACAAGGACTCAAGATACCTCAAGGCCTTCAGACAACAGAAGGCTAGTACAGAAGTATGGGAAATGTACAAGTGACTATGCACATTGTAATAGTAGTACAAATTGTTTTGTGAACCTAATAAACACTTATAAGAGAGCTACTTCTTAAATTTGCTCTTTTGCTAATACCATTTGTTAAGCCACAGTTATGATATATGATCTCCATAAAAGGTCAATTAGCAGATCTCCATGATATATATTTTATGTTAACCTCAAAATATCAAGTTGAAGTTTGGCATGCTGTGATATTTGGGGAAATTTTTCCATAAAACAGTACATGTGATTCAACTACATAATAAGTGCCCTGGTCAGGGATGAGTGAATGATAAGAAACTTTGTGTTATCTCCAGAAGACAGAGAGCCTAAGACCAGGAAGGGACTAGCAGTATTGGTCCAAACAGTGGCCTCCTCCAGGGAGGTCCTCAGCCTTGTTGTACTGAGAGAAACTGACACTGGAGTATCCATGTGGAGGAGCAGAGAAGAGTCTTTCATGCTTTTCTAATATGGGAAAAGGTTGAGCCTCCACATAAACTATGGGTTGTATTCAGAGAGAAGAAAATAACCAGTGGGATAAAGTGTCATTTCCAGTGATGACCAATGGGAGTGAAGTTCAGAGCTTTGAGCACCTCTCCTTAGTGCCTGGAAGAAAAGACACGAGGAAAGATTTGACATTCAAAGCTGAGCTAATCGCTGATAAAGTACAGATTTTGTGAAGACGAAAAGGCAGTATTCTTATGTCCCTCATCTCAAAGGTAGTGAGTTATATGGAAGATAAGAGTATGATCTTCAAGGTGCTGCATTGTGGGGAGGGGGGGCCTTATTCTTAGCAAAGCCAGGCCATTTTCTAAGTGATGTGTAGGTAAGTTAATGAAGAGAGCTGTGGTCATTTGAAATATCTATTGCGGAACTGGGGAAACTGGCAGTGGTGACTATACGACAAACTTGGTTTTATGAATGTGTTTAGTTGTCTTTGCTTTGTTCATGCAGTGCTGGTAAAGGAATCCAGGGCCCCATGTGTCCTGGGTTACATCTCTAGCCCACTTGTGCACGTATGTGTTTATTTGCTTGTTTAAGTAATGCATCTGGTTATGTTGCTTCTCTGAATATGGAGTGCAGCTCTAGCCATGCTTAAAGCAGCTTTAAATGCTTACTTAAAAAAAAGAAGTCTTAGGGGCTAGAGAGATGGCTTAACAGATGAAGTGCTCACCTGCAAAGCCTTAGGACCCAGACTGAATTCCCCAGGACCCACATAAGCCAGACACACAAGGTGGCCCACACATATGGTCTTCATTTTCAGTGGCTAAAGGCCCTGGTGTGCCCATTCTCTGTTTCTTGTTTGTCTCTCTGTCTCTCTTTCTCCCTCTCTCAAATAAATAAAAATATTAAAAATCTTTTTTAAAAATCTTAAATAAATGACTGAAATTTCTACCTGAAGATTTTGGGTAAAGGAGAAAAGCAGGGATCAAAATGTTGAATGGATCTGAGATGGAAAGAGAATGAGCCCAAGTAGAAACATTGGCCTTAGGCAATGGTTCCTCATTGTATCTGGAAGATAGAGCAAGACACATAGTTTGGGTTTCTGTGCTTCTGTGGAGGAGATAAGTGAGGTGCTTTCTGTTGTTTTGTTCTTTCTCTGTGAAGCTGGGACATAGGCTATTTACATAATGCAGGAAAATAAAGCATTGGAAGTGTGAAGAATGAGAAAAAAGATTGAGATAGTTTTCATATAGGGCAATTCACATAGTCTTTATGGATAGTCAACCAGTTAAAACTACTAAGGCTTGTGTAGACACATTGGAGGGTGGCAATCTTGAGTTGTAAAAGAACTACATTTCTGTGTGACTTCTGCCAGGCTTTATGATAGATATGACTGAGTAAAGTGAGAACAGGAAACTATTAGCTAGTGAAATAATAAGCCATGGTGAATAAAGTGGGCAAAAAATGTGAAGCAAAAATAGAGAACAAATACAGGTGTCAGTTCATTAGATGTCAAGAAGATCTGCTGTCTGAATCAGCTCAACAGGGACAGGATGCCAATTTTTTGGTGATAATTTAACAAATACATCAAAAAATGGGAAACTGCAGTTAGACTTGAATGAATGCCAGAGGATGTTAACATAGATAATACATGTCTAACATATATGTGCAGTAAGTTCTCAGTAACTATTAGTGATTATTTTTGCTGCTTGGACTGTTATAGAGATTATGCTTTCCATGGAAATAAAATACAAACCCATTTTTGTGTAATTGACTTTTTTCCAAAGGTTTATCATTTAAGGCTATCAGAAAAATGGAGGTTGGTATATGTGACTTTACATAGGCAAAAATATGAAACATAAATCCATATGATCTTCCTTTCCAAATTAGCTTGGTCTTCTGCTGAGGGAATTCTCTTCTGTTCCTTCACTGGCATTGTTTACCATGCTCCTCACTAGTGTGAGCAATCTGACATTTATGCTGCTAAATCACCTTAAAAGCATAGTGACCTTTCAGTGGATTTCTAAAGGCTTCTTTGCCTACATGTAGGACTCAAGTCTCATCCAGAAAGAAAAAGAAGTTAATGAGTAGGCTAGTGTAAAAATAAATAATTTTCCAACTATGAACATGTTTCTACATTGAGTTTAAATGAGCCAAAGAGCTATTTCAGTTTTGAGATTCCAGAAGTATTTTCTCCTGTCTTTGGATGACTTTCTTATCTTTCAGGTGTCTTTCATATGACCTCTTTCTCCTTTGAAACTCCATAATACAGTTACTTGTGCAGAGTAGCATTTATTAATTCTGTACCCATTGATCATTTAACAAGAAAATAAGCAGTTATCTGGTATGCTCTTTGTCTTTACCTAGGAAATTTCTTTTATGATTTACTTTAAATATCACTTCTAAAATTAGTGCCAGTTCTTATAACAAAGTAAATAGACCTTTGTCCTTTTCATAGTAAACAGGTTTTCCATTATTTTCTAGCACAAACGTATGTTTGTCATCCTGGACTTTTATCTCCCAACACGCACATTCTTCTGCATTGTCTCCAGTGCCTGTCATGTGTGAAGGGCTCCAGAACTGGATGCCAGTGATGGTCTACTAGATGGAAATCTATAAACATGTTGTATACTTAGATTGGAAAATCATACCTACTTCAAATTTTTCTTGAAGTTATAGTAATACTTTTAAATGAGCAATGCAGCTATGTGATCCTGCCATAGATGTGATTAACTCAGGGGGTTAACTTTTCTTTCTGTGCCCATCTCTTTTCAAATTAGAATAACACACAGTTGACTCTATGTATATTCTTTTTAAAAAGTACAAATGTCAGGCTAGGGAATTTTTTTAGAGGGCAACAGCACTTTCTGTGCAAGGATGAGTCTCAGATGGCCTGACCTGAATCCCCAGCACCCCTGTAAAATGATCCCCATAGCTTCAGTCCTATGAAGAGGAGAAGGTAAAGAGTAGAGTTGCCAGAATAGACTTGCTGGTCAACTAGTCTGACTGAAAAACAGGTAGGCGCAGGTTCAGTGAGAGACTCTATTTGAAGGAAATGAACTCAGTGAGCAATAAAGGGCACCCATAATTGAGGCATGCACAACTATACCTGTGCAGGAGTACACACACACACACACACACACACACACACACACACACACACACTTATTCATTTACCATAAATTCACCATATACTGCATTTATTGTATTCACACATGCCTAAAACAATGCAAATGTCCACCAAGATGTTAACAGTGATCATATTTTAGACATTTGTATTTTTAAATTTTCCTTTAAGCATTTTGGTTTATTATTTATTTATTGTATGAATTTTGTTTTGTCTCAGGATATGCATGTAATATATGTATGTATGTACACATATAGGAAAGAGTATTTCCAACTTTTTAATAGCTGTGGCGTGAAGGAAACATTAAAAAATAAGTGCTTTGTTATAATTTGTGACCAGTTAAGGCTGGATCAAGATAAGTGGTCTGTGGTTTTTCAACAAATTTCAGTGGTTTAGGAAAGCCAAGACTTTTTCTCCAAATCTATTGGATTCCTACATCTTCCTATTATCATGACTTCCAAAGTTGCTATAACCAGCAGAAGAGATAAAAGTGATCTGCCAGCTGCCACCTGGCTCTGCATGTGTTATTTGCCTTGGCCCAAACCAGTTCCAGGTTTCCATGTTTACTGAAAAATACTGTGGGGTGTTCATGGAAGCTTCTGAATGTTGTGTGTGGGAACACCAGATGACTATAACTAACTATATCTGGCCTGTGTGACAATAACTCTTTTCACATTTCAGTTACTGTAATGACTGCATGTTGGATCCAGACTGTGGTTTCTGTTACAAGATGAACAATTCAGGGGTCATCGACTCTTCCTGTATTCCAGTTAATAAAGCATCTACAAGTGAGGCGGCCTGGGGCAGGTATGTCACTCATTGCTTGCCACAACATATGCTGTACAGTTTCAAAATTATAGGTTTCATTATGACATGTTCATAAACATATTCTGTAATAGAATCATATCCACTCCCATTACCTTCTGTTGCACTGTTTAACGCGCCTGCAGGTCACCTTCCTGTTCACAAATGATTCCTTTCTACTTTCATGTCTTTCATTGTAATCTAATTCTATGTGTGAAAGGAAACATGAGAATTTGTCAGTAAGGCTGATTTTTAAATTTTCAGAGTTTCTGCACCCTTTTAAAGTGGTCTTTATAAGACTGGGAAATAGCTCAGCCATTAAAGCCACATTCTTACAAAGCCTCCTAGCTCAGGTTCAACTCCCCCAGTACCCACATAAAGCTAGATGCAAAAAAATGGCACATGCATCTGGAGTGTATTAGCAGTGATAAGAAGCCTGGATGTGCCCATTCTCATTCTCTCTCTCTCCAAATAAATAAACACATAAGAAAATAAAGTAATCTTTATATTCCTTCACAGCATGTAAGTGATAGTTGATGCCAACTATTGCCACTGCATAATTCCCAGACATAAAGACACTCAGGTTCCACAAGCTAGATGAGTGTGCCTTGATTATTAAACTTGCCCACAGCCCAGCTTCAAAGTTTTGGATCTTTAGTGTGGACAGGTGTTTTCGCTCACCCCATATTATTTATCTACACTGTAATTTCAAAACTGTCATTTTCTCAACTTAAAAGACAGTTGTAAACTCAAATTAAATTAATACTACTTCAAATTCTTTATGGAGCTATTTTTTCCTCTGGTGTTCCTGAGGTTCAGTGAAATTTAACAAAAGATGGATAAATATTGGTTATCATCAGTATATGGCCTTAGTATATAGCCTATCTAAAAGTTGTAAGCTTTTCTGTTTCAGTTTATAGTAGGCACATAAATGAAACTTGCATAGGCCAAGTATTTCCCATATTTAAGAGCTAATATTCATATCTATGAGCTCAAAATTTCCAGCTGTATTTAGCATGGCCTTACCCTTTTAGGTGTCTTAAATTTCTGTATAAAACAACAGCATTCTCTCATTCTGTTGACTTAAGGGGTGATGAAGGTAGTGAGTTTTAAAACCACATATCTTGTATCTGCTTTCACATACCAGTATTTATCATTATACTCCTATTAATAATTTTATTAAGAAGTTGCTCCAAAAGTAGAAGCAAACATAATTATATAAAAATACACAGAGTATTAGACATACTAATTCCAAAGAGATATGTAAAAATACATAATTATTATTCAAAACAAACATTTAAAAGAATTTCTTTTTAAAATACCAATTTTCATTGGCCAAACACCATTTGTCAGTGAGTTCCTTGCATATTCTTGATATATTGGTTTAGCATGTTAATACTTTTGATTTTTTTTCTTATAAGTAGAGGAAAAAGAAAATAAAATTACTAGCCTGAAATTGAAAACATATAGTACAATCATTTTAGCTATAATGTATGCAATTTTCCCATATCTTACAGAATTAATTTTTAAGCTTATTAGAAATGACTACTAATAAATAGTAAGGTAACATTAAAATAGATACATTTTGCACTCTCGGTAGAAGACTTAGAAGTCAGATTTCAAAATACAAGTTTTTTTTTTTTTTTGAGTTTTTCTATTTTTATTTATTTTTTTTTTTTAATTTAATTTATTAGTTTTCTTTTCAGTAGATACAGGCAGTTTGGTACCATTATTTAGGCTCATCGGTGATCTACCCCCTCCCATTAGACCCTCCTTATTATTGAAAATGGGTCGTGCATTGTGGAGTTAGCCCCCAGTTATTAGTATGATAAATGTCTCTGAAAATCATGACCCAACATGTGACTCTGACATTCTTTCCGCCCCCTCTTCCGCAAAATTTCCCTGAGCCATGTTGGGTTCATTTTTGGTCTGCTTCAGTGCTGAGGTGTTGGGGGCCTCTGAGGCTCTGGCTCTCTGATTTGGTAGGAGTTGATTTTTCTCTGTGTTGGTCTCCTTCCCCTTTGTGCTGGTATCCGCTTCACAGGAAAACACCACCCTTGCTTATTTCGCCAGTTGTCCTTAGTTTCAGTTGGGCCCCTTCTGAGGTATGTTGGGGCAGCTCTCTTCTTAGGATCTGCATCTATCTGGAAAAGAGAAGCAGATTCTCCAACGGAGAGTGAGTTAGCACCCAGAAAATTGAGATAACACTTACTTTTTTGATAGACAATTTGATAGGTGTAGGCCCTCTTATACCCCGTGATTGATGGTAGCTTGATATTGTAGAGTGGGCTTGTATTTGGGTATGGTTCTGACTTGTTTCCCAGCTCCAGCTAAGGGTCTAGTACCACTGAGTGGATCAGTTAGCCAAATCAAGAGCAATTGATTCCTCACCATGGCTGTGTACCACTATTGCACTTGTATGGGTATCACATCCGGTTAATTGTTGCTACTTAGGTTAAACAATGTGTTGCTTGGACAGATCTTGGTCACTTCCCCCAGTCACCTATGTAGCGCCTTCTGGCACTAGACACGCTGACTGTCTGGGGACTGACTCTCTCCTGGCTTCCAGCCATGTCATTCCATTTTACGTGTCAGCTGCGTATGGAGTCTTCAGCAATAGGGTCTTACCACTGGCCTTTGGTGGGTCATCAATTACTCTGACAGAAGTCTGTCATTGTTTTGGGAAACCTTGTAGGTTTCTTTGATCAAAAGCTCATTGTGGATTGTAGGCCCAAGCTGGAAGTGGGGGTTACAGGTCAGTGTCCACTAAGAAATTGAGGAAAAAGATAACTAATATACAAGAGTTAGAGAGAAGAGAGATAGAGGGGAGAGGGGGAGAGGGAGGGAGGGAAGATGTAGGAGATTTAGGTCAGTCTTGATCCTACCCTCTCCAGTGTCTTGTGGTTCAGGTGTTTCCTGTAAGGGACTAGTGAAGGTTCAGTCATTTGGTCTGTCTTTTAGGAAGTAGAATTTTATGGTACCATTGCCGTTTGGGTCCGGATTACTGTTTTCCACCCTTTGATTCCCTCACCGCTCTCCCATCCATCTTATTGTCTAGTCCATGAGGTACTTGCTGGGTATGTAAGGCATCTTGGGCAAATTCAGGTTAGGTGTTGCAGATGAGTGAGACTATGTGTCGATTTTTTTTCTGTGATTGGGTAAGTTCGCTGAGAATGATCTGTTCCAGGTTCAACCATTTTTCCTCAAATTTCTTTATGTCGTTTTTTCTTACTGCTGTATAGAATTCCATTGTGTAGATATACCACATCTTTGTTATCCATTCTTCTAATGATGGACATCTGGGTTGATTCCAGCTTTTAGCTATTACGAATTGAGCTGCTACAAACATGGTTGAGCAAATCTCTCTGGCTTTTGGTTTGAAGGTTTTAGGGTACATGCCCAGTAATGGTATAACTGGGTCTGTTGGTATTTCTATAGTCAGCTTTTTCAGGAGTCTCCATATTGCTTTCCAAAGTGGTTGTACCATCCTGCATTCCCACCAACAGTGAATGAGTGTCCCTGCTTCTCCACATCCTCGCCAGCATTTATTTTCATTTGACCTTTTGATGTTGGCTATCCTTATTGGGGTAAGGTGGAATCTCATAGTTGTTTTAATTTGCATTTCTCTGATGATTAGGGATGATGAACATTTTCTTAGGTGTGTGTTTGCCATTTGTATCTCTTCCTCTGTGAATTGCCTGTTTAACTCTGTGCCCCATTTTGTGAGTGGGGTATTTGTCTTCTTATTGTTTAGACTTTTGAGTTCTTTGTAAATTCTAGAGATAAGGCCTCTATCAGTTGGATAACCTGCAAATATTTTCTCCCACTCTGTGGGTATTCTATTGGCTTTGTTTATTATATGCTTATCTGTAAAGAAACTCTTCAGCTTCATATGATCCCAATGGTTGAGTGACTGTTTAAGAACTTGAGCCACTGGGGTTTTATTCAGGAAGTCTTTTCCCATTCCTATATCATGGAAAGTACTTCCTAAATTTTCTTCCAGTAGTTTTCGAGTTTCTGGTCTTATGTTGAGGTCTTTGATCCATTTGGATTTGAGTGTTGTGCATGGTGAAATGTGTGGATCAAGTTTTAGTTTCCTGCATGTGGTTATCCAGTTTGTCCAGCACCATTTGTTGAAGATGCTATCTTTTTTCCAGTCTATATTGTTTGGGCCTTTGTCGAATATTAAGTAGCTATAGTTGCTTGGCCCAAAATCCGGGTCCTCAAGTCTATTCCATTGGTCTATACTCCTGTTTTTATGCCAGTACCATGCTGTTTTTATTACTATGGCTTTGTAGTATAACTTTATATCGGGTATGGTGATGCCACCAGAGGTATTTCTTTTGCTGAGGATATGTTTGGATATGCGAGGCCTTCTGCCTTTCCATATGAAATTTGAGATCATTTTTTCTATGTCTGTGAAGAACATTGTAGGGATTTTAATTGGAATTGCGTTAAATCTATATATTGCCTTTGGTAGGATTGTCATCTTCACAATGTTAATTCTGCCTATCCAGGAGCATGGGAGGTCTTTCCATCGTTTCAAGTCCTCCTCAATTTCTTTTTTGAGAGTTTTTATATTTTCGTTGTATAGATCTTTTACTTCCTTGGTTAACGTTATTCCAAGGTATTTTATTTTATTTTTTGCTATTGAAAATGGGACTATGTCCTTTATTTCTTTTTCTGTGTCTTTGTCATTTGCATACAGAAATGCTTCCGATTTTTGTGCGTTGATTTTGTATCCTGCTACTTTGCTATAGGAGTTAATCACCTTCAGGAGTTTTGGGATGGAGTCTCTCGGGTCTCTTACATATACAATCATGTCATCAGCGAATAGAGCTAACTTAACTTCTTCCTTTCCAAATTGTATCCCTTTTATTTCCTTCTCCTGTCTTATTGCTTGAGCTAGGACTTCCAGAACTATATTGAAAAGCAGAGGTGAGAGAGGACATCCCTGTCTTGTTCCTGATCTCAATGGGAATTCTTCCAGTCTCTCTCCATTAAGAATTATTTGGGCCTTTGGAGCTTTGTATATTGCCTTTATTATATTAAGATGTGAACCGGCCATGCCGATTCTCTCCAATGTTTTGATCATGAAGTGATGTTGTATCTTGTCAAAGGCCTTCTCTGCATCTATCGAAATGATCATGTGATTTTTATGTTTAAGCTTGTTTATGTGGTGTACAAGTTTTAAAGCTGAACATAGATGCTCACGCCTTTAATCCTAGCACTTTGGAGGCAGAGGTAGGAGGATCACCATGAATTCAAATCCTACCTCAAAAAAGCAAAAAGAAAAGAAAGAAAGAAAACAGAAGTTTTGATCTTACTTTTGCAAATATAACATTTTAGTATATACATTACTGACTTTACTTTTGAAAGATAAACTTATCCATTCTTTTAACATGTCGTTTGTGTTTTGCATCATCATCTTTTGACTACCCATACTAGTAAGGAGAAGTTAAGCAGAGATCATAACTCAAAAAAACTAAAAAATAACGAAGAACTTGTAGAACTTTTATGTTCACTGACTATTGCTATAATAGTCTTAACTTTTGTAACACTACAGAGAAGAGAAGATTGCACAAGTTTTGTTAATCTTCCCTGTGCAGGGCAGCAGCCCCCCTCCCAGCTAGGCTTTTGGTTTTCTCACTCTTTGCTAGAAAGAAGATTTTAAAAGTAGGGTGAATGCACAGTAAAAAATTTCTAAAACATATTTTCTATTGATAACATAAAATAATACTCTTCATACTTTTGCTGATTGGTTAATCATTGAGTATATTTTGTAAAGTTACCTAAAACAGAACTTTCAGGCCAAACATTACCTTGGACTTTGCATCTATCATATGCTGCTTATAGATATTTCAAGGTCAAGTTTAAAGCAGTTGATAGTCATATATTTTGATCTCTGATCACCCTGTGTACTGACAGCTATTCATCTATGTAATCAATTGGAATGGTCTGTTAAAGACAAACTTTCAACCTTTGCTAGCATGCTTTTTCTGGTATCTGTGTTTTTAAATTTCAGTGAGAAGTTTTTTTTTAAAAAAAAAAAAACATATTCATCAGACTTCTAAAAACAGTAAATGAAGCTGATGAAGCTGATGCAGAAAATCCTCCTCTTACCTTTTACCCCTATAACACTCACATGCACTACCCCCAGACACAAATGCAGGTTTACTGCACAGATGAACTTGAGAGATATTCCAAGTGTCAAAAGAGAAAACAGGGCACATGGGATTGTCATAAGAGAATGAAGGCTTGAGTGTCAGTGCTGAGGGAGGTAAAATGGCAGGATTGCCTTCAGTGCTATAAAGTGATAACCACACTCTGCATGCTGCCATTCAACTAGGCTGGCTGGGAAAGCTGTGTACTTGTGCAACTCACTGGGGACACTGCAGTGAAAATAATGTCTTAAACAAAAAAATAAAAAATAAAAATCCTAGGAGCCTTCACTATGGGGAAGTGTGGGTTTCCATTTCACACTGCTTTTGTGAAGTGGGAACCATGTATGTTAAAAATTCATAAATAATGCCTATAATCTTATGATTCAGAAGGCTGGGGCAGAAGGTTCATGAATTTAAGAATAGCCTGGGCTGCATAGGAAGACCTTGTATCAAAAATGAAAATAAAAAGTATGCAAACAAATGAAGACAGATACACTGATAGGTTTCTCCAGTCTAAGCTACTCTGGTGGAGGACCTCCTGAGTGCAGAAGTTCAGATAGCCTGGGCAACATAGTAAGATTTCATGTGTCTCCAAAAATGAATAATAAATAATGGAGTTCTATGGAGACATCCATAGAACCACAACAGGGACAAAAACAAAATTTTCAGAACCTAGGACATACAAGATTTCCATAGAAAATAACTCTTGTTTGTTGTTTAGCTTGGTTTATTTTTTTTTTTATGTAGCCTAGGCTGGCTCCAAGATCCCCCTCAATTAAACTAATTAGTGTTGGGATTACTGACAGTGAAAAATAAGTCTTCCTAAATATAGTAAGATGGTATAAGCTATACCAGTTAATAAAGGGAATAAAACTATCAAGTATAAAAGATGGGTGCATGAATTTCAAAGAGTCTGCATAATGAAAACAAGTAAACAGTGACTTTAAAATAAAATGGTCAAAAGAAATAAAGGAAAGCCGGGCGTGGTGGCGCATGTCTTTAATCCCAGCACTCAGGAGGCAAAGGTAGGAGGATTGCCATGAGTTCGAGGCCACCTGAGACTCCATAGTGAATTCCAGGTCAGCCTGGGCTAGAGTGAGACCCTACCTCAAAAAACCAAAACAAAAAAAAAAAAAAAAAAAAGAGAGAGAGAAGAAAATAGAAAGAAAGAAAGAAAGGATATGGTATAATTTTTCAGTTATACTCTAAGATATATTCTTAGAATTTTTGTAGCATATATGACGTGTATGCTATAATCCACCAAATTTTGCACACACATACAAAGTAAGAAGCAAATAATTGGGCAAATAATTGTGTAGAATATGTAATAGGAACTTAATATATATGTGATCTGTTTAAAACGTAAGCTATGTGCTGGAAGAGATGTCTTAGCTGTTAAGGCACTTGCCTGTGAAGCCTAAGGACTCATGTTCCACTCTCCAGGCCCTATGAAAGCTGGAGCATAAAGTGATAGAAGTGCATGAACTCACACATGAGCCAAGGGGGCACACATGTCTGGAGTTCAATTGCAATGGCTGAGGCCCAGGCATGCCACTTCTCTCTTTCACTCTTGCTCTCTTACTTAAGAAAAAGGCTAGTCTATTGGGTTTGCCTAAAAAAATTTAAAAAATAATAATAAATAAATGAATAAAATGTAAGCTATTACCAAAAGGAAGAGCATAAAAATCAGACTAATAAAGATAATAACATAGAGAAATATACAAATTTATGTTTAAGAGAAATAAAAAACAGCAGAATTAAATGTATATTTAACTGATTACCATAAAAATAAAACAAAAATTTTACTTATTAAAAATTAAGGTCTTCATGGCTAGAGAGATGGCTTAGTGGTTAAGCATTTGCCTGTGAAACCAAAGAATCCCTGTTGGAGGCTCGATTCCCTAGAACCTACATAGGCCAGATACACAAGGTGATATATACGCATCTGAAGTTCATTTGCAGTGGCTGGAGGCCCTGGTGTACACCACCTGATGGGCGTGTGCAACCTTCCACTTGCGTCACCTTTATGTCTGGTTTACATAGTATCTGGAGAGTCAAACATGAGTCCTTCAGCTTCACAGGCAAGCATCTTAGCCACTAAGCCATCTCTCAAGCTCTGACAAAATGTTTTAAAGAAGAGGAATAAAAAGATCAAATAGACAAAAATAGCAGGAGTTAAAAAATTTGGGAAACTTACCAGCTTAATGTAAGAGTTAAATAGTGAACCTAACCAAGAATTTAATTCATTTAAAGCAAATAGAACATTTGTAAAAATTTGCTACTCACTCAAAAAATTAAATGTAATAAGTGTACATAAATTTATATATTCAAATAATATATCCAAATAATACATAGAACATATTTTCTGATCAAAATATGATAAATCTGAAAATAAGAATTTTTTTTTTAAATTTTCTTTTCTGTTTAGTTTACAATCTAACAATAAATACAACTTTTAATTTTGAGACTAGAAAGATTGCTTAGTAGTTAAAATTGCTTGTTTTCAAAACCTAACAGCTCAGGTTCAATTCTCCAGCAACCACGTAAAGCCAGATGCAAAGTGATGCATGCGTCCATGGTCCTCATGCACCTATAGAGACAGAGCCAGGAGAATCTGAAACTCATGGGCTAGCTTGCCTGGCTATCATTTATGGTCTGACAGTTCATTTATAGTGATAATACCCTGTCTCAAACAAGATGGGGCATAGAGCCTGCAGAGTTGCCCTCTGCTCTCCACATACACACAGTGGCACATGAGCTTATACACACACGCATGCACACAGACTAGTAAATAAATAAAATAATTTTCTTAAAATTTCAAATTCATTAATGAGTTAAAAATACAGAATTGAAGGTAATATATCAAAATTAGCAACTAAATAAACCCACAAGAAACTAGAACTACAGCACAGAGTAAGCCTGTTTTAGTGATGAGGTAGAGGACAGAAATGTACAAAGGTAGAAGAGGGAAAAAAATGAAAAAAATATAGTTGTTGGTTTATAGAGAATAATCTAAAATGGAGTCACTTCCAGCAGTACAATACTGGACAAAAAGAGAAAAAAATGGCAAAAAAATTATACTTAGAATAAAAAGACATGTAACAGATGGCAAAGACTTTAAACATCATTTGCTAATGCATCTGAAAATAGGTAAAATAGACAGATTTCTAGAAAAAGTACAACCTCTCAGAAACAACTCAAAGTCTATATGAAATATCATTTCTACTTGACAGATACATCTCTGCAACAACAACAAAAATCCATCTCTTGACATGGTGCTTTCTTCTACAGCTCAGTAGTGGAAAGGAGGACACTTAAGGAGGAAATGGTCAGGTCCTGCTTGGCACTAGGAAAGCCTGGCCTCTCTGGAGCCATTTATCATTTGGACAGTGGAAATAATAGACATTGTGAACAATACAGTTGTTATGAAGGTTCAGTAGGAACACATTTGAGAAGTCATTCCCCATGCAGAAATATGGGGAAATGCTTCTACCTGAATTCCCTCAGATTTTAATCCCATATCAATCCCACCTCTTGGGCTCCATGGGAGGAGAATTGATACCAGGAAGAACAAGAAGTCTTTCCAGCAGAAAGTACATCATCCAATTAAGGGGAACCGAGCAAACCACCAGAGACCAATGGCTGCCTCTTGCATCTGGACTTCAAAGCCTTGGTCTACCATTTCTCCTCTCCTTGCCCACCCTGGGAATGTTCTGGAGTGACCGCCTTCCTGTAATTAGGAAGCCATTTTAGCATGCAATTCAGTATGTTAAAATTAGAGGATTTGGATGCAGGAATATGTATAATGGTAAAAGTCCCATACGGTTGAGAAGTTTACTAGGGGAAAGGGGAAAGGGTCCTTGCCCATGCTACTTAGAGAGGGGCACCATGAGCTGGACACTGCTGAAACCAGCTTTGTTGCTTTTTCACAATCCTGTCCTTTGTCTCAGGACCCAGAGGCAGCTGTTTTATTCCTCTTGCTTGGTGCTATTTTTTCCTTTGCTTTTTTTTTTTTTGTGACAGCTTTTCTTTTTTTCACAGATGGGTCAGTAACACAGCATCTAGGTTAAAATAAGCATTATCAAATAGATAAATGGATAAAATCTTTTTATTTATTCATATATGCCTATTCTTCCACTTCTATACTTCCCAGCTTTCTGTCTACAGAAAACCATAAATAACCCATGATGTAACTTCAAACTCCTGAATAAAAGTATCATTCATGGGGGATATTTTCTTAATGAGCTGGTTCAGTATTTGTTTTGTATAATGTAGCATTTTAGCTCTGTAATTAGAAACAATTAAATAGCCAGATAGATTCCTATTTTGCAGCTTATTATTCATAATATTCTGTCAGCTGAGATTTTTTTTTCACAGCCAAGTTCTAATGCTATACACAGCCTGTTTCCTCTGAATTTCACCACTTGCCTACACAGAACTGTACTCAGTCCAAACACCTCCATCCTCTCTGCCCCCACCCCATTGCCATTGTCCATAATGTTTTTATCCCTTTTTTGCCTTCTGCCTGGATTGATGTCCTGCTTTTCAATCTCTGTCTGGATTTTAATTATCATTTTCTGTTCAGATCAGATGTTATTTTTTGCTTTTAGTCTCTCTGATAATCCCCCCAAACAATGCTGATTATAGGCACTCCTATCTTCTCCCACCAACCTTGCTGTAAAATAAGAGATTGGCTGTGACTGTAAGACTGATAGCCCTGAGGCTGACTCAACATCATGTCACGTGGCAGTGTGATGCATTCTGGCCCAGGGACTCCTTCTCACCTGCAGCTATCATAAACCTTATAGCAACCCTCACCTGACAAGACTAGTGCAGCCTTCTCATGGGAAAGAAATGGCCCAGAATGAGTATAGCTTTGCAAGAGGGAAGAGCTCCCCAAACTCAGATCTTGGTGTCCAGACAGGCAGTTTTCTGAGTCCTGGCTGACTCTGTCCTATGCCATCAAGACTAGCTGATTAACTAGGACCAGCCAGAACCAGACATAGTTGAACAGTAATTATCCTGCTTTATTGAATAGTAATTTATGATCAGATTATCTTCTTATCTAGATTATAAATTCTAATATCTGTGTACCATGCCATTTAAAACCCTTGTGCTTTGTACACAGCAATCAGTGTAAATATGTTAAGAGTCTGAAATCAGAGTCTAGGTGAGATGACAGAGTAGAAGCCATGACTGAGGAGTAAAGGAAGAAAGCTTCTGAAACAGAGGGTCCAGGACACCTCTACCACCAAGCCAAACTACCAGTGCCAGCTCCATGACTGACCACTGACAAAGTGCTTACTTTGGTCACCAGCAAGCTCCCTCCACAGACAGATGGACTCCCACCTGCTACAAAAGCTGAGAAACTGGGCAGGGCACTCAACAGAGTAACCCTGGATGCCTGACCCCACCAAAGAGATGATGGAAGCTTCATTACCAGTGGTGTGGCCTTCAACCACAGGAGTGTGCCCAGCATCTGCCATTTTGTGTCTGCTGTGACAATTGACTTCTGACACTATGGCTGTCTCCCAGGTTTGCAGTGATGTATTGAAAGCTGGGACAGAGGCATTCTGTAGGGTAGCCCTGGATACCTCTCCCATGAACAGAGCTGAAGTACCATAGGCCTTCAACTATGAGGTAACTCAGAGTCTACTATTCCTAGTCTCCCTGTAGTAGCCTATCTAGGACACAGTGTAGCTATCTGCAAAGAAACCCCAGACACTACATGCATAAAACAACACACAGCAACTGTGACACCAGCAATTTTCGACTACAAAGGAACACCCAGTCACTACTCCTCTGGGTCTGCCTGTAACAGATGGCCCCAGGTGCCAAAGCAGCCACAGAACTCTGGAGACATGCCATTGATGTTTCCCAAGAGCTGCAGCTGTCTCCAGACAATGTGGACTGCATTAGTTACTCCACCACTAAACTTCACACGGATACAGCTCATGGATTCTGGAAAGTTGGACCCTGACTCGTGAAATCAGGCATGGGGTAAGTGCAAGAGAGAGCTTACAATTTGAGCCTGGGACACCTGAACTGGACTCTGCAAGCTTAAGAATGGCCCATTCCTCCACCATTGCAAGGGATCCCAGCACTACAAACACCCTAAGATACTCAGGTGGGCAAGCAGGATTTCTACATTCTTAAAGGGCCTGAACCACACTGCCTAGGAGAGTTTTAACCCCATCCCCACAGGTGGCTGGATTGAATCTGGCCTAGGGCACAAAGTGTCCCAAGTCAGAAAACATTGCCAGGAAGAAAGTTACATGTACAGAAGTTTTTCTCAGCCAAATAACCATACAGATTTAATCTCACCAGCTGAGTGTAGCAGCCTACCACCCATAACTGTGGAAACTAATACAGGCTATAATCACAGGGAAGGGAGGAAATACATCAGCCCAGAATGAGAAAAAAATTAGGACTAGCTAGTTCCCACTTCAGTGAATCATTGTTACATTTTTGTTTTATTATTTGACTCTTTTTTTTCTTTTTGCTTGATTTTTGGTTGACTATTTTGTGTTTTGTTTCTTTGTTTATTGTTGTTGTTTTGTGTCTTTCAGGTTTTTGTTTGTACTAACATCCTAGTAGGTTAGCCTCTCTTACTGCTTATTTTTATAGTACTTGAAGTTTTATACATTAATTGTTAAGATACTGTGTTTCAAACCTCTTTCTCACCAGAATAGACCTTCATGACTATCTTCTACACCTACAAAAATCAACTTCTCCACATTCCTATAGCTACATTTGTTTCTATCTTTCTTCATATACCTCCAACACAAATACCTAGCTCTTTCTCCAAACTTAACCTCCCCTTTCCTCCCTCCCATTCCTTCCTCATTTTACCACTGAAATATCATTGCTCTAAAATATATATATAGCACACCTCCTCCACCCAATATCCTAATGCCACCTTCTTTATAACCTAACGGGAACACAAGTGAAATATGAAAAGGTTTCTTACAGCAAGACCAAAGCAGAACTGCCCACAAATCTCCCCTTCCTGCACACATGCAGACCTACAGAATGCATACTTCCTATTGAAGAAATCTCCCTAGTGGATGCACAGAAAACAAAACAAATAACCAAATAGAGCTGGAAAAATGGGAAGAGATAAAATTGGAAGCCATGTCTATCTGCACAAATATGTAAAAAATAAAGAATCTAGGACAACAGACCACCACAACACACTCCCAACCTCCCTCTAACAGAAGCCCACACCCCAGAGACTGCTGAAATATCTGAGAAAAGATTTATAGGCCCTACTTTTAAAAATGATTAGTATAGCTATAGAGACATGCCAAATAGGGAGATGAATGAATTAAAAAAATACATTTAGGACCTTGCTAATACAGACTCCAAATGAATGAAATGGTAAATAAGTTGGAGAAAAAGTCATAAATATGGAGGAAAAAAACAGGAAATAAACACTGAAAATTATAGAAGTGAAAGAAAAGGTCAATCAAAGGAAAACCTCATCAGAAAGTACCACTCACCAATATTCCCAAGAAGTCTAGAAATTCAAGAAACCAAACCACAAAATGCATGGAGTAGAAGAATTCAAAGGGAATAAGTGATTGTTTAATGAAATTATGAGAAGCATTCCTAAAATCTAGAGAAAGAGGTTGATATCTAAATGATAAGAGACATTTATAATCCCAAGTAAACATGACCAAAGAAGACCCTCTCCTCAACATTTCAAAGTAAAGATGTAGAAACTGGAAAGTAAAAAAAAAAAAAAAAAAATACTAAAAGGTATAAAGGAAAATCTCCCAACAACCATACAAAAACAGGACTATAAGAATAACTTCAGACCTTTTATCAGGAACTCTGAAACCCAAAAAAGCATGCAATGTAATATTCCAAGATCTGAAAGTAAATAACTGCCAACCAAGAATGCTGCTACAGGATGATGGAGAAATAATGTTTCAAGACAAACATAAATGTAAGACAAGCATGTCAACTTTGCCAACTCTACAGAAAGTTCTGAAAGGCCTGGTATTCAGAGAGACAGAAGTAGGCTCTTCCACAAGAACTCATGACACAACCCACTCCATGAAAGGACCAGAGAGCAAAGAAGAGCTAGGAAAGAGATGATCATGTCTAGCACAGAAGACCAGCAACGTCTCGGGGGAAAAGCGCAATCCAATAGCCCAGACAAGCAGAATATCACCAAACAAAAATCTTAGGAAATCGCAAGCCTCTTTTAATAATAACCTTAAACTTAAATGGCCACAATTTACCTCTAAAAAGATGCAGATTAAAAAATAAGATCTATCTGTGTTCTGTAGGACAAACACACAGACAGTAAGGATTTCCAAAATCTGAATATTGAAGGATGGAAGTCTAACTACCAGGCAAATAGAAGATGTAAACAAGCAGGAATAGCTAGTCTTGTATCTGACAAGGGAGACTTCAAACCAAAACTAATCAAAAAAGACAAAAGGGTACCAATAAAGAGAACAACTCATTAAGAATATATAACAATTGTAAACATTTAAACACCAAATAGTGGGGCTCTAAGTTTCATAAAATAAACACTAAAAAGTAAAAAAGATCATGTAGTGGTTTGATTCAGGTATCCCCCATAAACTTAGGTGTTCTGAATGTTAGCTTCCCAGCTGATGAAGACTTTGGAATTAATGCCTCCTGTGGGCAGTGTATTGTTGGGGGAAGGCTTATGGGTATTATACTGTTTTTCCCTTGCCAGTGTTTGTCACACTCTCCTGTTCCTGTTTTCCACCTGATGTTGGCCAGGAGGTGATGCCCACCCTCCGCTCATGCCATTGTAGAGCTTCCCATTGAGTCTGTAAAATAAACCCTTTTTCCCACAAGCTGCTCTTGGTCGGGTAATTTCTGCCAGCAATGTGAACCTGACTGCAACAGTAATGTTGGTACCAGAGGAGTGGGATTACTGTTAGACACCTGACTATGTGGCTTTGGCCTTTTGGAGCTGTTTATTCTAGTCTTACTATGTATAGCTGTCCATTCCTACAAGTATGCTGATTATCCTGTTGTTTGAAATTGCTATTGCTACTCCCTAGAAGAGGTATATATTTCTTTGGATTTAGCCTTATTTGCATTCTTTGGCCAAAGAAATGAGAATAGAATAAATCTGTGTCATGTCTGAGGTAAAGTCTTAACACTCAAATTTTTGGGCCAGAAATGTCCATACTCTTATTTTTCTTTCTGCAATAAAGTTGGTCATATCTCCAAATCCAGGTGCTGCATTACTTTTGATTACAGAGGGAAGAAAAACTGGAGCAGACCTGGACAAGACCTGTATAATAAGAGGGGGAAAATAATATCAACATAGAACAGGGACCACATGGAAAGAAGAAAGGATTCAGTGGACAAGAGACATGGGAAGGGGAAAAGAGTGGGGTAGGGGATTATGATGATGGTAAGTTGTATATATAATGGAAGTTATCAATAAAAAGTCAAAAAATAGGGCAGCTGGTCACAGTCAAACCTATGTGGTGAGCAAGAAATTAAGTCTTCTTTGTGTAAATCACCCTGGAATTTAAGCACTTTTATTACTTAGGTATACTGTGTTCTCTTTTAATGAAAAGCAACATAAGCTGAGTTCCATTGTTATGGTGGTTTAATTCAGGTATCCCGATAAACTTAGGTGTTCTGAATGCTAGGTTCCCAGCTGATGGAGATGTGAAATTAATGCCTCCTGGAGGCAGTGTATCATTGGGGGAGGACTTATGGGTATTATAGCTAGTGTCCCCTTGCCAGTGTTGACCACATTCCCCTGTTACTTTTATCCACCTGATGTTGGCCAGGAGGTGATGTCCACCCTCTGTTCATGCCATCATTTTCCCTGCCATCATGGAACTTCCCCTTGAGTCTATAAGCCAAAATAAACCCTTTTTGCCCAAAAGCTGCTCTTGGTTGAGTGTTTTCTGTCAGCAATGTGAACATGACTACAACAGCTGTGGAAGAAGCACAAAAATGTCCTCAAGTTACAGGAAAACTTTGTACTCTAAGCTTCAATACAAAGCTTGCATTTACCCAAACCTGAGTGCAGTCAACCAAAGCAGACAAACTGCTAAGGAATTTCAGAGTTGATAAGAAGCTGGAACTATGCACTTGTTTTGTCATAGCACATATATAAGTAACATTGAATCAAGAATGCTTTCTCATGCCGGGTGTGGTGGTGCACATCTTTAATCCCAGCACTCGGGAGACAGAGGTAGGAGGATCGCCAAGTGTTGGAGACTACAGAGTTAATTCCAGGTCAGCCTGGACCAGAGTGAGACCCTACCTCGAAAAAAAAAAAAAAAAGAATGCATTCTCAGGACATTATTTTCATTGATGACATGCATGATAATGTTTTTCTTCCATTCATGGGCATCCTGTGGTTTCTTAGTGGCAGATAAAGTTTTTCAAATAATTATAGACTAAGAATATATATAGTAAATTTAATGTCTGTTGTCTTTATTTATTTTTTGTGTTTTCTTCTTTTATTATTATTAACAGCATATTTTATATGGATGCATCATATGTTGGTACTCTCATTCTTTCCCCCATTCCACTGGGGATCCTCCTCAGAAGGGTTGCAGGTATTGCCCATGGGGTTGTGGGAGCACCAGTCTGTTACTTGGGGGTAGAGGAGTGCCTCTGGACATGATGTCTCAACCTGTGACTCTTACAATCTTTCTGCCCCCTATACCACAAAATTCCCTGAGCATGGTGGGTGAGTTTTAAGTCTACTTCAGTGAAGAGCTCTTAGGAGACTCTGGATCTCTGCTTTGGTAGGTGTTAAGTATCCTAAAACTCTTTGTCTCCTATACCCTGGTGCTAATTATCAGGTTCAGCATGGAAGCAGCACTCCTGTTCATCTCCCCAATTCCTCTGTGGTTTCAGCTGTGACTTGATTAAAGTGCGAAGGAAAGTTTATCTCTTCCAGTCTTGCTAATTTCTAAAAAAAGAACAGATTCTATAATGGAGAGTGAAGTTAGCATAGTATAAATGGGATAAGCATTACTAATTTAAGGAGAATTTGATGTATGTGACCCCTCTTTTAGCCAGACTAGTGAGAGCTTGACATTGGAGAGCATAATCTTTGTATCCATGGGATTCTGATCTGGTTCCAAATTCCAGATGTGGGTTCCTTTACACTGAGCAGATCTCTTAGCTAGTCTGAAAGCCATTGGTTACCCAACAAGGCTGTATGCCATTATTGCACTGCTGTGTACATTGTATCCTGTCAGGGTGTTTGCTTCTGAGTAGCTTAAACTTCTGTTTGATAAGACTATTATTGGCCATTTTTCCCCAGTAGCTCATGTAGCGCTTTCCAACACTATACAGGCTGTCTGGGGACTGGCTTTCTTCTGAATTCCAGCAAGTCTTTGCATTTTCTATGTCAGCAGTATATGGTATCTTCAGCAATAGGGTCTTTTGCATCAGGAAGGTGATCAAATGCTTTGACAGAAACCTGTTTTGATTTTGGGACCTCATAGGTCTCTGATCAACAGCGCAATGTGGGTAGCAACCAATTTCTGGTATTGGGGGTTACAGGCCAGATACAGAACAAAATTTTCTTTCAAGCTTAGGCTTTGTCCCACCCTCTCCAGAGCCCTACTTTTCAGGTGCTCCCCCCTACTCCTTTTTTTTAGGTAGGGTCTCACTCTAGCCCAGGCTGACCTGGAAGTCACTATGGAGGCTCAGGGTGGCCTCAAACTCATGGCAATCCTCCTGACCCCTTACTCCTTTTGAGGGTTATGTGTTTTAGGCTATCTCCAAGGATAAAGGTTTCTGTGGTGCAGCTCATTTTGGATTTAGTTTGGTTTGTTTTTCCCCTCTCTCCATCCCCTTCCCCCAAACCCTTGCATCCCTATTGTCTGGGCCTTGATTTGCCTATCAGATATGACAGCAACTTGAGCAGGTCCAGGTTAGGAACCATAGATAAATGACACTATGTGGCATTTGTCTTTGTGTGAATGTGTGAATTAATTAAGTATTATCTGTTCATTTTTCTACAAATTTCATTGTCTCATTTCTTACTGTTGAATAGAATTCCACTGTGTAAATGTGCCACAACTCCATTATCCATTATCCATTTATCTAATGATGGGCACCTCGGTTGATTCCAGTTCTTAGCTATGATGAATTGATCAGTATTAAACATGGTTGAGCAAATATTTCTGTAGTGATGCCTGGAGCATTTAGGATAAATGCCCAGTAAAGGAATAACTGGGTCTGTTGGTAGCTCTATGTTCATCCTTTTTAGGAATCTCCATATTGATTTCCATAGTGGTTGAACAAGTTTTTATTCCCACCACCAGTGGGTGAGGTTTTCTCTTTCCCTGCATCTTTACCCACATTTGTTGTTGTTAGATTTTTTTTAATGATTGCCATCTTTACTGGAGTAATGTGGAATCTCATAGTTGTTTTAATTTGCATTTCCCTAATGGTTAAGGAATTTTCTTAAGTGTGTTATCTATTTAGTTTTGTTTTTCCCTTTTGAGTGTGTTACTAAAACCCAGGCCAGAGGACCAGACTTCTGTATTTCAGCCAGCCACTAGTCTAACAAAAAACAAAACCACAAAAGAAATGGTAAAGTAGGGAAGGAATTCAATATTCCTAGTAGCTCTATTGGAAGAAAAAAAAGAGAACTAGCACCCCAAGCCCTGTCTCAGGGTTCATGATAGGATGCCCAGGGCTCTATGGGGACAGAATTGGCTTAGCCGGCAAGAGGGATGCCAGGATAATAAATCCTAGTGGTAGTGTGTTTTGATGGGTCATTATCTCAGGTCTGATTCTGCATGTTCCTTGAGAAGTTGTTATCACTTGGTGGAGGTGGTGGGGTTTGTTTCCTATTATTAGTTGATTATTTCTGCCTAGAAGAGGAAGCCTAAGTTTCCCACTTTCTCTCACAAGCAGTAAACCACGCTTGGGGAAGCAAACATGTCCCCTCGTGAGATTTTCTTTCAGCAGTGCTGGATTTTCCAACATATGGAAATTATTCTCTGCTGGTATCTTCATTCTTGAAGGAAGGTGAAGTGGTAAGGTAAACAAGAATAACCAGTGTTTTCTTCACAGTGCTGTCTGTATTGAATATTAAATTCTTGACCTTACCCTTATTCTTGATGTTTAGTTTTGTTTTGAGGCAAAGGATAGGGCTTGATCCATTGAGACTTCTAAGGTCTGAAGCCCTGGATGAGAACTCCAGTAGCAAGTGCACAGAAAAAGTTTCACAAATCAATTGCAAGATGTTAATACACATAATGATAGAGAATTCAGTGTCTTTAGGAACTGGGCATGTTCAATCTCCTTTTAAACACTGTCAAACCACAAAATTTTAGGACTATCTAAAAGTCTTAAAGGCTAAAATTTTAAATAAATTTTATTTACTCTTCTTTTTACCTGGAGCTAAAGATCTGGGAAACCACCAGGCCATGATAGGCATAAATGAGCAGGGAGGATCACATGCCTGGGAACATCCCTCAAGTTAGAGAGAGAACTGACACAAAAGAACTTTGTGGCAGCTGAGAAATGCAGAAAATCAATTAGGAAACATTCTTAGAGGGTAAGGAGCCAATAAAACATGATCATCAAATTATCCAGCTTGATACAATAAAGCAGAAGCCAAGAAACTGGATAATTCAAGTCAAAGAGAAGAAGGGAGGATATAAGAGACTAACATGAGAGGAAAGGGACCAACACACGATTTGTTCATACAGTAATGTTTCGAATAAATAAAAAGTGCATTGACTTCTCACTGGAGCCCATAAGGAATATCATGGCTACCCATTAGGATAGATTACCCTGATGATGAGAGAAATTATCTATGATGAAGCGGCTGCATCCTGGAGCAGAAGATACTGTAGGAATCTATGGGTTCCCTTTGGTCATTAGCAGATGTAACAGCCTTTCTGAAATAACTTGAGCAAAACTATGATGGCCAGAACTTGACTGCTTAATTGTCTGCCTCACCTTCTGCCCCACCTCTTTCTCTCCCTAAACCTAATGCTTGTATCAATCAGTACACTAAAGACATGCTGGGGTCATAGTACCCCCTTTACCTGTTCATCTTCCCACTGTTCACCTTCCTTTGCTTTTCATATTTCCTTGATTCCTTCATTGGAAGATTTGGGTAGCTGGCTGAGCCTAGCCTGTTGGGGCTGCTGGAACCAAGGCTTTTGCCTTAAAGCTCTAGTCACAAAGTGAAAATCATCACAAGCCTAGCTAAGTTCCAGGTGTGTTTATCTTAGAAGGTATTAAAAGCGAAAGACAAACATAGTTCTATCTTATATAATGCAGGATGTATAAATTTCATGATGTATGTACAAATTCAATTGTACTATCTGCAATATGTTAGGTTTGGGAAAATAGAGGCAATTTGAGAGATGAGAGATGTGAAGAGGGACAATACTTTTAGGAAAAAGCTTATGTTACTCTCAGTATTGTGGATCTGAAGGTCTAGAAGGAAGGGATCTTAGCTGAGTTGATCTGGACTCTGTTCTTACATTCTTAAGAATACAGAGTCTCAGGTGAACAGATTCCCCATTCTTTCTGCTCTGAGCAGAGTTCTTTGTCTCCAGCTCCATTTAACTTTTTCACAGGTTTAAGGGTGGAAAATTTTCCTTATCTTTGAAGCTCAACTTTAAAATAGCCTCTTGGAGTTGAATACAGTAAATTCTAATTGAAAGAAATAAGCCTTTTATTTCCCATTTCTGGAGCAAAATATCACAGACAATAGCTATAAAGCTTTGTAAGAGAGAAAATAATTTACAACAAAACCTCCTTGGTTTTTTATTGTAGTTAAATAGGAACTCTCTAGGTGACCGCTTAATCCTTGTAAATTAGAAAGACACTGCTTGAAGCCGTGCTGTGACCCCAGTACTTGGACAGGCAAATGCAGAAGGATCAGGAATTCAAGATCATCCTTGGCTGTATATTGAGTTCAAGGCCAGACTAGGATACATATGTCAGAGATGAGAGTAGGGTCTGGGAATGACCACAGAATCCAGAATCCAAAGTATACTGGAAAGGCAGTGTCCACCTCTGCAGAACATCCTTCTGACAAAGGATATATGCAGGGTGTCTGCTATGGGTTTTATTTCCTAGCACATGGGTCCTGCGCCTCACAGTCAGAGCTTGACATCACAATCTTACAAGTTTGGCAAAAATATAAAATGACAAAGTTGCTATGGTAAACCTAAAGAAATGGAAGGCTTAGGGACCTCTTACCAAATGGAGAAACAGAATTCTCCAAGAGATTCTTTAAAGAGACACATCTAAGCAGGCTGCTAAAACATTGAAAGGCCCTGAATATGGGGTGTAGGGAGGACATCACTGTACTTTTTCTGTCCAGTAGATAGCAGTGTGGTCAAATGTTTTGTCTCTGTTGTTGGGGGTGCATTTCCCAACTGAAGTAGAAACATCTTTTTTTTTTTAAGGGCTATTAATCCTGGATCCTATTTACATTGTTTACATAAATCTTTATCTCCTCTGAAAGCAAAGAAAGTTTGTAATATAAGGTACATCTGACCACTTGTTCAGTGGTTTACAAAGAGATATGGTTATAATACAATATCAAAATTGATTTGCAATTTCTAGGCAAAGTGTTCTTATATTTGTACTATGACCATGAAGTTTCAAAGATTAAAAAAAAAAAAAAGATCATCCATTTTCTTACTAAAGAAAGAACATAATACTTGTTCCAGCTATAAATGGCACATCCCAGAAGCAATCCAATAAGGACTGAAGGGGAGTTCCTGTGCTAGAAGAGAAAGAATACAGTGAACTTGTGGGGAAACCATCCCTTCTAGTAGAACCTTATTAAAATAGCTTTGAATGATTGGTATGTAGCTCAGCACCCTAGAAACTAGGAATAGCATACTTCACCCAATTCCAGTATTGCCACCACTGGCAGGAGCTTTCTTTCAAACTTGTCTCTGGTATAGGTGCAATTATCTCTCTAAGGTATAACAACTTTTCTTCCTGCAAAAAAATGGAGAAATTGCGCTAAATCAGAAGAATTAAAAAGAAATAAAGAAAGAGCCACAGATCCTAGTCACATTGTATCAGAGGCTTAATAGTCATAGGGGATTTCAGACTGGATTTATCTCTCCATCAAAAACTTTTTAACAATGTTTTTATTTATTTATTTGTAAGCATAGAGAGAGGGAGAGAGGGATAGAAACATAGAATGGAGGGCCTCTAGTTGCTTCAAAGAACTCCAGGTGCATGCACCACTTTGCGCATCTGCCTTTACATGGATATTGGGGAATCAAATTTGAGGTGTTAGGTTTTTCAGGCAAGCACCTTAAGTGCTGAACCATCTCTGTAGTCATCCATCAAAAACTTTTAAGCTGGGCTGGAGAGATGGCTTGGTGGGTAAGCGCTTGCCTGTGAAGCCTAAGGACCCCGGTTCAAGGCTCAGTTCCCCAGGTCCCACGTTAGCCAGATGCCCAAGGGGGCGCACACGTCTGGAGTTCGTTTGCAGTGGCTGGAAGCCCGGGAGTGCCCATTCTCTCTCTCTTCCTCTATCTGTCTTTCTCCCTGTGTCTGTTGCTCTCAAATCAATAAATAAATAAAATGAACAAAAAAAATTAAAAAAAAACTTTTAAGCCATATGCAAACTGTAGTGCAAGCATCTGGTGTTTGTCTAAAGCAGCAGGATGGCCCTGGTTCACCCCCCACACACACACACATACACACATGCATATGCACACACACGCATGCACAAATAAATAGAATTTTTAAAGTTAGGCAAAGTAGTACAAAGTGTAGTGGAGGAGATAGTATTTTAAAGTAAAGCAAGGAAAACTTTCAAGGGGTGAGACAGTGTTCCTGATCTACATTCTTGGCAGGCTTTATACTAGATTTTAAACAGTCTCTGTAAGCAACCTAACCTGAGGGTATCTGTTCTGTCCAGGTGATTGACAGGCCTATTTTGACTGACTTGCAGAAGTGGGGTTAGTGATTCATATCCTGAAATGTCACTCCTGTGTTCCTTGCTGAAAGCCCTTGTGACACAGTAATCTTAGGAGGTTTTGAATTCATGGATCCAGTTCTAGATAGTTATCCATTAATGGCTTTCTAGGTATTTCTGTGACATATCCCTTCCAGAGTCTGTAATGTAACCTAGTTCCCATTCTTCTGACTAGCAGTTAAAATCCTGCTATTCCATTCTTCACCATAAGCAGACTCTAAAGAAGAGGCCCACCCTCAGTGTCCTATAAACCTCCTAATGTTTGTTTCCTAATAGTTAGATAAATAGAAGTCTTAGCAAACTTGTGTTTGCTGACCTCCATACATCAAAAAAAAATCACAAAGCAGTTATATTTGGATTTTTCAAAATGAAAATAAAATGAAGTAATATGTTTTGATTAATACTAAACCTCCTTTAAGTCAATTATGAAGTAATACACAAAAGGGCACTTCAGAAGTAGGAGGGTCGCCATGAATTCAAGGCCACCCTGAGACCATATAGTGAATTCCAGGTTAGCCTGGACTCGACCCTACCTCGAAAAACCAGTGGAGAATAAAAGTAATAATTGCAATTTCTACACAAATTTAAACAGAAATCTCAGAAACATATTCAAATTATAATGCAAGTAAACAAGTTTTCTAATATTCTTAACTTTTTTCCACAATGTAAAAGAGGTAGTATCAAAATAACTATTTAAGCCTTAGAGGACTGAGGAATTTTTGTCTTATAGAAGCTGGTGCTACAAAGTGACTCAAGATGAGTCAAAATAGCTTTCCGATCCCAAACTTGGAGATAAAGTTTTAACCATAATCCAGAGACAAATGTCAAATCAGCCTATACAGAAAATAAATAAAGTGAGCTCTTCTAGAAAAACTCTGAACTTTCCTGTCACAAAGTCAAACAGTGATGCAGCAAATGGCAGGCATTTCAACATGTACCTTAGTTATGAACTGGCTTCAAGAGCATATAAGGAACTCTCCAAATCACAGAACTGAACAACTAGGGCACTTCTATTAAGAAGGCCAGTCAAGATCCAAAATCTCTTTCCTTTACCAATGCATGAATATCCACTTATAGGCAAGTAACACCCAAAGGTCAAGGAAGCAAGGAGATATTTCCAGCAGCTGTGAACTGCCTTCATTCCAACTGTGGGGACAGAAAAAAACTAGCCATGGGGTCTGTTCAGGATAGCTTCACTAGAACTGTCACTGGTCACGATGGTGTGTGTAAACTCTCCACTGCAGTTTCCCTGTGTGCTCTAATGACATGAGGAAACAGATATTAATAAAGGAAAATGGGCTTATTTATAGTTGTCCATACTGGTGAGAAACACCCCTAGTTTCTCTCCTTCTCCATTTAAGGGGGATTGCGTGAAACAGAACCATGAAAGAGCATATGTGAACTCGGTGAGACATGGTTAAACTGTGTGAAGTCTTCTCCTGACAGACAAGTTCCTCCTGTGAGGCCAGGACCTTAATGCTGTTGCCTTCTCCATGTGATATCTCCAGGGAATTTCTCATTTTGGAGTCCATTATTTTACAACTGATTGTGAGTTAATCTTATTCTTGAAAAAGAGAATTTCTGATAGATTGAGTGAGATATTCAAAGAAATTACTATACTTTTCTCCAGAATCTCTTTTATCTTCCATATGAAAATAATGCTTAATATATTCTGCTTACCCTGTTCTGAGAAGGAGGAAGTCACTTATTTCATACACTTTTTTCCCTCACAGGGCTCTTGGGATTCTGAAATTTGGAATTATCCAACCCACACTGGATGATATTTGTCCAAGATAAAAGGAAATGATAAAGTATGCCTAAATATGCAGGCTAGAAAAACAAGTTCAAAGTATCTGAGCTATGCATTATTAAATTCTTTCAAACACATGAAAATGGTTAGAATATTTCTAAATTCAGAACATCATTGCTTTCTATCCTCTAAATATCTCCCAATGCTAAGGATAGTAAACATGATGATTGCAGTTTCTGGAGGAATTGTCTAATACCCATGAAAGTGCAGGGTTATCTATTTGTTTGTTAATCTAGTGAATTGATTATAAAATACACATGAATTTTTACACCAAAATGTAGTCATGTTAAACATAATAGTTATGTTAGCTTTCTGTCACTATAACAAATACCTGAGATTAAAGATTCATTTTGGCTCAAATTTTTAAATTTTCACACACAGGACTAGGAGATGGCTGAGTGATAAAATACTCAGCTGGAGAACCTGAGTTTCATCACCAGACCACACACAAACCTGGAGACCATAGTGGGCTTATGTAATCCTGACACAGCATACTGATGATGGGGTGGGAAGCAGAGAGAAGAGTATTTCTGGGAAGCTGTTGGCAAGCATAGCAAAGAACAGCAGTGCAAGAAAATCTGCCTCAAATGAGGACAGGCAAGGACCCATGGAAGAGTTGTCCTCTGACCTCTGCATGCACTCCTTGTGGGTACCAACTCACACATATGAATACATGCATGCACATGGATGCACACACATGGATGCATGCATGCAGGTAATAATAAATATTTTGTGCTAGAGAGATTGCTTAGTGGTTAAGGTGCTTGCCTGCAAAGCCAGGTACACAGGTTTGATTTCCCAGGACCCACGTAAGCCAAATGCACAAGGTGTCACATGTATCTGGAGTTTGTTTGCAATGGTTAGAGACCCTGGCATGCCCATTATCTCTCTCTCTCCCTTTCTTTCTCTTTCCCTCCCTTCTTCCCTCCTTCTCTCTTTTTTCTCTCATTCTCTCTCTCTCTCTCAAATAAATAAAAATTAAAAGAAAGATCCAGGCCAGATGTGGTGGCACATGCCTTTAATCTCAGCACTCGGGAGGCAGAGGTAGGAGGATTGCTGTGAGTTCAAGGCCACTCTGCGACTACATAGTGAATTATTCCAGATCAGCCTGGGCTAGAGTTAAACCCTACCTTGAAAAGCCAATAAATTAATTAATAAACTAAAAAAGAATAAGGAAAATAATTCTTAAAAATTAATAACAAACATTTTCATCCATGATCAGCTGGTTCCAATGCTGCGAGGCCATGGAGGCACATCCTCATAAGAATGTTTGCCAGAGCACAACCCCTCACCTCATGCCAGAATGTGACAGATGGATGGGGGCTGTGGTTGTCCTCTCTCAGTCTAGCAAACGGCCCCTAAACATGAATACCTCCCTTTGGAGCTTTTCTGTTTAACAGTTGTACCACCACCTACTAGTATTATCTGGGGGACTAAACCTTCAGTGCAAGGACCTTTGTGAGATATTCCACAACCAAGGTATGGTAGTATCTTTTTTATTTTTCATCCTTGACTTTTTAAATTCTTTTTTTAAATTTATTTTATTTGCAAGCAGAGAGAGAAGAAAGACAGATAGAATAGGTATGCCAGGGCCTTCAGCTGCTGCAAATGAACAGATACATGTGCCACTTTGTGCATCTGGCTTTATGTGGGTACTGTGGAATCGAATCTGGGTCTTTAGGCTTTGAAGGCAAGCACCTTAGCCACTGAGCCATCTCTCCAGCCCTCATTCTTGATTATTTTTTTTGGGAGGGGGGTTTGAGGTAGGGTCTCACACTAGCCCAGGTTGACCTGGAATTCACTATGGAGTCTTAGGGTGGCCTCAAACTCACAGTGATCTTCCTACCTCTGCCTCCTGAGTGCTGGGATTAAAGGCGTGTGCCTGGGCTGGAGAGATGGCTTAGCGGTTAAGCGCTTGCCTGTGAAGCCTAAGGACCCCGGTTTGAGGCTCGGTTCCCCAGGTCCCACATTAGCCAGATGCACAAGGGGGCGCACGCGTCTGGAGTTCGTTTGCAGAGGCTGGAAGCCCTGGTGCGCCCATTCTCTCTCTCTCCCTCTATCTGTCTTTCTGTCTCTGTCGCTCTCAAATAAATAAATTTTAAAAAAAAATTTAAAAAAAAAGGCGTGTGCCACCATGCCCAGTACCGTCCTTGATTTTTTTTTTTAACAAGCCTGACCTTTCATTTCTCATCCTCCCAACAACCACTGAGAAAAAAAGAATTTTTTTTCCCTAAAAAGATGCTGTTTTATGCCGTTGAGATCAGTAACCATGAGAAAGCCCCTAGTCCACAAAAATGAAAACATAGGAAGAAATGTTTTTGGACTTCCAATCAAGACATATTGTATGCCTTAGAGATTTAAATGCTAATATGAGGACTTTATGAACATGGTAGGTATATGGAAGAGCTAAATGAGTAAGTCTTGAACATTTAACTAAATTCATTTATCTAAAAATATGGGGCTGGAGGGATGGCTTAACAGTTAAAGGTGCTTGCCTGCAAAGTCAAAGGATACAGGTTCTATTCCCCAGGACCCATGTAAGCCAGATAGATGTACAAGGTAGCACATGCGTCTGGAGTTCATTTGCAGTGGCTTGAGGCCCTAGCGTACCCATTCTTTCTCTCTCTCCCCCTCTCCCTTTCTCTCCCAAATAAATAAATAGAAATAAAAATATGTGCAGAACAAAAGGGAAAATATTTCAGAAATCGGTGGCCTCATAGTATCACTGACTGACTTTGAAACATAAACTAACTTACATCTTCTGGGGTTTTGGCTATATTTTTTTTGGCAGAATGGTACATTGTACTAAAAGTTGACTAGATCTGCTAAAAATGTGAGATTTTATTTTCTTGTAGCCAGTGTGTACTGATTGTCAGTTATTATCCTAAGTACTTTGTTCTTTCTTGCTGTCCGTAAGTAGAAGTGCTCATCAGTAATTATGTTCTTATATAGCATTATGGTTATCTGTACACCTGTTTGCTTCTACCTGTACCAAAACCAGAAATGTCTCACAGACAAGGTGGGGTTTAAGTTCTTTCTGCCAGGCATTATTCATGGCTCATAGGAGCCCATGCATATGTGAATATTAATGAAAGACTAGTAATAGGTTCAAAGAATGTTCTACCTCACCAGACCTCTATTTTTTTTGACAAAGAATCTTTCATGTGGAGAACATCAGATTGAAAATTGTTTTGAGTGTGATTGGCTTTCCAATCTCATAATCCACAACCTCACGGGGAATACCAGCAACTCCACTGAAATTGGGTGGGGGGGAGAAGTGATGGTACCCACTTGTGATGTTTCCATCCAAAGTATATTCATAATAAAAAATGATCTAAAAAATAGCTCGGTGTGGTGGTGCATGCCTTTAATCCCAGCACTCAGGAGGCAGAGATAGGAGGATTTCCATGAGTTCAAGGCCGCCCTGAAACTACATAGTTAATTCCAGGTCAGCCTGGGCCAGAGTGAGACCCTACCTCAAAAAAACAAAACAAAGCAAAAAGATCTAAAAAATTGAAAATATTTGCATATTGAAATACTGAGATAACTAAAATTTGCTACTGAAATTATGTTTATTAACAGCATAGATCAAGCCATCCATGACAGATCATAATGTCCTCTGCATTCTTCTAATTTTTCTCTGTTCTAACTCATATTTACTACATAGGATTCAGCAAATTTCTTCCCAAAAATCTAAAACCAGTGGCAGCTAAAGATGCTTCCTGAGTCAGAACTTCAGTTTGTGTCTAATCTCCACACTAATCAGACATTACCACTAGTCATTTAGTTTACATCTCTAACCATTTCTGATTTTTAACCTGAAAGGACTCAAGACAGCAAGTCTTCTTACCATGCAGTATCAGCTAGAGAACCAAATTTAAAAGGGCATGAAAATAAGCTATCTTGAGAGATTTAGACTAAGTTACAGCTGACATCATTAAGTAAAATAAAGAAGAGAAGATAATAGTTAAAATTTTAAAAGTGGTATTCAAGAAATAGACAAAATTCTTGGTTAGGCCAACTTCCAAAACTGATAGAAAAAGTAATAGAAAAGCTAAATAATCTCTTACCTGTTTTAAAAATCACATTTATAATTTAAAAATCTCCCAAGAACTCCATACCCAGGTCATTGTTGTGTATTATTCCAGAGAATATAGGATGAGACAGTAAAAGACCTACATAGGTTCTTTCAGAGAACAGATGAATGTGGAGGGAGGAGTTCTTAATTTACTTGATGAAGGTAGCTTGGTCTTGGTACCAAACTTTTACAAATAACCAAGTAAAAGACAGCTGTCCCAGTATCTCTTGTGCCTAGGCAAAATTGTCTTGAATTAAACAATATAAAGGAATTTATGGTTGATATAATTGTTGTGATTCTTTTTTTTTAATTTTTATTAACATTTTCCATGATTATAAAATATATTCCATGGTAATTCCCTCCCTCCCCACCCCCACACTTTCCCATTTGAAATTCCATTCTCCATCATATTACCTCCCCATTACAATCATTGTAATTACATATATACAATATCAACCTATTAACTATCCTCCTCCCTTCCTTTCTCTACCCTTTATGTTGTGATTCTTAATATTACTAAAATAAAAGAAAAAAAGATCTGCAAATGGTCATATTAATCAATGTTTTGGTGAAATTTAATAAGTATTCATGAATAAACTTTAAGAAGTTCAATAATAAGAAGGAAACTTTCTCATTCTGGTTTTTAATAAATAAATAAACATAATTTTAGTAAGAATGATTAGGGACTGACTATTCCCCTCAAAGATTAGAAGCCCATTAAGAACATGTATTTAGCAATTCTATGCAGCACTTTGTTGGAGATCCTAGCCAGTGTGGTTAAACAAGAAAACTGGGATAGCAACTTTGCAAAAGACCTATAATACCAAGTGCTGAGATTCAACACCACATGAGTTGGTAATGAAGTTTTCTATTAAAACTTTGGAAGTTTCTGATGAAGTTTATCATATTTTCATACAACTGAGTAACCTCATTACTATTCATTTAGTAAAGTAAAATAAAATAGGTAGCCAACAAATATTTTAACTCTGTTAAACATTATTATTTAAAAGAACCCTAGTCATCATATACAAAACTAGAAACTTCTCAGATATTACTCCAGTAGGTGAATTGGTAACTGTATACCCATATGTAGCAGTTACAGTCTCACTGTGGGATAAAACACCAGATCAGAAACAGTTTATGGAAGGAAAGGGTTTTTTCCAACTTACAGTTTCAAATGGAAGTTTCATTGTGGCAGGAAAAGCATGGCAGGAAGAACCAGCCAGGCCTGAAATCACCATAGCAGTAGGAAGGAAGGAAGGAAAGTGAAAGTTCAACAAGCAGGCAGGGATATAGTGTCCCAAGGCGAACCCCCTGTGACATACCTCCTCCAGCAAGGCTCCACAAACCTCCCATACACTGCCAACAGCTATGTGCCCCGGCCAGCGGGGAGTCAAACAAAGAAGCGAGGTGAAAATCAACCTGAATGGAAGTAGGTAAACAGACACAAGAAGTAGACCATGCTAGACATTTGTCACAGCCTCGAGAGTTTATTCTTACATGTAGGTTTATATAGGGTTGTAGGGGGAAGGGGACGTGGTCAGGGCAAGGAGTTGTAGGGGGAAGGGGACGTGGCCAGGGCAAGGACTTGTCAGGAAACCTAGAGGGGATGTAATTAGGTGTTCATCTAATCTTGCCCAACTGGCTTAACATCCTGACTGCACCAGGTTTCACATCCTGACCATAAACTGGCTTTTTGCAAAAGATAAGATTCTGTAAGTAGTCTGATGACCGGTTCCAGAAGTACCTAACAGAAAGCTGGATGGACCAGCTTTCTGAGTAATGAGTCAGTTTATGAGCAGGCCCAGGCAAAATGGAGAGGCTTTTGCTCCATGGCTCCCGACATCTCCTTCCTTCTTTTATACAAAAGAAGGGGAGGCCCCCTATTCAGCGGTGGGCTGCAATGACTTTGTTTATTCATCAGCTACTGGCAGGATGGGGGAGTATTCAGCCAAGCGTTCAGTCCCCAGGTAGTTGAATATTAGGTGAGGAAGTAGAAACTTGCTATATGGTGGTTTCTGTTAACATGGCCGAGGTTTGATTCATAGCTCCCAACATCTCCTTGGGGGAGGCCCACTTTGCAGCGGTGGGCATTAACCAATTGGGGAAGTAGGGACCCGACTCCTCCCGTGGGATGTCTTCTTCCCACAATCTTTGGCCCTTGGTACCTTTTGGGGAGGGGAGGCAGGGTCTATGTGGCCAGAGAGCAAGGCACAGCCTTAGTGATAACAGTTATGGTACCAACCTCCATGCAAGCCAGGTATACCTCTCAGGGAATTCAGAAGTGGTCAGATAAGGACCTTCCCTTGCGGTGCTTTGCCTCACACCCACGTTGGTGTCCATATCACACTCACTTTATTGTGAGTTGATATGCATAGGTCTGAATCCTATGCAGCTCCCGTAGGAGGGGTAGCTATTTGGCCAAGACAGGTAGACCGCAGCAATAGCAGAGTTGTAGAGGACAGCAGTATAGTAAATAAGTACAGAATGTAAGATCAAGGGAGAGTGACAGCTGCAGGTGGTCAGGTGGTAGGTCTTCAGTGGCAACGCCTCCATCCACCAGCTCCAGTTTGTGATAATGGACCTATAAAGGCTGCAGCTTAATGGCTTTAATCTGTTGACATATAAAAGACATGATTTTAATTATAATAACGGGTCCAATTGTGAGTGAGAGGATTAAGATAAGTAGAGGTCCTTCCAGCTTTGTCCTGTTAGGGAAAAAAGGGAGATTCTCTCAGGGAAGTGTTTCTTCCCTGGATATGTGAGATGTCACTGGAGGATCATCAGCTTGTTTCACAAGTCTCTCTGGTCAGACAGGCATACTGATCCTCGGCCCCAAATGAGTACTGGGTCTGGGCCATTCCATTTTAAAGTTAAAGGATCTTTCCACATGGCTTTGGCAAAGGTATTTTTTGTATTTGTGTGCTAAAAGCAATCAGCTGCTGACTGTCCTTGAGCATCAAGGGTTAAAAAGTTTAGGACAAACAGTGCATGATGAAGGATATTTCTTGGAGAGCCTTTTATGGGATATAAATCCCCTGTTTTTTAACTTTTGGAGGGTAAATGGATCCAGAAGAGGGGCCCCTCCTGCCAGAACACCGCAGTGGGTGTAAAGTCAGTGGCACAAATGACCAGGAGAAGAGGCTTTTTATAAGAGATAAAAGTGACTCTTTGGCTCAGAATCGTAGCCTCCACTATCTTTAGGGCCTCTAAAATTTACCACAGGTAAACTAAATGTAAAATACTGATGAGGAGTGTAAGGGAATTGTACAAAAAAAAAAAAAAAAAAAGCAATCCTTTAGGTCAATAAAGATTTTACAATGTCCTGCAGGAATTGCTACTGGAGTGGGGAGGCCTGGTTGTAGGGCCCCCATAGGTACCATGGCCTTATTAATTTAAGGTAAAGATAGGAGTATTCCATGGAGAGGTGGTAGGTCCAATATGGCCTGCAGCTAGTTGTTCCTGTACTAACATCGTGGCTGTAGCTAATTTCAGAAGTTAAGGGCCATTTATATATTTAAGGTATTTTTTTTTTAATCTTTGGTTACAGATTTCTCTCTGAGTGTTTAAGACCATGCAGATAGCCAAAAGTTAATTAGGGATTAAATTTAGAGGTCATTAATGGCTCTCCAAAGAGACTTTAGGGACACAGGAGTAGCCCCATAGTTTACTGGTGTCTTGCCTGTTAGGATGAGTCAGGGCCATGCTGGCCAAGTAATTTTCCCTTCTTTGGGAAGTCAGGAGGGCCGATTGTTCTTCAATTTTGACTCCCCTGTTTTAGACTGTACACCAATTTTGTTTGGGTCTTCATATCCTCCCTGCTCAGGAAGACAGGTGACTTACCAGGGGGCCAGTGTAGAAGTGTCCCATCATCTCCAGTGGCCTCATGACATGGGAGTACAGGCCAAAATATTGAAACTTTTTACTTTAATGATTCCAGTTAGCTTTGGCTTATACATAGGTGATTAACACAATCAGAAGGGAAGTTACATCAGCCTGGATGTGTGTACCTGTAGAGCACATTTGATTACTGAAATAGACTTAGTTAAAGAATGGCCCAAGGGCTTCTAAAATCATTTTGTCCTTCTTTAAAAATTTTTGTTGTACTGTGGCAGCATAAGCCATATATCTGAGGCATAGGAAGTAGGCACATCTAACATTTATAAATATAGGCAGAACCTGTTACCAGTCTTAAAAACAGTACCAATTGATTTATAAACTTAACTAATTTAACCTAGAAATTATCAGAAAAGAACAAGTAAGACAGTATAAGGTCTTAGCACCTGTGTGAAAACATCTTTGATTAGTTCAGATACCTGTGTGGGTATAAATTACCCAGAAAACATTGGAAACAGAACCATGGAGCTTGAAATATATATATATATATATATATATATATATATATATATATATATATTAGATGAGAACCATTGTTTGAGCATGAGGCTGTACCCTAAAGTAGGAAATATGTCTTAAGAGTTAATTTTGTTATAAGCACTGGACTTAAGATGTAAAAATTGAGACAGTTACTTTGCATACAATAGAGTATAATTTGGTTTTTCCTGAGCCAAAATAGCTAGCTAAATATTAATATAACCCTTGATAAAAAAATTTATTTGAAAGAAAAAACATTATTTGACAACCAATGATTTTGGCTTAAACTTGATAGCTATTGATTTTATGTACCACATAAATTTTTATTAACATAAACAATTTTATGTTTTACCCATGACTTAAATTTGATAAAGTTTAAGTAAGCTATCCCAACAAATCCAAGGAAGATGAAAGTTATTATTCCTGAAATTAAATCACTTAAACCTAAGTGATTAAACTTAGTTATGACCATTTAATAAAATTAGCATAAATAAGACAGAAGCTATCTGTAAAGTCACAATGTCTTTAGGTATGAGTACTTCACCTTTGGAAATTAACCATTTCTATGTGAGCCTTTATCTTTAGAATAGTTAAAACCTTGATGAAAAGAGGAACCTAATTTACTTTACTGAGTCTTAAAGCCAGTTTTATAACCCTTAAATCATAACAAATTAGCATCAGTGACCTGTTAATGAGTGAGGCCTTATCATAAGACTCAGTTTATCTATTTAACATTTTTTCCAGTGAGAGACTTTATCTAACAGATGTGACTTTAGGTGTTCATAAGAGATGAACTAAAGAGAACCACAGATATATGCTGTATTCCTTTTTCCTTGTCAAGAGACAATTAGCCATTTTTGTCTCTAGTCAGAGTCTGGGGGACACATGGCTTAAACTTGCATGGGGTTTGAGATAAAGGGGGTTCCACCTGTTTTTTGTGTTTTGAGTCCAGCTTTCTATGAATTTAAGTAGCATATGTTGGAAAGCAAGAGCAAAATGAAATTACAGAGCAGAGAGATAAGCATCCTGACATTTCTTTTCTATTCTGAATTTGTTTGTTTTTACATAGAAAATTTTCCCATTTGCAAAACACAAGGTGATAGACTCTTGTCTATGTTTAACCTGGTTAAACCTCCAATTATATCTGTACTTATGACTTTGTGACCCACCTAACATAGGCATCACCTGTGTCTAATGTAAGATGAATTTAGATTAAGACTATGTCCCTATATAAAACTTTTAGAGTATCCTTAAGAGTCTGTAAACAATTGAAGAATCTCTAACTTTAGGCATGGCATTTAGGTTTAGCCTGAAAATTCTTTCCTACATACGCACATCTTTAGCCACATACTTTAACATTCTCAGTACCACTCAAAAAGCATTTTTAACGAGCATTCTATGTCCCAACACTGAAAAATTCTTGTCCAGTTCCTTCAATCAATTCATCTCACCCCATCATTAATTATCTTTTCTCTCTCTCTCTCTTTTTTTTTTTTTTACTCCCCCGAGGGGTTGCACCATTCCTGGAAGTACTGCGATACCAGTTCGATGCGTAGAGTGGACGGAGTAAGGTCCTATTCCAACTCCAAGCTCCAAAAATCCATTTAATATATTGTCCTCGGATAGTGGACGTATCAGATATTAAGCTGATAACAGATCCTACACTTGATCTTAGCCAAAAGGCCGAGGAGTGATTATCTTTCTTATAAGGCTATTAAAAAATTACACCAAATTAATCCTATTACTCACTAACAAGTAAGTAGTCTAACAAAATTTTATGTCATTAATATCAATAAGACACTAATTTAAGGCAAATATTGTTGTTATCTTGAGGCAGGCTGGCCAAGAAGTCAGGTCAGTTACCTCCTCCTTTTAAGTAACAGAACATTGCAAGCTTTTTAAAAAATATCTGACAAATTATAAGTTACCTCTTTAGAGGAAGTTTTGTTGTTTTTAATGATCCTCTATGTAAGGTGAACTTGACCTAGCACAAATATCTGGCAAATTTACTCCTTAAAAGGCATTTAACTTTTCTTTTTTAATTTCTATGCTTAGGTCTTTGATTTCCTTGAAATAGTTCTCTAGAAGAGAAAGGAATATCACCTGTGTCTGTCTTATCTCTTTAGTTACAAACAGTCACAAATATGACATGACTAGCAAGCACAGTGAGCACACATAAACACATATACACACACATAAAAAGAACAAATCCTCCTGATAAAATTAAAAAGAAGCAATCTCAATTCCTTGTGTTTTTAAAATATCTTTTACTATGGCAATTAGCTCCTTTTTACTCTTTGTTAAATTTTTTTTTTTAACCTGTATTCCTTATGCCTTGAGGGAAGTTTTAAGCCTTTCAACAATTTATGCTTACTTAGGGTCTGTCCCATGATAGAAAAGGAAAGAGGAGAAACGGCAAGACCAGAGGGCAACATTCCCAGTTGGAGAACTGGCACGGGGGGGGGGGGGGGGGGTTCCCAGTGGGCCTACCGTGAGCCTAACTGCAATATTAAGAGCTGGCAGCCGCTCTAAGAGCATTAACTGGCTGTTGCGTACCCAGTTTTGTTGATAGGAAGAGAGGCTAGATAGGAGGTCTTTGCCAACACCCGAATGGGCTGTTGGGATTCGCACAGGGAGCTAGGGGCCTTCAGCCAATGCCAGAGGGTAGCCCTGGCCAAGAGGCTTCAGTTGCCCTGTTGCTATGTTGCAATTCCACGCGATGGCACCAACCGAAAGTAAAAGGAGGAAGAGAAGTGCAAAAAGGAAGTCACACAGTTCTTGTGCCTTGAAAAAAATGACTCAATAGTCCTTACTTTAATTGCCTAAAATTCGTCGCTTACCTCAAACACATCAGTTTCGCAGGCGGGCTTTTTCTGCGTCGATCGAGGTGCAGGTCTGTATTACAGGGGAATTGCCTGTAGTGACCTCTATGCAGACCTTCACTCACCCCTCCGGTGGGGTGGCGGTCTAATGGCTGGGACGGCCGTCCACTCGAGCGACGTTCAGGTCTTTCTTCGTACCTCGGGCCTCACATTCGGGCGCCACTTGCCCCCGCCAGCGGGGAGTCGAACAAAGAAGCGAGGTGAAAATCAACCTGAATGAAAGTAGGCAAACAGACACAAGAAGGAGACCATGCTAGACATTTGTCACGGCCTCGAGAGTTTATTCTTACATGTAGGTTTATATAGGGTTGTAGGGGGAAGGGGACGTGGTCAGGGCAAGGAGTTGTAGGGGGAAGGGGACGTGGCCAGGGCAAGGACTTGTCAGGAAACCTAGAGGGGATGTAATTAGGTGTTCATCTAATCTTGCCCAACTGGCTTAACATCCTGACTGCACCAGGTTTCACATCCTGACCATAAACTGGCTTTTTGCAAAAGATAAGATTCTGTAAGTAGTCTGATGACCGGTTCCAGAAGTACCTAACAGAAAGCTGGATGGGCCAGCTTTCTGAGTAATGAGTCAGTTTATGAGCAGGCCCAGGCAAAATGGAGAGGCTTTTGCTCCATGGCTCCCGACAGCTATGGGTCGTGTATGAGACATAATCTTAACCACATGAGGCTACTGGGGACATTTCACACTCAAACTATAACACTATCTAATTGATAGACCTATGTGTCATACAGAATGAATTGCCAATATGTATAGCAACTGGAAGAATATTAGAACTGTACAAGTCTTTGTGTAAAATCAGTTAGTGACTAAGGCTGAACATTAAAAAGAAAAAGAATTTGGTATTATGGGACTTTTTGATATTTATTTCTGATGATTGTTACATTGTGATTACGTTGTCAAAACTTGTTGATTTATATGTTTGAAATGGATGCACTTTATATCCCATACATATCAAAATAAAAAATAAAATGGGTATATTTTATGCCTCATAAGTAACAAAAGCAAAAATCAAATACTAGATAACAACATTTGATTAAAATACTAGATAAATTGGTTTCTAAAGAAATACTCATGACATACCAAATTATGTTTTTCTAGCTATTTTTGAATGGCAAAGTAATTTGGTTTTTACCAAACAGTATTTACACAGATGAGACTTTCTGGATACTGTTAATACCTCCCAAATTCTGAAAACCTTTAAACTACCCATAAAAGCAAATGGGCACAAGCTAATGTTTATCAAATCTTCCAGCCACCCTTTACATGTATTTGTGTGTGTTATCTTATTTGTGTGTAGGGAGGGGGTAATTGACATTGCTGATCCCTCATAGGTTTGTAGGACCATAATAACATAGAAAGCTTGAGAGGCATTGGAAGAGAGAATGGCTGACACATGCAGTTGAATGCTGGAGCATGACATCACCTGAATGTTGAAAGGTCCTTGGTGGTAGGAAGTAGAAAAAATGATAGTAATTGTTATATCCCTGAGACAATGCTATTTGGATCTTAATGACCCATAATCTGTGAGATGTCATTTCATGTGAGAAGGGTAAGGAAACAAGGGCCAAAAATAATTATTCCAATAGGCAGACCTTGTGCCATTCTATCAGAGCCATCTGTCTGAGACTTGCTTTCTTAAATCAGGTTGTTTTTGTGTTGCCTGGCATACTACCCCCGATTAAACAGCATAAATGAAACTCTCATGGTCAGGTGGGTGTGCCCTTTGGCCATAATAATTGTGTTGGGCTGGAGAGATGGCTTATCGGTTAAGCGCTTGCCTGCAAAGCCTAAGGACCCCGGTTCGAGGCTCAATTCCCCAGGACCCACGTTAGCCAGATGCACTAGGGGGCGCATGCGTCTGGAGTTCATTTGCAGTGGCTGGAAGCCCTGGCATGCCCATTCTCTCTCTCTCCCTCTCTCTTTCTCTCTCTCTCTCTCTCTCTGTCACTTTCAAATAAATAAAATTTTAAAAAATGAACAAAAAAAAATAATTGTGTCAAAAGTGCTGTGGATTTGGAGTACTATTGAGGCAGGAGAAACAAACTGCTCATGAAAGGCCATAAGGTCTGCTGAGATGCAGTTTAATCTTGCAGATAACTCAGCCAACAAGTTGAAGACTCCAGCCCAGGTCCTCCTAGTCCAATATCCATGCCTACCATAATTTATAGTCTTTATGAATAACTCTCTTAGTTTGAAAGATCCCAAAATGTTACAAGGATAGGTTGATTTGGAAGCATCTTGGATATCAAGATAGATGAATGCAGTGATGCACATGCCATTGAGCCCAAAGACAGCAGAAGTTATCAGTTACTCAGAAGAAGGACTCTGAGGAGGTGAGGCATATGGTGATGTCTAGGGGCTAAATCAATGTTCAGTGACCTTTAACAAGGAGCAAGTTGATATATGAAAGAGACAAGAAGCCTACACAAAGAGGAGATAAAGCTAATAGATTTAATGACTATTGGGTCATTAGAGAGAAAATATGAACATGTTTTGTTTTGAAGTGTTACTGTCTTACCAAGGAAATAGGTCAAGACATCTAGCTTATTTGAATTTAGAGTTTCATTTAGTTTTGTAAAACATGCCAATGAGACATATACGTTCTCTTGAAATTGGAAGGTTGAGGGGATATATGTTCTTTTTGTGCTTATAGAAGAGTGAATTTGCAAGATGAAAGACTTCCTGGGAGAATTGACTGTTCTGTGGCTAGTGGTCTTAATACAAATGAGATCCTCGTTTAATGTGCTCACAACTGAGAGATGGAAAGGGTTATAAATGCAGCATGATAGGTTTTTTTGTTGGAAATGTTCGTGGAGAGAGATTAATTAGGGCAATTTGGAGTAGCTAGGCAAAACTAACAGTCTAGTTAGGAAATAAGGGCAGGCTCAACCAGGAGCCCTCTGGGAAGTTTCAGTTGTGTTACTTGAAGAGCTTGTGGGCCTTTTGGAGAAGGGGATGAGGGGAGGGAGCTATAAGGACTGGCAACAGGAGAAGGAAAATAAGGAATATCATAGTGGTTAAAAGTGACAGTCATAACTGGAAGTAAGCAATACCCAGTCTCAGAATAGCCCAAGATGTTTTCCTAAAGGAACAGGTCTAGAATCAATTCCCTAATATGGGTTGGGTCTTGTAAAGCACCATAGGAATAGAGGGAAAAACATGTTAAATTATATCATAGACTGTTGTGCCAAGACCCCTGACCAGGAGCCAAGTCCCCCGGTCACCCAGAGAACCACCACAGAAGCTGAGACACTCGAATGTAAAAGCAACAGGTTTCTTTATTTCAAGTCTAGGCCTGGGCTCTGTCCCCACAGTCCGGCACAGCAGTAGTAGGGGAGAGCCCCTTTCTTTTGAGGAAAGAGGTTCATATAGGAATTCAAGCAAAGAATTAGGGGATAGATACATGATTGGTTTGGGGTTTTGGCAGGAAAAGTTGGGGGTAGGAGCTAGGGTTACTCCAGGCAGATGAGGTAACCTCCATTGTGATGGGCTAAGCAAACAGTGGTACTTTAATAGGTTTATCTAAGCAGGAGGCCAGACCCGCCCCCCCCCCCCCCCCCCCAGGGATCTGGAAGGTCCTTGAAATGAAGATCTTTTCTAAGCAGGTGGTCGGAGGCTAGAGGCCAGAGCCCCCCCCCCCCCCCCCCCCCCCCCGCAGTATTTCTGGAATGCCCTTGAAATGGAGATTCCTCAGAAATGTTAGGGGGAAAGGCAGCAATTAAGCAAGCAAAGTTTACAGAAGCAAAAGGTCAGCACATTGGCCTGCTAGTTCTCTATCTAAGTCAGGCCTGGGCCTTTTGTTTTTTTTTTTTTTTTTTTTTTTTTTTTTTTTTACTTAAAATGGTTATATTTGATCTCTCAAGACCTCAGAAAGGTAAGGAGTAGGCTCTTTGAGCTTTTTGAAAAAATATTTTTATTTATTCATTTATTTATAAGAGAAAGAGGCAGATAGAGAGAATGTGTGTGCCAGAGGCTCTAGCCACTGAAACAAACTCCAGATACATGTGCCACCTGCCACTTTGTGCATCTGGCTTTATGTGGAGAATTGAACGTAGGTCCTTATGCATCTTAACCACTAAGCCATCTGTCCAGCCCTCTTTGAGCTTTTGAGGGTAGAACAGTCTTATCTATGAACCCATGGTGATAGGACTTATAGCTTGACTAAAGTTAGAGATGTAAGTAGCACTTGATAAGGTCCATTCTAAACAGCTTGTCTACAGTTGGAGACATGAGCAGTTCTTGATAATATCCAGTCTAAACAGTTTCAAGTTACTTTTTTTATCCTGTTAGTGGGTTTTAAGGAAGGCACACTGCCACAGGTTAATACTGAGAGAGAAATCCTTAAAAGTTGAAGTTAGGCTTAGAGCTGCATTATCCTTGTGGTACATCATGACTTGATCATCAGTCCCAGTCCATGAATATATTCTGATGTTCGGTTCCTATCTCAATATCACAGGAGGTCAAGTTGGTATTATTATTTGTTATCAGTGGTAGATATTTGAGTCTCTTGCATGGGGGAATCTTCCCTAGACATAGATCCTCAACATACCATGGACTTTAGAAGGGGAAGGTGTATGAGGACTCCTTTGGCATTGGTCTGACAGGATGATCATTAAGACATGGACTGCAAGACCTGAGGAATTCACATGCCTGTGAAAAAAACAGATTAATTAGAATTTGGAGGGTGTTGATAACCATATGTATGGCCTGGGGAAACTGTTAAGGATCTTCCATTGGGACGATGCAGAGAGTAATAGCATGTTTCTGTAATCATCCTGAGATGGTGGGGGTGGGGGGAGGGCGCCAGAGTGGTATGCAAAGCCCTCATCTAAAGCCTGTTGGGTTCCTGAGGGGTAGGTATTTTGTGGTAATGGAAAAGTTATTTTGTATCAAATCATCACATACACACAATTTCTGTATTGCTGTTCTTTATGAAAACAGAAAACATTCTGCTAGAGAATTGTTATAACATAAGTGAGAAAAATATTGAGCTAAAACTGGGAAATGGCATTATATTATAGTTATAGCTCAGGAAATACAGGTCAAAACCCAAATGAGTTTGGAGTATGCCAAAAATGTTAACATCTTATAATGTAGTGAAAGATAATTAAATTATAAATAATGCAACTTTTACCATTGCTTCTTAGTTGAAGCGTTCAGAGGTATCTGTATGCTTACTTTAAATCACTTGAAGGAATATGATTTTGTGTGTATGTTGTTTATATAGCACCATAAGGAAGACAAATAGTAAAATGAAGTCTTCACTATCCAGTATTTGCTATTATTTACCCCAGGAAAGGCTATTGTGCTTAAAACTTTTAACTATGAACAAAAATAACTATTATTTTACATATGTGAGGTATAGGTACATGTGGGTATGTTTGTATGTGTGTGCATGTAGAGGCCCCAGAGGTTTATGTTGAGTGTTCTCCCCAGTTGATCTACAATGTTTTCTTTGAGACATAGTCTCTCACTTACCCCAGAGCTCACCCATTTGACTAGTGTAGCTAGCCACAGTCATCCCATGTTTCCCTGTCTCCACTTCCAAGTGCTAGGATTATAGGAGTTTACCACTATGCCTGGCATTTTACATGGATGCTGTGGATCTAAACTTTTAATGAAAATGTGAATAAATCTTCTTAATTTAAAATTTGGACATATATATAATGTGTGTAAGTATATGTGTGTACATATATGTATATTTCTTATAAGGCTTAATAATAAGCACTCTGTTTCTAAAATTGACCTATAAGGAAATAAGTAGACAGGACATTAAAGGCAGCTATGTTCATAGGAACCTTTTTATGTTTGAGATGATGGAGAACTATCCAGGAGGCAAACAGAGGGTCACTGATTCGTTGGCAACATACACATGATTGTGAGGGACCTAAGTGCTAGGTGTTTGTCTCTTTATCTCTCTTTCCTTCTCTCACTCCCTCCCTCCACCCCCTATTCCTTTTCACCACCTCATCCTCCTCCTTCTTCTTCTTCTTCTCCTTCTTCTTCTTATTCTTATTCTCTCTCTCTCTCTCTCTCTCTCTCTCTCTCTCTCTCTCTCTCTCTGCATAAGGGCAGCTTTCATGAGACTATTTAGATCATTTGCAAAATTTTGATTGTATTGTCATTGACTTTAGAGCCCAGTTGTAAAATAGTTGATATTGTTAACAATAAGTCCATAAACATGTGTACCTCATGTAGTCTTGAATATTTCAAACAGTTCTGGTATACCATTGTATATACCTTTTGACAAATTTAATCCTAGACATTTCTCATTTTAACACTATCATAAGTGAAATTTTCCTTGATCCTAATGGCTTTATTATGTATAAATAACATGTAAGTTTTTATTTCTTGATCTTGTAAGATGTGCCCTTACTAAGCTCATTTATTCCAAATATCTTACTGGTTTCTTTGGATTTGTTACATAAATATTTACTTTGTTTTTAAGTTTTGTAACTTAAAAAGGAAAATAGTAATATAGTTATATTAGTTGTATATCTTTATAAGCTAGGAAACATGAAGGATTTGAACAAACAATGATAGAAAACACAAATCATATATGAATATATAGGCATACTTGACTATTTAATGTTCACAATTTGGGTTCTTTAAAAGATACTATAAGGGCAGGCAGTGTGCAGGTGGGCATGGTGGTGAGTGTGAGTAGGTCAGACACCCGCTTCCTGGCTCCTCCAATCTCCCTGGTCTGGGTTCCATGCGCTGGTCTGTGTGCAGGCAGGCGCAGTGGTGTGCAGTCAGTAGGCCAGACCCCTGTTTTCTAGATCCTCCCAGCTCCCTGTTCTGGGTTCCCTGAGCAGACAGTGTGTGGGTAGGTGTGGCAGTGTGGAGTGATTAGGCCAGACACCTGTTTTCGGGCTCCTCCAAGTTCCCTAGTTCAGGATTTCTGGGCCAGACTGTGTGAGGGAGGCCACAGCACAGAAGGAGTAGACCAGACCCCATGTTCCCTGGCTCCTCCCAGTCTCCTGGTCCTCTTAGGACCCATTATCCCCTGCTTGGGGAGGCCTGGCCCCTGGGTGAGCTGTGAAAACAGGCCTTTTTTTCTGGTATTCTGACTGGCCACTGGGTACCAACATCCCTGTTCACATGAGTCAGAGGGTGCATGCATGGGCCAAAGGACAAATCTTGCTTCCTCCTCAGTAAAATAAAAGAGTCTCTCTCTCTACAATGGGTAGACAACAGCACAAAAAAAGCCAATGAAGTTAGAAAACTGAGAGATCGCCACCAAGTGTGCCTAGTCTACAATGGAAGCCTCCAATGAAATCATAGAGAAATCAACAGAAAATCATTCCCAAAATTAAAACACAACAACCAATGAGACCCTGTTTTAAAAATCACTGAATTGGAAGCAAACCATCAAAGAACCAACAATAACATCAATGAAATTAAACAGAACTGTGTCCTAGACCATTCAGCATTTGACAGTAGGCTTAACTTGATTGAAGAAAAGTTATAACCCTTCAAACAGATATGAATAAATTGAAGATGAGTCAAGAAATGGAAGATCTCAACAACCGGCTGATTAAGCTTAATGAAGACTTGATCAAATGCAAGAAGAATTCCAGGAAGCATCAAGAAAATCAGAATTTGAATTAAAAATTGTACCTCATGATGTAAAATAACATAACACAAAACAAAAATCAAATAGAAATTATGAAAACCTCTCTAGAACCCTTTACCAACAGAGTTATTCATTGGAAGACAGAACCTCTGATCTGGAAAACAAGACAGGTGAAATTGATTGGGAGGACAAAACCTTTGCTAAGTTAAAAAAATCAAGTGAGCAGAATACAAGAGAACTGTGGGATACCCTAAGACAACCAAACATCTGGACCATGGATATACCAGAAGGAGAGGAAATCCAAGCCAGAGGCATAGAAAACATCTTCTGAAGAAAATTTTGCGGATCTCTCAAAAGAAAGGCACATTCAGATAAAAGAAACCCACAGAACACCAAACAGACAGGACCAAGGAAAAAACCTCTCCAAGAAACACCATAGTTATATCTCTTAACAACAAAAACAAAGAGAGAGTGTTAAAAGCAGCAAGAGAGAAACAACTCACAATATACAAAGGCAGTCCCATCAGGATTACATCAGATTTTTCAATGGAAACCTGAAAGCCAGAAGGGCCTGGAATGAAACACTTCAAAGTCTAAAAAACTATGGATGCCAACCTAAGTTACTACCCAACAAAAGTATCCTTCATAATAGATGGTAAAAGAAAAACTTTCCATGAAAATAGACAATTCTATATGAACACAAAGCCAAACCTACAGAGAATACTTGATACAACACTTGAAAGAATACTTGAAACATCCAAATTCAAGAGCCAAGAAGACCACAATAACCAAAACTGACCAGGCTCAAAATAGTACAAAACAAAAGAAAGCACCAAACCCCATAAAACACATCATCATTGAAGGGATTAATTCAAACCTCATAGAATAACCTTAAATATTAATGGTCTTAACTCACCCATCAAAAAACCTTGGTTGGGCTGGAGAGATGGCTTAGCGGTTAAGCGCTTGCCTGTGAAGCCTAAGGACCCTGGTTCGAGGCTCGGTTCCCCAGGTCCCATGTTAGCCAGATGCACAAGGGGGCGCACACGTCTGGAGTTCGTTTGCAGAGGCTGGAAGCCCTGGCGTGCCCATTCTCTCTCTCTCCCTCTACCTGTCTTTCTCTCTGTGTCTGTCGCTCGCAAATAAATAAATAAATAATAAAAGACCTTGGTTATCAAGGTTGATCAAAAAAACTGGACCCTTCTGGGCTGGAGAGATGGCTTAGCGGTTAAGCGCTTGCCTGTGAAGCCTAAGGACCCCGGTTCGAGGCTCGATTCCCCAGGACCCACGTTAGCCAGATGCACAAGGGGGCGCATGCGTCTGGAGTTCGTTTGCAGTGGCTAGAAGCCCTGGCGCGCCCATTCTCTCTCTCTCTATCTGCCTCTTTCTCTCTCTGTCACTCTCAAGTAAATAAATAAAAATGAACAAAAAAATTTAAAAAAAAAAACTGGACCCTTCTATCTGCTGTCTTCAAGAAACCCACCTCATCACTAAAGATGGACACCTCCTCAGGGTGAAAGATTGGAAAATTATATTCCAAGCAAATGTAAACAAAAAGCAAGTGGGTGTTCCTATATTAATATCTGATAAAATAGACTTTAAACCAAAAGTAATCAAAACCGACAAAGAAGGCCACTTCTTACTCATCAAGGGAATGATCCAACATGAGCACATCACAATCATGTGGTGGTTTGATTCAGGTATCCCCATAAAATTGGATGTTCTGAATGCTAGGTTCCCAGCTGATGGAGATTTGGGAATTAACACCTCCTGGAGGGAGTGTATTGTTGGGGGCAGGCTTGTGGGTATTATAGCCAGTTTCCCCTTGCAAGTGTTTGGAACACTCTCCTGTTGCTATTGTCCACCTGATGTTGGCCAGGGGTGACATCTACCTTTTCTCATACCATCATTTTTCCTGCCATCATGGAGCTTCCCCCTCAAGTCTGTAAGCCAAAATAAACCTCTTTTTTCCCAAAAGCTGCTCTTGGTTGGGTGATTTCTACCAGCAATACAAACCTGACTGCAACATGTGCCACAGAATAAATAAACACCAATATCATGATAGTTGGTAACTTCAGTACTCCACTATCACCAATACATAGGTCATCCAACCAGAAAATCAACAGGTAAATAATAGAGCTCAACAACATCATAGATCATCTAGACCTAAGAGATATCTGCAGGACTTTCCACTCCAACTCTACAGAATACACACCCTTCTCACCAGCCCAAGGAACCTTCTCCAAAATTGACCATATATTAAGCCATAAAACAGGCCTTCATTTTATGAAGGAAAATTGAAGTAACTTCCCACATCATGTCAGATCACAATGTTTTAAATCTAGAAATTAACAACAAGAGGCACATCAAGAACTCCACCAGTACCTGGTGACTAAACAACATACCTTTAAACAGGAAGCATGGAAGAAAGCAAAAAGGAATTGTAAAAATCTTAGAATTGAATGATAATGAAAGCACAACTTACCAAAACTTATGGGACACAATGAATTCAGTCCTAAGGGGAAAATTCATATCCCTAAATGCCTTCATTACAAAGACAGAGAGATTCCAAATCAATAAACTGGAAAAACAAGAATCCAACCCAAAGCTCTCCACATGGAAGGAAATAATCCAGAATTGAGCAGAAATTAATAAATTGGAAGCTATAAAAAAAATTTTAAAATTCAATGAAACAAAGAGCTGGTTCTTTGGAAAAGTAGACAACATTGACAAACCTCTGGCCAATTTGATCAAGTGAAAAATAGAGAAGTCTCAAATTAACAAAATTAGAAATGAAAAAGGAGAGATCACAACAGACATCAATGAAATTGGAAGAATCATCAGGGCATACTTCCAAAGCCTCTACTCCACAAAATTAAAAATTCTGGAAGAAATGGATGAATCCTGAGACACATACCACCTACCAAAACTAAACTCAAAGCAGATTACTCTCCTAAACAAACCTATTACATCCATGGAAATTAAAAAAGTAATCAAAAACCTTCCCCAAAAGAAAAGTCCAGGACCTGATGGCTTCTCAGCCAAATTCTATTAAACCTTCATTGAAGAACTAAAACTAATATTTCTCAAACTGTTCAGCATAATAAGAGAACAGGAAATCCTCTGACTCATTTTGTGAAGACAGCATCAATCTAATACTAAAACCAGACAGATGCAACAAAGAAAGAAAACTGTAGACCTATATATATCCCTAATGGACTTAAAGTCAAAGATTGTGAACAAAATCATTGGAAGCTGAATTCAAAACCACATCAAAAGCATTATACATCTTGATCAAGTAGGCTTCATCCCAGAGATGCAGAGATGGTTTAACTTATGGAAATCAGTCAATGTAACACATCATATAAATAAACTTAAACATAAGAACCACATGAACATCTCAATTGATGCAGACAAGGCCCTTGAAATATACAACACCGGCTGGGCGTGGTGGCTCACGCCTTTAATCCCAGCACTCGGGAGGCAGAGGTGGGAGGATTGCCTTGAGTTCGAGGCTACCCTGAGACTCCATAGTGAATTCCATGTCAGCCTGGGCTACAGTGAGACCCTACCTCAAAAAACCAAAAGAAAAAGAAAAAAAAAAGAAAAATTCAACACCACTTCATGATCAAAATGATAGAAAGAAAAGGCATGGAGGTTTTATATCTTCACACAATAAAGGCTATATATAAATCTCCTAAAGCCCAAATAATACCTTTTTGGTGGAAGCTTTTCTTTTTCCTTTTTCTAAAAATGTATGTATGTATGTGTGTGTATATATATATATATATATATATATATATTTGACAACTTCTATACTTACAGACAATAATCCATAGTATCTCCCTCCCCTCCCACACTTTCATAACTTCTGCTTCTCCATCATAGCCCCTCCCTCTCTTCACTAATCTGTCTTTTAATTTGATGTCATAATCTTTTTCTCCTATTATGAGGGTCTTGTGTAGGTATGCTAGGTACTGCAAGGACATGGATATTGAGGCCAGTTTCTGTCCAGACAGTTGCATGTTAGGAGTGGTACCCCTCCTTTGGCTCTTACATTCTTTCCACCACCTCTTTCGCAATGGACCCTGAGCCTTGGAGGGTGTGAGATGTTTCAGTGCTGGTCACTCCTCCATCGCTTCTTCTCAGTACTGTCTTGTCTTTTGGGTCATCTGAAAAGAGAAGCTTCTGTAACCATAAGTGAGAGTAGCATTAATATATGAATATGAACTATAAGTGTAGGACTTTCTGGGCAATTTGGTAAGAGTAATATATTCATTTATCCAGAAAAGAGCAGACTTTATACCCCTAAGGCTCATGACCTCCCCTGCCAGAGGCTTTTGATTAGGTTTTCAGTACCAGGCATGTATTCCCTCCCATAGAGCAGGCCTTTAGTCAAATTAGAGAGCAGTTGATTTCTCCCAGAGCAGACATGCCACTATTGCCCTTGTTCAGTCATTTGGCCTGTCTGGCCAAACATGAGAATTCCAGTATCCACTGTTTTCACTGCTGATGACTTCTATCTCCCATAGGGCTGAATGTGATGTAATTTTTTCCAGCTTTCAGTTCGTTGGTCAACAGGGAGAAAGTTTTCTGTTCAGCACAAGCTTGATTTCTCAGTGACTTTGCTGCTCAGGCATGTGAAGTCTTCAGCAATAGTGTCTTGCCATCTCTTTCTCAAGAGAAACCAAGAGCATTGGCAATAGCCTGTAATGTTTTGGAGGCAACAGGGACCTCCCTGGCCAACAACTCACTAGAAGGTATCCCATACCTGGCACTGAAATTTTTCTAGTAACAATCTATAGCTCTGGATGTGCCATTATTCAAAAAAGTAGGTTTTCATATGTTTTATTCAGAAGATCTTGAATTTTGATTGACCCTCTCCCCAACCCTTCTTTTACAGAATCTTTTCCCCTAACCTCACTTAGGCCTTTCCCCTCCTTATAATCTTTTCTTCTACTCACATATATACAATACCATTCCCTTAAGTCCTTCCCTCTCCTCCCTTCCTTATAACCTTTTTCTAGCTTATTGGCCTCTGCTACTGATTTTTGGTTCCAGCTCATACACAAGTCTATACATTTGTATCTAGGATCCACATATGAGAGAGAACATGTGACATTTGGCTTTCTGGGTCTGGATTAACTCACTTAGTATAATCCTTTCCAGATCCATCCATTTCCCTAGATATTTCATAATTTCATTTTCTTACCACCGAATAGAACTCCATTGTGTAAGCATAGCACATCTTTAATATCCATTCATCTGTGGAGGGACATGTAGGCTGGTTCCATTTCCTAGCTATTGTTACTAGAGCAGCAACAAACATGGTTGTGCAATTATCTCTAAGGTAGTGAGAAGAGTCAGGAACAAGACAGGGTGCCCATTCTCACCACTTCAACATAGTACTAGAAGTACTAGCCCACACAATAAGACAGGAGAAAGAAATAAAAGGGATTCAATTGGAAAGGAAGAAGTCAAGTTAGCCCTATTTGCAGATAACATGATCCTGTATATATAAGTGACCTTAAAGTTTCTATCTCAAAACTTCTAAAGGTGATAAATTCCTGCAAAGTGGCAGGATACAAAATCAATGTACAAAATCAGTAGCATTTCTATATGCAAAGGAAAAATATACAGAGAAAGAAATCAGTGAAGTCCCATTTTCAATAGCAACCAAAAAAAATTAAATACCTTGGAATAACACTAACCAAGGATGTGAAAGACCTATATAATGAAAACATAGAAACACTCAAGAAAGAAATTGAAGAGGACTTGAGAAGATGGAAAGATCTTTCATGCGCCCGGAATTAGATAGAATTAATATAGATAGATAGAATTAATATTGTGAAAATGGCAATTCTACCAAAAGCAATATACAGATTTACCATAATATCAATAAAAATACCAGCATCATTCTTCACAGAGGTTGAAAAAATGATCTCACAATTCATATGGATTGGCAGAAGGCCTCAGATATCCAAACATTTCCTCAGCAAAACCAAATGCCTCTGGTAGTATCACCATACTTGACCTAAAACTTTATTACAAAGCCACAGTGACAAAAAAAAAAAAAAAAAAAAAGCATGTTACTGGAATAAGAACAGACACATAGACCAATAGAACTGAATTGAAGACCCAGACCTTTGGTCAAATAACTACAGCTGCTTGATCTTTGACAAAGGTGCCAGTATTGTAGACTAGAGAAAAAACAGCATCTTCAACAAATGGTGTTGGACAAATTGGATTAACATATGTAGAAAAATGCAATTAGACCTACTCATTTTTCCATACACAAAAACCAAGTCCAAATGGATTAAAGGCCACAATATAAGACCTGAAACACTTCAACTACTGGAAGAAAAAATAGAAAGTACTCTGCACAATATAGGACTGGGAAAAGACTTCCTGAACAAAACTCCAGTAGCCAAGGAAATTAAACAAGCACTCAGCCAATGGGATCTCATGAAGCTAAAAAGCTTTTTCATGGAAAAACATACCATAAGCAGAGCCAATAGATTACACACTGAATGGGACAAAATTTTTGCTAGGCATACCACTGACAGAAGCCCAATATCTAGATCTATAAAAACCTCAAAAAACCTAAGCAATTAAAAAAAAAAAAAAAAAAACACAACCCACTCCAAAAGAGGAACAGAGAACAAAATAGGGAGTTCTCCAAGGAAGAATTACAAATGGCTAACACACACTTAAGAAAATGTCCAACATCCCTAACCATTAGGCAAATGCAAATTAAAACAACTATGAGATTCCCTTACCGAGGTAAGAATAGGAAACATTTAAAAATCAAATGAGGGCTGGAGAAATGGCTATGGGGGGGGGGGAGTGGCCAACAGGCTATGGGGGGAGGGAGTGGCCAACATCTGTCTGAGCAACTCAAGTCTAAGCTACTCTGAAGCAAACAACCTAACATGATGCTCACACAAGCGCAGTAGTGGCACACAGACATGGTGGATAACCAGCTGCTCTTGGATTGGTAGCAGATCTGTTCAGTGGAAAAGAAACCATATGTGGAACTGGTAAACAAGTCAGAATCATATCCAGATAACAATTCTGCTTTCCACTGTCAAGTTTCCACTAATCTTGGGCTATAAGAGTGTTTACATCCTTTATATTACCTCTGAATTAATAATGGTTAGCCCATTTAACTGGTGCTGGCTTCACTCTCCATTAGAGAATCTGCTTCTTTTTGTCTAAAGGGAGCTGGACCTGAAGAGATAAATAACCCAGTGCACTCATCCCAGCCCCAGCTGACACCACAGAGGAAATGGGTAAATGAGCAAGAGTGCTTCTTTCTTAGTTAATCTGATATGAGCACAAGGGTGAAGGAAATAGACACTGAGGATACTCAACTCCTACTAAACCAGACATACAGAGGCTTCTGAGTGCCCATAGCTGAAGTAGACTTAAAATGAACCCAGTATGGCTCAGAGAATTTTGTGGAAGAGGGGACAGAAAGATTGTTAGAGCCACAAGTTGGGTCATTTTGCACAAAGACATTGCCTCTCCCCCATAACTGACTGCTGTCCCCATAATGTATTTCCCACAATTCCCACAGTGTTGACCTGCATCCCCAACAGGGAAGGCCTCTTCAGAAATGGGGCAGGGAGGAGGGAAAGGATGGTACCAACATGTGTTGTTTACATGCTAAATATGTCCATATCTAATAAAAATAAATAAATAAAAGATATTATAAGGTAAAAAGTAAAGTCATGTATTTTTCCAAAGGGATTGACAAGTATATCTGGCAAAGGCTTATAGTTGTTAAAGTTATGAAGTGGTTGTGCTGACCAAAAGGGTAGCTACAAGTCCTATATAGGTTTTGAGCACTGGCTTTGTGGCTGATTCTATCTGAAATGTGCTGTGCTGTAAAGGTCATATACTAAATTTTAAAGACTTAGCTTGAAAAAGAGAATGAATAGTATAATTGTCACATTAAATAATTTAAAATTCATCACATTAAATGAATGTTGAAATGAAAAGATACAGTATAGGGCTGGAGAGATGGCTCAGCAGGTAAGGTGCTTGCATGGAAAGCCTAAAGACTCAGGTTCATTTCCCCAGTACCCATGTAAGCTAGATGCACAAGATGGGGCATAAATCTGGAGTTTGTTTGCAGTGGCTAGGGTCCCTGCTGCATCCATTCTCCCAATTGCTCTCTTATAAATAAATTAAAAAATTAAATAATTACACACACATACATTGGATAGAGGCTTGGAAAGATGGCTCAGCAGTTAAAATTGCTTGCTTACAAAGTTACATAGGACATGTTAAAAATACCTTACTAATATTAACCACACATGTTTCTTTTTACTTTTGGCATGTATATGTGTATGTTATGCAAACATGTGATGCATGTCCATGTGTTTGGGCACACATGTGTGCTGATGTGCATGAATGTATATGGGAGACCACAGATCAATATCAGATATCTTCCTCACTTGCTCTCCATCTTAATTTGTTTGTTTGTTTGTTTTTTCAAGGAGGTAGGGTTTTACTCTAGCCCAGGCTGACCTGGAACTCACTATGTAGCCTCAAGGAGGCCTCAAACTCATGGCAGTTCTCCTACCTCTGCCTCCCGAGTGCTGGAATTAAAGGCATTTGCCACCACACCTAGCTCTCCATTTGATTTTTTGAAACGGGGACTCTCATTGAACCTGGAACCAATTTGGTAGTAGTAAGCAAGCCTTTGGGATCCACCTGCTTTCACCTCCTCACTACTGGGAATAGGGGTACATGTAACAGCACCCAGCTTTTACTGGGATGCTAGGGATCTTAACTTAGGTCCTCATGTTTGTGTGGCAAGCACATTATCAACTGAGCCATCTCCCCAGCCCATGTCTGTTTACTTTGATGTGGCTCATTATTATTATTACTATAGATAATATACATTACCACAGATGTCTACTAATGACTCTTCTATGTTACATAAGTATGAACTGTCTAGAACACATAAGAAGTTCCTATAAGAAATAGAAAAGAGTAGATGTTTTTTCTTTTCTTTTTTTAAGAGAATCTTGACCAGTCTGATCTCAAACTGGAGATTCTCCAGTCTCTACCTCCAAGTTCTAGGATTAAAGGAATTAGCCACCACAGTAACAGAAAACACTTTTTAAATGCAAATATGAAAATATGCAATAAGTATGTGAAAATGAATACAAACTGTTACACATGAAAATGCACATTAGAACATAGTGAAGTTTCATCTTTTATAAACAAATTAGCAGACACTTAAAAAGAGAGAGGGAGAAAAAGGATAGAGGGGAATGGAAGAAAGGAATTGGGAAGGAAAGGGGGAAAGCAAGGGTAGGGAAAGACAGGACAGGAAAGGGGAAAGCAAACAGGCAAGCTGGATTTGCAGTTTTCTCTTTGTAATTATTAGGACAAAATTTGTGCCATCTATAAAACTTACCATGCATACACTGTGTAGTCTAGCCACTGTACTTCCTTAATAGGGAAGGATGAAGAGAAACCTGCACACCTGAATCAGGTATTCAGGACACTTTCATAACAGCATTATTTCTAATTTTGTAAAAGTAGAAACCAGGGATATGATACATTCACACATATATGTCATGGAGCACTGGAGAAATGAGCTATAGCTACAAGGGATAATCTCAAAATGTAATATTATGGAATGAAACATATTAACTGCAAAAACAGGTACAACAAATCAGTATATTTTCATGAATGTGCACATAGTGTCACTGTACAAATTAACAAGAGAATGACTCACAATGCTATTTTCTTCTGGAGCCAAGGATGTAATGAAACCAGAAATGGCCTACAGATTGCTGCTACAACTTGACAATAGTGTAGTTCTCATGCTGGTTGGTGGGGCAATTGATTGTCTTTTTCCTTTATTTTATTTTATTTTATTTTATTTATTATTTTATTTTATATTTTTGAGGTATGGTCTTGCCCTAGCCTAGACTGACATGGAATTCACAATGTAACCTCAGTATGGTCTCAAACTCACAGAGATGCTTCTACCTCTATGTCCCTAGTGCTGGGATTAAAGGCATTCACCACCATGCGTGGCCTAATTGTCTTATTTTTATTGTTTAAGGCATTTGTATATATGTTCTGAAATTATTATATGAATAACAATTTTTAATAAATTAAAGCAAGGAATAAGTCAGCTATTGCATGAACCTAATTTCGTATGTATCACTCACATATGCATATACATACACACATAAACATACATATATACACACAAAATTTAAATATGCATGAGAAAAAGCTCAAAGGAATACCTTGAAGTATATATATTTTTAGAATATTTTATATTTATTTAGTTATTTGACAGGGAAAGAGCAGGGGAGAGAGAAAGAGAGAGAATGGGCACACTAGGGCCTCCAGCCACTGCAAATGAACTCCAGACATTTGCACCCCCTTGTGCATCTGGCTAACCTGGGTCCTGGGGAATCAAACCTGGGTCCTTGGCTTTGCAGGCAAACGCCTTAACCACTAAGCCATCCTTCCAGGCCTTGAAGTATATTTTTTTCTGTGATAGTGGTTCAGGATTTGGGGGTTCAGATGAGGTCTCCAAGAATCTATGAATGCCAAATTTTGGGTTTTGTCCTACTTTTAGTAAAGAATTAATAAAGACAGACTCAAGAAGAATAAATTATGAATTACTAAGTCTATTAAGGGGGAAAAATCACAAATTATGAGGTTTATTAAAGAGAGAAGTGTCAAATTGTGGAGTTTACTTAATGAGAGCTAGAACAGAGTCATAAATATGTGGGAAGTAGGAAATGTGCTCTCATGTGGAAATTCTGCATCTATTATAAGGTAAACTCAACCTTTAGAAAGAGACTAAAGTTTCTGGCACATAGAAACTAGAATCTAGGAGTATTTGCCATGTGTTTTTAGAAAAATTAAAAGGAGAGATGGTAAGGCTAATGGAAAAAAATGAGAGGGCAGCTACCAAGCAGAGAGCAAGAGATTCAATGGAGAAATGAGTGATGAAGAGGGTTACACTCCTGGTTACCCTGAGCTTACAGAAATTACATACACATCAGGCCTAAAGTTGGTGAAAGCATCATGTGGTATTTCTGGAGCATAATAAAAATATGCACATGGTAGGTTCAGAAACCAAAGGAAAAGCATGCATGTAATCAAAGTGAGAATTTATTACAAACTATAAAGCAGAGGCTATGAGAAAAGTTCCCCAAACCAAGAAATAGTTATTGTTTTTGGATTTTCAATGTGGGTTCTCACTCTGGCCCAGGCTGACCTGGAATTCACAATATAGTCTCAGGGTGGCCTCAAACTAATGGCAATCCTCCTACCTGTGCCTGCAGAGTGCTGGGATTAAAGGCATACACCACCAGGAAAGTTTTATGCTCCCCCACCACCCACCCAGACTGGGTGAGGAGGAAGCTAGACTCAGATGTGTCCCTGTGGCCAAGGGAAGAAAAGCAGAACTGAGCATCAGAACCAGAAAAACAGAGCTGAACTGAGCAGAGTGGGGTGGAGACCATAACAGAAAGACAGGAACCTTTATAGGCAAGGGGAAGAACCCACTGGTTGGTAGATTTAGAGGACAGATCCCTAAGCCAACCCACACAGGGCCATCTATCTAGGTAGCATGCGAGACTGGGGAGCAAGGGGGTGCAGGAGATCAATCTTGATCAGAGATTAGACAGGAGTTCCAGTTCTGTCCAGAGTTCTGTTCTTATGTGAAGGCAAGATGGCATGTGGGATGGCATCTCCTGGTACTCTCTTTGGGCCTCAATATCTAACTAAACTGCCTTAAAAGGCTAGCTTCTCCTATCCTGCTTCAACAGTAGATGGACATATGGACAGATGGGTCTAAGCCTGACATTAAAGTTGCAGACCAGTTTTGATTTTTTTCATTCAGTGGGTTTTGGCTTTAAAATTTAACTTAAGTATACTTAAATAAGTCCATGTCATGCATATACCTAATAGACTTTAAGCATATCCTCCATATCCCACTACCTTCTCCTTTCTGCTCCTTATCCTGTTTGTCTCCTTTTTACTCTAGACATTTTATCCTCTAGTTTCATTAAGTTACTTCTAATAGAAATTATGATTCTGAGACTATTTTTCATAACTATATACATACTTTAAGATTGTAGTTTCTTTTTCTGTAGATAATATCATCAGGGGTTTTTGTGATGCTGGGGATCAAACTGAGAACCTTACACATCCTAGGTCAGTTCTCTAGCACTAAACTCCATCCCCAAGCTTGTCATTGACTTTACTGGTAAGGATTGTGCTGATTCTGTGGATCACAGACTCATTCATCCCATGAACACAGGCTGTCTTTTTGTATATTTCAAACTAAAATGATGGAAATTATTGTTTTCATAGTAGAGTTCTCTTCTAGTGTTAGCCATTTATCAAAACTGTAAATAACATTATATGAGTACCAAGCTAAATATACAGACTTCAGTTATTTTAGGCATAGTTCAGGTTCCTAATGGTTTTAGGCATACTGACCCATTAATTTGCATGCATGTCTAGAAGTACAGGTGTAATATATGTATTATTATGTAATTATTCAAAGGGATCAAAACCCAGCAGGGTAAACATCAAATCCTGTAGCTCCATGTCCAATATCTGAGACTCATGATAAAATCATCTATATTCCAAAAGTGTTGGATAACACCGCTTCTCCAGCTATGCTACCTGGAGCCTCTCTCCTAAACCAGATCTGTCCCAAGCCTGCAGGTACCCCATGTTTTTGGTATATCCAACATCATGGGGTCTTCATTGCAACTTAGTATACACCTTCACAGCTTTGTCTGGTGACCTCTCATGACTTCCATGCATGGACTCTGACCCTGCCCCACATTGCTTAGCCTCAGTATCTCTCTGGTACCATGGTGAAATTATTTATGACTTCCTACATCTTTCACTTTTCATGCTCCTCAAAGTAGCACCATTTGAGTGGTGCTGTCAAGTTCTACCTGGTTGAGATAAACATGGCCTCCAGCCACAGTTGCAGCACCCTCTCTATGTGCTGATTTGGAGAAACTCAGAACTCCTATATCCCCCACCCCCAGGATTCTTCCTTTCAAGAGAATTTGAAACTTACTATCTTGAGCTTTCAGGGGTGCGTGTTTTGCCTTTAGCTTATCTTTCCTACATGTTTACCTTTAATGGTGGTCTTCTCTTTAATGGTTACAGCCAAAGTAGCTACAGTTTGGGGCCTGGGATTTTAGATTCACATTTCCTGCCATGACACATTTCACATTTTTCATATCTTATTTTTCTGCATTTTGCTTTCTTTTTGATATAAACATGAATAACAGCACTAGGAGAAACACCGTCATAGACTCAGTGCTATTCTTCCTTGGAAAACCTCTACCTAACACATCAGTTCATTATTTATAAGTTTTGCTTCTCTCAAGTTCTTCCAAACTTCCACCTCAATGACCCATTAAGCTCTGCTTATAACATTGTAGGGTTTCTCTAGCCCAAAGTTCCATATTCTTCCAAGACTTCTCCAAAAACAAAAGCCACATGTTCAGTTTTATCCCTGCAATGTCCCCACTTCTCTGTACCAGTTTTTAGTATTGGTTACTTTCTTGTTACTGAGAGCAGATACCCAACCAGAAGCAGTTTATAGAAGGAAAATGGTTAAATTGCACTTATAATTTTGAGGGGAAGCTTCATGATAGTAGGGAAGGCATGGTAGGCTAGCGAGGGAAGCCTGTGTTAGACCTCACCAGAGTCAGAAAGAGAATAGGACATGGCGCTGGACTGTAACACCATATGGCCTGCCCCCAGTGACACTTTCCAGCAAGGTTCTACCACCTTAAGGTTCCATAACCTTCCCAATAGTACCATCAGCTGGAAACTGTGTATTCAACATAAGAGCCTACAGGGGGCATTTTGCATTCAAACCACCACATGTGGTTACTGGGTTACTAGTGAGACCTTCTCTCCAAAAACAAACTAGAAAATGTAAGTGTGACTCTGATTTCACTCATGTATAAGTTTCTTTGTTATAGGTACTATACCAAGAGCAAAGAATGTTTTCACAGGAGGTCATTTATAACATTCTGATTCCAGCAGGTATACCTTACAAGGAGAACAGAGCACCAAGTATAGGAGAAAGGAAAACGTATATCAGAATGATCTGGTCACTGAAGCCAAGTCTCTGAGGCTTAATGTTCTGTCTCAAGTGCCCTCATTTCCTACATTTTTATAACTCTGAGTTTTCCCTATTGTCCTTAGGGCTTCCAGATGTCCAACCATACCTGATACTCACCTCTGAAAACTTTTAACCATTTTTGTATTTATGTGGGAGAGAGAGTGTGTAGGTCTACAAGGGCTTCATGCCACTGCAAATGAACTCCAGACACATGTGCCACTTTATGCATCTGGCTTTATTTGGGTGCTCAAACCTAGGCCTTCAGTCTTTGTAAGCATCTTTAACTGCTGAGCCATCTCTCCAGCCCCTCAACTCTGACTTTAGTGCTCTGCCTGAATTGCTGGAGGAAGTACGCACTATATGAACCACATCTGTTTGGAATAGCATTTTAGACCCTTCACAAAACCTTTTCCTTTCCAAGCTGGAACTCTGAGACAGATTACAATCCTGGGGAGCTTTCTTGGAACATTGCAAAAGTTTCTCCATGAAAACTGTAATGAAAGTGTAGCCAGATTGCTTTAATTTAGTTTGTGCTTTCCCAGAAGATTTTTTCTTTATCTCTAAAAACTTGGCCTTTTTTCTGGCATAGTTCCATGAGCATAGCTGTCTGAACTTCAGAGAATGTTAGTTTATCTTGCAACCGAGGTGACATGAGACATTGGGTAATTCCTAGCATCTGTGTCCAAAAACCACCTGTAACCCACTTTTTCCTGTTACTTAATTCATTTGCTCAGAATATTCCTGAAAACCAGGAGTTCGATCTGATCTCCTAGGCACCTCTGTAAATACAAGTGTGCTGAAGCTCCTAATTTGGTGTCTGCTAGTATCATACACAAGCATACTTGCTCGACATTGTCCACTGCTGTGTAACCCTTTCCACTGTTCACAGTTATCTCATGTTAGATCTTCTGGATTGTTTTGTGTGTTTGTGTGTGTGTGTGTGTGTGTGTGTGTGTGCGCGCGCGCACGCGCGCGCGCGCATGCACATGCACGCATATGTGTTGAGAAATATAAGAACCCCCTTCTTACCTGCAAGTTTCTTTTTGGCACTTACCAAAAATTTTAATTAGCACCTAGTTTAAAGCAAATGATTGTTGACTGATAAATATGTAACTTTATTTATTCTAACTTTTATTGCTATATTTAGAATACATTTGTTAATTAAATTTATTTATTGCTCATGTACTTATTTATTAAAACAACAAAGTAATTATCAAAAGGATGATTTCTTGGAATTGCTATTTAAATGCCTGCTCAGCATCTAGGCTTACAGTTTGAGGTTCAGTCCATTATGGGGGGCAAGGCCTGGCAGGCAGGAGTGTGAAGCAGCAGGTCAGGAGGCAGAGGGAGAGGCATGCTGGGACTTCTACTTACTCTGTCCCTTTTTACTTAGTCTGTGACCCCTGCCTGTGAGGTCGTGCTGCCCACATTCAGGGTAGGCATTCCTGCCTTAGTTAAACCTTTCTGGAAATACTCTTTAAAGATACACCCAGAGGTATGTTTCCTTGGTGATTCTAAATCCAGTCAAGTTGCAAATGAAGATTAACCACCAAAGGTAGATTTTAATTTTCACACTATGTTACTCATTTACTCAAATGGTAGACAAATCTATTTATTTTGGCAAAAAATTATAGATCTCAATTTTATAGTTTTGTTTCATTGCTGATAATCAGTAAGCTGTTTCAGAAAATTCTATATCACACAGGAAAAGTCAATTGCAATTAAACTATTTAATTTGGGAAGCTACTATGTTTACACTTTAGCAGGAACTTGAGATGGAATAATGTGAAACTGACTTGCAGTTTATAGTTTCATAATAACTTTGCAGCTCTTCATTATTTACAAAAATTTTAAGTTGTTATTAATGGTACTATTTATTTTTTACATAACTTCAGAAATGAAACTTCTTGATATATTTTGATATCCTTAGATAACTTCTGTTGAAATGTCTTTTTTATTTTTTCACTCCTGGTTAACATGAATATATAGAGAAAATCTTTATGTAGTTCCATTTTTAGAGTAGTTATTATTCAAAACTGCTGAGCACTGCCTTTCTATTCCATTAGAATGACTATTCTTCTTGTGATATGCTTGTATTGACACCTGTGACCTGGAAGAGATTTCCAGTCATTAAAATCATTATGTGATATTTTAACTTCTAGCTCATACAGGCATCCATTCTGTTCTAATTATTGATGTATATCTGGGGACAAAGATACTGAGACAAAGAGAGTATAGAGGGCACAGAGGCCCAAATCTGCCAAGATGCTGCTCATTTTAATTTTTCATGCTCTTTGAGAAGCTTTTTATTACCTTCACTTTAGAAATTTCAGTGACTGACTTCCTGCTGACATTAGAGAGAATGCTGAATTGGTAGGTATAGGCAGTGTTTATCTCATCTCTTTTTCCATTTGAACTCCATAACAAGCAAGACACCTCAGGAAAGAGAGGTTTCCATAAATGCACTGAAGGAGAAAAAAGTGTAGAGTGGATTTCATACTCCACTGATGTGCTGTCAGGAAAGTCTGTTTTCTTATAAGAGTGCCTCATATGCAAAATAGAAGCAATGATGATACCACTTTAATGTACTATGTGGAGTAAATGACTTCTTATAAATTAAGATATTTTGTATAGGGTACGTGATCTGTACAAATGTAGCCAGTTCCATCAGTGAAGATTTGCATCTAATCAAGGATGGTTCTGTTGGGAGCACAGTTTTCCTAAGGAATCCATAATTCATTTGATGGAAGGCAGCTGTAGAGTAAAAGAAAAAAAATAATTTTTTAAAAAAGAAAAGCAAGCTATACTATTAGTTTACATCGACAGCCTATGGCAGTAAATCAGCCTGTATTCATTTCTTGCACCTGCAGATGGAAGTGAGTCAGAGATCCTGTGCAGGCACTGTTGCAAGGGGAAAGCAGAATCAAAGTAATGGTGTGGCTTGAAATTCCTAAGGCTTCAGGTAGCACAGGTGCACTACAGAGTGTTTTAGGTATTGAAGCATGCCCCTCCTTCTTCTGCCAATAACTGTTTTCTTTGGACAGAGAAAAATTCTGTAGAATATAAGAATTTCAATAGCAAGTATTATCTGTTCTCTCTAACAACCCAGATTCAATGGATAAATTGATGTCTGCTGACCAAAGATTGGCTTAATGGAAACTGGCTAAAGTATATGATTTGATTTGATTTGATAAATAATCAACTGTGTTTGTAAAGTGCTGAGCTAGGTGTTGACCTATAAAATCTAGAGAAGGAAGGGAAAAGATAGCAGGACTGTATCCTTCCTGAAGTCAAATATATATATTGAAGATCATAAAAATCACCAAATATCCCAGATTAGTAACAGAAATCAGTCAAGACAATGAACCCTTCCATGTAGAAACCCTCTGGGCTCTGAGTGGGACTTGGACAGTTATAGTGTGACTAGATGTCATGAGATCCCTGTCACAGCAAGTCACAAGAGGCCACTTCTAACCCTGTTCCAAAGAGATAACTTTGGCCTGTGATAAACTATTTTATTAATTTCATGTTTTGTGTTATTTAGTTAAATTTTCAAATTATTAAAGTATTATTGTCACATTAATTATTAAATTATATACAATAGATTAGACTAAATTCATTATCTTTCTTATATTTATTTATTTGAACATATTACATATTGGCCATATTCCCATCAAGTCTCCCCTGTCCCCATTCTACTGAAGGTCTCCTCATTGGGGTTATTGGTATTCACTGTGGGGTTATGAATGCAGCAGTGATGCTGGAAGGCAGGCAATGCCTCCTTCTCATCCTGTGGCTCTTATAATCATTCTTCTCACTCTTCCACAATATTCCTTGAGCCTTGGAGGAAGTTTTCATCATTCATTTCTTCCCTCATTTATTTGACAAACAAATGTATTGCATTGTCCCAGGCATTGGCTGTCATCCAAGATAACAGAAGAAGTAGCTATCAGCTTAATTACCATGACTGGCAAGCAGCATGTCTGCAATACAACCTCATTTAACAGCTTCTACAGGAGTCATGGAGAGCATAACATGGCAGAGCTTCCAGAAAATGATGTTCCTATCACCTTGGGGAGTTACTTTTTATGTATAAGAATTTAATCATGGGCAAAGTACTTGCTGCACAAGTATGAAGACCTGATTTTGGATTCCTAGCACTCATGTAAAATGTTAGGTGTGGTGTCACATGCCTGTAATCCCAGCAATGAAGGAGAGACAATAGGGTCCCTAAGGTTTACTCACTAGCTAGCTTAGCTGAACAAGTTAGTTCTCAGCTCTGTGAAAAAGCCTGCCTCAACAAGAATAAGAAGTAGAGTGATAGATGAGGCACCTGTGACATTAGCCTTTGGCTTACACACATGCACATGTGCACACATACCACACATGTAGACACATTAAAAAGAAAAGTTTAGTAATGAAGAAGGAAAATATTTGAAACACCACTGGTAGTAGACACATGGACTAGCCCAAAGAGTGAGATCCAAGTCATAAGTAATATATGTCTTTGTCAGAATTGGAAAATAGGATGCCTTATTCTCCAAAGATTGTGACCTCAAGGCTGAGCCAAAATGGAATTTCTGTGCATTCTTGTCCCCACACTGAGTAGCCTTTCTATTGCTGCAAGGATTGGCAAATCAATCTCCCTAATGTCATTTGTAACATTTATAAAGTAAGTATGTTGGATATGTGTCAGATGTCTTTCTGTGTTGTAGATTTCTTAGGATGACCCTATAGAATCAAACCTTATGATGCTTAGATCCCACTCTGTTTAATGAACTTATTACTTTGAATTACTAAGGATAATTATCTGGGGGAGGGTACAGGGGATTATACCCAGGACCTTGTACATGCTGAGGACAAGTTCAATTACTGAGCTATATCTCTAGCCCTGTGGTTATTTTTTAAAATTTTTTGTTTATTATTTAGTTGAGAGTGACGGAGAAAGAGAGGGAGAAAGAGAATGGGCGCGCCAGGGCCTCCAGCCACTACAAATGAACTCCAGATGCGTGTGCCCCCTTGTGCATCTGGCTAACGTGGGTCCTGGGGAATTGAGCCTCAAACTGGGGTCCTTAGGCTTCACAGGCAAGCGCTTAACCACTAAGCCATCTCTCCAGCCCCCTGTGGTTAATTTGACTAAACATTTTCACACTACTGAATGTTGTCATGACTTTCCTTTTCATTTACAGTTCCTTGTATGATTGGCTGACTATGAAAAGGAATGGAGAATTAAGGAAAACTAATGAAAGAAGTAGATTACTTTTCTTAAATAAAGATAAAGTAGATTCTAAATATGATTCCCACAGAAATAGCCAATATTTTGGGCAGTTGTAGCACAGCATAGTTGGAGTAAACACATGGCTTCTATAGTGACAATATGGAAAACGGCACCTCATCTTTGAATACTGTTGCAGAAATGGAGCTTTTTGCCCACTGTGATATATTCTGGGGTCGTTTGTTTTTTCTGTGTGCATATGTTTATGTGTGTATGTGCTTGTGCATATACCGCAATGCAGTGGCAGCAACCTTGACTGTTGGTTTTCACCTTGTTTGAGATAAGCCCTCTCAGTGGTCACTGCTTTATTCTCCAAGCTAGCTGGCCTACGAGCTTCTGGGGGATTCTCCTGGCTCCAACTCCCTTGTCTCTGTTGGCATGCTGAGATTGCAGACATGCTACTGTGTCCATGGTTTCTGGGAATCTGAACACAAATCATCACAACTGTGCAGCAAGTGCTTTGTTCACTGAGCCATCTCCACATCCCCACAACCCAAAGAGATGTTTTATAGATTTGAAGCTAGGGTCAGTGTTCTATCTTGAATTTAGCTATCACTTCACTAAAACTTTGAGATTCTCGTGTTCCTCAGATAATGAAAGTGTTATGGTAAAGGGGATAGTAATGCAAAGTCTCGGTTTCCCTGGGCTCTGCTTCATGGAGATGGAGATATTCATCTGACTGGCAGTGTGTTCCTGGCTTCTCACCTATACTTTCCTCCTGCCACTCTTAACTACATGGTTCTTCTTAACTAATGGCTTCTGTAGCCTTATGGTCTCTTTTTACCTGCTTCTCTGTCTCCTTCCACTTCTGTGTTAGTTTCTTTATCTTCTGAATATTCTACATTCTGACTTTCTCAGAGGAAAATATGAATGGATTGTCAAGTTATTCTTTGTTACAAAGTATCTCCTCCATGTATGCTATACATCACCTCATGGGCCACTGGGCTGGCTGTTAACCATACAAGCAATGTGTGGGGCAAAGCATTGACCCTTGTGCACAGGTACACCATGAGAGTCCTAAGAAGAAACAGTGTGGGGACTGTGCAATATAAATCCAGTCATGACTTTTAACGCATTTTGTCCATGTGAAGGAATAGTAGGGAAAAGAAGGAACTAATGCAAAGGCAAATTTACCTTCCTTTCCATGTAAGTCGAAAGTGGAATGGCCCATGACATTTAATATTTGTCTTTGATGGAGAAGTAGTAGAATGAAACAAAATAAGAAAACATAGGCCCAACATTGTCCACAAGCTATGAGGTTTCTCCGGTTTCCTATCTATTTAACAGCATTACCACTATAAGTCAAAAGTGAAAACAGTCATTACCTTAATAAATTACATTTTGTCCTCCAATTTCCATATTTCTAGTCTCTCACAGGAATATACCATTGTCCTAGATAATCTTGATAGTTTAGTATCTTTTCTACCATCTTCATGACATTTTTCAAGTTTTTAGGTTATCCTTCTAAAGTTAACCACAGACAGGATTACTATAAATGTGAGGAAGCAGTTAGAGACAGAATAATGAAGTATATACTTAAAATGTTAGAAATCTCTTATTTGAATTTTGACCTTGGAATGCTACTGTGGACTTCCCAAAACAGCTCAGGGCTCCTCCACCTTGGCAGATTCTTTACATTGACCCCCCCCACACACAAAAAAAATCCAAGAAAAAAAAATGTGAGAAGCACCAAAGACCATACCCTTTTACTTTTGCCTTTGCTTTAGTTCATATCTATTGTATGTTTATAAATGCCACTTTGAAGAGTGCTTTAATATCTAGTTGTCCTTAACTGTTATAACTTGCTTTCTAGTGCAGAGTAGTTTCACTCTTATGATTTGTTAACTTTGTGATAAATAAAACCACACTGAATATTACATCTGTAAATGTAAAATTTCTATTTATATGAATCCCTATGGCTTTTTTTTTTTTTAGGTAAGGTCACTGTGGTGGTTTGATTCAGGTGTCCCCCATAAACTTAGGTGTTCTGAATGCTAGATTCCCAGCTGATAGAAATTTGAGAATTAACACCTCCTGGTGGCAGTGCATTGTTGGGGTGGTCTTGTGGGTGTTATAGCCAGTTTCCCCTTGCCAGTGTTTGGCACACTTTCCTGTTGCTATTTCCCACTTTATGTTGGCCAAGGGGTGATGTCTACCCTCTGCTCATGCCATCATTTTCCCTGCCATTACGGAGCTTCCCCTTGAGTCTGTAAGCCAAAATAAACATTTTTTTCCCAAAAGCTGCTCTTGGTGGGGTGATTAATGTCAGCAATACAAACCTGACTGCAACAGTCTCATGGTATCCCAGGTAACCTGGGATTCACTATGTAGTATCAGGTTGGCCTCAAACAATAATCCTCTTACCTCAGCCTCCTGAGTGCTGGGATTAAAGGTATGTGTCACCATGCCCTACTTCTATAGTTAATTTTAAGCGGAAGACTTTGGATCAGAGTATTTTAGGTAGATAATGGGTCTGTTGAGCACATACTGAAATGCTCCTGGGAAGGGACAAAATTCTGTATGTTTATCAATGATTAGGAGTGAATAGATAAAAATGTGAAATTACTCTTTTTGTTAAACCACAGTGTGACCAGGCGCCTCCTGCTATTAGCTTCCATGCTGTCCTCACCACGATGCCTGTGTCCCTTGAACTACAAGCCAAAATAAACTTGTTCTCCCCTTAAAAATGAGAAGTTATGCTTTTTAAATACTTGTGTTTATTTTTCCCCACTTCCATACATAATATGTTATACTTAAATAATTTCATCATACTGAATAAAGGAATAATACAAAACTGTCTCCTGTGTAGGAAGCAAGGAGTGTGTGTATCTTCATGGGTAATCAAGGCCAGAGCAGCACACATTTGCACTGCATAGTACTTTCATGATTCTGTGGTTTGCAGCATGCAGCTGTCTGATGGAGAGGCAGTGCAGAAGGGTACTAGTTGTGCATGTGCACTGAATGTAGGCATGTTGCCAGGAGATGACTGCTCCATGTCAAGTGGGAGTTGAATCTGTAGAGTGTTGTTAAAAGAAGTGCTGTTGGCACTGTGACTGGAGCAAAGAATGATCATTTCTTTATTTGTCAGCAATTCATGTTTTAATCCAGTAATTCTGCTGGCAATGATTAGTTCTCACACTGCCAAAATGAGATAGGTCACCTCCCTTAATTAGCATATTAATTATATGTTTCACAATGACATTTTCATAGATGCAGGTCATTATAGTATTCTCGTATCACCTCTCATGTCCCCTTTCTGATAGACCTCTAAACTTTGTCCACCACAGTTCCTCCACACAACTTTTATTATTATCAATTGTGGTCTTGCTCCAGGATGACATGGAAATGAGCCCCATCAAAGAGCATGACTTCTCCACCAACCTCATACTGCTGCCCGAATCATTTTCCTTCTCAGGACCCTGACGTTGTCCTGCCAGCAGTGGCTCAGTTATCCAGCAAAGCAGGGGATGTTTCACAGTTGTGTTTCATATTCATCGTGGGATGAATATCTGCTTTGGGCTTGGGATCTCTAGTGTCTTTATTTTGAAGGTCAAGAGTATTGCCTCACCCTTAGTCTTCAGCTTCATATCTTGCTGATATGTGTATCTCTGTCAAGCCAATGCCTAGAGTGCTTTTGAAGAGTCACTTTCCACCTTATACAGCCTGATAGAGAAAGCTATGTGAGCAAGTACACAGTTCAACTTAAAATCTATCACTTATGTTCTCACAGTCAGATGCCAGTGAGGCACCAAGTTGGTAATAGGCTTTCAGGATATTTTTGTTATTTGGTTATTATTAAGCATTCCTCTTCCCAGAAGACTTGCCTACCTGCCTCTTTGTTCCCCCTTTTCTATCACCTCTACCTCCTTTCTTATTTTCTTAAGATTTTAATCACTCAAAAGATATTATCGCTACTGAAAAATTAAGGTAGGGAATTATTGATCATGGGATTTTTATCAGGAAATATCTAAAGCTATTTTTTACTCACAGAGATAAACATAAATGCAGAATAATCCAAAGTTTTGGTGGAGCTGTAAGTTTCACCTAAGTCTAACCAAGGGATGGATTCATTTTTGTTAGCAAAATCCAGCAAGTTATAGTTTTTTTAAGTAATCATGAATTTTATCATATGAACAAATCATATTGGTCATTTTCCCAACTTGTAGTTTTTATCCAAAGACAACAGTTTCTTGACAAGAGGCATCCCTCAGCTCCTGCCATGGCTCCAGTGTAGGTATACTACATCCTACATGACTTCTTGCATCTCCAAACACAGCAATAAAATAAGAGACTTCACTTGAACAGCACTGTAACCTTACCTACTTACTCACATGTGTGCTGTCAGAATTCCCATATTGTTGATTCGGAACAGGTCCAGATATTCCCTGTCCACACAAGACCTGACATCAGGAAACATGATCACATGGGGCTATTCTGAATAATGTCTGCCACATAGAAAGATGCCATTGCAACAGTTTAAATTATGATAATGTAATTCAAATATGTTCAAGAAGTTAAATTAGGGCAGTATCTTTATGTATGTTTTTCTTGTGTGTGGTTTGTAGGATCAAACCCAGGACCTCATGCATCCAGCCAAATTCTAACCACTAAGCTACACCACCAGCCTGTAGTATATATAATCACAATTTTTTGCCTGTGCCATGTGAAATTCATTGTATTCATTATCTTAGGTAAACTTTAAATTATCTTTGAAACATGTGCCAGGGAGTTTCTTATCTCACAGATGAGAAAAAACTTTGGAAATTCATGTAGACAACCTAGACTCACTCTGAGAATCTCTGCCTACACTTGAACCTTGGGTATCAGCATAAGAGCTCACAGTCACAGACCCTGTGTTTTCTGTGGACTTAAAAGTATAAAAAGATCTAAAGGTTAAGAAAATACTAACAAGGGTTCTAAGACCTTAAACCACCTCAATTCAGAGAATAGCCATTTGGTTGAAAAGTAATAACTCTGGTAGGCTGCTTAGCATGCAGTATTCACATGGGAGCATTCGTGTCCTAACGGCTGGTCGTATTGTCATTTCCCCTCTTTTATAGATCAGGAAATGGGATCAGATCACACTGTTCTCAGCACACTGAAGACACTACAAGTACACCAATGGTTATTTTATCATTGCTGCTATCCTAATATCTGACATAGACAATATATATTTTATATAATTTTGGTTGAATAAACATGGCCATTAAGTGGTGATGTCATAATTTGGACTCAGAGCAGCCCCATTCTGTCACTTAACAAGGACTGACTCTTCATCATACCCACTGCCAGATTCTGAGATATAGATGTTTAGATCCCCAAATCCCATAAGTGGAGCTCCCAAAATAGGTCAAGGCTAGAAAAAACCACAAAGGGGCATCCATGTTGGGATTATAAATTTTTTTAATTAGGAGGATTATAAGGACACCTATCTTTAGAAGTTGGATTTTAAAGCAATGAAGACATAGAAGCCAAAGAGATAAGATGGAGGTACAAAAGCAAAGAGGGAAAAAAATGAAATAGGGTTACCAGAAATACCACAAGAGAGTAATACAGATGACATTTGGATGAGCAGATTGAAGAAAACAGAACTTATGTTAGCAAGCTGTCTCTTAACAGATGAAGAAATAGAGAGTGGTGAAGATAGAGTTTATGAACATGGGTATTTAGTTTTTTAAAATTTTATTTTTATTTATTTGCGAGAGGGGGAGAGAGAATGGGCATGCCAGGGCCTCCAGCTACTACAAATGAACTCCAGACACATGCACCCCTTTGTGCATCTGGTTTATGTGGGTCCTGGAGAATCAAGCCAAGATCCTTTGGCTTTGCAGGCAAACGCCTTAATAGCTAAGCCATCTCTCCAGCCCTGAGCATGGGTATTTTTGTTTGGAGAGATCCAGTAATAACATGACAGAGGGGTCTGGGAATCTCAATGGGAGAGACTGTGTGTTAGAGACAAATGGGAAGACTCAGGTAGAAAGAAGCTAAAGAGGTCAGGGAGAGCATAGACTACCAATGGAGCATAATCCCAGAGGAAGCCAGTGGAGAATGGGGTGCAGCAACCTGATAGGAAGAGCAGTCTTTAGGAAGAGTAAAAAGTGTCTGATTTGACATAAAGCATCTGACCTCCAATTAAAAAAAAAAAAAAACACTCATAGGAAAAAAATGAAAGAAAATATAGAAGAGTAGAGGTGAATACAAAACAATTCAAGTGGAAAGTCATTGAGTCTTTAAGAAGAAAGCTAGTTTATCTATACAGAAAATAGAAAAGAGAACTGAAAAAATGGCTTAGCAGTTAAGGCACTTGCCTGAAAAGCCTAAGGATCCATGTTCAACTCCCCAGATCGTACATAAGCCAGACATGCAAGGTAACACATGTGCACAAAATGGCACACACATCTAGAAATCAATTACAGTGGCTGAAGGCCTCTCTCACTCTCTAGCTCTTGTTCTCTCATATATATATATATATATATATATATATATATATATATATATATATATATATATATATATATATATATATATATAACTAGACCAGTATTTTGGGCTTGCCAAAAAACAAAAAAGAAAGTAAGTCCAAGAAGATGGCAAAGCAGTTGCTTGCCCTGTCATATTTTGTAATCCTAAAACTCAGGAGATGGATGCAGGAGGAGCTGAAGTTCAAGGTCATCTTCAGCATTGTTTGAGGCAAAAAGCAAAAAAAAAAAAAAAAAAAAAAAAAAAAAGAGAAGAAATTTTCAAGACTAGTAGGCAGTAGAAAATACTTTAATTAGCGTGGTTACAGATAACAAATGTTTATTGAATTACTGAAATAAGTATATAATTCAGTAGAGAAGAAAGCAGAGTAGAGTAAGCCTCATTGGGAGATTACTAAGATGAAACAGCATGACTTTTAAGGGAGCTCAGCAACATGGTTCATAGATTTGCCACCTTATACATAGTTGCTGAGGGTGGTTAATGTATCACATAGAGTTGCAAACTGAAATGGTTAGGATGGCACACAGCATTGAGGAAGGATAACCTACTGAATCAGAAAGCAGCATTGGCACAGCCTGAGCAGACAGAAACTAGGATGTGAAGACTGATTTGTGTAAAGTACACGTTATAAAACATAGCTGATGTAGCAGACAGATTCAGGTTCTCTGAGATGAACTTCCAGACCAGGCACAGTTATGGAGGAAGGGATATTTATTGAAGCTTACAGATCCAGGGGAAGTTCCATAATGGCAGAAGAAGCTGGCCTGCCTTCACAGGCCCAAGCAGACAGAGAGAGAGAAGCACAAGCCTAAAGCCACACAGCACAGCACACTTCAGGCACTCCATCTAGGCACATTTTGCATATCTTTAGATTGAAATCAGAAACCCACCACCACACTTTAAGATCCACCCAGTAACATTGCCTCCAGCCAGGTAGCCAGCAGATGCAAACTACAAACAATAAAGAACTGAATATATTGGGGGCCTTCTATCCAAACCACCACAACTGAGAAATCCTCTGTGATCAGGAAAGGGGTGCATGATTTAATGTTTTGGGGTAGAATATTTGTTCCAAGTCCAACAAACTACAAAATGTCGTGTCTGTAATTGGCAAATGAATATGAACAGATGTGAAAACAACTGTATATAGCAAGGGATGAGAGAGGGTGGGAAAATGACTGACCTGACAAGCATGTCATTGAGTCACATGGGCTATTAAGACAAGCTACTAAGCATTGTAACAAAACAAGGTTTACATATCAAAGTTCTGAAATTGCCACAGAAAAATTCTACAGAAAGTAGGGCATACAGATGTTTCTGAGACTGGTTTTATCTTTAGGAGGAACTTTTAAGGCTAAAAAGAATTAAGTTAAATTTGATGGGCAATCTAAACCAAAGACACAGCTGCACTATAGAACAGGAGACATGATCACCAGGAGTGGGTGAGGAAAGGCAAGGGCACAGAGCAGGAAGGCCAAAAGTTTCTGCAGTCAGTTTTGCATTGTGGGGCCAAACACCCAACCAGAAACATCTTATAGGAGGGAAGGGGTTATTTCAGACTTACAGATTTGAGGGGGTCACCATCAATGGAGGAACAAGTTGGCTCACTTTCATAGATCATAGAAGAGAGACATTACCAAGCAACTAGCACCACAAAACCAGTTAAGCTCCAGCTGCTTTCCACACAGCCAGCAGGGATAGGTCACGATCCGCCCCCAAACATGACTATGAACTGGACTCTATCATCTGTCCCCAGTGAACCACCTGTAGCAGAGATCTGCCTGCTAGGGGTCAAGTTGCAAGATCAATTTTAATAAAGCATTTGAGTCTATGGAGCCATACATTCAAACTACCACACTGGTACAGTCATCAGTCCTCCCATTTGCTTGCTCATCTGCCCTTCTGACTACTTTACAGATGGGAGAAGTCTGGTTCTGAAATTTGGATCTTATCCTGAATTTACACACAAGGCTTTTCAAACACAATGTACTCATTCATGGTATACCTAAAGTGTTATTCAATACAGCTTTCAAATTAAAAAGTAGATCTAATTTATGAGAAAGAAACCATATTGTTATGTTGTTCTTGAACTATATTTAGCCCTATACTTTCCATATGAACTTACTTATCGAATTATGTATATTTTACTCTTATTTTTTTAAAGAAAAACATTTTTGAGAGGCTAGGGAGTTGCTCAGGAGGTAAACTGCTTGCTGTGCTAGCATGAGGATCTGAGTGTAGAACCGCAGAACAAGTGTGAACTGCTGGATGTGGCAGCACACACCAGTAATCTCAGCACTGGTGAGGTGAAGACAGGGAATCCCTGGGATTTACTGGAGAGTCTGACCAAATCAGGGGGTTCTATATCTATATTCAGTGAGCCACCCCGTCTTAAAGAGTAGGTGAAGAGAAGTGAGGAAGACACACAAATTTGACTTTTGGCCTCCACATGCACACTTCACACATGTGAATGCATGCCTCTACACACACACACACATATATACAAACATGGTTACATATATGCATGCCACATACACATGCAAAAAAATCTTTTGGCCTTTTTTCTTAAGACACAGAGGTATTTCCAAATATACCCTATATAATCAATTATAATGACATTTATTATATATTAATTATAACTATAATCTGCAGTTATATCTTAAAACACTAAATTAATACATTGCATTATTTTTCAGGTGTGAAAATGAAACCAAGTTCAAAACAGAAGAAGTACTTTGGGCCTATAATTTCTGCCCTACCCCATACTCCTGGACTGCACTTTTGGGCCTTATTTTATATCTCATTTTCTTTGCACCTGGTAAGAAAATGGTGTGTTATGTTTGCCTGTCTTTTTTTAAGAGAGAAGCTAATATAATACAGATTTCTCAGACGATTTTGTTTTTACTAAAGTTTTGAATGTTTTATTTCTCAGGAATGGGACCAATGCCTTGGACTGTGAATTCTGAAATATATCCCCTTTGGGCAAGAAGTACAGGAAATGCATGCTCATCTGGAATAAACTGGATTTTCAATGTTCTTGTTTCATTGACATTCTTACACACAGCAGAGTATCTTACATACTACGGTAAGAACATAGGTTTTTCCAGCATATTTTATTTAATTTTATTTTTATTTATTTATTTGAGAGCAACAGACAGAGAGAGAAACAGGCAGAGAGAGAGAGAGAATAGGTGCGCCAGAGCCTCCAGCCACTGCAAACAAACTTCAGACGTTTTGTGCATCTGGCTAACGTGGGTCCTGGGGAATGGAGCCTCGAACCGGGGTCCTTAGGCTTCACAGGCAAGTGCTTAACCGCTAAGCCATCTCTCCAGCCCTTTCCAGCATATTTTAATTTTTTTTCTTTTGGTCTTTCAAGGTAGGGTCTCACTTTAGCCCAGGCTGACCTGGAATTCACTATAGAGTCTCAGGGTAGCCTCAAACTCATGGTAGTCCTCCTACCTCTGCCTCCCGAGTGCTAGGATTAAAGACGTGTGCCACCACACCCAGCTAATTTTTATTTCTTATATTCTATTCTTAGATATGCTACATATTGTGATTGAGAGACTATTGTTATGTTTTTGCTGCTATAAATGACTCTATAGCTTGCTTGAACTCCAAAGGGCCTTGGAAAAGTATCTGAAAGGAGAGGCATTCACCTTTCCTAAGCTTCTTATTTCTCAATGCTTATATGATGGTTACCTACCCATTCTTATAACCTCAAACATCTTCCTCATAACTGCCAAACTGAAGGCCCTTATAGCATGGCTTTTAGTGTAGCAAAGAAGCATATAAAGACAATGATAGGAATATGATGGCAGGTCATGAGATGCCCCATGAGAGAGCTGGAGCCACATACCAGAAACAAAGTCAGCACAGGACTGACAGGAAAGATGTGCTGCAAGCGTCTCCACTGAACTGTGACTTCCAGTCAAGCTGTGTGTCTGCCAGCATCCTTGGAACCTAGCTTTGGCCACATCCAAAACTGTAGATATGATAAAAATGTTCAAATGAAAGTATATAAAGACAATAATTGAAAGCAAACAATATTTTTTAGTTGCTGAGTTGTCAAAGTACATTGGGAAGCTACTTGAAATCCACTTTATAAAAAATATTTTACTTATTTATTTATTTGAGAGAGAGAAAGAGAGAGAATGAGAAGGTATGCCAATGCCTCCAGGCACTGCAAATGAACTCCAGACACATGTGCCACTTTGTGATTCTGACTTTATGTGGGTATTGGGGAATTGAACTCAGGTCCTTAGGCCTTAACTGCTGACCCATCTTTCCAGCCCTGAAATCCATTTTTACTAAAGTCAAAGAGACCTTTCATTTTTCTTCTTCTTCTTTTTTTTTTTTTTTTTTTTTTTTTTGGAAAGAGATTTCTGTCTTCTCTTCAAGACTCTGTAAGTTGTGATGAAATGTAAGGTCCTCACTCTTACTTCCCTATAGGCCAGTGTGGTACATGTAGAATGTCTACTACTTAGTCCATTCTTCTAGTGGTCTAATCTCCTGATCCCACCTTGCCTCATTCTGTTCTGGGCAGGTAAAATACATAGAATATCAGTGATGATAAGTGCTGTGAAGACAAAAATGAGATGTGGGTGTCCAAGAAAGAATAAGGAAACAGGAAAATTGTAATAGCATAGATGAGAGAAAATGACTGAGCCACCAGTATATGGAAGTGGTGAGACTGGTAACTGTAAGTTATACTTTAAAGGTAGATCCAGCAGAATTCCCTTACAGATTGGATGTTGGGAATGTGAGTTAAGAGAAAGGTCCATGGTAACTCTAAGAACTGAGTGTGAGAAATACGAAGAATGGAGTTGTAATATACTCACTTCATGGAAGCATTGGTTTACCAATAGGAGTACTGTATGTGGTTATGGAAACAGAGACATTTCTCTTACCCATAGACAAAACAGACATATGCATGCATATAGTTAAAATACTTCTCCTTAGCATAATACTACTCAACAGAATTCTCTGAAAATATAAAACAGAGAGTAATTCCCTTCAATCAGGGATGTGAGAAAAGTCCTCCAAGCAGAACTTACATGGAAACCTCATCTGTTACTCTAGTTCACCTTGTATTCAGTGATTTGAGTTTTGAAAGATTAATTGCATGATATTCATCAGGCTAAAACAATTGGAGTAAAGCTGGGTGGTAGTAGGGTTTTTTTGGTCCAATTTCACACCATAATTATACATTATTAACTATGGGGAAATGTCAAAATTAAGACTCTTTCCAATGTAAGTCCATGCATATATGCTCATATATATTATTTCCCATTGCAGGAGCCTTCTTCCTCTATGCTGGATTTGCAGCTGTGGGACTTCTGTTCATCTATGGCTGTCTTCCTGAAACCAAAGGGAAAAAATTAGAAGAAATTGAATCACTCTTTGACAACAGGCTATGTACATGTGGCTCCTCAGATTCTGAGGAAGGGAGATACATTGAATATATCCGGGTGAAAGGAAGTAACTACCACCTCTCTGACAATGATGCTTCTGATGTGGAGTAGTGTTTAGCCAGGAGACATTCAAGTTGTGTACAGGAATGTGGGGGAGAAGAACAGCACTTGGCGTCCTCACTGCCTTCCTCCTAATCTGATTCTTTCCACAGTCTCTCTGAATGAATTCACATTCTAGAAAACTTGATTAGAAGGAAAATATAACTATCCTGACATTTATTTTCACAAATGTAAAAAGTACAAATTTTCTTAAGCAAATATAAGTGACCCCTTCCTAAAATAGTTTAAAGTTGCTGTTGTACCCAGTGATTTCAGTGGTACTCTTATTTCTTAAGACCACATGTAATTATTTGTGGCAATAGAGTTGGTGATAAACAGATTACATATTTATATTTATAAAGGGTTATATGAAATAGTCCTAGGATGTTTTATGTCAAAACATTGCCTATTAACCCTAAATTTTCTTCCTAAGTAGTGGCTTTCTGTGACCAGCTATTGGAAAGTAAATTCTATTTAGGTTTTCACCAACAAATTCACAAGTGCTCCTCAAGGGCACAGACATCTTTCTCTCATTTTGGATTCCAGATTTTGGCTTCTCTCTCCAATGCAGATACTGAAATTTCCTCAGAGACTGACTCTACACAGGATCTTTTGAACATTATCAAAAGCAGGTCTTTAGGGGTTATTTTCATACATTTTTGCATCAGCGATAAGTATATTTGCACAGATAAGCTAGCATGTTTTGATAAGTATATTTTATTGTCAAAGTAAGAAAGAAAAGATTTTTATAAGATCCCTAATTCATTAATCACTTGGGAATGCAAACTATAAATGCAAAATAGAGCCAGGTCTTCATTTGTATTCCAGGGTCAGTTTCATCGATGCCAAACCCACCGCGTCTTCACTCTTGTTCCCTCGTCAGCTCCCACTCCTCTGTGCCTTCATTAGTGCATAAACACGTGCTAGCAGGCTAGTGTGCCCTTTCCTTGGCCCAATTAATTTCTGAAACAAGAGAAAGGAAATCAATGGCACAAATAATCCTACTTTTATTGGTGTTTAATTTAAATCATTCATTTTTATATACTCTTCCTAAGGAAAGTATCGCATTTTGTTGCTTAATTGTACATGCCTTTTTTCCTCTGAAAACATACTACAATTTTGTTTTGCAAATCTTTTCTCATTTTCCCTAATAATATGCTAAAAGCACCAAGATACAGATATCTGTCCCTGTGTTGTTTTTTTACTCTTATATCTATCTGGCTTGGTTTTCCTTCTTGTCTAAAGTTCAGATTTTTTTTATTGGAACTTACTAATGGTTCTGATGTATCACAAATCTGTGTAAAATGTTCACTTACATTTCTAACTTTTTCAAAGTATTTACTGGTTTCTATGTTCCTTCATCAGTGAGCAATTAATTCTTGTCTACCTAATAAGACTATATAATACATACAAAATTATTTGCTCACAAAGTCATTTGCTAGTTCCAATAAAAAATATGAATGAGTGAATGTTAGGTGGCCAGTTAGGAATGCATCAGCTTGAGGTATCTTAATATGTCTTTAAATATCTAATAAGGTCCTAAATTTGGAGTGAAAAAGTTGCTAATGATAAAATAAAATTTCTGCCAAGATGTTTTGGTCTTCACCATATTTACCAAACTGAAGCTGTACAAAGGAAGTGTATTCTCCAAGTAACCAGAGGTACTCTCAATAATCATTTTTCATGCCCTATAAATCCTTCAGCCAAAATAGAAATATTCTGTTTATTTTATATTATTAAAAATACACTTTGGAGAAATCTTTAAATTGGGTGCTTTGACAATTGATTTCTAAATGATATTATGTTGGTTTTCTTCAGAAATAATTTAATATATGATAAATTGTTTATCAATATTTCTTATCTCATGAGGATTTTCTTATCTTGGTAGTATTTTACAAAGATAAGGTGAAAATGAAAAAAATATTTAGACCAAGTAAAGTGCTATTTTTAAAATTTTACTTTTATTATTTGTTCAAATAATTGCTTCAATTATTTTCTTTTATGATACATAGCCTTAATAATACACTTATACTCAGCTGGGCTGATGCACAATATTAAAGAGAAAATTAAATTTTTACTATTTCTTAAAGCACAGCATGGCCTGTTGTCTCTAAATAAGAAAATGATGTTTTCAACTTTATGCCCATAAATTCATATACGAGGCAATATTAGCCACAAATTTCCTGCCCTATTCCCCTTATCTCTTCTTTTAAAGGACTATTTCTTATTGACATAGTAATAATCTCCCATGTCCTTAAAGTACAAGACAGAGAGGTACATATAGGAATTATTTATAAGTTTTTAAAAACAAATAACTACTTGAAAGTAGTACTTGAAAAGTAGTAGGCTCTGTTTTCAGATTTGGTGAACCTTTTAGTACATTAAAAGTTAAATGTTTGGATTTTTCAGGTTTTTTATATTAAACACTGTTTAAGTTCTAAGTGTTTTTGACCATCACTGTCACTTCAGAAATCTCCTATGTGCAATATCATCAGACATATACTTTGTCATGCAGTTTACATATGATGTGATCAACACAGATTAAGCATTAGGCTTACAATTAAAATGATATGCTTCTTCCTCAACATGATAAAAATTCAATTGTGATATATTATATTTTAGAAAAATTGAGTAAAGAAAATCATAATCACAACTAGGGCCTATCTGAGTGGCTGATGTGCAGTAAAATTAAAATTGTGTCATTTTGTCTATGCATAAATGCATGGTGTTGAATGTGATGGGAAAAAGATGCAGTAGGGGCTAGCGATATCACTCAGTGGTAGAGTGCTGGCCTAACATAATTAAGTATTAATATTTTTCTTCTGCATAAATATCCCTAGTAATTTTGATTGTGAAATTTAGCTTTGTCATATATAATATTTGATTATTTTTATTACATATATAGAAGATCTAAAAATATATTTCCATTTCAATTTTTGTTCTCAGATATATATATTTCATGACAGAATATCCCATGGGAATAATGCCAAAGTCTCTTTCTTAGTTTTGTCACTGAAATAGATTTCAGTGCATCTTCTAAATATTTGTTATTCACTCTAAAATGGGAAATCAGCTAAAGTATCAAATTCATATTTTTGCTATAATTTCATTATCTCTTAAACAGGAAAAGGATGACTATGAAAAATATAAACTAACAACCTTTTGCTTTTAACTATTGAAGTAAGGATGATATGTATTATTGATAATCATAGATCCTGAGACAGGTATATTTTAGATTATACTATCACAAGCTTTCCTTAAAAACTTACTTTTACTTGGTTGTGACAAATTTTTAATAGTAAATCAGACTATTTCCTTGACTAGGAATAAAAAGGTGAAATGACAAGCAGGACAGGAGCGGAGACTTCATACACTGGGCTGTGCATTAAGCTGCAAATTATGGACACACTTTGCTGCTTAAAAATAGCTACTGCCTATAAAAGGTCTCAAAATTGTTCTCTGGATCAATTGTAGTGTCCTATTTCAATGTTCTTAGGCTCCTGCACAGTAATGCTAAGGTAATTTGACGATGTGGTTCAGAACATAGCAGTGTGTAATTGTTGGTACATTTAGCTCTTATCCTAGGTGAGCACTGGTGCTGCTGCTAATTTCTGGAAACACTGATCTTAAATTACCAAGCTGCTAACTGCTACCAACTCTTTATTGTAAATTTTCTCCTTAGATAAGAAGGGAAATTTTTTGTGCCAATAATCATCAATCAAGTATTTTGTATGAGTGTCAATGTTTAGAAATACATGAGAGTATTTTATCCTCCTAATTTGCTTATGAGTTTCAAACACTATATATCCTATAAAATTTATGTATAAAAAGTCTATTGTGCTTGGATAATTTTGTGTACAAAATATTACATACCTTCATTTGTAAGTATTCAAATTTTTTATTTTAGATTTTTAAGTTTATATGTTTGATTTTATCATATTATAAATAAGAAAAAGAAATGGATCATGCAGCTAACTAGTACTCATAATTGCAGATAAAAACTGAGCATGGTGGATCATCCCTGATATCACAGCACTTGGGAGTGAAGGCAGGAGTTACAAGATTTAAAGGTTATCCTCAGCTACATAACAATTGAAAGGCCAATCTGAGAAACATGAGTCTTTGTCTCAAAAGAATATCAAAATTACAAATAAATACCTTATACAGTTATAAGAGTTTGGTAAATTCAATATCTCACCTCATTAAAAGGCTAAAGAAGATAGAAATTTATGTTCAAAGTTTCCTGGTAGCTTTTGGACTATATCTCATTTGGTGTCATTTGTAACTTTTATTTGTAATGAATGTTCTTATTTCTACTTAAAAGCTCCAATGTATATTTAGATTAAATCAAAAATTTTATGCTCTTAAAATATATGTCTTTCAACATGTATATTTTAATTTCAGAGTGCATGTTATATAGTGTTTAATACTTCAGATATCTTGGCAAATTCAATATATTTATTCCTACTTGTGATATATGGAATATCTATTTAAAATTAAAGTTATATATCATGTCATTAAATCATCCTAGCCTATGCTCTATCAAAAGTATTGTATATTTTATGGAGATTTAGTGGTATACATGTAAATGTTTTTAAGTTATTTTATTGAAGTTCAATCTTTACATAAAATTAAAGTCTTTTTTTAAAAAAGTGTCAGTGCCAGAGCTGTATATGAACATAATCAAATAAAAGTTAAGATGATACATTACTCACTTATCTCTTGTGCATTTTACTTAGTTCTCTTCCATTGATTTCAGCACCAAGGTTACATAGCTAAGTATCAACAATTATAGTCTACCACTATATCTTAATGTAGTTCTATTTGTTTTAATGCTTGCCAATTTGATAATTCATTGGTCTTCAAAAATGTTTTGGTTGTCACTGGGTGAGTAAATGCAAATCTCTGCTGAATGGCCAGTTGGCAGCTCCTTTTAGAAACTTTTGCTTTCCATTGACAATCAGCCCCAACCATGTCTGTAGTTGGTAAATATGTACTTAGATAGATAGATATGCTTGATACTGTCAGTCACTAGCCTTGCCTCAATAGTTACATGTATGTCACTCTGAATTTATTACAAAGATAGCCTAAGGAAGCACTCTCAAAAGCCTAGACCTACCATCATTCAAAGTCTTACATGCAGTTATATCTAAACAGGATTTTAATTTCACCACAATCATACTGTCAAAATGACTTGTATATCTCACAAATAACACATGAATTGTCCACTTGTAAAGTAAATAGCATATGTAGATATTATTTTTCAGAAAAAAATGTTCTCATTAAAAATGGACACATGAGGGGAGGGCATCGAAGGGGTGGGAAACACTAATCCGGACCTAAACAGCAATGGTACCATAAAATTCTACTTCCTAAAAGACAGGCCAAATGGCTGAACCTTCACTAGACCCTTACAGGAAACACCTGAACCACAAGACACTGGAGTGGGTAGGATCAAGTCTAACCTAAATCTTCTACATCTTCCCTCCCTCCCTCTCCCCCTCCCCCCCCCAACTCTTGTATATTAGTTATTTTTTTTCCTCATTTTCATAGTGGGCACTGACCTGTAACCCCACTACCAGCATGGGGCTATCATCCACAATGAGCTTTTTTTTTTTAAATTATTTATTTATTTATTTATTTATTTGAGAGCGACAGACAAACAGAGAGAAAGACAGATAGAGGGAGAGAGAGAGAATGGGCACGCCAGGGCTTCCAGCCACTGTAAACGAACTCCAGATGCGTGCGCCCCCTTGTGCATCTGGCTAACGTGGGACCTGGGGAACCGAGCCTCGAACCGGGGTCCTTAGGCTTCACAGGCAAGCGTTTAACCGCTAAGCCATCTCTCCAGCCCCACAATGAGCTTTTGATCAGAGAAACCTACAAGTTTTCCTAAAAGAATGACAGACTTCTGTCAGAGTACTTGATGACCCGCCAAAGGTCAGTGGTAAGACCCTATTGCTGAAGACTCCATATACAACTGATATGTAAAATGGAACGGCCTGGCTGGAAGGCAGGGGAGAGTCAGTCCCCAGACAGTCAGCGTGTCTAGCGCCAGAAGGTGCTACATGGGCGACTTGGGGAAATGACCAATATCTGTCCCAGCAACTCATGATCTAACCTACTTAGCAACAAATAACCTGATGTGATGCCCACACAAGTGCAATAGTGGCACATAGCCATGTTGGGGAACCAACTGCTCTTGATTTGGCTAAAGGATCCCCTCAGTGGTATGGGACCCATAGCTAGAGCTGGGAAACAAGTCAGAACCATATCCAAACATAAGCCCACTCTCCAATATCAAGCTAACATCAATCATGGGGTACAAGAGGGCCTACACCTATTAAACTCTATATCAAAAAAGTAAGTTTTATCTCAACTTTCCAGGTGCTAACTTACTCTCCATTGGAGAATCTGCTTCTCTTTTTCAGATAGATGCAGATCCTAAGGAGAGAGCTGCCCTATCATACCTCAAAAGGGACCTGAGTGAAACTAAGGAAAATTGGTGAAACAAACAAGTGTGCTGTTTTCCTAATGAACCAGATACCAGCACAAAGGGGAAGGAGAACAACACAGAGAAAAATCAACTCCTACCAAACCAGAGAGCCAGAGCCTCAGAGGCCCCCAACACCTCCTCACTGAAGCAGACCAAAAATGAACCCAACATGGTTCAGGGAAAGTTTGCAGAAGAGGGGGGCGGAAAGAATGTCAGAGTCACATGTTGGGTCATAATATGCAGAGACATTTATCGTACCAAGAACTGTGGGCTAACTCCACAATGCACGACCCATTTACATCAACAAGGAGGGTCCATTGGGAGGGGATAGGTCATGGATGAGCCTAAACAATGGTACCAAACTGCCTGTATTTGCTGAAAAGAAAATTAATAAACTTAAAAAAATGGACACATGAAATGAAGACACTTGTCAAAAGATGAAACACAAATGGCCAATAAACACATGAAAAAAAAAGTTCAACCTCACTATTCAATAGAGAAAATGAAAACTTTTAACTGCATTGCAAGGCTGGAGAGATGGTTTAGTAATTAAGGCACTTGCCTGTGAAGCCTAAGGACCCAGGTTTGACTCCCCAGAAGCCACAAAAGTCAGATGCACAAGGTGATGCGTGTGTACAGGTGGCGCACATAAGGTGGCACATGGTCTAGAGTTCATTTGTAATAGCTACAATCCTAGTGCCCCAGTTCTTTCCCCCCCTACTCCCCCTTACTCTCTCACTCTTTTGCTTTCTTTCTCTTACTACATTTTTAAAAATAAAATAAAATGAAACTGAATTGCAATGACATCTTGCCCCAGTCATTCAGAAAACAAACCACAAAAAAAGAAACCAAAAGAAGCCCAATACACCACTGGTGGGAATCTAAATTGCCCCAGCCACTATGGTAATAAATGTGGTATTCTCTCAAAAAATAAAACTGGATCTAACCATATGATCAAGCTATTCCACTCCTACATAGTCAGCCAAACTACTCCAAGTCAACACATCTCAGAGATGCTTGCGCATCAGTGCTTATTGCAATGTTATTCACAATAGCTAAGTTATGGAACCAACCTAGGAGTTCAACAACAGAGCAATGGATAAATAAAACATGGTATATAAAAAACAATGAAATGTTTTCAGTGAGATAAAAAGAATAAAATTAGGATGTTGTCAGGAAAATGGAAACAATAGCCGACAGTTACATGAAGAGAGAATTAAATCAATATCCGACAAATATTTTATGTTTTCTCTCATGGGATTCCAAGACTTTATATAGATAAATAAAACCATGTGTGCCTGTATAACATGAAAATAGGGGCAAGGCTCTCTACAAGAAAAATGGGAACTACTGGGAGGGGGAATAAAAGGGAGAATGAGAATGGGGGTATGAGGGATATGCTCAATATACACTATGTACTATGTATTTAATACTATGTATTAAAATGTTCTTATGTAGCTTAGTACCATGTGCTATGACTATTCACTGAACAAAATGTTTTTTTTTAATCTTCATTGAATTGTTCAGTTCTGTGGGAAAACATTATTGTTCTTGTCTCTAAAATTTAAATTCACAACTTTTTAGTGATGTGCCCAAAACACACATTAAACACATGCAAAGCTTTCTATGCAGGGACAACTCAGACAGGCTTTCTTCACAGGCCCTCATTTTGATCATAATCCTGCTACTTGTAGGCAAATTACAAAACAGACATCAAGAAATTCTTGTTTTATAATTTTAGAGACTGTCTTGAAAACAACCAGGAACATTATTTTAACCAGGACTACAGAACAAACTATGGAAACCATTGTTGTAAGGGATTCTTGCATATATTAGGCAATAGTATATAGTTTAAGAAGTCATGCTGTGTCCAGCTTTCTGGATTTCAATCCCAGCTTTTCCACTTACTTCCTGGTAATCTAAATCATTAAACCCAAGTCACTCTGCCTTGATTTCCTTGTCTGTAAAATGGAGGTGATGTCAGTATCTACATCAAAGCTGCATTTTAGGGGCTATATAAGTTACCATGGAGAACAGGAAGGAACACACAGGCAGAGTCAAAATACCTGTGAGAGTATTCTTAGTTTGACCATAGTTCCATATGCCCTCCTTCATGCTGCTAAGGTCAGGATGCTCACAAACACACACTTCTTATGAAGCTCCTTTGCCGCAACCAGCATGCTATGACCTGTTAGGGGCCACTAGAGGATTAGAAGGAAAGACAGACAGATACAAAGCTGGGATCAGTGGCCTTCAGGCTCTGATGGAGACACTGCAGCACCCACCTAACCAGTGTTCGTTTAATTTCTACACACACACACACACACACACACACACACACACAATAAAAAAGCTTTGGCAACAACTTTCTTTTATCAAATGTAGAAGAAGCATGGGAGTAAGTGTACAAGATCAGACAATGTAGGAATGAGGCAGCTTCAGACTATTTTTCTGCACATACTGTCTTCTGCACAAGGCCAGGCCCATACACAGTCCAAGAAGAGGAACTAAGAAGAGGCTGTGCCCCACTCCAGTCTCTGCTGATTGAGCTACAGGTAGACATGACTGTTCCTATGTCAGTGGCTTCCACTGGTTGTAGTGCTCTACACTCCTTCCTGGGAGCAAGTACAAAGACTTATGTCATTCCTGTTGGCCAGAGTGGTCCCCTTCCTTTCTCAAACTTTTGGCCATAATCATTGTGAAAAGCACACCCTTTCCTTTTTGAGATATGTAGGATACATGATTTCCATTTATGTAATCATAGTCAAGAAATCATATTTGAGTAAGCTGCTATTTAATCCTTCCATTATTCAAGAGAGGTTTCATAAGGGTACCTTCACTGAAGTACATGTATTTTGACAATATTCACCCCATAACTTCCTCATTCTCTCCATTCCACTGGTCCTCTTCCTTTTTCCAGATAGCATCACCTCAGCTTTAATCTCACACACATGCACAAGATCTAGGATCCCTGTAATACTTTTCTTTCTGAATCTGACTTATTTTGCTTAATTTTATGACCTCCAGTTCCATCTACTTTACTATGAATGACATAATTTTATTCATTATACTTGACTAAAACTCTGTTGTATATTGGTCCCACATTTTCTTTTTTAACTCACATTTTCTTTATTCATTCTTCTGTTAACAGACAGCTAGGCTGATTCCATATTTTGTCTAGTCTAAACAGTGCCACAATAAATATGGATGTGCAGGAATTTGTCTTGTGCTGACTTAAATTCTAGTGCCATTCTTCAGAGAAACAGGAAAAAAATCTTAAAGTGGAAGCACAAAAGACTTTGAAATAATCTAAGCAATCCTAAGCAAAAAGAAAAATGTTGGAGGTATCACAATACTCCCTTGCACTCTATCTGATCATAACGGGGTTAAACTACAAATCAACAGAAGAAAAGCTATAGATCATACATAAAATCATACAAACCAAACAATGTACTACTAGTTGAGGAATGGGTCATTGAAGAAATCAAGAAGGAAATAAAAAATTTCATAGAATCAAATGACAATGAGAACATAATATACCAAAACCTTTGGGACAAAACGAAGGCAGCTGTTGTAGTCAGGTTCACATTGCTGTTAGAAATCACCTGACCAAGAGCAGTTTGTGGGAAAAAGAGGATTGTTTTTGCTTACAGGCTGAAGGGGAAGCTCCACAATGGCAGGGGGAAACAATGGCATAAGCACAGGGTGGACATCACTCTTTGGCCAACATAAGGTGGGCCATAGCAACAGGAGAGTGTGCCACACACTGGCATCGGGAAACTGGCTATCACACCCATAAGCCTGCCCCCAACAATATACCACCTCCAGCAGGTGTTAATTTCCAAATCTCCCTAATCTGGAAACCTAGCATTTAGAACACTTAAGTTTATGTGGGACACTTGAATCAAACCACCACATTTTGCCCCTGGCCCCCATAAACTGATATGTATACATGATATAAAATACAGTGCATTCAGTATGAGTTTAAGAGTCCCCATAACTTTTATCAATTCCAATGATGTTCATACATCCCCATAGTCCAAGATCTTTCACCTGAGACATAATCCCCCCAAAAATCCATAATGGCAAAGAATAAATACACTGCAAAAGATGGAATCGGGAATAGCAAAGAAATATTCAACCAATACAAGATTTAAAACAATCAGGGCAAACTTCAAATTCTGTAACTTCAAGTCCAACAACTCTAGTTAGTGACAAATCTCAAAGTTCAATAATTCTAACCAGCAATAATTCTCTGGCATTCCAATTCTGCCCCACCAGCTAGGCTACTCACAGTCCTGGAAAACTTCATCCAGGCCAGCAGCTTTCCTTAGCAGCCATCTCATGGTCCTGTCATTGCCACTGGCTCTCCACTGCAATCCATGGTCCATCTTCATGGCCCCATTGGGTCTCCATGCAGACATCCAGCAGACCTGCATTACACTGCCCATGGCCATTTCCAAAACACAAGACCTGCTCTCAAACTCAATGACCCTCTCTTTCCTGCATTTTTTATACTCCATAATAGCAGGTAGGGTGCCAATTTGTTAATACGGGGGGGTGGGGAGTGGGTGGATAAAGCAGACTTTGAAGAACAGGACACTTCTTGAGTACTCAGGCCCTTCCAAAAGAGTCCATATTCTTCATGTTGCCCCAGTGCAGATCAGCTAGCCCAATCTGAAAGGATGTAATCTCCTGAACAGAACAATTTGCAGTTGAATGGGCAGCAATTTAGGCCCAGAGATTTCTTTTTTTTTTTTCCTTTTTCTCTTTTTTTTTTTTTTTTTTTTTTCCTGTGCCATATCTCTCTGCTCACACCAGTTCATTTCTTTGCAAAGCAACCCTGCACAACTTCTCAGGACCCAGGCATAACAGCAAGCTTCTCACACTAACTGCTAGCCCAGTCCAGGCACAGCTCTTTCTCATCCTCATAAGCCAAACCTCACAGTCCATAGTTCTTTCTGCATTCAAGTCTTTCAGCTCTGACGAGAATAGACCATCAAGCTGTACTTACAGCACTGCAAGGCATCACTTAGGCCAAGATTTCAAATCCTTCCACATTCCTCTTGAAAATCAACTCCAACAGGCCAAAGCCACAGAATCAGGTGTCTAGCAGCAATCCTGCTCCTCAGTACCACTTTACTGTTGAAGTAGATCCAAGCAGTTATATAAAAAAAATTCCCAAATAAAAATTGCAGGTCCAAATGGATTCACTAACAAATTATATAAAACCTTCATGGAAGAACTAACACCACTGCTTCTCAAACTTTTCTATAAGATAGAAAAGGAAGGAACTCTACCAAACTCCTTCTATGAAGCCAGCATCACTCTGATACAAAACCAGACAGAGAACAAAAAAGAAAATTACAGACCAATCTCCCTCATGAACATAGATCCAAAAAATTCTGAACAAAATATTGGTAAATACAATACAATAATATCAAAAAATCATTCACCCTGACCAAGTAGGCTTTATCCCAGAGATGCAGGGGTAGTTCTACATATGCTAATTGATAAATATAATACACTACATAAATGGACTGAAGGACAAAAATCACATGATCATCTCAATAGACACAGAAAATGCATTTGACAAAGTCCAATATTTCTTCATGATAGAAGTCCTACAGAAACTGGGAATAGAAGGAAGATATCTCACCATAATAAAGGCTATATTGGACAAACCTACAGCCAACATATACTAAATGGGAAAAATCTTTAAACTTTTCTACTAAAATCAGGAACATTTCAATGTGTATTCCATACAAGAGAAAACATGCAGTATTTGTCTTTCTAGGTCAAGAACATGATAATTTCCAGGTGCATCCATTGGGTATATGTACCACATTTTTATTATCCATTTATCTATGGATGGACATCTGCTTTGGTTCCATTTCCTAGCAATTGTGAATAGAAAAGGCTATATACATGCATGTGCAAGTATCTCTGTCATGACTTAAGAGTCCTTTAAGAATGTACCTAGTAGTGGTTTAGCTGGGTCATATGGCAGTTATATTTTCATCTTTTTTTTTTTTTTGAGGAACCTTGATTACCATAGCAGCTTCGCAAGTTTACATTCCAACCAGCAGGAAATAAGATATCTTTTTCCTCATCCTTTTGAGAATTGTCTATTCAATTCATCAATTACAGTGTGGGTTTTCCTACTCAGGCATTGGTTTCCTGCATCAGTAAATTGTGGTTTTTGTATTTGCACATCTGTCTCTAGTTTTGAGGGCAGATATCTGCCCCTATGGCTTTACCTCTTACTGGAAGATTTATTGATTTCAGCTTGCTACATGTTAGAACAGAATGTGGCTCGCCTGGCTAGAAATCTAATAAGCTTCCAGGACTCTGTAAAATACAGTTTAACATTATAAGGGGGGCTGGGGAGATTGCTTAGTGGTTAAAGCACTTGTCTGCAAAGCTAAAGGACCTTGATTCAATTCCCCAGGACCCACATAAGCCAGATGCACAAAGTGGTACTTGCATCTGGAGTTTGTTTGCAGTGGCTAGAGGCCCTGGTGCACCCATTCTCTCCCTCTCCCTCTCCCTCTCTCTCTCTCTCTCTCTCTCTCTCTCTCTCTCAAATAAATAAATGAAAACACTTTTTAAAAATTTCAGCTGAGGTAACAACACATTTTTACATAGTTTGAGACATTTTCTCCCAGAAAGAACTATTTGGCAAATGACTAGAAAACACTGAAGCCTTCTCTAAGGTGTTCATGTACAGAGAAGTGTCTGAGGTATATCTTTGAAAATAAAAATACACAAATTGCCCTTATTGTTTATTGAACCATAAACATCTTTGTTTTATGGAGTCAACTCAGACTGTATATATCCTATCCGTGAGCCCCAGCCCTAATCTTATGTTTGTCAATAAGCTTAATAAATATAGCATGTTGAGATCCCACAAGAATTAGTAAAACTAGATATTCCAGCTCAGAAGACCAGACAGAAAAGCAATAGCATGGGACACCTAGTGTTCCACTCTGTCCTTCACCCTCTGCCTGTGAGTGATCCCCATTACAGGCAAGCATGTGAGGCACCACAAGATCATTTACACAATATACCACACACACCACATTTTACACACAAGCAAAAGAAAGAAAGAACAAAAGAAAGAAACAAGAAAAGAATGTTCAAAGGAGCCATCCATTTTCATACAAATCAGGAAATATTAAGAGTTGCTATACTGACAGCTCTACTTTTGAATCCTAGGTTTAAACTGGTATGTCATATTTGCTAGATTTTATAGTCAAAATCAAGTCCTATTAAATGAATTGTTCTCAATAGGGATTGAGCTGGTTGAAGTCTACTAATATGCTTGTATGTCCCAAAGGTTATGGTAGTACTATGTAAACTATTTTTATGAAGACATGGCCCAGGTCCAGTTAGATGATATGAATAATATTAATGAAAATTTACTTTAAAAATTGAAGGCATAAGAAAACTATTCATTCCAAGGATAAAATAGAAATTTTAAGAAAACCTGAAATGATCACTTAGCAGTTTGTTAAGGACAAGTTAGATTGTAATCCTTATAAGACTTTCTTTTGTTTTGAAGTGAGTATGGGCATTACACAGAAAGTTTAGACTAGTTTATGTACACAAATAAATTTCCTTATTCATGAAAAATGTAAAGATTGAAGGAAAATGACCTAAATATATAAAGGAAAATGTATTTTTTGAATATAAACTGTTATTTATGCATCAAATCTCCAATTTTATCTCTTTTACTATATCTCTAACTATAGCAAAGCATAGTGCTCACTGATTCTCTCTCAGTCCATCTGCCTGTCCACAAGTTATCCTTGCAAGACACAATGGAAAAACCTTAGCATATCATGTAGAGTACCCTCCTCACAAAGAATATCAAAACTTACAACACATTTAGTGAAAATAGATACACATTCTCTACTAATTTGATTGATACTGATAAAGCAATACATCTGTATATATTCTAAATCTAACTTCATATTTGTCATAAAAATATACCATAATAAATTTCCAAAAAATATGTATACCATACAACTGATATCAAGTTCTTGAGAATTAAAATATTCTTTTTGGTTAGGAAGTACTTGTTTCTAAAGCTTGCCAGCCTGGGTTCATTGCCCAAGCCATTCATGTAAGCCAGAAGTGAAAAAATGGGAGTCAAGAATGGTGGCACAGGGCTGGAGAGATGGCATAGCGGTTAAACGCTTGCCTGTGAAACCAAAGGACCCTGGTTCGAGGCTCGGTTCCCAGGTCCCACGTTAGCCAGATGCACAAGGGGTGCACGCGTCTGGAGTTCGTTTGCAGAGGCTGGAAGCCCTGGCGCGCCCATTCCCTCTCTCTCCCTCTAACTGTCTTTCTCTCTGTGTCTGTCGCTCTCAAATAAATAAAAAAAAAAAAAAAATTTAAAAAAAAAAAAAAGAATGGTGGCACATGCCTTTCATCCCAGCACTTAGAAGGCCAAGATAGGAGGATTGCCATGAGTTCAAGGCCATCCTGAGACTACATAGTCAATTCCAGGTATTCCTGGGTTAGAGCAAGACTGTACCTCAAAAAAAGAAAAAAAACAGCACAAACAACTGTTATTTCTTTGCAGAGGCAAGAGGCTCTGGCATGTGTATGCATGCACACACACATATGTGCAAATAAATAAAATTATAAAATAAATTTTTATACAATCACTTTTACTGGTAGGCCATGCTGACCCCTCGACTCCAAAGCATCAGGAAGATTTAGATTAATAGTCATATCATCTAGTTTTCGCTATGTAACAAGGTACTATGAATAATTTGGTACATGGACAATTTCAATTGGACTCATATGGGTGTTCTGATAGTCATTGCTGACCACACAAATGCATGAGGTCAGTTGCTAGGTTGTCTGTATGACAGCCCAAATGTTAGGGGAAATGGCACAATGGTCATCTTTCAAAATTTTTACCCAAGCTTACTCATGGCAGCTGGAGCAGTATTTTAAGAGGGAAAGAGGATAGAAGCATATAATTCTCGAGTGTTAGATACAAACTAGCATATTATCACATTTGCTAGATATGAGGTCAAAGTCAAGTGGCAATATCCACCCAAGTTCCAGAGGTAGATAAATACATCCCACCTCCAGATATAAGGAAATACCTAGAGAAGAATGAGTGCTTCTGCAATCTACTACAAAATAAGTATTACTGTTCTTCCCACCAGAAATACCACTATCCAAAATTTCCTTTTATCCCTTATTGTGAGACACCCCCAAAGTCATAAGGCTACCACTAGCCATATCTGAGTGGGCCTTACATATTAATAGTGTCCTTAAGGTCCTTCTGAAGAACAGGAGATAGAAACTGGCTAGGCAGTTTAGGGTAAAAGGATCCCCAAAGTGAATAGCTGTTTTCCTTGGCTAAATGCTGAATCCTTGAGACTTAAGGGGAACCTTATTTTTTTTTTCCCTTATCTCTTTCTTTCCTGGAAAATTACTTCTCCCAAGAAGATTACTGGAAAGATTGTACCCTTGCACAGCAACTGAACTCCCCCCCCCCCCCCCCCCCCCCCCCCCGCCCACAGAAACCTGGTAAGCCTGTTCTTCTTTCCCTAAAAGAATTCCACTTTATATAAAGACCCTACTTAGAGCCACCATGGGAGTTCTACCCATCTCTGAGAGGCCCTACCTGTTCAACAGGACTTCTTCTCTTCTCTTGACCTCTATAATAAATCTTTCTAAACTTCACCCTCTGTGGTCTGTGCACATCATTTGTTGAAACCATAAGAAAAGAACCTGAAGGCACTGACTCAGCAGAATTGTTGTGTGACCATGAGCATCCAGTATCCTAACTCCAGAGTTACAGCCCAACCAAGAGCTGAGAAAAGCTGTCATTCTCAAAGACACCTCAAATTCCCATATAATTTCCAGCTCAACCCTATCACTCAGCCCACAGGCATATGTTTCAGGTTTTTGTTATGACAGAACCTTACTTCCAGGAAACAAAATGTGTTCCAAAATGGCTCAAGGTCTTCTGGGTAAGATGGTGAGTTGGATGCCTCGCCAATGGAACTAAGGGAAAGAAAAAAGAGGCATGATATACGTGAATTTGTTCTTTTCTGTAGGAGTCAAAAATCTGTAAATGAGCTTATTAAGCCAGGCGATGTCCCTGTAGAGAAGCAAGGGGGAGCGCTGCTAAGCAGGGTGGATCTCCTTGGCTATGTGGAACAAGCAGGCCAGCAACTAGGAAATGCTTCTTACATACAACCAGGGCTACCTGCAAGAGCAAGGGAAACCAGGGGAAGTGCTTCTCTCCACACTCGCCAGCCTTCAAAGATCAGGAGAACTGAAGCACAGCATGGGCGAGACTGGTTAAGCTCTATAGGAATATCAACATTTCCACAACCTCCCCGCTTCCTATGCCAACACCCTGAACATGGAAAGTGAAGGAGCAAAAGGCTGGTTCCGATGTTGTACTGTAAGCCCTTAGGGCTGCAAGTTTTCTACTAAGGATTAACTTTATTGTACCTCTAGATTTTGGCAAGTTGTTTTCACATGCATTCAGTTTTAGGAATTTTTTCATTTACTTCATAATTTCTTCAATGCTTCATTCATCAGTCAAGTGAGTTGCTAAATCCCCTGTTTGTGTGATTTCTATATAGAATGTATAGATAATACACAAACACAGGGGATTAAGTTTGTCTTGCTGTTGATTTGTAGCTTTGTTCCACTGTGGCCCGAATTCAAAGAGCTGTTGATTTTTTTTTCTATATATGTTGACACTTATGTTCTGTCCTAATATTTAATCTGTTTTAGAGAAAGTTACATATACTTCTGAGAAAAATGTATATTCTACAGTTTTGAGGTTGAATATTTTGTAAATGTCTGTTAGGTACAGTTAATCGGGAATGTCAATTAATTTCATTGTTTTTCTGTTGTATGCATGACTTGTCTATTGCTGATGGCAGGGTATTACAGTCACCCATTATTATATACTAGGGTTACTACTTTCTATCTAGTAATAGTTGTTTTATGAAATGTGATACTCTTCTGTTCAGTGTTTATATGCTTAGGATTATAATGTCTTCTTGATGGAGTGTTCCCTTATTCAGTATGAAATAATTTTCTTTATCTCTTCTGATTAGTTATTGTTTGAAATTTATTTTGTCAGCTGTTAGGACAGTAACAACTAGTGTTTATTGGTACAATTTATTAGGAATGCCTTTCCATCCTTTCACCCTAAGGCAGTGTCTATCTTTTATTGTGATGTGTTTTTCTTGGAGACAGTAAAATGACTTCTAATCCAATCTATGTCATATGTTTGGGGATTTGAGAGGTAAAAACATAGAGTTATTATTGAAAAGTATGTATTAATTCCTGTAATTTTGTTCACTTTGTAGCAATTGGTGCTTTCTTTAAAAAAAAAACAAAACATTTTTTGTTTATTTTTACTTATTTGAGAGCAACAGAGAGAGAGAAAGAGGCAGATATATAGAGAGAATGGGCACACTAGGGCCTCCAGCCACTGCAAACCAAACTCCAGATGTGTGTGCCCCCTTGTGCATCTAGCTAATGTGGGTCCTGGAGAATTGAGCCTTGAACAGGGGCCTCAGGCTTCATAGGCAAGCGCTTAACCACTAAGCCATCTCTCCAGACCGCATGTGGTGCTTTCTTAAGCCCCATTTGCTTAACAACTGCCCTAGAATCAGCCATGCTTTTACTGTAGCCTCTTAGATGTTTGTTCTCTTCAGTCTGAAGTGGTCTTTTAGATAGTTTCTGTGGAGTTTACTTGGTGGTTATAAATATATTGAACCTTATTTTATAATGGAAAGTTTTTCTTGCTCCTTAAATTATGGCTAATAGTTTTGCCCAGTATAACAGTTTGGATTAGCAGTGTGGTCTTTCAGCCCTTGAAAAACCTCATTCCAAGCTCTTCTGGATTGTAAAGCTCTCACTGAATAATCAGCTATTATTTTTTTTTTTAGAAGAAAGATTCCTCTCCTCCCTTCAAGCTTTTTTTAAAAATTTTATTTATTTATTTATTTGAGAGTGACAGACACAGAGAGAAAGATAGAGGGAGAGAGAGAGAATGGGCGCGCCAGGGCTTCCAGCCTCTGCAAACAAACTCCAGACGCGTGCACCCCCTTGTGCATCTGGCTAACGTGGGACCTGGGGAACCGAGCCTCGAACCGGGGTCCTTAGGCTTCACAGGCAAGCGCTTAACCGCTAAGCCATCTCTCCAGCCCTCAGCTATTATTTTGATGGGTCTGCCTTTATTTGTGACTTGATATTTCTATTGGTGAGAATTTCCACTGTGATTTTTATTTGAGTTATATTTTTCATTTCAAGAACATTTCAGTTTAGGGTTTTTTTTCAGTATTTCTGTGTATAGAATTTCATTTTCTTTTTTTTTTAATATCATTATCATTGTTTTATTCTGTAAGTGAAAATCCTCATTAATATTCTTGCTACATAAATGTTATCAATTATCATTGGAAAATTTATAAGTAAACACTTTGGGTAATGTATTTTGAGCAATATAACTCTTAAAGTCATCCTGTATGCATGACTTCTTGTTCTTTTTTTCTTTTTAATTTAATTTATTAGTTTTCTTTTCAGCAAATACAGGCAGTTTGGTACCATTGCTTAGGTTCATCCATGGTCTACCCCCTCCCAATGGACTCTCCTTGTTGATGCAAATGGGTCGTGCATTGTGGAGTTAGTCCACAGTTATTGTTACTATAAATGTCTGTGCATATCATGACCCAACATGTGACTCTGACATTCTTTCCGCCCCCCTCTTCTACAAAATTTCCCTGAACCATGTTGGGTTCATTTTTGGTCTGCTTCAGTGAAGAGGTGTTGGGAGCTTCTGAGGCTCTGGCTCTCTGATTTGGTAGGAGTAGATTTTTCTCTGTGTTGGTCTCCTTCCCCTTGTGCTGGTATCTGGTTCATCAGGAAAACTGCACCCATGTTTGTTTCGCCAATTTTCTTTAGTTTCAGTCGGGCCCCTTTTGAGGTATGTTGGGGCAGCTCCTTAGGATCTGCATCCATCTGAAAAAGAGAAGCAGATTCTCCAATGGAGAGTAAGTTAGCACGTGGAAAATTGAGATAACACTTACTTTTTTGATAAAGAGTTTAATGGGTGTAGGCCCTCTTGTCTACCATGATTAATAGTAGCTTGATATTGGAGAGTAGGCTTATGTTTGGATATGGTTCTGACTTGTTTCCCTGCTCCAGCTATGGGTCTACTACCACTGGGGGGATCATTTAGCCAAATCAAGAGCAGTTGGTTCCCCACCATGGCTGTGTGCCACTATTGCACTTGGGTGGGCATCACACCAGGTTATTTGTTGCTAATTAGGTTAGACCATGAGTTGCTTGGACAGATATTGGTCATTTCCCTCAGCCACCCATGTAGCACCCAAATGGCAATGGTACCATAAAATTCTACTTCCTAGAAGGCAGACCAAATGGCTGAACCTTCACTAGACCCTTATAGGAAACACCTAAACCACAAGACACTGGAGAGGATAGGATCAAGACTAACCTAAATCTTCTACATCTTCCCTACCTCCCTCTCCCCCTCTCCCCTCTATCTCTCTCCTCTCTAACTCTTGTATATTAGTTATGTTTTTCCTCATTTTCTTAGTGGACACTGACCTGTATCCCCCACTACAAGCTTGGGGCTATCATTCACAATGAGTTTTTGATCAGAGAAACCTACAAGGTTTCCTAAAACAATGACAGGCTTCTGTCAGAGTACTTGATGACCCATCAAAGGTCAGTGTTAAGACCCTAATGCTGAAGACTCCATACTCAGCTGACACGTAAAATGGAATGGCATGGTTGGAAGGCAGGAGAGAGTCAGTCACCAGACAGTCAGTGTGTCTAGTGCTAGAATTTCATTTTCATATCTTCCATTGACTTCCTTCATTAATTTAGCTGACTATTTGTGTACTCTTGCAACTATTTCATTTCTTTGAGCATATTCTTTTTTTTATATTTTATATTTTTTTATATTCATTGAAGTTTTGGTTTGGAATTTCATCTATTTTTTTCTCATTAGGGAAGTTATTCTAGGATTGGTATGTTTTGGAAAAGACGTTTTGCTTTACCATATATTTGTGTTTTGGGATTGGGACTTATGCATCAGGTATTACATTTTTGGTTGACTTTTAAAACATTAGTTCACCTTTCTTCTCCTAATGGAAAGTTCTGAAATGTCCAGGAGGAACTAGATTGTAGTGAGATTAAGGTGTTGTATTTCTCTGTTAAACTGGTTTTCAAGGCACCAGACTCTATCTCTAGCTCTCTCCTGTAAGTCTAAAACAACAGCCACTATCTAGTTATAGACCCAATACAACAATACTCTACTGTAAAATAATCACCCCTTAAGTTCTATCATTTTAGAGAGTAAGTGTAATGAGAAATAAAATGAGCAAAATTACAATTAACAGTAGATTAGTGTTAGGATGAGTGAAGAGGAATATAAATAGAAAGGAGAACTGTTGGGGGGGATATGGGGAAAGAATGAGAGAATTCAGCTAAATATAGATCAAAGAGAGAGGGTAAGCTATACTATCAGATACTGTAGAGTAGTACCATCAGTTGGAAAAATGAGACCTACCATTCTACAAATCACACAAGATTATGCTCTTTGGGAGGACAGAAGGAAGGAGTAAGGATTAAAAATGAAAAACAGGAAAAAAAATCAAATATAAATGAAGCAATAAATAAAAAGAACACAGTGGAGGAGCTAAGCTGACTAAAGGTATAGTGGATGTTAAAGATGAAATAAGTGTAGAGGGAAAGAGAAGAGCTGGTGTAGATAGATATGAAAACTGACTGGCCTGATTGCTGGCCCTTGTCTGGCGTCTCCCATGATCCTTGCCAGCTCCTGGAATATTGTCTTCTCCACTGGGACTTCCTTTGGAATGGTTTTCCTTTGGATTGTTGGATTATACATGCTATCCACATCTGTGGGCAGTTCTTCTGTAGCAGACAGCTTCAGGTTCACTGAGATGAACTTTCAGACCAGGCACAGTTAATGGAGGAAGGGTTTATTGAAGCTTACAGATCCAGGGGAAGTTCCATAATGGCAGAAACAGCTGCCTGATTTCACAGGACCAAACAGAGAGAGAGAAGCACAAGCCAAAAAGCCAAAAGCCACACAGCACATTTCAGGAACTCCAGCTATGCATACTTTGCATATCTTTAGACTGAAATATTAAACCTACCACTACACCTTAAGGTCCACCCAGTGACAGGGCCTCCAGCCAGGTGGCTGCAGATGCAAACTACAAAGTAATAAAACACTGAATATATTGGGGAGCCATCTATTCAAACTACCCAGCTTCTGAAGTAGTCTGGCTAGTCTGTGAAGTTTTTCAGAATCCACCTGGGAATGTTGTACTCTTTCACCTTTAAACTTAACATCCAAAAGTCTCCTATGCAAGGACAACATGTAGAAAATTCTTCATCACAATGGCCTGCAGTTCAATTTCTAGTACAGTATTTGTTCCCACCTGAAACTTCATGAACAGCCTTTTTCTTGTTGTCGTCATTTGTCATTTGTTTTTGTTTTCGTTTGTTGACATAGGGTTTCACTCTAGCTCAGACTGACTTGGAATTCACTATAGTCTCAGGGTGGCCTCAAATTCACAGCAATCCTCCTGCCTCTGCCTCCCAAGTGCTGGGATTAAGGGCATATGCCATCACACCTGGCTATGAATACAGTCTGTACTGCAAAATTCCTATCAGAATCACCCATTACGTTCTGCTTACAACATTCTAGTGCTTTAACCTTTATCTGCAAATGTATATAAATTTCTTCTAAAAACTAATTTCAAAAGCTTCTGAATGACATCAATGACCCAACTCCTGTTACATTTTTCTCTTTTTCTTCTTTTATTCTATTTAGACCATCAATCTATGGGGTTCTGCCCATTCATGTGTTATCTCCCTGAATCAGTTCTATCTGGGAAGAGCTTAAAATACACTGTTTTGTGACCTTCCTGGAGAGATATAAACAAACATCTGTTTACTCCAAATATGACCATGATAATATACCAAAAAAATCATTCTACTCATGTATATTTTAACTGGTGGTCTTATTGGGACTAGATTTAAAAAAAAAAAAAAAAAAGGTCTACCCATGTCTAGCTTAGTGAGTTAGTGGTCTTATTGGTGAATAATTTTTTTTTAAAAAAAGTAGTCTACTCATGTGGCTTAGTGAACTAGTGGTTTCTTATTGGGAAATAGATTTATTTAAAAAAATTCTACCCTTATCTAGCTTAGTGAACTAGTGACTTTATGGGAATTATTCATGGGAGCACAGGTGAGGGGTTATTTACAGAGAGTAAATGACTCAAAGGCAGATGCATCACCTTGAAGCCCACTTCAACATGGGCAAGAACTCATGAAAGCAGGTACCCTAAGAGGGGAGGATGATATCACATCTGATTCTAAGGCTGGGATCTTTCCTGCTGGTTCCCATTTCCCCAGATGACATCAAGACCAGATCACCCTGGACTAGATTTCTTCCAATCAGTTTCTAGTGCCACAAGATAACATCAGATCTGGATCTTCTACACTTGAACCAAGGTGGGACATGGACCAAGTTGAGTGATCCAACCATCTATACTCTGCATTCTCTGAAACCCAATCCAAGGAGGAGAGGAGGATATGGGAGGGATATTCCAACAAAAATAATACAACAAAATCTAGATCACCTTCATCAGTCAGTGGAAACAAGTTGGGACCTTTTCTATTACAAAGGGAATATTTCTGTTTTTATTTTTTTTTCTTTTTTACTAATATTATTATAAATAGCATCTTTCATATTGATATATCATGTGTTGGTACCCTCTTTTACTCATCCCTGCCCCATTATGTTGGGGATACTGCTCAGTGGGTTTGCAGATATTCCCTATGGAGTTGTGGTTTATGCCTTGTGGGAGAAGCAGTCAATTCTTTTTGGGGGGTAGGGAATGCCTTTGGGCATGATGTACCAACTGGTGGCTCTTACAAATTCTGAAAAAAATCCCTGAACAGTAGAGAGTGAATTTAAATTCTACTTCAGTGATCAACTCTTAGGAGCCTCTGGATCTCTGCTTTGATAGGTGTCCAGTATCCTCAGGGTCTGTCTCCTACACCCTGGTGCTGACTGTTAGGTTCAGCATTGTGGTGGTGATCTGGATGCTAGATTCTCCAGCTGATGGCAGTTGGAAATTATAGTCTGCTGGGGTGGTATGTTCTTGAGGACATGCTTACAGGTTTTATAGTTAGATTCCCCATGACAGTATTTGGAATACTGTCCTGTTCCTATTTTCTACCTGATGTTTGCCAGAGAGTGATGTCCACCCTCAACTCATGCTGTCATTTTCCCCTGCCATCCTGGAGCCTCCTCTTGAGTCTATAAGCAAAAAATAAACCTTTACCCCCCAACAAAGCTTTTCTTTGTCAGGTGATTTCTGCCAGAAATGTGAACCTGACTGCTATAGGAATGTTGGTACCAAGAATGGGGTCATTTGCTGATAGACGCCTGACTGTGTGTCTTTGGTCTTTTGGAGCTGATTGTCAAGAAGAATGTGGAAGGGTTTGAAATCTTAGCAAAAAAGATGGCTTGCAGTGCTTTAAGTATAGCTTGGTGGACTATTCTGGTCAGAGTTGAAATACTTGAATGCAGTAAGAACTATGGACTGTGAGGTTTGGCTTGTGAGGGTGAGAAAGAACTTTGCCTGGACTGGGCTAGAAGCAGTTTGTATGAGAGGCTTGCTGCTATACCCATGTCCTGAGAATTTGTGAAGGGTTGCATTGTGTAGAAATGGAGTGATGTGAGCAGAGGGTTATGGCACAGAAAGAAATATTTAGGTCAAAACTGCTGCCTGTTCAGCTGCAATAGAGAGATTGCAACCATTGAGATTGGTCCAGCTAACCTACATTGAGGCAATAGGAAGAATGTAGACTCCTTAGAAGGGGCCTGAGTGTTCATAGAGTGTCCTGTACTTCAAGATCTGCTTATTCCCCCATCTATTAACAAATCGGTATGCTACCTGGTATTGCGGAGTATAAGAAAGGCAGGAAAGAGAGGGTCATTGAATTTCCAACACAGTCTTGTGTTTTGGAAATGGCTGTGGTAGTGTGTAGCAGATTTTCTGGATTGATTGCCTGCATAGAGACCCAATGGAGCTGTGAGGATGTACCGTGGGTTGCAGTGGAGATCCAGTGGAGATTCTGGGACCTTGAGATGGCTGCTAAGGAAAGCTGCCACCCCCAGATGAAGTTTTCCAGGACTGTAAGTAGCCTATCTAGAGGAGCAGAATTGGAATTCCAGAGGCTTGTTGCTAGTTAGAATTAGTGGACTTGGAGATTTGCCACTGGCTAGAGTTGTTTAACTTGGAGCTACAGAGTTTGGTGTTAGCTCTGTTTAAATCATGTATTCCATGAGTTTTCCTTTGTTATGCTCAATGCCATCTTTTTCATTGTGAATGTTTATTCCATGCCTTTATGGGCTTGGGGTTTTTTTTTGGTATTGTGGCTCAGTTAAAAGACCTTGGATTATAGGGATGTTTGAACATCATTAGGATTGATAAAATCTATGGAGACTTTTAAAGTTGTACTAAATGCATTGCGTTTTACTTCATGGATGGTTATCAGTTTGTGGGGTCAGGAGCGGAATGTGGTTTGATTCAGTTGTTCCCCATAAACATAGGTGTTCTGGATGCTAGGTTTCCCAGCTGATGGCAATTGGAAATTAAAGCCTCCTGGAGGCAGTATATTGTTGGGGGTGGGCTTATGGGTATTATAGCCAGTTTTCCCCTGCCAGTATTTGGCATATTCTCCTGTTCCTGTTGTCACCTTATGCTGACCAGGATGTGATGTCCACTCTTTGCTCATGCTGTCTTTTCCCCCTGCCATTGTGGACCTTCCCCTCAAGTCTTTTTCTCAAAAACTGCTCTTGGTTGGGTGATTTCTGCTAGCAATGTGAACCTGACTGCAGCCAGCGTGGAAATAGCATTCATGTTAGTCTCCCCAGATCCTCTGTGGTTTCAGCTGTGGCTTGGATGAAGTGGAAGGGGTAGTTTATCTTCTAATGTCTCATTACCTTCATAAAAAGAACAGATTCTTCAATGGAGAGTGAAGTCAGCATAGTTTAAATGGGATAAGCATTATTAATTTAGGGAGAATTTAATGTATGTAGCCCCTCTTTTAACCAAAGACTAGGGAGAGCTTGATATTTGAGAGCTTAATCTTTGTGTCCATAGGATTCTGATCTGGTTCCTAATTCCAGATATGGGTTCCTTTACACTGAGCAGATTTCTTAGTCAATAAGAAAACTACTGGTTACCCACCAGTGCTGTGTGCCACTATCGCACTGGCATGTACATCCCGTCAGGTTGTTTACTTCTGAGTAGCTTAGACCTCTGGTTGCTCAGACCTTTGTTGCCCACTTTCCCCCAGTAGCTTATGTAGTACTTTCCAGAACTAGTCTGGGGACTGGCTTTCTTCCAGTTTCTAGCCAAGTCTCTCCATGCTCTGTGCCAGTTGCATTTGTCTTCAGCAGTACAGTCTTACCTTTTTCCTCAAGTGGGTAATCAAGTGCTTTTGACAGAAAGCAGTTTTGATTTGGGTACCTCATATTGCTCTTCTATCAATAGCTCAATGTGGGTAGCAACCAATTTCTGCTACTAGAAGTTACAAGCCAGAAACAGAAAAAAGAAAAAAAAAGAATTCTTTTCAGCTTAGTTTTCATTCCACCATCTCTAGGGCACTACTTTTCAAGTGCTCCTCCATTACTCTTTTTGAGAGTTATATCTTTTAGGCTATCTCCAAGGATAAAGGTTTCTATGGTACCAGCTCATGCTGGATACATTTGTGTTTGTTTTCCCCATCCCCTTCCCCTTCTCCTACTGCTTATATCCCTATTGTCTGGGAATTGAGTTGCCTATCAGGTGTGTCAGCAACCCAAGCACATCCAGGTTAGGAACTGTAGATAAGTGAGAGCATATAGGCATTTGTCTTTCCATAATGGTGTGAGTTCACTGAGTATGATCTGTTCCAAGTCCGGCCACTTTTGTAAAAATATCATGGTATTGTTTTTTCTTACTGCTGAGTAGAATTCCATTGTATAAATGAACCACAACTTCATTATCCATTCATCCAATGATGGGCATCTGGGTTGATAACAGTTCTTAGGTATAATGAATTCAGTAGATATAAACATGTTTGAGCAAATATCTCTGTATTGATACATGCAGCATTTAGGATAATCATATAATAAGGGAATAACTGGGTCTGTTGGTAGCTCTATGTTCATCCTTTTGAGGAATCTTAATATTGATTTCCATAGTGGTTGTGCAAGCTTACATTCCTACCAACAGTGGATGAGGATTCCTATTTCCCCACATCCTTGCCAACATTTTTTAATTGTTAGATTTTTAAATATATATATATATATATATATATATATATATATATATATATATATATTTTAGTGACAACTTCTATACTTACAGACCATAAATGATGGTATTTCCCTTCCCTCCCCTCCCCCACTTTCCCCTTCATAAATCTGTTCTCTATCATATCCCTCCTCTCTCTCCATTAGTCTGTCTTTTAATTTGATGTCACCATCTTTTTCTCCTATTATGAGGGATTTGTGTAGGTATGTATTTCTGGGCACTGTTAGGTCATGGATATCTAGGTCAAATTCTGTCCGGACAGTTGTATGTACTATCCTTCCTTTGGCTCTTACATTCTTTCCAACACCTCTTCCACAATGGGCCCTGAGCTTTGGGGGGTGTGAGATGTTTCAGTGCTGGACAATCCTCTGTCTCTTCTTCTTAGTACTATGTTGCCTTTTGTGTTATCCCAGTGGTAATTGCCATCTGAAAAGAGAAGTTTCTCTAATCAGAAGTGAGAGTAGAATTAATATATGAGTATGAACATGAAGTGCAGTGCTTTCAGGGAAATTTGGTGAGAGTAATATTTGCATTTATCAAGACAAGAGCACGCTTCATACCCCTACCCATAAGGCTCATGACCTCCCTTGCCATAGGCTTTTGATTAGGTTTTCAGTACCAGGCATGTATTCCTTCCCATAGAGTGCTGTTAGAATTTTTTTAATGATTTCCATCTGTGCTGGAGTAAGGTGGCATCTCATATTTGTTTTAATTTGCATTCCCCTGATGATTATAGGTGTTGGACATTTTCTTAAGTGTGGTGACGATTTGTAATTCTTCCTCTGAGAATTGCCTATTCATTTCTCTGCCCCACATTTGTGGTGAGTTGTTTGATTTTTTTTATTGTTTAGTTTTTGTTTTTTGGTTTTTTTTTGGGTTTTTTTTTTTTTTTAGTTCTTTTTAGGTTCTAGATATTAGGCTTCTCTCAGTGGTATAGCTGCAAAGATTTTATCACATTTGGTGGGTAATATATTGGCTCTGCTAATGGTGTGTTTCTGCAAAACCTCTTTTAGCTTCATGAGATCCCATTAGTTGAGTGATTGTTTAACTTCCTTGGCTACTAGGGTTTTGTTCAGGAAGTCATTCCCCACTTATATCATGGAGAGTTCCTCTTATTTTTTTTTTCTTCTAGTAGAAAAGAGTTTCAGGTCATATATTGAGGTCTTTAATCCATTTGGACTTAATTTTTGTGTATGGTGAGAGGAGTGTGTCTAGTTTAATTTTTCCACATATGGTTATCTGATTTGTCCAACACCATTAGTTGAAGATGGTGTCTTTTTCCAGTCTATGTTATTGAAATCTTTGTCAAAGATCAAGAAGCTATACTTACTTGACCTAAGTAAGTACCATGCCAGTACCGTGCTGTTTTAGTTATTATGGCTTTGTAATATAGCTTTAGATTGGATATGGTGATATCTCCAGAGGTGTTTATTTTTTTTGCTGAAGATATGTTTGGATATCTGAGGTCTGGTACCATTCCATATGACTTTTGAGATCATTTTTCTATCTCATTGAAGAATGATGCTGGAATTTTTATTGGTATTGCATTAAAACTGGATATTGCTTTTGGTAGAATTGCAATTTTCACAATATTAATTCTACTTATCCAAGTGTATGGGTGGTCTTTTCATCTTCTCAAGTCCTACTAGATTTTTTTCTTGAGTGTTTTTATGTTCTCATCAAATAGATCTTTTACAGCCTTGATTACTGTTGTTCCAAGTTATTTAATTATTTGTTGCTATTGAAAATGGGACAGCCTTGCTGATTTCTTTCTGTCTATATTTGTCATTTGCATAGAAGCTACTGGCATTTGTGCATTTATTTTGCATCCTTCAACTTTGCTGAAGGAATTTATCATCCTTAGAAGTTTTGAGATGGAGACTTTTAGGTCACTTATGTATAGGATCATGTCATTTGCAAATAGGGCTAAATTGACTTCTTCCTTTCCAACTTGTATCCCTTTTATTTCTTTCTCCTGTTTTGTTGCTTGGGCTAGTACTTCTAGTACTATGTTGAAGAACATTAGTGAGAATGGGCACCCCTGTTGTGTTCCTGATCTCAATGGGAACTCCTTGAGTCTTTTCCCATTAAAAATTATTTGGGCTTTAGAAGCTTTATATATAGTCTTTATTGTGTTGCAATATAAATCCTCCATGCCTATTCATTCTAGCGTTTTGATCATGAAGTAGTGTTGTATTTTGTCAAAAGCATTCTCTGCATCAAATGAGATGACCATGTGGTTCTTGTTTTTTATTAATTTTACTGTCATTTATTTCCAAAAATCTATGACCTGCTTAACTTTCAACATCATTAATTTAATAAAGGGATGGCCAATTGGACCATACTCCTTATTCAGTGTTGGGTGACCAGTCCTGGCATTGTACACATGCAGAATGGGATGCAACATAGAGCTGTTCTGTATGTGAATCTGGGGTTGGAAGATCAAATGTTTCCAGTGGTCTCCAAACTTTACAAGCGTCTCTGATTTGCATGGATTCTTACTAAATACATTGACATTTCTTGTCAAATCAACTTTATTCATCAGTTAAATTGTAGATTTGCCATTGTATCACTTTCTTTTTTTAAAAATACATATATTGACAACTTCTATACTTACAGAAAACAAACTGTATTTCCCTCTCCTCCCCCACTTTCCCCTTCACAACTCTGCTCTCCATCATATATCATATCCCCTCCCTCTCTCCATTGTCTCTCTTTTAATTTGATGTCATCATCTTTTTCTCCTATTATGAGGGTCCTATGTAGGTATTTCTAGGCACTGCAAGGTCTTGAATATCGAGGCCAATTTCTGTCCAGACAGTTGAATGTAAGGAGTGGTACACTTCCTTTGGCCTGTACATTCTTCCTGCCACCTCTTCCACAATAAACCTGAGCTTTGGAGGGTGTGAGATGTTTCAGTGCTGACTACTCCATACCTTCTTCTCAGCACTATGTTGCCTTTTTGGTCTTCCAAGTGGTCATTGCCATCTGAAAATAGCAGCTTTCTCATGGGGAACCAAAGGCCTTGGCAATAGCCTATAATGTTTTGGAGGCAACAGGGATCTCCCTGGCCAACAACTCACTAGAAGCTATCCCATCCCTGGCACTGAAAATTTCCAATTAACAATCTATGGCTTCTGGATGTGAAATTATTCGAGAAAGTAGATTTTCATATGTCTTATTCAGGATATCTTGAATTTTAACTGAGCCCCTCCCCCCACCTTGTTTAGGTGTTTCCCCTCCTTGTAATCTGTTCTTCTACTTACATATATACAATACCGTCTCCTTAAGACCTTCTCTCTCATCCCTCCCTTACAGCTTTTTTCTAGCTTATGAGCCTCTGCTACTAAATTTTGGTTCCAGCTCACACACAAGTCTATACCTTTGTAGCTAGGATCCACATATGAGAGACACCTTGTAACATTTGGCTTTCTGGGACTGGGTTACCTCACTTAGTATAATCTTTTCCAGATCCATCCATTTCCCTGAAAGTTTCATTTATCTTTACTGCTGAATAGAACTCCATTGTGTAAGTTCCATAGCCCATTTTTTTTTTTTTTTGGTTTTTCGAGGTAGGGTCTCACTCTGGCTCAGGCTGACCTGGAATTCACTATGTAGCCTCAGGGTGGCCTTGAACTCGTGGCAATCCTCCTACCTCTGCCTCCCGAGTACTGGGATTAAAGGCGTGCGCCACCACGCCCGGCCATAGCCCATTTTTTAATTGCATTGTTTGATTTCTTATTTTTCTGTTTTTTGAGATCTTGTATATTCTGGACATTAATCCTCTGTCAGATGTATAGCTAGCAAAGATTTTCTCCCATTCTTTAGGTTGTATCTTTGCTCTATTCACAGTGTCCTTTGCTGTGCAAAAGCTTTGTAATTTCATAAGATCTCAGCGGTTGATTAGTGGTATTGTTTTCTGAGCAATTGGGGTTATAGTCAGAAAGTCATTACCTATGCCAATATGTTAAAGGTTTTCCCATACCTTTTCCTCTAGCAATTCAGAGTTTCAGGTCTAATATAAAGGAGCCTGATGCACTTGGATTTGATTCTTATGCATGGCAAAAGACAAGGATCTATTTTCATCTTTCTACATATAGATATCCAGTTTTCCCAGCACCATATATTGAAGAGGCTGTCTTTTCCCCAATGAATATTTTTGCCATTTTGTCAAAAATCAGATAGCTGTAGCTGCCTGGATTAACATCTGGGTCCTCTATTTTGTTTCATTGATCTACACTGCTGATTTTGTTACGATGGCTTTGTAATATTGCTTAAAATTGGGTATGTTGATACCACCAGCCTTATTTTTGTTGGTCAAAATTGTTTTTGCTATTTGAGGGGGTTGTGCTTCCAAATGAATTTTAGGATTTTATTTCCATTTCCTTGTGTCTTCTGCAATTTCTCCTTTGAGTATTTTAAAGTTCTCATTGTACAGATCCTTCACTTCCTTGGTTAAGTTTATTCCAAGGTACTTTATTTTTTTGAAGCAATTGTGAATGGGAGAAATTCCCTGATTCCATCCCTTGCATGTTTGTTGTTAGTATTTCCTAGAAAGGCTACTGATTTCTGTGTTTTATTATTATTATTATTAATATTTATTTTTATTAATTAGATATGTGCTCAGCAAATACAGTCAATTTGGTACCATTACTAGGCTCATCCATTACCTACCACCTCCCTTGGCCCATCCTTGTTGAGGTATATGGGTCATGCATTGTGGAATTAGCCCACAGTTATGTAAGATAAATGTCTCTGCACATCATGACCCAACATGTGGCTCTGACATTCTTTCCACCCCCTCCTCCACAAAATTTCCCTGAGCCATGTTGGGTTCATTTTTGGTCTGCTTCAGTGATGAGGTGTTGGGGGCCTCTGGCTCTCTGATTTGGTAGGAGTTGATTTTTCTCTGTGTTGATCTCCTTCACCCTTGTGCAGGTACCTGTTCACCAAGAAAACAGCATGCTTGCTTGTTTTGCCAATTGTTCTTACTTTCAGCGGGGGCTCCTTTGAGGTATGATGGGATGGCTCTGTCCTTAGGATCTACAACTATCTGAAAAAGAGAAGAGAGTAAGTTAGCACCAGACAAATGAAATGACCCTTACTTTTTTATAGAGAATTTAATAGGTGTAGGCCCTCTTGTAGCCCACAATTGGTGGTAGCTTGATAATGGAGAATGGGCATATGTTTGGATATGGTTCTGACTTGTTTCCCAGCTCCAGCTATGGGTCCTGTACCACTGAGGGGATCAGTTAGCTAAATCAAGAGTACTTGGTTTCCCACCATGGCTGTGTGCCACTATTGCACTTGTGTGGGCATCACAACAGGTTATTTGCTGCTAAGTAGGTTAGACCATGAGTTGCTTGGACAGATATTGGTCATTTTCCCCCAATTGCCCATGTAGCACCTTCTGTCACTAAATGCGCTGATTGTCTAGGGACTGACTCTCTTCCAGCTTCCAGCCATGCCATTGCATTTTATGTGTCAACCACATAAGGTGTCGTCAGCAGTTGGGTCTTACCACTACCCTTTGGTGGGTCATCAAGTACTCAGACAGAAATCTGTCTTTCTTTTAGGAAACCTTGTAGATTTCTCTGATCAAAAGCTCATTGTGGATGATAGTCCCATGTTGGTACTAGGAGTTACAGGTCAGAGCCCACTAAGAAAAGGAAGAAAACAGATAATTAACATAAAAGAGTCAGAGAGGAGAGAGAGAGAGAGAGAGAGAGAGAGAGAGAGAGAGAGAGAGAGAGAGAGAGAAGCTGTAGAAGATTAAGGTCAGTCTTCATCATACCCTCTCCAGTGTCTTGTGGCTCAGGTATTCCTTCTAAGGGCCTGGTGAAGGTTCAGCCATTTGGTCTGCCTTTTAGGATGTAGAATTTTATGGTACCACTGCCGTTTGGGTCTAGATTTGTGTCTCCCACCCCCTCCGTTGTGCTCCCCCCCCCCATCCTATTGTCTAGTCCATGAGCTGCTAGCTGGGTATGTAAGGAATCTTGGGTAGATTCAGGTTAGGTGCTGTAGATGAGTGACAGTGTGTGGCAATTTTTTTTATCTGTGATTGGGTAAGTTCACTGTGAATGATATGTTACAGGTTCAACCATTTTTCCTCAAATTTCACTGTGTCATTTTTCTTACTGCTGTATAGAATTCCATTGTGTAGATATACCACATCTTAGTTATCCATTCTTTTAGTGATGGACATCTGGGTTGATTTCAGCTCTTAGCTATTACAAATTGAGCCGCTACAAACATGGTTGAGCAAATCTCTCTAGCCTGTGGTTTGAAAGTTTTAGGGTAGATACCCAGTATGGGAATAACTGGTTCTGTTGGTATCTCAATAGTCAGCTTTTTCAGGAGTCTCCATATTGCTTTCCATAGTGGTTGTACCATCCTGCATTCCCACCAACAGTGGATGAGTGTTCCTATTTCTCCACATCCTCACCAGCATTTATTTTCATTTGATTTTTTGATGTTTGCTATCCTTACTGGGTTAAGGTGGAATCTCATATTTGTTTTAATTAGCATTTACATGATGATTAGGGATAATGAACATTTTCTTAAGTAGTTGGTTTTTTTTTTTTTTTTTGCCATTTGTATTTCTTCCTCTGTGAACTGCCTGTTGAGCTCTTTGCCCCATTTTATGAGTGGGGTGTTTGACTTCTTACTGTTTAGATTTTTGAGTTCTTTGTAGATTTTAGAGATTAGGCCTCTGTCAGTTGGATAACCAGCAAATGTTTTCTCCCATTCTGTGGGTAATCTTTTGGCTTTGCTTATTGTATGCTTGTCTGTAAAGAAACTCTTCAGCTTCATGTGATCCCATTGGTTGAGTGACAGTTTAAGATCGTGAGCTACTGGAGTTTTGTTCAGGAACTTTTTCCATTCCTATATCATGGAAAGTACTTCCTAAATTTTCTTCCAGTACTAGCCAAATTTCTGTTCTTATATTGAGTTCTTTGATCCATTCGGACTTGAGTGTAGTGCATGGCAAAATGTGTGGATCAAGTTTCAATTTCTTGCATATGGTTACCCAGTTTGTCCAGCACCATTTGTTGAAGATGCTGTCTTTTTTCCAGCCTCTATTGTTAGGGCCTTTGGCAAATATCAAGTAGCTATAGTTGCTTGACCCAAAGTCTGGGTCCTCAGGTCTATTCCATTGGTCTTTACTCCTTTTTTATGCCAGTACCATGCTGTTTTTATTACTATGGCTTTGTAATATAGCTTTAGATCAGGTATGGTGATGCCTCCTGAGGTATTTCTTTTGTTGAGGATATGTTTGGATATGTTAGGCCTTCTGCCTTTCCATATGAAATTTGAGATCATTTTCTATCTCTGTGAAGAACACTGTTGGGATTTTAATTGTAATTGCATTAAATGTGTATATTGCCTTTGATAGTATTGCCATCTTCACAATGTTAATACTACCTATACAGGGGCATGGGAGGTCTTTCCATTTTCTCAAGTCCTCCTCAATTTCTTTTTTGAGTGTTTTTATGTTTTCATTGTATAGATCTTTCACTTCCTTGGTTAACGTTATTCCAAGGTATTTTTTTGTTGTTGTTGTTGGTATTGAAAATGGGACCATGTCCCTTATTTCTTTCTCTCTATGTTTGTCATTTGCATATAGAAAGGCTATTGATTTCTGTGTATTTGTTTTGTATCCTGCTGTTTTGCTATAGGAGTTAATCACCTTCCAGAGTTTTGGGATGCAATCTCTTGGGTCTCTTACATATACAATCATGACATCAGCAAATAGTGCTAACTTAACTTTTTCCTTTTCAAATTGCATCCCTTTTATTTCCTTCTCCTGTCTTATTGCTTGAGCTATCACTTCCAGTACTACATTGAAAAGCAGAGGTGAGAGAGTACAACCCTGTCTTGTTCCTGATCTTAATGGGAATTCCTCCAGTCTCTCTCCATTAAGTATTATTTGGGCCATAGGAGCTTTGTATATTGCCTTTATTAAGTTAAGATATGAATCAATCATGCCAATTCTCTTCAATGATTTCATCATGAGGTGATGTTGTATCTTGTCAAAAGCCTTTTCTGCATCTACTGAAGTGATCATGTGTTTTTTTGTGTTTAAACTTGTTTATATGCTGTATTACATTGACAGATTTCCATATGTTGTAATACCCCTGTGTTCCTGGGATGAATCCCACTTGGCCAAGGTTGATAATGCTTTTGATGTGTTGTTGGATTTGGCTTGCGAGGATTTTGTTCAGGATCTTTGTGTCAAAGTTCATCAGGCCTTTTCTGCATCTATCAAAATGATCGTGTGGTTTTTATGTTTAAGCTTGTTTATGTGGTGTATTACATTGACAGATTTTCATATGTTGAACCACTCTGTGTTCCTGGGATAAATACCACTTGGTCAAGGTGGATAATGCTTTTGATGTGTTGTTGGATTTGGTTTGTGAGTATTTTGTTCAGGATCTTTACATCTATGTTCATTAGGGAAATAGGCCAGTAGTTTTCTTTTCTTGTGGCATCTCTGCCTGGTCTTGGAATTAGGGTGATACTAGCTTCATAAAAGGAGTTGGGTAGCTTTCCCTGTTCTCCAATTGTGTGGCACAGTTTGGAAAGATTGGTTTGAGCTCTTCCATGAAGGTTTGATAAAATTCCCAGAGAAGCCATCTGGTCCTGGACTCTTCTTTTTGGTCGGTCTTTTTTTTTTTTTTTAATTACTTTTTCAATCTCAATGAGTGTGATAGGTTCATTTAGGAGATTAATCTGCTCTGAGTTTAGCTTTGATAGATGGTATGTGTCCAGGAATTTATCCATCTCCTCCACATTATCCAGTTTTGTGGAGTAGAGGTTTTTGAAATAAGTCCTTCATTTATGTCTGTTGTGATCTCTCCGTTTTCATTTTGAATTTTGTTAATTTGAAGCATCTCTTTTTTTTTTCTTGATCAAATTGGCCAGGGTTTTGTCAATCTTGTTTATTTTTTCAAAGGACTAGCTCTTTGTTTTGTGACATGTCTTAATTGTTTTCTTAGTTTCCAATTCATTAATTTCTGCTTTGATTTTAATTATTTCTTTCCTTCTAGAACTTGTTCGGTTGGATTTTTCTTGCTTTTCCAGTGCCTTTAGATGGATGGTTAGGTTATTGATTTGGGATCTCTCTGTCTTTTTTATGAAGGCATTGAGTGCTATGAATTTTCCCTTGAGAACCGCCTTCATTGTTTCCCATACGTTTTAGTACAATGTGTTCTCATTGTCATTCAATTCTAGAAATTTTGCAATTTCATTTTTTATTTCGTCCACTATCCATTATTGTTTAAAAGTGTGCAGTTCAGTTTCCAGGTGCTGTTGGGATTCTTGGTGGGTCTTTTGTTGTTAATTTCTAGCAATATAGCATTGTGATCTGATATCATGCAAGGAATTATGTCAATCTTCCTAAATATGTGGAGGCAGGCTTTGTGACCCAGTATATGGTCTATTTTAGAGAATGTTCCTTGGGCTGCTGAGAAGAATGTGCAGTCTGTGGATTTGGGACGGAAAGTTCTGTAGATGTCCATTAGGTCTAAGTGATCTATGGTTTTGTTGAGTTCCCTTACTTCCCTGTTGAGTCTCTGTTTGGATGATGTGTCTATTACTGATAATGGTGTGCTGAAGTCCCCAACTATGATGGTGTTAGTGCTTATTTCAATTTTATTGTCAAGTAGGTTTTGGTTTATCAAATTGACCAGGGGTTTGTCAATCTTGTTTATTTTTTCAAAGGACCAGCTCTTTGTTTTGTGAATTGTCTTAAACACAGGTGCCCCTGTGTTTGGTGCATACAGATTTTATGATTGTGATATCCTCTTGATGGATTGTTCCCTTGATAAGGAGAAAGGGTCCTTCTTTGTCTTTTTTTTTTTTAATTTATTTATTTATTTGAGAGCGACAGACACAGAGAGAAAGACAGATAGAGGGAGAGAGAGAGAATGGGCACGCCAGGGCCTCCAGCCTCTGCAAACGAACTCCAGACGCGTGCGCCCCCTTGTGCATCTGGCTAACGTGGGACCTGGGGAACCGAGCCTCGAACCGGGGTCCTTAGGCTTCACAGGCAAGCGCTTAACCGCTAAACCATCTCTCCAGCCCTCTTTGTCTTTTTTGATTGTTTTCTGTTTGAAGTCTATTTTATCTGATAATAATGTAGCTACACCTGGCTTGTTTCTTATTCCCATTTGCTTGGAATATTGTTTTCCACCCTTTCACCCTGAGAAGGTGTCTGTCTTTAGTGATGAGGTGTGTTTCTTGAACACAACAGATTGAAGGGTCTAGGTTTTTGATCCATCCTGTTAGCTTGTGTCTCTTGATGGGTGAATTAAGGCCATTAATATTTATGGAAATAACTGTGAGATTTGATTTGTTCCCTTCCATGTTGTGATGGTATATGTGGTTTGGTGTTTTCATGGACTTTGAAGTTTTTTTTTTTTGAATTTTTTTCATTTTTTTTAATTTGAGAGCAACAGACAGAGAGAGAAAGAGGCAGATAGAGAGAGAGAGAGAGAGAGAATGGGAGCATCAGGGCCTCCAACACTGCAAACGAACTCCAGATGCGTGCGCCCCCTTGTGCATCTGGCTAATGTGGGACCTGGGGAATTAAGCCTCGAACCGGGATCCTTAGGCTTCACAGGCAAGTGCCTAACCCCTAAGCCATCTCTCTAGCCTGACTTTGAAGTTTTTTGAGCCTACTCTGAGTTTGGTTATTGTGATCTGTTTGTTGTAGGCATTTGACGCTGATTATTTGTTTCTTCTCTGTGGAGAATTTTCTTAAATACTCTCTTTAGGTTTGTTTTTGTGTTCATGTAATTGTAAATCTGAGTTTTTTCATGGAAAATTTTTATTCACCATCTATTACGAGGGATACTTTTGCTGGGTAGAGTAATTTGGGTTGGAAGCCATAGGTTCTTAGACTTTGCAGTGTTCCATTTCAGGCCCTTCTAGCTTTCAGGGTTTCCATTGAGAAGTCGGGAGTAATTCTCATGGGGTTGCCTTCAAAAGTGGTGTGCTGTTTTCCTCTAGCTGCTTTTAGTATTTTCTCTTTGGTGTCAATATTTAGAGTATCAATGACAATATGTCTTGGAGAGTTTCTCCTTTACTCCAGTCTGTTTGTAGTTTTGTTGGCTTCTTGTATCTTGATGGGCCTTTCTTTTAAGAGACTTGGAAAGCTTTCTTCAATTAATTTGTTAAATAAGTTCTCCATACCATTTGGCTGAATTTATTTGCTTTCTGGTCTTCCAGTGATCCTGATATTAGGACGTTTAAGGATATCTCACAATTCCCTCATGTTCTGTTCACAGGAACTTTTGAACTTACTGAAATTTTTGAACTCTCAAACTGTTTCTTCCATCTTGTCTTCCAGAGCAGAGTTTCTATCCTCCACATGGCTGACTCTATTCTTGAGAGCTTCTAGAGAGTTTTGGACTTGTTCAGTTAGGTTTGCATTGTCTACTAATTTTCTACGTATAATTTCCATCCCTCCATCAAGCTCCCTTTTCACATCATTTTCTGATTTTCTTGATGCTTCTTGGAATTCATGCTTGCATTTGTTTATGTCTTCATTTAGCATTGCCAGCTGATTTTTGAGGTCCTCTTTTTTTTTTTTCACTCTCCTTCAAATCTCTTAACTGTCTTTGTATTCCTTCCATTTTCTTATCTATTAGGTGTAGTCTAGTGATGGCATCATGTATATGATTATCAGTCCTTTGTTGCTTTCCTACAAGTTCTACCAGTAGCTTGGTCAGGGTTGCATTGCTCATAGCTTCATTTTGGTATTCTGATCCTAATGACTCTTCTATATTTTGATTAGAGATGTTCATTGTAGGACTGGGTGGTCAAACTGGATTTTCTTGCACTTGATTTTTCATGTTATTTCTTTTGCACTGTGGTCTGCCCATCACAATGTATGGGCGCATAGTTGAGTGGATCAGCCTGGGCTCAAGCACGGAATCTGAAGCAGCCTGAGGCAGTTGCCAAGCAGCCTGGGCTTTTGCTTTCACTTGCCAAAGCCACCTGAGCTCCTGCCTGCCTGGGGTGCCAAAGTTTCCTGAGATCTCACACCGTAATGTGCCAATGCTGCCTGCACTCACACTAGGAGGGACACTGAGGCACCAAGCACTGAAGCAGCCCTAACCGTGGCTTGGCAAAACACTGGGACCTGGAAGCAGTCTGTGCTCCCCTGCAACAGGACCATGGTGGTTGGCTGGCATGGCAGACAGGGAGGGGAAGGCACCTAAGCTAGCACAAGTGACAGTCACAGTCTGAGCTCACTTGAGAAGTTGCAATGGGCCTGTGCTCGCTCATGAATGTGCAGTAAGTGGGCAAGTGGGCGGAGCAGGCTAAGTTTCCACAAGCAGGGACCTGAGCAGAGGTGCTGTTTGGTGGGCAAATTGATCAAAGGAGCCTGAGCTCCAATTGGCAAGCAGGCATAGCCTGGCCAAGGTCACTCGTGGCAGAGGTAGAAGGGTGATTGCCCCTGTGCAGTGAGGCAAGTGGAACTATGTTGGCCTGGGACCCTTGTCCTACAGTAAGTGCGGGAGTTTTCTGAAGCTAGGACTGTGGGTACGATGGCTGCTTGGGGGGAGTGGTGGGCTACCTGCCTGTGGGGAAATCAGCAATTCCCTGTTTTGTCCCCTCTGTGCCCTCCCACTTGCAACCTATTAGAGATTGCTCTCCCCTAAAAGACCCAATGAACATTTAATGTCTTGCTGTTCTTTCCCAGGGATGTGCAGTGCAGTTAGGTGGTTGCCATCTTGGCTGGAAGTCCCTGATTTCTCTGTGTTTATTTTGAATCCTGCTACATGGCTATAGGTGTTTATTAGCTCTAACAGTTTTCTGGTAGAGTCTTTAGGGTCCTTTACGTGTAGAATCTGAAAATAACTTCCTTTCCAAGTTGTATCCCTTTTATGTGTATCTCTTGCCTTATTCTATAGCTCAGACTTCCAGTACTATATTAAAAAACAGTGGGGACAGTGGACATGCTTGTCTTGTTCATGAATTTAGTGGAAAAGCTTCAAGTTTTTCTCCATTTAGTATTATGTTGACTGTAGGTTTGTCATAGTAGCTTTTATTATGTTGAGATATTTTCCTTTTATCCCCAGTTTCTGTAATACTTTTAACATAAAAGGATGTTATATTTTGTCTAATGCCTTTTCTGCATCTATTGAGATAATCATGTGATTTTTTTTTTTGTCCTTCAGACCATTTATATGAAACATATATGTTACATTTATCAATTTGCCTATGTTGAACCATCCTTGCACCCCTAGGATAAAGCCAACTTTGTCAGGGTGAACCATATATATATATATATATATATATATATATATATATTCTTCTATTCTTTTTGCCAATACTTTGTTCAGAATTTTTACATCTATGTTCATGAGGGAGATTGATCTGTAATTTTCTTTTTTTGTTCTGTCTTTGGCTGTGGTATGAGGGTGGGACTGACTTCATAGAAGGAGTTAGGTAGAATTCCTTCCTTTTCAATTTTGTGGAAAAGTTTGAGAAGCAGTGGTGTTAGTTCTTCCATGAAGGTCTGATAAAATTCACCAGTGAATCCATTTGGGTCTGGACTTTTTTTAGTTGGGAGACTTTTTATAACCACTTGGATCTCTGTACTTGTTATAGGTATATTAAAATGGTTTATCTCATCTTGATTTAATTTGGCTAGGTCATATGAATCAAGGAAATCATCTATTTCTTTCAGATTTTCAAACTTTGAGGCATATATGTCCTTAAACTATGTCCTTATGAATTTACATTATAATTTTCTGAATTTCTTTGGGATCTGTTATAATAATGCCCTTTTCATGTCCAATTTTATTAATTTTTGTCTCTTCTCTCTTCTGATCAAATTTACTAAGGATGTATCAATCTTGTTTATTCTTTGAAAGAACCAACTCTTTGTTTCATTGTTTCTTTGGATTGTATGGGGGGGGGGTTCTAATTCATTAAATCTGTCCTACTCTTTATTATTTCTTCCTATCTACTGATTTTTGGTTTTCCCTGTTCTTCTTTTTCTAAGGCCTTAAGATAAAGCATTAAATTGCTTATTCTAAACTCTCTAATTTTTTAATGTAGGCACTTAGAGCTATAAATTCCTTCTTGTGACTGCCTTCATTGTATCCCAAAGGTTTTGATATGTTGTGTATTATCATCTCCATTTGATTTTATGAGTTTATTGGGTTTTTTATTCTTCAGTGACCCACTCATCATTCAATAGTACACTCTTTAGTCCCTTGAATTTCTGTATGCTCTATAGCTTTTCTTATTTGCAGTTTAAGCCCATTGTGGTCAGATAGAGTAAAAGGAATTATTTCAATTTTCCTGTAGTTGTTGAGATTTTCTTTGTCCTAATATATGGTCTATTTTAAAGAATGTTCCATGTGCTGCTGAGAAAAATGTATATTTTGCTGCATTTGGATGGAATGTTCTGTAGATACACATTAGGTCAATTTTTTCCATGACATAATTTAATTCAGATGTCTCTATTTTTTGCCAGGATGACCTGACAATTGATGACAGTGTGGTATTGAAGTCACACACTACAATTGAGTTTGATGTTATCTGTCACCTTCAGTCTAATAGTGTTTCTTTGATAAAACTGGGAGCCGCCATTTTATGTTTAGGATATATGTTTAGAATTGTAATGTCTTCCTGTTGGAGTGTTCATTTAATCAGTATAAAATGACCTTCTTTATCTTTCCTCACTAATGTTGGTTTGAAGTCTATCCTCTAAGATATAATGATAGCAACCTCTGCTTGTTTCCTAGGCCCATTTGCTTGAAATACCATTTTCCAACCTTTCAACCTAAGACAGTGTCTATCTTTTACTGAGAGATGTGTTTCCTGGAGGCAAGAAATGGCAGGATCCTGCCTTTTTATCCAGTCTGCAAGCCTGTGTCTTTTGATTGGTGCATTGAGGCCATTGATATTAAGAGTTATTATTGAAAGGTAGGCATTTATTCTCTCCATTCTTCTTATTTTGTAGTGTTCCCTATTTTCCCTTTACTCATTTGTTTTAACTGTTACTTAAGTGTGTGTTTTTTCCCCATTTCCTCCTTTGTGTGTTTTGCTTTCTCTTCAGCATCAAGAATTCCTTCATGTATTTTCTGTAGAGCTGGTTTATTTGTCATAAATTCCTTTAGCCTGTATTTTTTGTGGAATGCCCTTATTTCTCCATCAATTTGGATAGATAGCTTTGCAGGATAAAGTAACCTTGGTTGACAGCTATCTTTCAGGACTTGGAATACATCATTCAAGCCCTTCTGGCTTTTAAAGTTTGTTTTGACTAATCTGCAATTATTCTGATGGGCTTGCCTTTGTTTTTGTTTGCTTGTTTGTTTGTTTGTTTTGTTTTGTTTTCTAAGTACTTTCAAGATATTTTCTTTGGTTTGTGTGTTTAGTAGTTTAAAACGTGGCAAGGAGAGGTTCTTTCTAGGTTTTGACTGCTTGGTGTTCTAAAAGCTTCTTGTATCTGCATTGGCATTTATTTCCCAATTTGGGGAATTTCTGTCCTTCATTCATTCTCCTGGTGAGACTTTCCACAGAGTTTTTGTTTCACTGACTGTATTCTTCAGAGCTATGATTTCAACCTGCTTTGTCTTCAGTATTTCTAATTCCTTACTCATGTCTTGTAATGACTCCTTATTTCATTAAGCTGGTTTCCTGTGATCTCTTTTAGAAGTTGTTTCTTCTTTAATTCCTTTTTTTATTTTTTACTACTTTCATTTCTTCTTTGAATATAGATACCATCAATTTTTTTTTAAATCTTTGTCAGGCATTTCATCTGAAACAGTCTCATTGGTGATAATTTCTGATAGGCTTATAATTTTTGGTGGGACTGTATTGTCTTGATTCTTTGAGTTTCTTGTATTATAATGTAGTGACTTTTGTATCCTGAATTGATTTGTTGTTTGGGTTTTCTCCTTATCTGCCGTATTCTTAAATGTGGCAATCCACCTTCATATACTTTCAGGACACTTTATGGTCTATTATATGTTCTATTATAGAGAAGGTTCCATGGGCTGCTGAGATGAATGTGTATTCTGTAGAGTTGGTTTAGAGAGTTCTGTAGATGTCTGTTATGTGTAGTTGATCTAGAGTACTGTTGAGATCTATTATTTCCCTGTTGATTTTTCTGCTTGGATGATCTGTCTATTGATGATAGTGTGGTATTGAAGTCTCTGACTATGATGGTGTTGGTGTTTATTTGTTTTGCTGTCAAATAGATTTTGTTTTATGAATTGTTGTTCACCTGTGTTTGGCACATATAGATTTATGAATGTGATGTTCTTGTGTTAGATTCCCTTGCTGAATAAGAAGTGGTCTTCTTTGCCCTTTTTGATTAGTTTTGGTTTGAAGTCTGTTTTTATCAGATATTAATATAGCATTTCCTGCTTGTTTCATATTTCCATTTGCTTGGAATATCATGTTCCATCCTTTTACCCTGAGGAGGTATCTCTCTTTAGTGCGGGGGGGTTCTTGAGGACAACAGGTAGAAGGGCCCATGTTTTTTTATCCACCCTACTAACTTGTGTGTTTTGATTGATGAGTTAAGACCATTAATACTTAAGGTTATAACAGTGGGGTTTGATTTAATCCCTGCCATGATGGAGTGCCTTATGTGGTTTGGTGCTTTCCTGGGTTTGTATTTTTTTTGAGCACGGTATAGTTTTAGTAATTGTGATTTTCTTGTAGGCTGTATTGATTGTCTGACTCTACTGTGTGGAGTATTCTCTGAAGTATTCTCTGTAGGTTTGGCTTTGTGTTCATATAGAGTTGACTTTTTCATGGAACGTTTTCCTTTCACCATCTATCCATCTATTATGAGGGACAATTCTGCTGGGTGGTAACTTGGGTTTAAAGCCATAGGTCTTTTTTTTTTTAAGATTTTGAGGTGTTCAAGACACTCCTGGCTTTCAGGGTTTCTATTGAGAAATCCGAGGTAATTTTGATGGGATTGTCTTTGTATATACTGAGTTGTTTCTCTCTTGCTTTTAGCGCTCTCTTTATTTTCAATGTTAAGAGTTTTAACTATGATTTCCCTTGGAGAGCTTCTTATTTGGTCATGTACGGTATTTTATGGGCTTCTTATATATGGATGGGCCTCCTTTTGAGAGATTGGAAAATTTTTCTTTGAGCTCAGAGATTCTGTCTTCCATGTGAGTAAGTGTATTAGGCATTCTAGAGAGGTTTTTCTAAGCTCTATTTATTTTTCTGTTGAATTATTTTACATTGTGTTCCTCTCTTTTTTGAGGTATAATTTCAGTTTAAGTTCTGATTTATTTTGATGCTGCCTGGAATTCACTCTTGCATTTGATCAAGTCTTCATTAAGCTTATCAATTGGTTATTGAGATCTTCCATTTGCTGACTCACCTTCAATTCATTTATGTCTCTTTTGAGGCTTCTAATGTTTTCTTCAATTAAGTCTACTATCAAAAGCTGGGAGCCGGGCGTGGTGGCATAGGCCTTTAATCCCAGCACTCAGGAGGCAGAGGTAGGAGGATTGCCATGAGTTCAAGGCCACCCTGAGATGACAGAGTTAATTCCAGGTCAGCCTGGACCAGAGTGAGACCCTACCTCGAAAAAAAACAAAAACAAAAACAAAACAAAACAAAAGCTGAGTACTCTAAGAGACAATTCTCAATTTCATTGATTTGATTGTTAGTTTTTTTGATAACTTGCTTCAGGTTCAGCAATTCTTTTGATCAGGGTCACACATTGGTTGTTGTATTTTCATTTTGGGATTGAATTTCTGTTGTGATCTCTATGATTTCATTGGAGGCTTTCATTGTGGGACTAGGAATATTTGGTGGAGATGTTTTTTGACTTTGTTTTTGTTGTTTTGTTTTGTTTTGCATTATGATCTACCCATCTTGGGGAAACATTTTATTCTATTGAGGGGGAAGCAAGTATTCGTCTGTGTAGGAGCTTCAGAGGGAGTTCTGTTTTAAATATGAATGGTGGAAGATGATATTCTAACCATAGATGCGCAGATTGTGGAGATTGCAGGTACATTAAAGATACTTGGGGAATTGGGAGGTGGGAAATTGGGAGCTCTGACCTACTCATTCCACTTGTACCTCCTCTTCAGAACACAGGGACCAGGGGTTGGGAAACCAGGAGCCAGGAAGCTGGAGAGGCTGGGGCAAGATGCCAGCTCCTACAGTGGCTCGTGTACCCTCTGACTCAGGGAAATAGCTATCTTGGTGCAAAGGGACAAATCAGGAAACCAGAGCAAAAGGCCTGCCTCTGCAGCCCACACAGGGACCACGCTGCCCCAAGGCAGCAAGAGGGGTACTGGGACCAGGGAACTGTGAGGTGGGGAACAAACCAGGACCTCTGGCTTACTCTCTTGGCAAGCACACCATTCAAAGCAGGGTATCCAGGAGCTGGAAACCCAGAGGCCATTCAGTCAGGAAGGCAGAAAAAGGGGCCTGCTTCTACAGCAAGTTCGCAGGGTCCAGAAAGCCCCACACCAGCAGCAGGGGAACCAACCAGGAATAGGGAATCCACACGTGCACTTTTCAGTTCAGGGATCCATGAATTAGGGACCCAGGGACACTTCAATGAGGATGGTGGATCAAGGGGCCTGCTACAATAGCAAGTTTGCAGGGTCCAAGCAGCCCCAAGCCATCGGCAGGGGAAGCCACCAGGACCAGGGACCTAGGAGGAGAAGGGGCAACAGGGAGATCTGGACTACTCACTCCGTGCAGGCACCTTCCAGAACAGGGTATCTCAAAGGCAATTTTTCTATCAATAAATTTTTATCTCCACCTTTCTACATATGTTTTCTGTCCTCTTAATTCTTTACCAAAGGAAGAACCAGAACTCTACTAGCAAGTATCATCCTGGTGTCCAACATAGGGCTTGAAAGCAAATCTTCTGATCTGCTCTAAGGTCAGTGCTGACTGTGCCTAACCAAACCAGGGATGACGTGAATTTGAGTGTTTGGCACTCTCCTCAGTTTGTCATTTGGGGGAGCAATACCATGGTTAGTACAATGAAATGCCTAGGTAGATCTTTCTTGCCTCACTGAATCCATCAAAGGATATGAGCAGCAGGCCATGCAATGGGAGATGTTTTTCCAGACTCTTGGATTGCTTGTTCTCTCTCCAAACTCTTTAATTTATTAAATGTCCAAGCCCTTCCTTAGACCATTGTCCTTTCTGCTCCCCTCAGTAACCAGGGGAAGGGGCTATACCCACCTTAAACCATTTATCCATTTCTTAGGACACCTCCTTCACCATGCTCCCTTCTTTGCACAATCCTGCCTGCAAAGCATCGATTTGTTTGTGAATGGCAAAGAAGAGGTGTTGGAGACAAGGAGATGAGCCCTGAACAGACCTTTGCCCTTAGATAACCTCTGTCCTAAGCAATTTCTGCCCTGAGCAACTTCCGACCTTTCCTCATCCCCCCACCCTGCCATACCTAACTGATTCCATCCCCTCACCCCGCCACACCTAACTAATTAACATCCTGCCTGGCGACTGCAGAGACTGAGAACTATACCCTGAATTCTTGGAATAACTGCAAACTGTCCTAGGCCAAAGGCCAAGAAGATTCTGTAACTTTCAACCACCTGCCTCCTCCAGCCCCCCCCTCACCCAAGACCCTAACCCTAACCCTTAAAAAGGCCGCTGTGGCTCAATAAAATTGGACTCTTGACAAGTGTACATTTGCTTGAGTCTCTTCCTCTCTCTCACCCATCTTATTTCAGGTTAGGGTCCCCCTTGCCCCCACGAATAACGAGGTCCCGCGGGTCGGGACAAAGAGGCTACATTTGTGGTCACTGATCACATGGTGCATTTCAACCTGAAGTCCTCTGGATTCCAATTCCTGAACATTTTCAGGTCTTTGTCCATGTAATGTTCCCATTCATTTTTGCCAGGAACAGGAATCTCTAACAGTTCTTATGGCATACTTCTGCTCACCATCACATGCAATCCTGGTGGTTTATCTTAACTCTGAACACTCTTGACTAAGCCCATAAACAGATGATCTATAAACTATAGTGTTTTGAAAAGTGGAGGAAACAAAGATACTTAAGCTACAATCTAAAATATCAGGGACTCAGTCTACGAGGCATGGATGACCTTAGACTGTAATAGCATACCTGGGCAGATCCCTCAGTTCCTTAGGCCAAACTGAGAAGCCCAGAACTGGAGACTGAGACAGGAGGGGGATACACCCAGTTATGTGTCTCCTTTTCACTTACAGATGGGTGAAAAGGCTGACAAAATCACACCAGATACACCTCTGAACTTCTTCTAGGGTAACTGAGAAATAGACACTTGCACCCTTTGCAAGTGTTAGAAGTAAGTCCATGGTTCAAGAATGACCACACCATCCAAATATTGGCAAAGCAATGTCTACTTTGGCGGAAGGGTGTGCAGCCAAGCAAGGTTCTGGCTCGCAAGCATACCAACAGGAAATCTTTTGGTATTTTTATTCCCTGGTACAAAACAAGGGTTCTTTGGCTTACTGTGACTGACTGGCAGAGCTGAGTCTCACTTTCTTATGCGATTAGCCAAGATAAAGAAAGCAGTGAAGTTATCAAAAAACAAACTAAGAAAAGGAAGAATTAGGGACCTCTTCCTGAGTACAAAAGAAAGCTCTGCTTTCAGGGATTACTTTGTTCCCAAGGATCTTGGTCTTATGATTTGTTTTATCCTTTAAGTATTGAGGTCTATTGACTCCAGAGAGGCTTTCTGTAATCTGGTCTCTTTTCAGAGCCATCATTCTTAACCCATAGACAGAGAAGACAATATGACTGATTTTTATATTCTTCACACAAGGAAGTCCTCATTTTCCTTTGTACCCAGATATAGGCCAAGTATCCCCAGGAAGATGGGAAGATCTGCCTTCAGAGGTTACCGTGAATGACACAATTCTTTAACTTGATGTTTCCTGTAGAAAGAATGAAAATGAAAGAAAAGGGATAGCCTCCTTATACTGGCCCCTCTGATCCACTGATTACAATGCTTCTGCTAAGGACTATCCTAACACCACAGGGAGTACCCAGCCTAGCCCTAGTTGCTATACTTTTTCCCCCTTATCAAACTGAAGGACACTCGGAGGGATTGGGGGAATTTCACAAAAAATTCTGTATAGTGTGCTAGGTTCTAATTGCTGATGTTTTCTTTTAATATTTCATTTCTTTATTTGAGAGAGAGAATGAGGCAAAGAAATAGGAGGGTGTATGGACACATCAGGGCTGCCAGCCACTGCAAACAAACTCCAGGTGCATGCACCACTCTGTATCTGGCTTTATGCAGGTATTGGGGAATTGAACCTGGGCTTTCATGGCTTGAAAGCATCTTTAATTGCTGAGCCATCTCTCAGCCCCATAATGATGTTTTGTAATTTAGATACATTAAGTGCATTATATCTCAAATTAACATTCAGTTTATTGGGGGCTGGAAAATGGCTTAGTGGTTAAGTGCTTGCCTGTGAAGCCTAAGGACCCTGGTTCGAGGCCCCATTCCCCAGGACCCATGTTAGCCAGATGCACAAGGGGGCGCATGCATCTGGAGTTCATTTGCAGTTGCTGGAGGCCCTGGTGTGCCCATTCTCTCTGTCTCTCTCTCTGCCTTTTTCTATCTTTGTTGCTCTCAAATTAATTTAATTAATTAACTAATTAATTAAAAACAATATTCAGTTTATTGGGATGTAACCCCAATATAAATTGAGACATATCTGTATACTCAAACAGTTAATTGATTTTGGAGCACAAACATTTAAATTTTGCCACAAAACAGTGTATGAGAAACAAAGCCTATCTTTTAGGACTAAGAAATATGGATACATTTATGAAATGAATCTTTGTAACATTAAAATGAGTAAATCAACTAATTTTTAAATTTCAAGCAGTTCTATAAAGGTATAGACAGTATTCTAAAGATAAAACATTTTTTAGATATGTTATTCATTTATTTATATATTTATTTAAGAGAGAGAGAGAAAGAGAATATGGGGATGCCAGAGCCACTGGCCACTGCAAAAAACTATAGACACATGTGCCACCTTGTGCATATGGCTTATGTGGGTTCTGGGGACTCAAACCTGGGTTCTTGGGCTTTGCAGGCAAATGCCTTAACAATGAAATCATCTCTCTAGCCCATTTTCATTTGAATTAATACAACAATTTATATTATCTAAATAAAATGGATACATGTTATCTAAAAACTGATCCATAGCTAGGAGTAAAGCTCAGAGGTAGTGCATGAGGCTCTGTGTTTAATCCCAGAGGAGGGAGAGAGGTAGGACAGGCCCATGCAGAAAAACAAGGAGAAGGACAGGAATAGGGTGAGGGTCAAGGACACAGAGTGAAACACTGAGAGGGACAAGGACAGGGACAGAGAAACCAGAATTTTTCTTGAACAGAAAACTTTAATCCAGGGTTTTTAAATGGGATATAATACAAAAGAGAAGTAAATAACAAAATGCTTTCAATGAGTACATAAAACATGTTGGATATTATTTTTTATTTTAAAACTCTGAAAGAACATTTTTATTTCAAAATCAATCCAACTCAATTTGAAAATAAATGTGATAAAGAATAAAGTTCTTAAGCATATTTTAATCCACAAATGAGTATAACATAATGAATAAACATGAGAATGACAGTATGATAGTATATTTTCTAAAAACTAAGGCTTGGTATCAAAGAACTGCCTACATAAAATATTAACTGCATAAATATTAAAATTTCATAGAAAAAACCATACTTAGGAAAGACATTTTGAATACTTTCCACTAATGCTCAGCTATACTTTCTCATTACTGATTATGTAAAGGAAATTCTGAATATTTCTTTTTGCCTTCCAAGGTCATGTGAAATGCTACATCCTAGGCTGAGATTTTAGAGTATTAGTTATTCTTAAGGATTTCCTGCCCTCCAGTGGTATCTGCCTTATTGTTCTTAGCATGGTTTTCAATATTCCAAGGGGAAGACACCTCACTTCTACATGTGCATTCTGAGATTATACTACACTGTATGGCAATATCAAGCTGCCCCCCCATGGGATATTCTCTCTGCGTTTGTACCGCTACATCACATCTTGCAACCTGAGGAATGCAGTTATTGTTGGTGGTGTGTAATATGTGTTCTGAATTGCACTGATACTGTGAAAATTGATCAGCATGGTACAAATTCTCATTCTGTTTATGAATTTCAGCATCATCTTTAACAATTCCATCACCTACATGTTTGGTCATCTTTTCTAGATAAAAACTACTTGTGTTTGTAACTTTCCTGGATATCTTCTCTGAGTCTTCAGTTTGCTGCAGGAGCAGATCTTCCTCTTCAGATAGCTGGAAGAAAGTAAAGAAAATTTCTGAAAATCCTAATTAAAAATCAAATCATTGCAGAGTACTCTTAAAATTCACAGCATAGGAAATGTGTAAAATCAGAACAGGAGCCAAACATGGTAGATGACGCCTTTAATCCTAGCACTTGAGAGTGAATAAGGACAATCACATAAGTTAAAGGCCAGCGTGGGCTACAAAGTGAGTTACAGCTCAGCCTTGGTTAGAGAAAAACAGGGCAGACTTTGTCAGATGAAAAATCAACTTTATGGACATATTTTTTTCAGTGTCTTTTTAAACTGTGTGTGTGAAAGAAAGGGAGTAGGAGAGAGAAAGAGAGAGACAGAACCAAGCACATGGGCACATCATGCCATGGTGCACATATGAAGGTTAGAGAACAACTTCAGGCGTCAGTGTTTGCCTCCCCCCTCACCATAGGAGCACTAGGACTAATGCAGTCAACTTCACTTGAGTCTGTGGATACAAACTCAGAGCCTCACGATTGCACAGGAAATGCTTTACCTTCTGAGACATCTTAGTTTTTATGAAGACTATGAAATCACTATATATAAATCACACATTAAAAAGTATTGATTAGGGCTAGAGAAATAGCTTAGCAGTTAAGGCACTTGCCTGCAAAGGCTAAGGACCCAGGTTCAATTCCTCAATACCAATGTAAAGCCAGATGTACAAGGTAGCACATGCATCTGCTGGAGTTCAGTCAGTAGCTGGAGGCTGGGGTGTGCCCATTCTCTCTTTCTCTCTCTGCCTTGACCTCCCAAATAAATAAATAAATAAATAAAATTTTAAAGTATTTATTATTTGCTGGAGGGTTATATCTCTGTAGAAGAGAGTTTGCCTAGCCAGGAGTTTAATTCATCCCCAGCACTGAGCAAAAATAATAAATAATTATTCAAACTAAGAAGAGACAAAGCTAAAGTAACAAAAAAGATAAAACAAGGTATATGCCTCAGATGATTGGCAGTAAAACAGCTAAAGTAAGCCTAGAGAATAGTACTAAATTTTACTGAATACAGCCTGGAGGAAGCAAAAGCAAGCTCAATGAACCTTATTTATTCAAGAAACAAATATTCATTTAACATTGGCAATGTGAGTGAAAGAACATGGCTGTATGTTTTTAGAACATACAATATACTGGTCAGAAATGAAATTAGTCAAATAATTACAAATGGATGAAAAACTGAGCAAAAAGTCCTTATGGAGAACAACTAAGAAGTACTCTGACTTTGATTGGGAGCCAAGGAGTAACTTACTAAGCATGTAAATACTTGCACTTACACGTAAAGAATGAAGTAATAAGATTTAGGAGACTAAAAGGAAAAAAAAATATGTGTGGAGCATAACAGAAGAAGAATTCTTGATAACAGCCACAGACCAGACCACAAGGCCAGGAGGCACTATAAGGAGTTCAGATTGCTATATATGGGAATAACGTGATATTTGCTATCAGAGAAGAGAAGAATGAAAGTAGAATGTTTTCTAAGGAAATAACCACAGTGGTTCAAGAACAAAATAGTGGTAACCTGGAGTAGGGTCCTAATACCAGAAGTTGAGAAATAGATATAGTTGCAATTTATTGTGGAGGTAGAATTGATCACATGAAGAGAATGAATGTGATTGAAGGAGAAGATAAGACTGCAAAGAAATGGCAAAACTTACTGCTATACCAGATTTCTTATATGAGCACTTGGGTAGATGGAAGAGGTTTGTTAACTAAAGAGTATTCAGTTTGAAGTATGAAAATATAGAAATTTTGTTAAACATTCAAGGACATATTTCCATTAGAAAATTGCCCATCTTAATTAGAATCAAGGCTAACACTTTAAAGTTGGGAACTGTCATCACCCAGAAAGTACATAAACTCATAAACCATAGAAGAAGGTACTATATAAAATCCTAATCATTTCAACATTTCTTAGGGAGAAAGGTAGAAGAGACAAGAGACCAAAGGCTAGAGGAATGAAGATGAAAGACTGAAAGGAGGGAAACTCCACTTAAACATATCAGAAATATTCTTATTTACTCCATCTATTCAGATTTTACACTCAACAACATTGAAGCCCTAAGACTATTATGAATGTATACTAGGTTGTTTTGCTTCAATTATTGTACATTCTATTAAAACCCATTTAAAATAACTGTGTGTATATATGTATGTGTATACACACACACATAAAACATATTCAAGTTGGCATATATTGCGCACATGTATGTGAATATCCACATTTAAATATCTTGATAAGAAATTTTGTACATAATTTTTATAAATATAAGTTTATATTATTTTTATTTAAAATTTTATTACATTTTATAATTTCTTGTATTTTATCATTTTATCTAGTTTTGCTTAAATGATTTTTTTTATTTATTTTTTACTTTTTTTTATTATTTATTTATTTGAGAGCGACAGACACAGAGAGAAAGACAGATAGAGGGAGAGCGAGAAAATGGGCACGCCAGGGCTTCCAGCCTCTGCAAACGAACTCCAGACACGTGCGCCCCCTTGTGCATCTGGCTAACGTGGGACCTCGGTAACCGAGCCTCGAACCGGCGTCCTTAGGCGTCACAGGCAAGCGCTTAACCACTAAGCCATCTCTCCAGCCCTGCTTAAATGATTTTTATTTCCACAATTGCTTAAGCTTTTTCATAATATAAAATAGATAAGGAGAAAATAATTCTGAATTAATACAACACATTTAAATAAGTAAAAAGAAGTACAACTTACCATGTCTGAACTTGAACTCAAACAACTCTCTGTTGCCCGTGGAGAATAGCTGGCAGAATAACTACTCTGTGAAGAATCCAGACCTGGAACAAAGGAGTACATGAAGATGACATATAGTCATACTCTACCAAGTACACACAAGCACAGGAGTTATGTAAAATGTGGCAAGTGTTAATATTTTGATATTTAATGCATTATATTTCTTACAAGATAAGTTAGGTGTTTTCCACTGAAAAGTCCTATATGTACAAGTTGCATAAATTACATATAGGAAGAATTAAGAAAATTGAATTGATGTTTACAATATATGAAACATTTTATAAACAAATAGGCAACCTGAAGAAAGGGGGAATAAGCCAAGTTTATTAAGCTCTGTGGCATTAGATATTTGCTTATCTAGTAAATAAACTTTCATAGTGTAATCAGAAGTACATAAAAACTTTATTAAATACACCTAATATATTTTTATCATCTGTTTAATAAGTTATTTTTTAATTACAAAGTTAAAAGGGAGCTTGAGATGTAGGTCATGATTCTCTACTGAGCCTAAACACTATGGAGTAACAGTTGCTTTAACTATTCCTTTCCCCTTGTGAATATAAATCTCTACCCAGAAAAGTATGAGTTAATAGAAGTACAACAGCACATCCCAAATCATATGTGTCCTATGTGCAATAAATCATAAATACTATTTGCTGATGTTTTAAGTCAGAAGTGACATAGTCAAATGCAAGGACAAAAACTTAGTCGAATTCAGATACCTGATTTCATTATTACAGAAAGAAATTTACACCTCCAAAGAGTAGGTTCTTTCTGATGGTAGAAAAAAGAGTGGGAAAAAAAGTGAAAGTATGATACCACTATTAACAACATAATCTAAGGGCATTTCCCTAATAACATTCTCTTAGTCCAAAGGCACTATAAGGTCACAGTCATCAACAAAAAAGAAAGACATTTGTTTCATAAAAGTCTTATCCATAATAGCATAGGAAAAGGTATGATGAAAAAAAGTACTTATGAAAGGCATTGCATAGTTACTAGGTATGCATGACCATGAGCCACATAATGTTAACCTTGCATACAAATATAGAAATTTCAGAAACAATAAAAATCACAAGACAAGATATGACAATATAAATCATAGAAGTTACCAAGCTAGGAAAGCTCTAAATGTGATGCTCTCTAGGGAAAGATAGATTTGGTAATATGTAAGTGAAAATATGAATGGAGAACAAAGGTTTTAAATGAAAATCATGTTTCAGACAAACAAGATTAAAAACATCATATGGTATAGTGGGGAAAGAATATATGATGGTCCACTTAACAAAGGAAGTTACATAAAAGATTGCCCACTAAGGCATGTAAGGTAAAGGATGGATTACTGAAGAGTAAAACTAGGTAAAAGCAGATCAATTCGATTAACTCAATAGGCATGATTGATGAGAATCTTAATAATGCAGTGAAAATGGGATGGGGAAGCAAGGGTTCAAGTATCAAAGAAGTATCAAATTCAAATATTAAGGAAGTTTTCACCTAGCCACAATTTTTTTCAGTATTAGCTTTCAAAATCCATAGTTTGACTACAAAATGTCCCCCATAGGTTCAAGTGCTGAATACTTGGTCCCAGCTGATGGCATTGTTTGGAAGGTTGTGGAACCTTTAGGAGGTGAAGCTTTGCTGGAGAAATTTCATTACAGGGGAAGAGCCTTCAAATTTTATTCTCCAGCCTCACTTCCTGTTTGTCCTCTGCTTACTGGCTGCCACCACAGTGTAAACAGCTGGCCCCTTGCTCCTGCCACCATTCTTCAGAGCCATTCTGGAATGTATCCCATCAAAACTGTGAGCCAGATTGAACCCTTTCCTTCTTGTCAGATATTTGGTCACAACAATGAGTAAAGCAACAAGTATATCTTGTATTACATTAATATCAAAATATTAGAAAGAATTCATATATACAAATATTCTCTCCACAATTATCAATGCAAATCTTAAATAAAATGTTAAAAAGCAAATAAGAGGAGCAAATACTATCACAGAACATCACAATAAATTAGAATTTACAAGAATGATAAAATGGGCCAACTTACAAAATCCAATAGTAAGATTCACTTTTTTTGAAGAACAATATTACAAGATATAATCCCATATCTGTTAAGATGAGTTGGTGAAGAAGAAAAAAAGAAAAAAAAAGATCAAAAGATCTCTTTAGTACTATTGGTGGGAATGTCCCTAGTCTCTATGAAAAATAGTATGGAGGGTACTCAAGGTTAAAACTTGAACTACTATGAGATCTAGCAATTCAACTCCTGGGTGTTTATTCAAAATAAGACCTAGGAGGAGTTCTGGGTAAGATGGTGGCATAGGAGCCACACCAAACTAGCCTAGGGAGTGAGGTTGGGAAAAAAAAAAAAAAAACAGCAAAATACTCTTCTAAAAAGTGAAGGTATATAAGTAATTAGCAACCATAGCAAAGAATGAGGAGAGATGAAGATCTTCCAGAAAAAAGGAAACCAGCCAGAATCCCACTGCGGCACTTGGGGCCCTGATCTGTGTTCCAGCCTAGCCTAGTGCTGAGCTGCAGGAGCAGAAACCAAGCAAGGGGATTTTCCATTTGCATCAGCCTCCTAGCAAAGTCAAGAAACCTGAAGAGGGAGATATCAGGGGCCACCTGAGCAGCTGCTGAAGGAGATGCAAACGGAACCAGCTGTGTAGATCCAGTTAAACTCCAGGCTGCCTGCACTCGCCCATTCCTCAACCATCAGGCCATAAATCTCCAGAGCAGGCATTCAGCCCCCAGCAGTAGGGTATCCAGCACAGCTGACCAAAACACCAGATCAACCACAACATGAAGGGATTGGTGAGACTGAAAGCCACCCCAAAAGGTAACGTGGCCAACTGACAAAAAAGCAAGTACATAGGCCTGTCCTACATATGCTTATCTCTCTCATCAGGTCAGGGCATGTTATGGGTTACGTATTCATGGTTGGCTTTATCATTCTCTATATTAAGCTGTATTTGGAGGTGGACTATTATTGCCTTTGATGATTTCAGATTTATAGGGCCTTTGTCTTTTTCTTCTGTCATTATTGAGGGCAGAGTCTGGTTCAAACCCAGGGTAACCTGGAACCCAATTCAGAACAGAAATCTCCACTTCCCAGCTAACAGGATTAAAGGTATAGAGCAACACACACCCCTGGGGACTTTGGCTTTATAAAGTTATCTGTTTGTTTTAATCCCCACTCTGTGCTGGTTTTTAAAGAGTATGTATATTGCTCAGTTGAATTTTAGAATTTGCCAGTAAATTGCTCACAAAGACCACTATAATACTTGAGTATCAGGTAATCTCAACACCTAGGATTACTTCTGCTGTTGTCTTAGAGTACAAGAGTTACACTTGTCACCCTAAACTTCTACCCTAAAGGTATATAAAGATCAATTTGCACAGCTAAGAACACTGCACACAATTAGGAAACCCAAGCATCAAATTAACTCAGGATGCAAAAATCCCTATGTTACAACAGAAAGAATCAAGACAATATAATCCCACCAAAAATTATAAATCCATCAAAAATGAGCCTCAAAGACTGTTTTAAATGAAATGCCTGACAAAGATCTCAAAAAAAAAAAAAAAAAAGATTTTATATAGACTGGAAGAAAACAAAGGAAACAGGCTGGGGAGATGGGTTGTCAGTTAAGGTGCATGTCTGCGAAGCCTATGGACCCAAGATCAATTCTCCAGGTCCCCTGTAAGCCAGATGCACATGGTGGCACATGCATCTGGAGTTCATTTGCAGTGGCTGGAGATCCTAGCATACCCATTCTCACTCTCTATCTCTCTCCCCCTTTCTCATAAATAAATAAATAAAAATAATAAATCTTAAAGATATCACAAAAGAAGAAAACAAAGGAACCAAAGAACAAAACAGACTCCTGAAGGAGAAGACAAGAAACCAACTTAATGAAATAAGGAGGTCAATACAAGACTTGACAAAGGAAATAGAAATACTGAAGAAAAACCAAGAAGATATACTAGCAATGAAAAACACAGTTAGTTAAATAAAAACATGGTGGAAATTCTCACTAGTAGAGTGGATGAAGGAGAGAACAGAATACCTGAACTTGAAGATAGATGGCAGGTCTAATACAGTCCAACAAAGAGAACAACAAGCAAATAGGAAGATGTGAATGGGAATGTCAAGATATTTGGGACAGTATAAAAATATCAAACATAAGAGTTCATGGTATAGTAGAAGGCAAAGAATTTTACTCCAAAGGCATTATGGGTGTTTTCAACAAAATCAGACAAGAAAAATTTCCCCAAATTGGGAAAGAAATGCCAATGCAGAGACAGGAAGCTATTATAGCACCAAACAGACAAAACCTGGAAAGAACTTCTCTTGCCATGTTATAATTAAACCACTAAACATGAAAAGCAAAGAAAACATATTGAAAGCAGTTAGAGAAAAAAAGCAGTCACTTATGAAGGCAAGCCAATCAAGGATAACAGCACATTACTCAACACAAACTTGAAATCCAGAAGAGCATGGAATGATGCATTACAAACTTTGAAAGATAACAAATGCCACCCAAGATTATCCTGCAAAGCTATCTATGCACATTGATGGATAAATGAGGACATTCTACCACAAAAACAGGCTAAAGGAATATGTAACAACAAACCCAGCTCTACAGAAAATACTTGAAGAAATTCTTCATGCTAAAGAGAAAGCAAAGCACACACAAGGAAATAGGAAAAACTAAATGACCCCCAAATAACAGTTAAAACAAGAGTGTAAAGGGAAAACATTAAGAACTACAAAACAAGACGAATGGCAAGAATAAACACATACCTTTCAAAAATAACTCTTAATACCAATGGCCTCAATGCCGTAACTAAAAGACACAGGCTTGCAGATTTGATGAAAAGTCAGGATCCTGCTCTTTGTTGCCCCAAGAAACTCATCTATCAATAGAAAACAGGTACTATCTTAGGGTGAAAGGATGAAAAATGGTATTTCAAGCAAATGGGCATAGTAAACAAGTAGGGGTTGCTATCCTAATATCTGACAGAATAGACTTCAAACTAACATTATTGAGGAAAGATAAAGAAGGACACTTTGTATTGATCAAAGGAGCACAGCAACAGGAGGACATAACAATCCTAAACATATATGCACCTAATACTGGGGCTCCCAATTTCATCAAATAAATAATATTAGATATAAGTTCACAGATAACACCAAACACAACTGTAATGGTTGACATTAATACCCCACTCTCATCAATTTGCAGGCCATCCCAGCAAAAAGTAAACAGAGGGACATCTGGATTAGATGTCATGAAGCAAATTGACATAACATATAACTACATAACATGCCATCCAAATGCTGCAGAATACACATTTTTTAGCAGCACATGAAACATTCTCTAACATTCTTTAAAACAGACCATATATTAAGACAGAAAGCAAATCTTAACAGGATTTAATACAGGGAAAATGGAAATAATCCCTTGTACTCTATCTGATCACAATGTGATTAAACTACAAATCAGCAACAAGGAAAACTACAAAGCATACAGAAATTCATGGAGACTAAACAGTATACTACTGAATGGTGAATGAGTTATTCAAGAAATCAAAAAGGAAATCAATAAATACATAGAATCAAATGACGAGAACACAACATACCAATACCTTTGGGACACAATGAAGGCAGTCCTAAGAGAAAAATTTAAGCACCTATATTAAGAAATTAGAAAGTTCACATATAAACAATTTAGTGCTTCACCTTAAGGCCTTGGATAAAGAAGAACAAGGCAACCCAAAAATCAGCAGATGTGAAGAAATAATAAAGATTAGAGCATCATGGAAAATGCTAATAAAAATTTGGAAAATAAAAAGATTAGAGCAGAAATCAATGAATTATAAACTCCCCCAAAACAATCCAAAGAATCAATGAAACAAGGAGTTGGTTTTCTGAAAGGATAAATGATAAATGTTTAGCAAATCTGACCAGAAGAAAGAGAGAAGAGACAAAAATTAACAAAATTAGAGATGAAAAAGGCACCATTTTAACAGATACCAAAGAAATTCAGAAAATCATAGGGAATAAGAATATATGCCTCTAAGTTTGAAAATCTGAAAGAAATGAATGATTTCCTTGATTTATATGACCTACCAAAATTAAATCAAGATAAGATAAACCATGTAAATAGACCTATAACAAGTATAGAGATCCAAGCAGTTATAAAAATTTTCCCTACTAAAACAAGCCCAGGCACTGAAGGATTCGCTGGTGAATTTTACCAAACCCTTATGGAAAAACTAACACCACTGTTTCTCAAACTTTTCCATAAAATAGAAAAGGAAGGAATCCTACTGAACTCCTTCTCTGAAGCCAGCATCACCTTCATACCAAAACCAGACAAAGACAGAACAAAAAAGGGTACATTATAGGCCAATCTCTCTCATGAACATAGATGCAACAATTCCCAACAAAATACTGGCAAACAGAATCAAGTATATAGCAAAAAGATTATTCACCCTGATCAAATAGGCTTCATCTCAGAGATGCAGAGATGATTCAACATATGCAAATCGATAAATGTTATACACTATATAAATGGTCTGAAGGAAAAAAAATCACATGATAACCTCAATAGATGCAGAAAAGGCATTTGACATAATCCAACATCTATTCATAGTAGAAGTACTACAGAAAGTGGGAGTAGAAGGAACATATCTCAACATAATAAAAGCTATTTATTACAAACCTACAGCCAATATAATACTAAATGGGGAAAACCATGAAAGTTTTCCACTAAAATCAGGAACAAGACAAGGGTGTCCTCTGTCCTCACTCTTATTTAATGTAGTACTGGAAGTCTTAGCTATAGCAATAAGAAGACAAAAGACACTCATAAAAGGGATACAAATTGGAAGAGATAAAATTATCATTATAAGCCATTGATATGAATCCATACATAAAGGACCTAAAGACTCTACAACAAACTCTGAGAGCTGATAAACACTTTTAGCAATGTAGCAGTATACAAAATAATTACACAGAAATCAGCCTTCCCGCTCAGGTAGTGCCGAGGGAAGAACCAGGCCTGCTGGTTCCTCCCTAGGGGTTGAGGGGATGATGAGCATCGGACTACACAGAAACCTCTCCTGGCCACTGGAGAAAAACCACACTGAGCCAGGAGTCCTTTCGAAGCAGGAACTCACATTATTGTTACAGGCGGGTGTTTATATAATGTTGAGAATGAAGGCGGAGACTTTAGGGTGGGGTGAGATGTAAGGGCCAAAAGCATACCGCAACCTTTGAGATGATTGGTCCTAAGCGCGCATGAGCAGGGGACTCTAATTTCCTGTGTGGAAATAGCAGGCCAGAGGCCATTTAGCCCCCTGCTGAGTCATAGCTGGGCGGAGGCAGTTAGGCTCAGGAAGTTCTACTAGGCCTCACATCCGGGCCTCTCAAGGCCCAACATCTCCCCCTTTTGTTTTTGTAAGAGCATTAGTCACCATGGCCCCTGTCTTAGGTTGTCCCCCTCTGGGAATCTTACCCGTCATTGGGTACCATGTGTTTAGCTTGTTGAGAACCCACTCCATGGCCTGTCTTAGGTTGTCCCCCTCTGGGGATCTTACCCGTCATTGGTCACATGGAAGGCAGAGGAGGTGGCAGTGGGTCATCTGAGGAACTTAATTCCTGAGTTGCCAGCCTGTGATAATGTATTTCGGCCTGATGAAGTTTTATTGTCTCTAGCCACTGGTGAATAAATTGTGTAATTTTGTTAATTACACAAGGCCCGACAGTGAGGAGAAGGAGAAGGAGAAGGAGAAGGAGAAGGAGAAGGAGAAGGAGAAGGAGAAGGAGAAGGAGAAGGATGGGGAGGGGTCCAGGTAGAGGGAGGAGGTAGGGTAAGAAGTCACGTAAGCCCATCTGCAACAGGTTGTCCTGGGGGTCCCGTCGCCTCCTCTGCAAGTCTTCCTGGAGCTTCTTAATCTTGTCCTGGATGATTCCCGATTTATTGGTGTAAAAGTGGCATTTTTCCTGTAAAAACAAACATACGCCTCCCTTTTCGGCCGTTAGTAGGTCTAGTCCTCTCCTGTTTTGTAGGACTATCTTAGCCGGGGAATCTAGCTGCCAGAAATGATATCTACATCTGGGATTAAGGTGGCTGGGGCATAAAGGCCCATCCAATTGGTGGGCAGAAAGTCATAGGCCATCCTGCCTCCACAAACATAAGCCATTTTAGAAGGCGGGCAGTGTTGAGCATTGGGCTCAGTTGTGAAGGAAGGATGAATGCAATCCGCATCTATACCAGAATTATTAAGGGAAGGTGGGGCCCAAATGCCCAGAGGAAACATTGGGAAAAGCTGGACGGGGATGGGGAAGGAAGGTGGCTGAGCAGCTTTTTAAGGTCGTATGGACAACTGTACTGTAATTAGCCAGAGAGGCCCAGATCGGAGGCAAACCCAGCAATCTTCCGCAAGGGAGGGAGTTATTTAATTTAGCAGGGTGAAGGACTATTTTAGGAACAGTCCTCAGGGGTGGGACACTCCCTAGAGAAGTGATTGTCAGTGTCCTCTTGTTGGGACAAATATTTTAGGTCTCTTGCTGGCACCCAGGTGGGTCTCTTCATCTTGAGGGAAGACACATCCAAACCCTCTCCCTGATGTGAGGAGTAGATCAGGCCCTCTCCAGGCCCCAGTCAATGGGTCCTTCCATCTTACCCAGATAGAACTGTAGGTAACAGATGAGGACCAATGTTTTTGAAAAGGGGATGATTATTTTCTTTAGAAAAGTTTAAAATGTTTAGGGTAAATAATGCCTTTTTTAGTTGGTCATGTGGGGGTAAGGATTCCCCCTTTTGTTTTTGTAATTGAGTCTTGAGAGTTTGATTATATCTTTCAACTATAGCTTGGCCCCGGGGTTTGTATGGGATGCCTGTGGAATGTGAGATTTTCCAGGTCTGGAGAAAGTCTATAAAGGCCTTGCTTATGAAGCAGGGGCCAGTATCTGTTTTAATTTGATCAGGCAGCCCACGAGTGGCAAAACATTGAAGCATATGACTAATGGCATGTTTAGATTTTTCCCCGGCATGTGCTGATGCCCAGCAGGCACGGGAGAAGGTATTGACTGAAAGAAAGAAATATTTAAGCTTTCTAAATGGAGAATAGTGTGTGACATCAATTTGCCAAAGATGATTAGGGCGGAGCCCTCGAGGATTGTTTCCTGTATTTTGAAGGGGGGGGGGGTTCTTGGAGGAAAGGCTGACAGGACTTAAAAATCTGGACAATTTTTTTAAGGTTCTTGACTGGTACCTGTGGAAACCTGTACTTGAGACCTCTCCAGTTGACATGGGTCAATAAGTGGAAGCGTGTAGCTTCTGTAATAGTATTACAATGAAGCATAGAAGCCATTTTATCAGCCAAATTGTTTCCTTGAGAGAGAAATCCCAGTAAGCTTTTTAAATTTTTTTAAAATTTTTTATTTATTTATTTGAGAGCGACAGACACAGAGAAAAAGACAGATAGAGGAAGAGAGAGAGAATGGGCGCGCCAGGGCTTCCAGCCTCTGCAAATGAACTCCAGACGCATGCACCCCCTTGTGCATCTGACTAACGTGGGTTCTGGGGAATTGGGCCTCAAACCAGGGTCCTTAGGCTTCACAGGCAAGCACTTAACCGCTAAGCCATCTCTCCAGCCCTCCCGGTAAGTTTTGGTGATCCCTGAGATGTTGAAGAAAAATGGGATTGATTCTTTTGGTTGAGTAGGGAACGAGCTTGAATCATCAAAGGAGATATAGGGTTGGAGTCCAGTCTAATATGGGCCTCAACCAGGTTGGGTAATAAATTAACAACATAAAGGCTGTCAGAAAATAAGTTAAATGACTCTTGAATAGTGACCAAAGCTAGAACGACACCAAATAGTTCTTTGAATTGTGCTGACCCCTCAACCTCATGGGAGACTGACTTTATGGGGATAGGCTCTTTTTTCTGTTTTAAGGGAGGGTAAACAACTAGGGAAGCCCCCAGGCGCCCTCTATCGGTAAACACGGTAAGAAATTCAGGGTTAGGTAGAGACAGGAAAAGCCTGGGGGGCTTCCACTCTAACCTGGAGAAAGAACTCATCCATTTGTGGAAGCCATAATGGCAAACAATTTTACCTAGAAACCCCTCGAGAGCTATAGCAACTCTGTTATTATTTCTCTGAAGCCAGGTGAAATCAGTTATCTTAAAGGGAGTGACAATAAGGTGAGGTTCTGCGCCAAACAACCGGACAGAGGTGTCTCTGCCCTTGATAATGTAATCAGCAACCTGGTTGGTTATAGAATAAACTCTGGGGATCCCACCAATTGAGAGGTGGATCCATTGGATGGCCTCACCTTCCTGGGCCAATAGTGCAGTGCATAGTGTTTCCCCAGGGAATATGTAGAGGAAGATGGGCAAATTAGGATCGAACCTCTTTAAGGTCACAGTATTTATATCCTGTTGTACCATATAAAAATTTTGTTGATGACAAGGGGACAAAGTTACCTGAGAGGAGAAGTTAAGATCCTTTAGGAGGTTAAACAAAGGAGACAGCTCTTCAATAGTTATGGGTATCCAAGGCCTCATCCAGTTATTTTCTCCCAAGAGCTTCTGGAGTTGAGGCAAGGTGTAATAATCCTGAATATAAAGTTGTGGTTTAACAGGTGAAACTGTATCTAGGGTAAGGGTTGAGCCCAAGATCTTAAAGAGAGGCACGGTTTGAACTTTCTCAGGAGCTACTTTAAAGCCGTGAGTATGAAGGATAGTTAGACATTGATGGGTAAGGTCCTGGAGTGTGGAGGAATCTAGGCACCCAAGAATAATATCATCCATGTAGATATAAAACAGAGTATTGGGGAGATTGATAAGAGAAGAGAAAATGGATGACAGGTAATATTGACAAATGGGTGGGCTATTAGCCATGCCCTGAGGTAAGACAGTCCATTCAAATCTCCTATCTGGGCCATGAAAATTAATAGTGGGTACAGAGAATGCAAATTTTTCCATGTCTCCTGGATGGAGAGGGATAGAGAAGAAGCAATCTTTAATATCAATGATAGTAATATGGTATATATTGGGAATAGCTGGGATCCATGGGAAGCCCCTCTGGGGGTTCCGAAGGGGATCATGTGTTCATTGATCTTTCTTAAATCATGTAAAAATCTCCAGGACCCATTAGGCTTTTTTATGACAAAGACAGGAGAGTTCCAGGGACTAGTGGAGGGACAGATATGTCCGGCCTCCAACTGTTGATCAATAAGTATGTGGAGTTGGTGTAACTTAGAAGGGAGAGGCTACTGCTCAACCCATATAGGGTCCCCTGGTCTCCACTGAATTTTAGATGGGGGGGGGACTAGGCAGTGGCCCTTAGAATTGGGGGTGCTCATTGGAGTAATTGGGATGACATTTCCTCCCTTCCTCAAACTATTGATATTTTTTCTTTTATTTAACAAATCATTATAAAAGGACTTATGGTCAGTAGTGATGAAAGCCTCGGCATCTCCAAGGATGTCTTGTCCTAGTAAGTTAGCAGTGAGCCCAGTCACCATGAGAGGGCAGGCTTTTCCCTTGTCTCCACCTGGGTCAGTCCAAGGGAGCCACGTGGCAGTATCCCAGGAGGTCGATTGCCCACCAACTCCCAGTAGGGGAGGATTGGGCACAAGCTGCCAGGAGGGGGGCACTTCCTCCTTTCTCAGGACTGTTCGGTCCGCTCCAGTGTCGATGAGAAGTTTGAATTTTTTATTGCCAATATTTAAAATAATTTTGGGTCTAAGGCCAGGAACCAGGGGGACAGTCCAATGGGCTTTGATAGATTCTTTTCCCTTATTTAACGGGGCTGGGAGTAATCCCAGGGGGAGTTTAAAGGCTTTCCCTGTATGTTAAACTTCAATTGGCAATACCTAGTCCAATGAAACCCCTTATTGCATTTAGGGCAGCGGGTGTGAGGAGCGTTTGTCATCCCCCCAGAGGGCAGGGGAGGCTTTGTCTTGTTGGGGAACTCTTTTTTAAAGTAGCCCATGTCCCCACACCCAAAACATGTTGAGTTTTTAGGATTTAACTGTAATGTGCCAGTTGTATCAGTTAAATCTCCCTGTTTATTTTCCTGAAGGGCGGCAGCCATGGCCCTAGCCTGATGGGAGATAGTGCCAACATACTTGGTGGTTACAATCCATCTACTCATGGAGTTGTCCTTGAGACCCGTACAGGCAATCCCATCTCTGAGCCTGATTATCAGTCAAATTAAGCCCTCTACTCTTTAGGAGTGCCCTGAGAGATTCTAAGGCAGGATTGGATTTAGAGATAGACTGTCCCTTATTATAAAGTTGAGAGAGAGATGTCCATAAAACTAGGGCAATAGCAACCCACATACACGCGAGTATAATAGATAGGTAAACATGTTGTACAAAATCCGCAGATGCAGCTTGTCTGTGAAATGAAAGTGAAAGGAAAGAGAAAGAGAATGAAGAGATGTTGACAAGTAAGTACAGGTTGTAGAAGCAAAGTTTAGTGCAATAAATATGAAGACTACCTCATAACTTACGAGGGTACTCTCACCCGCACACGCCGATTACCTCCTCAACGACTGCCTCTCACAGGGTGCACTAGTCTCTTGGGGTCCCAGAGCCCCACATTGGGTGCCAGATGTTGGGCTCCTTCCCGCTCAGGTAGTGCTGAGGGAAGAACAAGGCCTGCTGGTTCCTCCCTAGGGGTTGAGGGGATGATGAGCATCGGACAACCCAGAAACCTCTCCTGGCCACTGGAGAAAAACCACACTGAGCTGGGAGTCCTTTCGAAGCAGGAACTCACTTTATTGTTACAGACCAGTGTTTATATAATGTTGAGAATGAAGGCGGAGACTTTAGGGTGGGGTGAGATGTAAGGGCCAATAGCATACCACGACCTTTGAGATGATTGGTCCTAAGTGCATGAGCGGGGGACTCTAATTTCCTGTGTGGAAATAGCAGGCCAGAGGCCATTTGGCCCCCTGCTGAGTCATAGCTGGGTGGAGGCAGTTAGGCTCAGGAAGTTCTACTAGGCCTCACATCTGGGCCTCTCAAGGCCCAACATATACTAACAACAAGTATGTGGAGGATGAGATTTACGAATCATTCCCATTCACAATTGCCTCAAAAATAATAAAATAAAGTACCTTTGAATAAATCTAACCAAGAAAGTAAAGGATTGCTACAATGAAATAAATGAAACACTCAAGCAGTATATTGCAGAAAACATTAGGAAATGGAAAGACATCCCATGTTCTTGGATTGAAAGAACCAATACTATTGAAATGTCAATCTTACCAAAAGCAATATAAACATTTAATGCAATTCCCATTAATATACCAATGATACTCTTCATGGAAATAGAAAAAAGAATCCTAAAATTCATTTGGAATCCCCAAAACCCTCAAATATCCAAGACAATTTTGAGCAACAAAAATAAGGCTAGCAGTATTACTGTACCCAATTTTAAGCTATATTCCAAAGCCATAGTAACAAAAACAGTGTGGTACTGGCACAAAGACAGACACACACATCAATGTAATAGAACAGAGGACCCAGATGTAAATTAGGGCTGCTATAGCTATTTGCTTTTTGACAAAAATGCCAAAGACATGCACTGGAGAAAAGAAAGACTCTTTAACAAATGGTACTGGGAAAACTATATATCTTTATGTAGACAGATGAAAATAAAGCCTTATCTCTATCCATGCAAAACCATCAAGTCCAACTGGATCAGGGACCTTAGTTTCAGACCTGAAACTCTGAAATTATGATTAGAAGAAGTAGGGGAAACTCTTCAACATATTGGCATAGATAATGACTTCCTAAATATAATTGTAGTTGCTCAGGACATACTACTAATCAACCAATGGGATCTCAAGAAATTACAAAGCTTTTGTACAGCAAAGAACACTGAATACAGCAAAGAGGCAACCTACAGAATGGGAGGAAGTCTTTACCAGATATTCATCTGGCAGAGGATAAATATCTAGGATATACAAAGAACTCAGAAAACTAAATTGTAAGAAATCAAAAAAAAAAAAAAAAGGGCTAGGGAACTAAATAGAGTGTTTTGAAAAGAAGAAATACAAATAGCATATAAACATCTAAAAAAGTGTTCTACATCCTTTGCCATGAAGAAAATCCAAATTAAAATCACTTTGAAAGTCCATCTCACTCCTGTCGGAATGGCTATCACCATAAAACAAATGACAATAAATGCTGTTGAGGTTGCGGAAAAAGAGGAACCCTTCTATACAGTTCATGGGAATGTAATCTGGTCCAGCCATTGTGAAAATCAGTGTGGATGTTCCTGAGACAGCTAAAAATCAATTTACCATATGACCCAGTTATACCACTCCTATACATATATCCCAAGGAATTTTCTCAGTACCTTAGAGATACTTCCACAACCATGTTTATTGCCACTCTATTCACAGTAGCTAGGAAACAACAAGCCTAGATAATGAATTGATAATGAAGGTGTGGTAAATCTACACAATGTAATTCTATTCAATGGTAAAGAACAATGAAATTTGTAGGGAAATGGATAGATCTGTAAAGGATTATACTAAGTGAGGTAACCCAGGCCCAGACAGCCAAATGTCACATGTTTTCTCCCATATATGGATCCAGTTACAAATATTCAGACTTGTGTGTGAATGGAGTAAAAACTGATAGCAGGGACAATAAGCTAGAATATGATGGAGGGAGGAGGGGGTGGACTTCCGGGGATGGTATTGTATACATGTAATTAGATGAACAGATTACTGCAGGTGGAATGGCATAAACGAGGTCAGGGGAAGAAATTGAATAAAAGAAGGGTGGTGTGGGTTAATCAAAATTTAGGATAGGGTGAATAAGATAGAGGATAACCTACTTTTTTGGATAATGGCACATGGAGAAGCCATAGACTATTACTATAAAAATTTCAATGCCAGGGATGGGATACCTTCCAGTGAGTTGTTGGCCAGAGACATCCCTGATGCTCCCAAAACAATATAGGCTATGGCCAAGGCTCTTGGTTTCCCACCAGGAATAGATAATAAGACCCTATTGCAGAAGATTTTACATGCCTGGGCTACAAGTTCACTGAGAAATCAAACTGAGACTGAGCTGAAAACCTCCTCCCTGTAGACCAGCTGACAGAAAGCTGAAAAAAGCTGCACTGCATGCAGCTCTATGGAAGATAGACACCATCAGTGGTGAAAACAGTGGACACTGGAAGCCTCATGTTTGGCCAGCTAGGTCAAATGAGCCAACGGGTGTAATAGTGGCATGTCGGTTATGGGGGAAACCAACTGCTCTCAAATTGGACTGGAGACCTGCTCTATGGGAGGGAATATATATCTGGTACTGAAAACCTAATCAAAAGCTTATGCTGGGGGTGGTCATAAGCATTAGAAGCATTAGAAATATAATATCTGCTCTGGCTAAATGCATATATTATGCCCACCAAATCGCCCTGTAAGCACTTAACATTCATACCCATATATTAATGCTACTTTCACTTTTGGTTAGAGAAGCTTCTCTTTTCAGATGGCGGTGACCCCTGGGATGACCCAAAAGGCACCATTGTGTTGAGCAGATGTGACAAAGGAATTTTCAGCACTGAAGCATTTTTATCACACCTTCCAAGGCTCAGGGTCCATTGTAGAAGAGGTGTTGGAAAGAATGTTAGGAGTCGAAGGAAGGGTAGAACTGCTTACAAAGCAATTGTCCAGACAGAAACTGGCCTCAATATACATGACCTCACAGTGCCTAGAACAACCTTCACAAGACAGATCCTCATAATAGGAGGAAGAGATGATAACATCCAAATGAATATGTAAGTAGAATGATTGAGATGGGGAGGGGATATGATGGAGAATGGAATTTCAAAGGGGAAAATGGTAAGGGAGGGAGAGTGTTACCATGGGATATTTTTTATTATCATGGAAAATGTTAATAAAAATTGGGAAACAAAAAGAAAGACTAATGGAGAGAGGAATGTGGATTTGTGAAGGGCAAAATGGGGGAGGGAGAGGGAATTATCATGGTTTATTGTCTGTAAGTATGGAAGCTGTCAAAAAGTTAATTAAAAAAAAAAAACCAAAATAACAAAATAACACCTAGAAGTGAATTTGCATTTTTTTTTTCAAGGTAAGGTTTCACTCTAGTTCAGGCTGACCTGGAATTCACTCTTTATTCTCAGAGTGGCCTTGAATTCATGGCAATCCTCCTACTTCTGTATCTCAAGTGCTAGTATTCAAGGTGTGCCACCATGCCCAGTTAGAATTTGAAGTTTTATATTCATTGTAGCATTATTCACAATAGCCCAGAGGTGAAAGCATTGTCATATCCATGAATTGATGGGTAAGGCAGGTGTAGTAATGACATATAGTGAAATATTACTGAGTATAGAAGATGAGTATATGCTGAGACATGGATGAAGCTAAGAACACTGAGCTCGGTTAAACAAACCAGTAACAAAAGATAATAATGCATGATTCCACTTGCATGAGTTCTCAAGTACTCAGTTCCATCAAAACAGAAAGTAAGCTGGGGGTGGCACACGCCTTTAATCCCAGCACTCAGGAGACAGAGGTAGGAGAATGACCATGAATTTGAGTCCACCCTGAGAGTACTTAGTGAATTCCAGGACAGCCTGTGCAAGAGCAAGACCCTACCTTGAAAAAAAAAACAAAAACAAACAAACAAAAAAAAAACCTAGAAAGTAAAATGGCATTTGCTAGGGAGGGGCATAGGAAGTAGGGAGTAGGGAATTGTTTAGTGGGTGCACAGGCAAGACATCGGGATAAGGGGATCTCTGTGTATGTGGTTGAAAATTCCATGCTGCACACTTAACAGTTGTAGGGATAGTAAATTTCATGTTATTTGGGTTAGATCAATATAATTTTTTAATGTAGGAATAAAAAATAATAATCATTTCCCTAGATGTAAAGAAATACTTTTTCCCAGACCAGAGATTTCTTAACATCACATTCCATAATATTCTTGGTAAAATAATCAACACATATGCACCTAATTCCAAAATCCAGAATCAATGTCGAAACATAGGGTATATATCTATACTAATGTATCAACAAAAACATCAAAAATACCAAGAAGGGGATGGAGAGATTTCTCAGTGGTTAAGGCATTTGCCAATAAAGACTGAGGACCTGAGTATGATTTCCCAGTACTCATGTAATGCCAGATGTACAAGGTGATACATGCATGTGGAATTTGTTGCCATGGCTAGAGGCCCTGGATCACCCATTTTCTCTGTATCTACCTTTATTTCAGCCTCTCTCTCTCTCTCTCAAATAAACAAGTAAAAAGTAAAAATACCAATAACTAACTTTAATAAGAAACATGCATATTATGAGGAAATTTTAAAGACACCACTTAAAAGAATTTTAAACAATTGTTAAAGGCTTTAATTAATTATCTAATTAGTTAATTTATCAACTTTCTAGAGATAGGGTACTCTAGCCCTAGCTTCTTGAGTCTTTTTTATGTAGCTTAGTCTAGCCTCATACTCATGGCAATTCTCCTGCTTCAGTTTTCTTTGTGGTGCAATTGTGTACCAGCATACCCACTGTAAGATATAAATTTATAATACATTAATAGAAAGACAATCTTTGCTTAGATAGGATTATTCAATATTGAAGGATGACAATTCACACTAAATTAATGTACACATTTTACAATTTCCCAGTAAAAATTACAACTTTTGTTTTGTAGCTAAGCAAACTGCTGTGAAGTTTATATGCAAAAAAATTAAATGCAACAGACAGATAAGTCTTCCAGAAATTTAGCACAAGTCATAATAAAAATCATATATTACTGACAAATAAGATTTGCAAAGATAAATAGTTAAGAAAGACCAAAAATACAGTAGATCATATGGAATGATTGTGTATCACAGAGTAACACAATAAATACCTAGGGGAAAATCTGTTTTTAAAATCTGAAGCATAGTTGGGTATGTGTCACATTGTTTAATCCTAGCATTTTTTTTACATTATGACAGGAGGATCATGAGTTTGAGGCCAGCCTGGGCTATATTAAATGACTGCCTCAAAAACCCAAATAAAAAAAATTAATAAACTTGAATGGAACATATTTTAAATAAAGACAAATTCAAGAGACTGATGATATGTAAAGATAAAGTCATACAAATACTTTAAAAACATATGGTGTGCCAGGTGTGCTGGCGCATGCCTTTAATCCCAGGACTCTGGAGGCAGAGGTAGGATGATTGCTGACAGTTCAAGGCCACCCTGAGAATACACGGTGAATTCCAGGTCAGCCTGAGCTAGAGTGAGACCCTACCTTGGAAAAAAAAATATACATATGGTGAATATATTTATGACCTGTGAGTGTTGAAAGTTTCTAAAAAAAATCTAGAAATAATAAGACTGATAACTGAACTATAAAAAAATGTTATTCCTGGACTAGAGAGGTGGCTCAGTGGTTAAAGTGCTTGCCTATGAAGCCTAGGGACCCATGTTCAACTCTCCAAATTCCACATAAACCAGACACAAAAGATAATGCAAGTGCACAAGGTCGTACATGGGTATAAGATGACCTGGAGTTCAACCATAGTAGCCAGAGGCCCTGGCATGACAATTCTCTCTCTCCCTCTTGTACATACACACACACACACACAAACACACACACACTCACACACAAAATACAAAAAGGTAAAAAATAAGATGTTATTCCTTTCACATAGCAAGAGGCACTATAAACAACTGAAAACAAAACACATCTAAAGCTGGTATTAAATGTATATTACTATGCTGCATTGGCACTATATTAAACATTTACTACTTAAAAATCTAAGTTTCCTTAATAAAAAATAGCTCTTGAAACAAAAACATAGCCGGACATAGTGGCACATGCCTTTAATTCCAGCACTTGGGAGGCAGACGTAGGAGGATCGCTGTGAGTTTGAAGCCACCCTGAGACTACATAATGAATTCCAGGTCAGCCTAGGCTAGAGTGAGACCCTACTTCGAAAAAACCAAAACCAAAACAAATAAAAACACCCAACTGATCAAAAGTCATGAATGAACACTTCACAGATAAAATGACAACAGTCAGTGACAATTTTTTAAAATTGCTTAACTTTATCAAAAATGACTAAATCTTCCATCTAAACATTTCAGAGCCACAGAAATGCCTAAAGTTGGTCACAATCCCTGTTGAAAAGGCTACAATGCACTTGAGGATGGAATAAAAAAATAGTACATATAGGACTTGAGAGATTGCTTAGTGGTTAAGGCACTTGCCTACAAAGCGAAAGGACCCAGGTTTAATTCCCCAGGACTCTTGTAAGCCAGATGTGGAAGGTGGCACATGTGTCTGGAGTTTGTTTGCAGTGGACAGATGTCCTGGCATGCCCATTCTCTTTCTCTCTCTCATTATTTCTCTCACTCTCTCAATGAATAAATAAATTTTTTTTAATGTACAAATAGACAACTTGGTAACACCTATCAAAATCAAAATTTGGCAGTATCTATCACATAGTAGTGTACTTACTCCCTGATTAAATTACTCAAGTCCTTGAAATTATCCCAAAATGTGTCCCCATAAATAGGAAATACATGAGGACCTTTTTACTCACACCATTTGTAAGAGCAGGATATTGGAAGAAGTCCAAATGTTCACTAATAAGGAAGGGGCTCATTTTATACACCACTATCCTTGCTCATAACATAGTAGTGTTAATAAGTACAAAAGAAAAACAACTAGCATCAATATGACAAATATCATATTTTATTAAGTAAATTCACTTCACTTGTAAAACAACATTGCTTTAGAATGGGAAAGACATGAGCATTCATGTTTATAAAGGTTTTAGGTTCCATTATGGAGGGGAACTACAGGCTAGTGATAAATCATAAGCAACAAAAATATGTATGCACAGCAGAAGGAAATGGGACAGAAAGGGATAAAAAAAACCACATTCATTTAAAATTTAAATAAAAAAGAAAAGGTTTGCCATGCATGCTCAGGCTCTGAGGTAATATCACCATCTTACCTTGAAGTCTGAACATGTATAGCCACATCTATGATTGGATGAAAAAAATTAGAATAAGAACAACAGATCTTATTCTTATAAGACAGAGCTACACCTGTGCTGGGCATAAATTCTAAGGAATCTACACTCTGTTACAGGTAATATTTGAGCATCTATTTTTCTTGCTATTCTTTTGGCAATAGCTAAGAATTGGAAACAGCATAGATGCTTACAAACAGATAAATGGATGGAACTAAAAAGAATTATATTGTGAAGTAACCCAAATTTAGGAAGACTAAAACTACTTGTTCTCAAGGATCTGCAGATTCTACTTGTTATATCTGTATGAAAATTGATAAACAAAGGTGACCAATGTGGGTAAAAACTATAAAGGTGTCATTGTGATCAAGAGCAAGTATAGAGATGAGTAGGAAGAAGGGTGAGGAAAGGGTGCCTACTAACATGCAACATATATGCAGAAGAGGGAACAATTCTAGGGAGGAGAGGGGGAGGAAGGAGGAAGGAAAATCAACTAAAATAAATTGTATTTGCAAATTCCATAATGAATGATACCTAAATCTCTATATGCTAACTAAACAATAGAATTAAATTTTTAAAAAGATTATATCAGCATTAGTAAAAGACAGACAAAAGTAACAACATATAAATTCAAACATAAGAAGAGTTGATTCTCTGAAAAGATGAACAGGATAGATACCCCCCTAGCAAAACTAACCAAAAGAAAGGAAGAGATACTAAATTTAAAAATAGAGATTAAAAGAAAGATGAAAAGAATCCACTGAAGTCCTGAGCATCACCATATCATATGTTGAAAATTTGAGTTCCAAAACAAGGAAATCTAGGAAAAAAGTACGAATTCATAAATACATATAGATTACCAAAATTAAACAAAGAATATTTAAGCAACTAAATCAGACCCACTAAAAGCATCAATATTTAAGCAGTAATTAAAAATCTCCCTACAAAGAAAAGCCTTAGGCCTGATGATTCACTAGTAAATGCTTCCAAACTGTTCTGGAAAGTCCAATACCGATAATTCTAAAACATATTCTACAAAGTAGGAAAAAGTATCTTGGGACTTCAAGTTAAGATGGCAGCATATGAACCATGCCAAAGCAGCCTAGGGGAGAAAAAGCCAAGGAAAACCAAGCAAAATACACACTTTTACTAAAAAGTGAGGTATATAAGAAATTAAAACAGCAGCAGACAAGTAGGAGAGATCCAGAGCCCACACAGGCAGGATGAAGCAGCTCCGGCAGCAGAAGCCGCGGCTCTGGCTCTGGCAGCAACAGCAGCTGTGGCTCTGGTCCTGGCAGCAACAGCTACTCCAGCAGTGGCAGACCCAGCAGCAGCAGCAACTTCAGCAGCAGCAGCATCAGTGGTGGACCCAGCAGTGGCTGCTTCAGCAGCATCAGTAGCAGCATCAGCAGCAGCAGTGGCAGTGGTTGCAGCAGCAGGGGTGCCAATCTGCAGGGCCACACTTGCCAGGCTAGGTTTGCCCTACAGGAAAAGCCAGTGCCCAGCTCCAGAAAACAGAACAGCAGTCCAGTGTCCCAGCCAGCCTACTTGACTGAGACCAAAATCATCCAAAAAGGTAACAGGGATTGCACCAGGGAAGGGTCTCACTTGGTCACAAGCTGAATTGGAACCCTCAACAGACCAGAAATCTTAACCTCTTTGTTGATAGAGGATCTGGTTGTTATACCACCTACTCTTGCATAAATACTCAGTGCTGTTTTTGATTGAATGTGTACAGTGTTTAGTTAAATTTTAGAATCTATCCGTATTTTATTCCTCTCAGCATATTTGAATACTCCCATAGCAGGCAAACTCACCCCGAGGAACACTTTTCTAGATACTCCGAGAGTATCTAACATCTAACACACCTAACATCTTAATCTCCTACACTGAAGATATATAACATCAGAGCAAATGATACAGCTAAGAATACCAAGCTAACTAGAAAATCCAAGCATTAACTTAACCCAAGATTCAAAAATATATACATTATAACACAAGAAACACCAAAAATCAAGACAATATAAATCCATGAAAAACTATTAATAAATCAGAAATGACCTCCAGTGAGAACAAGTTAGAGGAAATGCCTGAGAAAGATTTCAAAAGAATGATTGTAAATATGTTCAAAGAAGTCAAAGAAGAAATCAAAGGAATCAAAGAGGAAATCAAAGGAATCAAAGAAGACACAGGACACCAATTTAACAAAATAAAGTAATCAATACAAGACATAAAAAAGAAAATAGAAATACTAAAGAAAAACCAGTCAGAATTACTAGCAATGAAGAACACAGTTAATGAAATAAAAAACTGTAGAAAATCTCACCAGTAGAATACATGAAGGAGAGGACAGAATATCTAAGCTAGAAGACCAGGTGGAAGACCACAGTCCAACAAAGAGAAAGACAAACTAATAGAAAAGTATGAACGAGAATTTCAAGCTATTCAGGACACTATGAAAAGATCAAACATAAGAATTCAGGGCATAGTAGAAGGAGAAGATTTTCATTCCAAAGGCATAGTAGGTGTCCTCAACAAAATCAGAGAAGAAAACTTCCCCCAAATTGGGAAAGAGGTGCAAATGCAGATACAGGAAGCCTTTAGAATACCAGCCAGACAAAACCTGGAAAGAACCTCTCCTCACCATATTATAATCAAACTACCAAACACACAATCCAAAGAAAAAATATTGAAAGCAGTTAAGAGAGAAAAATCAAGTTACCTACAAAGGCAAGCTCATCAGGATGACAGCAGATTATTCAACACAAACTTTCAAAGCCAGAAGGGCTTGGAGTGATGTATTTCAAATTCTGAAAGACAACAACTGTCAACCAAGGTTACTTTATCCTGCAAAGCTATCCATTCAAATAGACGGAGAAATAAGGACATTCCATGACAAAAGCAGGCTAAAGGAGTATTTGAAGACAAAACCAGCTTTACAGAAAATACTTGGAAGAATCCTCCATGCTGAAGAGAAGGAAAACCACACATATAAGGAACCTGGAAAAAACAAGCAATACTCAAATACTAGTTAACACAAGAGAGCAAGGGTAGAACTGGAACCACAAAAAAAAAAGGCAAACATAAATACATACATTTCAATAATATCTCTTTATATCAACAGCCTCAAAGCCCCAACCAAAAGACATAGGTTTGCAGACTGGGTTAAAAAGCAGGATCCTAAAAATTGTTGTCTCCAAGAAACTGACCTATCTACAAAGGATGGACACTATCTTTGGGTGAAAGGTTGGAAAATGATATTTCAAGCAAATGGGCCTAGAAAACAAGCAGGGGTAGCTATCCTAATATCTGACAAGGTAGACTTCAGTCCAACGTTAGTCAAAAAAGATAAGGAAGGTCACTTTATATTGATTAAGGGCACAATCCAACAGGAGGACATTACAATCCTAAACATATATGCACCTAACATGGGGGCTCCCAAATACATCAAAAACAAAAAACAAAAAACAAAAAAAAAAAAAAAACAAAACACTATTAGAGCTAAGGTCACAGATAACACCAAACACAGTGGTAGTGGGTGATTGCATCACCACACTCTCATCAATTGATAGGTCATCACGGGAAAAAATAAACAGAGAGGCATCTGAACTAAATGAGGTCATAGAAGGAATGGGCCTAACAGATATATACAGGACATTTCATCCAAAGGCTGCAGAATATACATTCTTTTCAGCAGCACATGGAACATTCTCTAAAATAGACCATATATTAGGACACAAAGCAAATCTTAACAAATTCAGGAAAATTGAAATAATTCCTTGCATTCTATCTGACCACAATGGAATCAAACTACAAATTAATAGCAAGAAAGGCTATAGAGCATACACAAAATCATGGAAACTAAACAATACACTATTAAATGATGAATGGGTCAATGAAGAAATCAAGAAGGAAATCAAAAAATTTAGAGTCAAATGATAATGAGAACACAACATACCAAAATCTCTGGGACACAATGAAGGCAGTTCTAAGAGGTAAGTTTATAGCTTTAAGTGCCCATATTAAAAAATTAGAAAGGTCACGAGTAAATGATTTAATGCTTCACCTTAAAGCCTTGGAAAAAGAAGAACAAGGCAAACTAAAAATCAGTAGATGGGAAGAAATAATAAAGATTAGGGCAGAAATTAATGAAATAGAAACAAAAAAAAACCAAACAATCCAAAGAATTAATGAAACAAAGAGTTGGTTCTTTGAAAGGATAAACAAGATTGATAAACCCTTAGCAAATCTAACCAAAAGAAATAGGGAAGAGACACAAATTAATAAAATTAGAGATGAAAAAGGTAACATCACAACAGATACCAGAGAAATTCAAAAAATCATAAGGACATACTGTAAAAGCATATACTCCACAAAGTATGAAAACCTCAAGGAAGTGGATGGTGTCCTTGATTTATATGACTTACCTAAGTTAAATCAAGACGAGATTAATCACATAAATAGACCTATAACAAGCATGGAGATCAGAAGAGTTATCAAAAATCTTGCAATTAAAAAAGCCCAGGCCCAGATGGATTCACTGCTGAATTTTACCAGACCTTCGAGGAAGAGCTAACATCACTGCTTCTTAAGCTTTTCCATGAAATAGAAAAAAAAAAAAAAATGGAATTCTACCAAACTCAAACGAGAAATTGCAGAAGACACTAGGAAGTGGAAAAACATCCCTTGTTCCTGGATTAGAAGAATCACTATTGTGAAAATGGCAATCTTACCTAAAGCAATCTACACATTTAATGCAATCCCTATCAAAATTCCAAATGCATTCTTCTTGGAAATAGACAAAACAATCCAGAAATTTATTTGGAATCACAAAAAACCTCGAATGTCTAAAATAGTACTGAGCAACAAAAATAAGGCTGGTGGTATCACCATACCTGATTTTAACGTGTACTACAGAGCCATGGTAACAAAAACAGCGTGGTATTGGCACAAAAGCAGACATGTCAATCAATGGAACAGAATAGAAGATCCAGATGTAAGTCCAGGTAGCTATAGCCACCTGATATTCAATAAAAATGCGAAAAATACTCACTGGAGAAAAGACAGCCTCTTTAGCAAATAGTGTTGGGAAAACTGGGTATGTATCTGTAGAAGGGTGAAAATAGATCCTTTTCTCTCTCCATGCATAAGAATTAAGTCCAAATGGATTAAAGACCTTAACATCAGACCAGAAACTAAAACTGCTAGAGGAAAAAGTAGGAGAAACCCTTTAACATATTGGTCTTGGCAAAGACTTTCTGAATATAACTCCAATTGCTCAGGCAATAAAACCACACATTAACAAATGGGACCTCATGAAATTACAAAGATTTTGTACTGCAAAGGACACTGTGAATAAAGCAAAGAGGCCACCTACAGAATGGGAAAAAATCTTCGCCAGCTATATATCTGATAGAGGATTAATACCTTGGATATACCAAGAACTCAAAAAGTTAACTAATAAGGAATCAAACAAGCCAATCAAAAAATGGGCTATGGAGCTAAATAGAGCATTCTTAAAGGAAGAAATACAAATGGCATATAAGCATCTAAAAAGATGTTCTATGTCACTAGTCATCAGAGAAATGCAGATTAATTCCATCTCACTCCTGTCAGATTGGCCACCATCATGAAAACAAATGATCATAAATGTTGGTGGGGGTGTGGAAAAAGAGGAACCCTTCTACACTGTTGGTGGGAATGCAATCTGGTCCAGCCATTGTGGAAATCAGTGTGGAGATTCCTAAAACAGCTAAAGATTGACCTACTATATGACCCAGCTATAGTACTCCAAGGCATATATCCTACGGACTCATCTCATTTCCTTAAAAGTATGTGCTCAACCATGTTTATTGCTGCTCAATTTATAATGGCTGGGAAATGGAACCAGCCTAGATGTCCATCAAATGATGACTGGATAACAAAAATATGGCACATTTATACAATTCAGTTCTACTCAGTGGTAAAGAAAAATGAAGTTATGAAATTTGCAGGAAAATGGATGGATCTGGAAAGGATTATACTAAGTGAGGTAATCCAGGCCCAGAAAGCCAAGCACCACATGTTCTCCCTCATATGTGGATCCTAGGTTCAGATGATTGGGCTTCTGTGTGAGAAGGAAAAGACTCAGTACCAGGGAAGTGAAAGATCTCTAGCATGAAGACCTTAACACACTGAATGAATAAACTGAAGAAGATACTTAGATACCACAAAGAACTTCTATACTCATGGGTTTGTAGAATTTTGTGAATATGGCTATATTACCAAAGTGGTCTGCAGATTCAATGCATTCCCCATCAAATGTCCAACATTATTCTTCAGAGAATAGTAAGTTAAAAAGGAGATATAAAGGGAAGAGAAAGGAAGGGAGGAGGGTACTTAATAGGTTGGTATTGTATATATGTAAGTAGAATGATTGAGATGGGGAGGGGATATGATGGAGAATGGAATTGCAAAGGGGAAAGTGGGTGGGGAGGGGGTATTACCATGGGATATTTTTTATAATCATGGAAAATGTTAATAAATTTGAGAAAAAAATATATTCTACAAAGTAGAAATGGAAGGAACACTACTGAACTTATTTATTAAGCCAGTATTTCTATAATATCAAAATGTTATAAGGACATAACAAAATAAGAAGACTACTGACCAATTTCCCTAAAAACATAGATGCAAAAATGTTCAACAGAGTATTTCCACAATGGCTTAAAGAACACGAGAAGAATGTAATACATCACAACCAAGTTGGTTTAATTTTATAGATGTAAGTTTACTTAAATACATGCAAGTCAATAAACCTATTAAACATGTGAGTAGAGTTACAAGAAATCATGCTATCAGTTCAGTAAATACAGAATAGACATCTGACTTTGTTCAGTATGCTTTCATGCTAAAAAAAAAAAAAACCCGAAGAAAGGAGTAGTAGTCAGAAAATACTTTAATGGAACAAAGGCTACTAATGACAAATTTACAGCCAGCATGCTAAGTATCTGACAACGTCTAAGACGGGATGCCTACTTTCTATTATATTCAACACAGTGCTCAAAGTCTTAGATCAAGTATTAAGACAAGGAAGGAATCAAACCATCCCTATTTGCCACTTATATGGTCCTAAAGGTCCCTGTGGGATATACCAGAAAAAATAAAAAAAAAACTTAGATTTGATAAGTACTTTCAGTAGAACATAAAGCTAACATAAAAACATCAGTAGCTTTTCTATATACCAGTAACATATTTGCCAAGAAACGGGAAAATTTCTTCTTAATAACTTTTTAAAAAATTGGGAATAAGCCTAACCAGGGAAGTGAAAGATCTCTAGCATGAAGACCTTAACACACTGAATGAATAAACTGAAGAAGATACTTAGATACCACAAAGAACTTCTATACTCATGGGTTTGTAGAATTTTGTGAATATGGCTATATTACCAAAGTGGTCTGCAGATTCAATGCATTCCCCATCAAATGTCCAACATTATTCTTCAGAGAATTAGAAAATACAATCCAAAAACTTACATGAAAGTACGAAGCGCCCAAACAAATCTAAGAAGAATAAAAATGGACTTCAAATTATACTACAGAGCCACAATGACTAGACACAGTATGGTGCTTGCACAAAAATGGACATATATATCAATGAAATTGAATAGCGAGCCCATAAATAAACCTGAAAAGCTGTATCTACCTGTTTTTCAATAAAAATATCAAAAATATACACTAAATAAAAGATCATATCTTCAACAAATGGTGCTGGGGAAAAGAAAGGTACTGCACAGGAAATGTGTCCAAGACTTGACACATGGGACTGCACAAAATGAAAAAGCTACAGTACAACAATGGAACAACCACTGCAGTGAACAGAAATCCTTAAGAAGGGGAAAATAATTATTCTGCCTATAAGTCAGACAAAGCATAAATATCTAGAATAGATAAAAGTACTGCAAAAATCAAATATCACAATACAAATCTTCCAATCAATAGATGGGAAAGTAAACTGAACAAGCATTTCTCACAAGAAATAAAAATGGCTAATACAGATTTTAAAAAAGTTTTCAACAATTTTAGCCATTAGGGAAATGCAAATTAAAACTGCTTTGAGATTCCATCTCATTCCAGTTGGAATGTTGCCATAAACAAATGACAAATGTTAATAATGATATAAAAATTCATGTCTGATGAGAACATAAACATGTACAGTCATTATTGATATGAATATGGAACTCCACATGACCTAGTTAAACCCTCCTTGAGCACAACTGAAGGAATCTTAAGTCAATATATTACAGAGATATTTGCATGGACATTTATAGCTGCAGTAGGAAATAGAACTAACCTAGATGTCCATCAACAGATAAACAGAAAAAGGAAATGTGGCTCCTATACACAGGGGAAAAAAATCAAATCATGACATTTGCAAGAAAACAGGTATAACTGGAAAATATGTTAAATGAAGTAACCCAGACTCAGTAAACTAAATACTATATTTTCTATCAATTCAGATACTAGAATTTTTGGCATTTTATTTGTTTTATTATATCTGTTAAGCCAAGCATTAATAGGGAGTAGGCTCTATCAGCTCAATCTGTTCTCCATTATTTTTCACAAAGTGTGTTTCTGTGGGTGGAGCAGGCTGAGGCTACAATTGAATGAAACCAAGTTCATTTCTCTTTGACTTTCTTTTTCATCTGATCATTTTCCTTCACCCATCTCAGGAAGCTAACTTGGCTTTCAGAGTGCTTAATAACTCAAAACCCACATTAATTCTTGGCAAGAATCTAGCCTTAACTTTCTTGTTCAAAACTCCAACCGTGTGCTGAGTTATATTGCAGACTTTTCCAATATTGCTACAGTAACATTTATGGGGCACCCTTTTTGTAAATATTTCATTTATTTGTACACAGAGAGAGACAAAGAGGAGAGAGAGAGATAGAAAAAGAGAATGGACATGCCAGGGTCTCCAGTCACTTCAAACATACTCCAGATGTATGCACCATTTTGTGCATCTGGCTTACATGGGCACTGGCTAATCACACCCAGGTCACTAGGCTTTGCAGGCAAGCACCTTAAGTGCTGAGCCGTGTCTCCATCCCTGGAGCATCTCTTTCTGAACAGAGCTATTTGATGCCTATGGTTTCACCATTCATGTAGATTCACAAATATATGTCTCCACATTTTTTAAAAGGTTAAAGAACATACACCAGGTCACTCTTCGTGTTTTGTCATTTTGTCAGATTACTGGAGGATAGTAGTTTGGTCAAAAGGAAGCAAATGCTAGTGTTTTTTTTTATGTGTATATATGTGTATTTAGGAAACTAGACTAGAAAGGAGAGAAGAAAAAGAAATCATGGGGAGGGAACAGTGAGGGCACAAGTTGAATGAAAGTACAAAGGGAACTTCCTGAAGAAGGAAGGGACAGCAGGAGAAGCAGGGGCAGAGGAGAGAGTGGGAGCAAATAGAAACAAAAAATATTATGAATTGCCAGTTCCCTGGTCCTAGTAGATTCCCCTGTGGTGGGCTCAGGGCTGCCTGGACCCTGACAGCTTACTATAGAAACAGTCCCCTTGCTCTAGCTTATTAATTGCAGGGCCCCTGGGGCCCCAATTCCAGGATTCCACTGGTCCAGAAGATGCACACATAGAATGAGTAGGTAAGATCTCTCTGCCCGCCTCTTATTCCCAGTTTCCTGGTCCCTGTAGGTTACCCTGCTGCTGGCTCAGAGCTGCAAGCTTGCTGCAGAACCAGGCCCCTTACTCTGCCTTCTTAATTGAAGTGCCCCTGGGACCCTAAATCCCAGATACTCTGCACCAGGACTGTACACATGGATTGCCTATTCCTGATTGGTTCGCCTGCTGTTGGCTTGGGGCTGCCTGGACCCTGCGAGCTTGCTGTGGAAGCAGGCCCCTTGCTCCGCCTTCCTGATTGAATGGACCCTGGGTCCCCAACTCCTTGGTGCCCCTCTCTGGAGCACACATGTAAGGTGAGTAGGCCAGATCTCCTAGTCGGTTCCCCATCTCCCAGTTCCCTGGTCCTGGTACCCCTGCTGTTGCCTTGGGGAGACCTGGTCCCTGTGTGGGCAGCAGAAGCAGGCCTTTTGCTCTGGTTTCCTGATTGCCCCTGGGGTACACAAATCCCTATGCCCCCAAGTCAGAGGGTACAAGGGCCACTGCAGGAGCTGCCATCTTACCCCTGGCTCTCCAGCTTCCTAGATACTAGTTCCCAAGACCCTGATCCCCGTGTGCTGAAGAGTACATGTAAATGGAGTAAGTAGCCCAAACTCCCAGTTTCCTACCTCCCAGTTCCCTGGTAGCTTCGATGTACCTGCAATCCCCACAATCTCTGAATCTGTTGTATAACCCCATTGTATACCAGTATACCAATCTGGTTCACATTTAAAACAGAACATCCTCTGAATATTCAATAAGGACAAATAATTGCTCTTCCATCTCAATAGAATAAAACCAAAGATGGCAAGACCACAATGCAAAATAAATAAATAAATAAAAATAAAAATCAGAAAACTGAGAGATCTTCACCAACAATGCCTAGTTCCAACATGGAAAACTCCGATGAAATCACAGAGATATCAACAAAAATTCAATCCCAAGATGAAAACACAACTACTAATATGACCCTTATCTAAAAAACTGCTGAACTGGAAGCAAAACATCAAAAAACCAACAATCATATCAATTAAATTAAAGAGAATCATCTCTTAAGAGTGTTCATGTTTTGACAGTAGGCTTAACTTTATTGAAGAAAATGTTAGAACTCTCAAAAGAGATATAAATGAGTTGAAGTTGAGTCAACAAATGGAAGATCTCAATAACGAATTGATTAAACTTAATGAAGACTTGATCAAATGGAAGAATGAATTCCAGGTCAAGATGTTGTCCACCAAACCACACTTCACCTTGTGGGAAGGGAAAGCAAGAGAGGTGGTATGGTCTGAAGGTCTTGGCAAACCTCCAGTGTGAGAGCACAGAGGAGCAAAGTAGGGAATCTGCTGACTTCCATGCTCTCTGGTAGTCCACCAGTACTCCAAACCCATCAAGCAGTAGTACCAGCAGCTGCACCAGCTGCTGCACTATGGACCAAGTTTGCTCCTGCACTATGTGAAGGTTCCACAGATCCAGACCAACTGGCCCTTATTCCTCTCTCCCTCCTGTGGTTTTCCTCCCTTTCCCGCCACCAGGACCACTGCTCCATTCCCCCTACCTCACTGCACTGTAGAGCTGGTTCACTCCTGCGCTATGTGCATGCTCCATGGATCTGGGCCAACTGGCTCTCATTCCTACCTCCCATCTGTGACTTTCCTCCTTTTCCCTGCCACTGTGGCCACTGCCCCATCCCCCCCACACTGCTGTGCCATGGGCCAGGTTCACTCCTGTGCTATGTAGAGGCTCCATGTATAGAGGCTAACAAGCTCTCATTCCTCCCACCCTTCTGTGGCTTTCCTTCCTTTCCTCACCACCAAGACCACCACCCCATCCTCCCACCCTGCTGTATCACCATCCTGTGCAGTTCCATCTGCCCCCCCCCCCACTGGACCCCACAGTCCCATCCCACGGCCCCACCGACTTCATAGCACCATCAGACACTGCAGTCCCATCCCCCTCCTGCTTCACCACACCATAGGACCATGTTGTCCCAACCCCCCATCCCAACCTTTAGGGCCACCTGACAGTGCACAGTCCCATACCACCCCACGCTGACCAAGGAGTCCCTCCATCAGGTCTTTGGGTCCCCACCAGAGCTGTACAGACTCCTCCTGTCTGAGCTAACAGCCCCCTTGGACATCAAGAGCCTAATATAGTCAAACATAAAAGGGCACAATCACTGAAGACACTTCAAAGATAAACTACAGCTTCCTCCTGAATTAAATAAAATTCCTACCTGTGATGGGCACACCATAGCACAAAAGAAATAACATGAAAAATCAAATGAAAGTAACCCCAACAAGGTTGCCTAGTCCCACAATGGAAATCTCTAAACAAAACATAAAAGAGACAACAGGATCAGAACCCCCAAATGAAGATACAAATTATGTGACCCTGGCTAAGCAATTGGCAGAACTTGCAAAAAAAAAAAAAAATCAACAAAAGTCCAACAACTATATGAATGCTGTCTTTGCTAGCTTAGAACTAATAGAAAAAACAAAACAAAAAAAACCACAAAAAACAAAGTCTTCCAAAGACAGTTAAATTATCTGAAGGAGAGCCAAAAAACAGAGGACTTCAATAATAAGCTGGCTAAGCTCAATGAAGACATAAATACAAGGATGAATTCAAAGAAGCATTAAGAAAATCAGAAAATGATGTGAAAAGGGAAATCAACAGAGAGGTGGATACTATACAGAAAAAGAAAATAGAAAATATAAACCGAGTTGAATGAGTCCAAACCTCTCTAGAAGCTCTCAAGAACATAGCCAGTCATGTGGAGGACAAAACCACAGGACAGGAAGACAAGAGAGAAGAAACAGTTCTTGAGACCAAAAATTTGAACAATTTCAAAAAATTTTGTAAACAGAACATTAGGGAACCCTTAAACATCTCAACAATCAGATCATCAATATACCATAAAAGGAAGAAATTCAGACCAAAGGCATGGAGAACATATTCAAGAAAATTATTGAAGAAAACATTCCCACACTCTCAAAAAAGAGCCCAGTCAACATAAAAGAAGCTGGGCTGGAGTGATGGCTTAGCAGTTCAGGCATTTGCCTACAAAGCCAAAGGACCTTGGTTCAATTCTCTAGGACCCACATTGTTGGGAGCTATGAACCAAATCTCGGCCATGTTGACAGAAACCACCACATAGCAAGTTAAGGTTTTACTTCCTCACCTAATACTCAACTACCACAAACAAAGACTGCCATATAGCAAGTTATGTTTCTACTTCCTCATCTAATATTCAGCTACTAGAAACAATGAGATTGTACACCTGGCCAAACATTCCCCCATCCTGCCGGTAGCTAATGAAGAAACAAAGGCATTGCAGTTTAACCAGTAACCCTGTGATTTCTGGCCTGAGTATGACTCCTTCCCCCTACAACCCTATAAAAACCTATGTGTAAAAATAAACTTCAAGACCTTGACAAATACCTAGCTTGGTCTCCTTCTTGTGTCTGTTTACCTCCCCCATTCAGGTTAGCTTCTCCCCGAGTCCTTGTTCAACTCCCCGCTGGCCAGGGCAAGTGGCGCCCAATGTGGGCCCCGGGATATGAAGAAAAAACCTGAAGCTCGAGTGGATGGCTGTCCCCGCCATTGGACCACCACCCCACCATGGGGGTGAGTGAAGATCCACATAGAGGTCACTGCAGGCAGTCCGTGCCTGTAATACAGACCCGCACTGTGATCGACGTAGAAAAAGCCCGCCTGCGAAACTGATCCGTTTGAGGTAAGCGATGAAGTTTAGGCAAAAGTAAAGACTATTCAGTCAAATTTTAAGACACAAGAATTGCGGGGTTTCTTTTTCCACTTCTTTTCCTCCTTTTACTTTCGGTTGGCACCATTGCGTGGAATTGCAACATAGCAACAGGGCAACTGAAGCCTCTTGGCCAGGGCTACCCTCTGGCATTGGCTGAAGGCCCCTAGCTCCCTGTGCAAGTCCCGACAGCCCGTTCGGGTGTTGGCAAAGATCTAGCCTCTCTTCCTATCAACAAAACTGGGTACACAACAGCCAGTAAATGCTCTTAGAGTGGCTGCCAGCTCTTAAAATTGCGGTCAGGCTTGCACCAAGCTCACTGGGCAATCCTCCGTGCCAGTTCTCCGACCAGGAACGTTGACCTTTGGTCTTACCATTTCTCCTCTTTCCTTTTCTATCATGGGACAGACCCTAAATAAGCAGGAACTTTTTATCCGGGGACTTAAAGACTCCCTCAAGACTCGTGGAGAAAAAGTTAAGAAAAAAGATCTTGTTCGTTTTTTACTCTTCTTAGAAGATTTATGACCATGGTTTCCACAGGAAGGTACCATTGATGAAAAAAGATGGGGGAGAGTGGGAGATTGTTTAAAAGATTATTATAGGACTTTTGCCCTGAAAAAGTCCTGGTTCAAATCTTCTCATATTGGAATTTAATAAATGATGTACTTCAAGTTCACTGGTGTCAACCGGATGTTTCAAAAGTTGTTAGGGATGGAGAATTATTTCTTAAAAATAACCTTAAACCTAGCCAAACCCCTCACATTCATGAACTGACTTCCAGCCATCAGGATCCCTGAGCGGCTACTGCTGCTGCTGCTGCTGCAGTACAGCTCCCTCCCCCGACCTGCCCCGCCCTCCAGGCAGGCACCACGGTGGCAGCTCTCAGACAAAGGTGCTAGGCAAGACAAATGATCCCCCTTCACAGTGCCCCTCTGTCATTATTCCTATGCCTGGGGATGACCCACTTGCCCTTAAATCCATTTATCCTATTCTCTCCAAATCTGCAGTTACCCCTCCCCCTAATACTCCTCTTTCCCTAGATGAGGAATCAGAGCTAGAAGATGAGGCTGCCAGATACCACAACCCTGACTGGCCACCTCCCACAGCCCCCAGAGCAGACCCTCCACCTTATCTTCACATGCCTGTCATGTCACTTCTGTGCCCCTATAACTCTTGATTGTGATTTAGAAGCAGTCACTTGACAGGCAACCCGCCAACTTTCCTGGGATGCCCAATCACTAAAAACTCCTTGCAGTTAAAAAAGAAAAGGCCACTTTACTTAAACAACTCCATGACTTAGACCTAGAAATCCGCTCTCCCTCTCCTTCCCCTCTACAGCACATCAAAGCTAAAATCAAACAACCTAAGACTGCTCATGCGTTTCCAATAACACACGCCCAAGTGAAAGCAGGAGCAAACTCTTTAACCTATTCACCACCTGAGTCGAGCGAGGCAAAAACAGATTCAAGGGAGAAAGGCTCTGAAGGAAATAAGCACTCGAAACAATCCACTGATTCAGATGATGATAGCAAACCAGATAGGAAGAAAAGTATTGTTATTAAGCCCCAGCAGTATCACCATTTAAAATTTAAACATATCAAGGAATTAAAAGGTGCTGTTTCCTCTTATGGACCTACTGCTCCCTTTACCATGACCCTACCAGAGGCCCTTAGTGATCATTGGCTTTCAGTAAATGACTGGAAAATGCTAGCAAAGGCCATCCTGGCATGAGGGGACTTTCTCCTGTGGCCCAGGCCAAAATAGCTCACTCTGTATATCACCTTAATGCTCAAATCTTACGTCTTCTTTTTAAAACAACTAGGGAACAAGCTTGTCAGATAGTCAAACAATGCACAAACTGTGTCACCCTCCTACCCATTCCCCACTTAGGCGTAAATCCTAGAGGTTTAATTCCCAATGAGATCTGGCAAATGGATGTAACACATGTTCCCTCATTTGGTAATCTTAAGTACCTCCATGTTACTGTGGATACCTTTAGTGGATTCATTTTTGCCAGCCTCCATGCTGGAGAAGCTTCAAAAAATGTCATTGCTCATGTACTCAATTACCTTAGTGTCATAGGAAAGCCCCAAGTTATTAAAACTGATAATGGTCCTGGATATACTGGAAATAAATTCCAAAATTTGTCATCAATTACACATTAAACATATTACAGGCATACCATACAATCCCCAGGGTCAAGGAATTGTTGAGTGAGCCCATCAAACTATTAAACATACCCTACAAAAGTTAAAAATGGGGGATTTATATCCCATAAAAGGCTCCCCCCAAAACATTCTTCATCATGCTTTGTTTATCTTAAACTTTTTAACCCTTGACACTCAAGGAAAGTCAGCTGCTGATCGCATTTGGCATACAAACACAAAAATACCTTTGCCAAAACTATGTGGAAAGATCCTTTAACCTTAAAACGGAATGGCCCAGACCCTGTCCTCATTTGGGGCCATGGGTCAGTTTGTGTGTTTGATGCTCAAAGGGATGCCGCAAGATGGCTACCAGAGCATTTAGTTAAACAAGTCAACAAACCTATAAGTTCTCAGTAAAACACCCCCAAGAACACCCTGTTCCTGAGGCAACTTCCTCTTTTCTCTTCCAGGTTTCCAAAACTCAAGATTCAAGATGAAAACAGCTGACCCCCAACATCTACTGCTCCTCTGCTCCTTGTTGTCCATTGTCCCCTTAACTACTGCTACCGTCTTTCAATGGGAATTTCAAGTAAAGGAGGGCCCCATCAACCAGGATTCCACCACCCTTATTGGTTCAGGGCAATGCCCTCTTACAGGATGCTGGTCAGCCCTCACCTTTTAAATCACTCCCCAAACAATTACTGCTACATATAGTTCTTACACCTGCTTTTCTTATGACAATAAGGGCAGTTGTTTAGATTATGTATCCACCTATGGAGGTTGTAGATACTGGAGCTGCAGAATGCATAAAGTCTATGGTAAAAAGGGTATTTTCCGCCTCCAAGGAAAAGAGCTCATCCCTGTTATCTCTGACCCTTGGCATGAGCCCTGGGAAAAGGGAGTCACATGCAAACTCTATAATGATGGCTGGTCCTCCAACCCTATGGGAAAAATTTATATATATAGACAATTAGTCCCTGCAGACCCCAAGGATCAAGTAAATCAAATAATTTTAGAAAATGAACAAAACCTCCATTCTGCCCTCCAAAATCATGACAAGGTAAAATGGAACTCTTGGCCAATATATCTCCAATATGCTGTCAACTTATTTAATGCCTCCCAGGTAAATGCCTCTTCTTGCTTGCTTTGTGCCTCCCTTTCACGTCCAATCCTTGCTGCAACTCCCCTAAATGCCTCCTCTACCCTCAGCCTTTCCTTTAGTCAATCTCACTATAAGACCAATCCTGCTATGTCCCTAGTCCCACTACTCTCTCACCATCTAAATAACATTTTCACGTTGTGCTGCTTCCTTACTAATGAATCACTACCTACTGACTTAACTTGCACACAAAACACCTCTGTAACGATGGAACTTATATCCCCCCCACTGATTTATTTCTGGTGCAATGAAACCCTATTTACTCACATTAATAGCACCACCCAGGGACCCTGTATCCTGGTAGCTGTGGTCCCCCAACTCACCATGTACAGCCCCGATGAATTTGCCTGGCTCTTCCACAACACTCATAAGAGAGTAGGCTTCCTTCCACTAGTGGTAGGTGTAAGCCTGACCACATCAATTATTTCTGCAGGGGTGGCAGGCGGAGCATTGGGGCACTCCTTATATTCTGCCAGCGAATTTTCTGAAAAACTACAACAGATGATTGATTCCACCACTAATAGTCTTGAATCCCTCCAGAGACAGATCACCTCCCTAGCCAAGGTCACCCTACAGAATCGACGTGCTCTTGACCTCCTTACAGCAGAAAAAGGAGGAACATATATGGCTCTCTAAGAGGAGTGCTGTTTTTATGTCAATGAATCTGGAATCATTGAGGAAAACAAAAAATTTGCAAAAACTTAGTCGAGAGTTGCATTCTCGATATGGTCCCTCCTCCTCTCAATTTTGGACCAATTCCTCCTTCCTCTCCTGGTTGCCATCAGTAATAGGACCTCTACTTATTTTAATCCTCCTACTCACAATTGGACCTGTTATTATAAATAAAATCATGTCTTTTATACATCAACAGATTGATGCTATTAAGATGCAGCCTTTACAGATTCATTATCACAGACTGGAGCTGGCAGATTGAGGCATTGCCACTGAAGAACTACCACCTGTGGTTGTCACTCTCCCTTGACCTTACATTCTGTACTCATTTACTATACTACATGCTGTACTCATTTACTATACTGCTGTCCTCTACACCTCTGCTATTGCTGCAGTCTACCTGTCATGGCCAAATAGCTACCCCTCCTACAGGAGCTGCATAGGATTCAGACCTATGCATATCAGCACAGAATAAAGTGAGTGTGATATGGGCACCAACGTGGGGGCGAGGCAAAGCGCTGCGAGGGAAGGTCCCTTTCTGACTGCTTCTGAATTCCTTGAGAGGAAAAACCTGACTTACATGGAGGTTGGTACCATAACTGTTATCACTAAGGCTGTGCCTCACTCTGGTCACATAGGCCCTGCCTCCCCTCCCCAAAAGGTACCAAGGGCCAAAGATTGTGGGAAAAAGATATCCCACAGAAGGAGTCGAGTCCCTACTCCCCCAGTTGGTTAATGCCCACTGCTGCAAAGCGGGCCTCTCCCTCTTTTTGTATAAAAGAAGGGAGGAGATGTTGGGAGCTATGAACCAAACTCGGCCATGTTGACAGAAACCACCACATAGCAAGTTAAGTTTCTATTTCCTCATCTAATGACCTATTACCAGAAATGAAGAAGCTGATACGACTGGGTGATAGCCTCTCCTGTAATTGATGAAGAAACAAAGAAATTGCATTTAGCCAGTAACCCTGTGATCTCTGGCCTGACTATGACTCCTTCCCCCTACAACCCCATAAAAACCTATGTGTAAAAATAAACTTTGAGACCTTGACAAATACCTAGCTTGGTCTCCTTCTTGTGTCTGTTTGCCTCCCCCATTCAGGTTAGCTTCTCCCCGAGTCCTTGTTCAACTCTCCGCTGGCCGGGGCACGACATAAGCCAGATGCACAAGGTGGCACATGCATCTGGAGTTCATTTGTAGTGGCTGGAGGCCCTGGAGCCCCCATTCTCTCTCTCTCTCTCCCTCTTTCCCTCTATTACTCTCTCAAATAAAAAACAAATGTTTATTTAAAAAAAGATAAAAGAAGCTAACAGAATTAAATGCCTTTATAACAAAGACAGAGAGGTCCCAAATTAATAACCTGTCCACTGAAAGGCATTGGAAAAACAAGAGGAATAAAACCCTAAGACTTCCAGATAGAAAGAAAGAAACAAGATCACAGTAGCAACTAATGAACTGGAAACTAAGAAAATAATTTTTAAAATTCAATTAAATGAAGAGCTGGTTCTTCAAAAAAAAAAATAAGCAAGACTGATAAATAAATCTCTGGCCAATTTGATCAGGAAAAGAAAGAGAAGACTCAAAATAATAAAATCAAAAAGGAAAAAGGAGAGGTTACTACAGACATAAATGAAATTAGGAAACTGATCAGGGCATATTTTCAGAACCTCTACGTCACAAAACTAGATAATCTGGAAGAAATGGATGAATTCCTAGCCACAAACCACTTACCAAAACTAAACTCAGAGCAGATTAATCTCTTAAACAAACCTATCACATCCATGGAGATTGAAAAGGTAATAAAAAACCTCTCCAAAAAGAAAAGTCCTGGACCAGATGGCTTCTCAGCTGAATTCTACCAAACCTTCATTGAAGAACTGAAACCAATTTTTCTAAAACTGTTTCACATAATTGGAGACCAGGGAATCCTCCCCAACTCCTTTTATGAAGGTAGAATCACCCTAATACCAAAACCAGACAGAGATACAAGAAAACTATAGGCTTATGTCCCTGATGAATTTAGATGCAAAGATCCTGAACAAAATCCTCACAAAGTGAATTAACAACACACCAAAAGCATTATGCTCCTTGATCAAGTAGACTTCCTCCAGGAATGCTGGGATGATTCAACATACAGAAATCAGTAAATGTAATACATCACATAAACTTAACCGTAGGAACCACATGATCACCTAAACTGATGAAGAGAAGGCCTTTGACAAAAGACAACACCACTAAATTATCAAAATGCTAGAAAGAATAGGCATGGGAGGTTTATAGTTCAACATTATACAGGCTCTATATAAAGCATGTAAAGCTCAAATAATTCTTAATGGGGACAGACTCAAGGGGTTCCGACTGAGATCAAGAATGAGATATGGTGCCCAATGCTCAAAAATCCTTTCTATATGCAAAGGCCAAATATAAAGAAAAAGAAATCAGTGAGGATGTCCCATTTCCAATAGGAAGAAAAAAACTAAATACCTTGGAATAACACTAACCAAGTATGTGAAAGAGCTACATAATTAAAAAATTTTAAAAAAATGGAAGAAAGAAATTGAGGAGGGCTTGAGAAGATGGAAAGACCTCCCATGCTCCTGGACATGTAGAATTAATATTGTGAAAATGGCAAATCTACCAAAAGTAATATACAGATTTAATGCAATACCAATAAAAATTCTAGCACCTTTCTTCACAGAGATAGAAAAAAATTATTAAAAAATTCATATCAAATGGCACCAGGCCTCAGATATCCAAACATATCCTTAGGAAAAGAAAACAACTCTGGAAGTTTCAGCATACCTGATTTAAATCTATATTACCTAGCCATAATAACAACAACCGCATGGTACTGGCATAAAAATAGAAACATACACCAATGTAACAGAACTGAAAACTTGGACCCTAGGCCAAACAACTACAGCTACTTGATCTTTGACAAAGGTGCCAATAACATGGATGGAGAAAAGACAGCATCTTCAACAAATGGTGTATGATAAATTAGATAACCATATGTAAAAATGAAACTAGACCCACTCATCTCTCCATGCACAATAATGAAGTCCAAATGGATTAAAGACCTCAATATAAGACCTGAAACTCTCCTTCTACTGAAAGAAAAAAAAACAAGAGGCACTCTTCACATTATAGGAGTGGAGAATGACTTCCTGAACAAAACCCCAGTAACTCAGGAAATTAAACAATTACTCAACCAATGGGATCTCATGAAGCTAAAATGCTTTTGCACAATCATAAGCAGAGCCAATAGATTACCCACCAAATGGAAGAAAAATTCTACCAGCTATATCACTAACAGAAGCATAGTATTTAGAATCTACAAAGAACCCAAAAGCTAAACAATAAAAAATCAAACAACCCACTTCATAAATGGGGCACAGAACTGAACAGGGAGTTCTCAGAGGAAGAATTACAAATGGCTGCCACACACTTAAGAAAATGTTCAACATCCCTAATCATCAGGGGAATGCAAATTCAAACAACCATGAGACTCCACCTTACTCCAGTAAGGATGGCAACCATTAAAAAAATCTAACAACAACAAATGTTGGTGAGGATTTGGGGAAAGAGGAACCCTCATTCACTGTTGGTGGGAATGTAAACTTGTACAACCACTATGGAAATCAATATGGAGATTCCTCAACAGGAAGAACAGAGTGCTACTAAAACACCCAGTTATTCCCTTACTGGACATTTATCATAAATATTCCATGTATCAATACAGAGATATTTTTATAACTATGTTTATATCTGCTGAATTCATTATAGCTAAGAACTGGGATGAATCCATGTGCCCATCATTGGATGAATGGATAGCAAAGTTTTGGTACATTATACAATTGAATTCTACTCAGCAGTAAGAAAAAAATGATGAAATGAAACTTGTAGAAAAACAAACAGACTTGGAACAGAATGCACTCAGTGAACTCAGAATCACAGAAAGACAAACACTGTATGGTGTCACTTATCTGCATTTCCTAACTCTGTCATACCTGATAAGCAACTCAAGGTCCAGACAATAGGGATGGAAGGGTTCATGAGGAGTGGAAGGGAAGAAGGGAAAAACAAACACAAAAGTAAATCTAAAATAAGTTGGCACCACAGAAACCTTTATTCTTGGAGACAGTTTAAAAGACATATCTCTCAAAAGGACTAAGGGGGAGCACCTTAAAAGTAGGGTCCTAGAGAAGGTGGGATGATGCCTAAGCTTAAAAGAAAATATTTTTTTCTGTCTCTGGCCTGTAGCTCCCAGTTCCTGAGATTGGTTGCTACCCACATTGAGTGTTGATCTGAGAGACCAATGAGGTCCCCAAATCAAGACAGCTTTTTGTCAAAGCACTTGATTACCAGCCCGAGGCAAAAGCTAAGTCCCTATTGCTAAAGACAGCATATGCTGCTGACACAGAGCATAGAGACCTGGCTAGAATTCAGAAAGCCAGTCCCCAGATAGCCTGCACAGTGCTGGAAAGAGTTATATAAGCTACTGGGGAAAGTGGCCAACAACAGTCTGAGAGACCAGAGGTGTAAGCTACTCAGAAGCAAACACCCTGACAGGATATAAAACCAGTGTAATAGTGACACACAGTCCCAGTTGGCATGCCATATCTTTCTGATTAGCTTAGAGATCTTCTCACTGTAAAGAAACTCAAATCTGGAATTGGGAATCAGATCAGAATCCTATGGAGACAAAGATTATGCTCTCCAGTGTCAAGGTCTCACTCATCTTTTGCTAAAAGAGGGGTTACATACATCAAATTCTCCCTAAATTAATACTGCTTAGCCCATTTAAAATATGCTGACTTCACTCTCCAAACTTTAGAGAATCTGTAATTCTTTTTCAGAAGGTAGTGAGACCCGATGAGATAAACTTCCCCTCACACTTCAGCCAAGCCATAGCTGAAACCACACAGGAATTAGAGAGATGAGCAAGAGTGCTGCTTCCATGCTGAACCTAATAATCAGCACCAGGGTGTAGGAGACAAACCCTGAACATATTCAATCCCTACCAAAGTAGAGATCCAGAGATTCCTAAGAGCTCATAACTGAAGTAGACTTAAAACTCACCCACCACAGCTCACAAATTTTGCAGAAGAGAGGGCAGAAAGATTGTAGGAGCCACAGATTGAGACATCATGCCCAGAGGTATTTCCTGCCCCCAAAATAACTGACTGCTGCTCCCACAAGGCATAATCCACAACCCCATAAGGAATACCTGCAACCCCACCGAGGAGCATCCCCAGTGGAATGGGGACATGATGTATCCATATGAAATATGTTGTAAATAATCATCACCATCATTTAAAAATAAAAAAGTGCTGGCTTTGACAACTGGAGTCTTACTATCATAAACCAAGGAGCTTCTGCATCCCCTGTAGACTAGGGCAAGAAAAGATTCATCTCTACAATACTAGGATACAGTATGGTACTGACAGGGTCCTGATTTCAGCTTAGCAATTCTGATTTTGTTCTCTTGCCCTCCAGAAATGTGAGAGAATAAATTTCTGTTATTTTAAGACACTAAGCTTGAGGAGATTTGTTACATCAGCTAGACTAAGGATGCCAGGATAACAATATGACATTCTCACACTAGTGTTATATCTATCACTGGGGCCCACAACTTGGTGGTTTAAGTGACAAAACATGTTACCCCCCCCCAGTCTGTGTCAAGAACATGTGTACAGCTGAGATGCATGACTTGGCCTCACAGTGTCTCACAAGGCTGTATTGAAGTGTAGGATGGACCTATGTTCTCCTCCTGAAGTTGGAACAAGAAAAGATTAAACAGAGGGGTGGAGAGGTTGCTCAGTGGTTAAAGACACTAACTTGTCAAGCCTGACAACCTGGGTTTGATTCCCCAGTATGCATATAGAAACAGATTCACAAAATGGAACATGCATCTGGACTTTGTTTACAGTGTCAATAGGCCATGGTATGCCTGTTCTCTCTCATTCTCTCTCTCCTTGCAAATAAATAATAAAAACCTTTTCATAAAAACAAAAAAAGAAAACAGCATAATAAAGTTCATTATATCGAACAGTAATTAAAAATCTAAAAAGTGCTGGGCATGGTGGTGCATGCCTTTAATCCCAGGATCCTCATGAGTTCGAGGCCACCCTGAGACTAGTGAATTCCAGGTCACCCTGGACTAGAGTGAGACCCTACCTCAAAACCCCCCAGAAAAGAAAAATATCTAAAAAGTGAGTAAATAAATAAAAAATGAAAACAGTTACAAAGCTTTCTAGGTATCACAGCAAACTAGATAGGCTGAAGAGCCACTGTACAGAATACCTAAAAAGTACTAGGTATGTATGAAATGTTTCTCCATGAAAACTCTATGCAGATTTAAATATTACTCAAATATGAAGTATTTAATACATATATGTTTCTAAGTAATTAATATTCAGGATTCACAAAAATATGTATGAGGTACTAAACATAACTATATATAGATATATAAAAGACATTCCATAACAAAACCCAATTTCTGAAAAGAAACATAGGCAGGTGAATGTGGTTTCAAACAACTAAAATCCAAATACTTGGGTGGCTGAGGCACAATTAGAGTTAGTGGCCAGATGGGTCTACATGGCAAGGTCCTGTCTCAGAAAACAAAGCAAACAAATAATACAAGTAACTTGGACAAAAATACTTGAAATTTTAATTAGATATGGTCAATTAACTTAATAATGAGAGAAATAAAATATCAAGCTATAAAGAGATATCAGATTATCAACAATGATAAAGGACTGACATAGTATGGAGGAAGCTAAACAGGACCTTTGGGATGTAATTTTAAAAATGTGTATATGGTATAAAATGACAAAATGATAAAATTTTGCCTCTAGAAATATACCTTATAGGAATGAGCTTTTAGAGTATGTCTGTTACAGAATATGTCAAGAGTGGCCAACATACCTAAGAATCCATTATCAGAAAATACATACATAGATTGTGGCACGTTCAAACAGCAAAATGGTAGGTAGCAGTAAAAACAAAATTGAATCTAGAAAAGCCACAAACATCAAAGAGGATTAGCTCCAAATCTAATACTGTGTGAAAAAAAATAAAGCTGCAGGAAAAAAAAAAAAAAACTATAGCTTTTTCCATATGGCAAAAGGTTGAAATCAATTAATAATTTTAAGGATGTATGATAAGATCAAACACAAAGAAATTTAGGATAACAGTTACCTCTAGGAGGCAGGATAGGAAATTTAATTAAGGACATTTTCAAAAGTATAATATATAGTGTATTTCAAACTGAATAACAGAGTGTAAGGGTCTTTATATTAATATAGGTTAACATATGCATTTACATTCTGTGTGCTTATCATGTACATTTTACACAAATGCAAATTTATTTTATTGTATTTGTGGTTTTTCAAGGTTTTTCAAGGTTTTTCCTAGTCCAGGCTGACCTGAAATTTACTCTGTATTCTCAGGGTGGCCTCGAACTCATGGTGATCCTCTTACCTCTGCTTCCTGAGTGCTATGATTAAAGGCATGTGCCACCATGCCCAGCTCACAAATGCAAATTTAAAGAATCATATTTCTAGTCATTTCTGAAATATCTAGCAAATATTTATTTACTTGTAAAATTATTAAAACATTTAAATTTTGACTGATTTCTATTTAATTGCTAGCTTTCTAAAATAAGGTTAATTTATATAGTTACTTTGATAAATTTTCTTAGTAGACATTGGTGTCCCTTTTGGAGAATATCTTCCTCTTCTTTCCATCAGAATCTAGAAGAAAACTAAAATGTTAGTAATTCCCAAGTATTAATAATAGTATCTCTTCACCTATATATATATATATATATCCAATAAATATAATTCATTTTGCAGCACTGTTCCTTTATATTTACTTTTATTTAACAAAAAGAATTCCACAAAGAAAACTGTGTTTGAACAATAATATGAAATATAAATTTGTTTAGAAGAAAGAAACCAATGGATATTTGCTACAAAAAATTAATTATTGACAAAAAGAAAAGGCTTCAGGTAATCATAGTACATGTAGTTGCAAAAAGACAAGATATTAAAGCACTTTGGGATTTTATTCTGTTATACTTTTTTGAGTTTTTAATTTGGATATTAGTTATATGATTTTACATTTAAAAATATAATTAAAGTTAGGCTGAAGAGATAGCTTAGTGGTTAAGACACTTGTCTGCAAAGCCTAAGTACATGTTTGACTCACCAGATCCCATGTAATCCAGATGCACAAGGTAATGTGTGTGCAGGGTTGCACATGTACACAAGGTGGTGCACGCATCTGGAGTCCACTTACAGTCGCTAAAGGCTCTGGTGTGTCAATTCAAAAAAAAAAAAAAAAAAGACCAGTCTGTTGGGTTTGACTCAAACAAATATATAATTAAAGTTTGGAGGAATACATTGTCTATAGAGTATTCAATTAAGTTTTTTTAATTTTAATTTTTATTTTTATTTTAGGGAGCACTCAGGGACTCAGCCACTGCAACTGAACTCCAGATGCTTGTGCCACCTAGTGGGCATGTGTGATTGTGCCTCACTTTATGTGCACTAGCTTACGTGCCATCTGGAGAGAACGTAAGTCCTTACACTTTGCAGTCAAACACTTTAACCCCTAAGCTATCTCTCCAACCACCCCCCCCATTAAAATATTTATTTACTTACTTGAGAAAAAGGCAGAGAGAGAGAGAGAGAGAGACAGAGAGAGAGAGAATGAGAGAGAATGAATGAGCATACCAAGGCCTGCAGCCACTGTAAACCAACTCCAGACACATTTGTCACCTTGTGCATCTGGCTTATGTGGGTCCTGGGGAATTGAACCTGGGTCCTTTGAATTTGCAGGCAAGCACTTTAACAACTAAGCCATCCCTCCAGCCTGCAATTAAGTGTTTTTTTTTTTATTCTTGCCCTTGAAAGGGAATGTTCATATTGGCTATATTACAAAAAGTTCAGTGATGATATGACAGACAAGCTGCTCAACCACCACCCATGTTGTGGTGAAGTTACAAGATGTCTACTTTTATTTATTTATTTATTTTGCAATTGTTCAATTTTGCTTTTTTAAAAGTTATATGTTTATTTTTATTAGTTATGTACACAGTGTGTATACTGTCATGTTGATACCATCGGCAGCCTCTTCCCTGTCCTCCCCCCTCTGCAAGGACCACCCTTGTTGGAGAATATGGGTTGTGCAGTGTGGGGTTAGCCATTAGTTATGGTAAGAGGCAATGTCTCTGTGCATAATGACCCGAAGTGTGGCTCTAACATTCTTTCTGCTCCGTCTTCCACAAATTTTCCTCAGCCATGTGGGGTTCATTTTAGGTCTCCTTCAGTGATGAAGTTTTGGAAGGCTCTGTGTCTCTGGATATCTGATTTGGTAGAACTTGAGTGTTCTGTCTATCTCCTTCACCCTTGTGCTGGTATCATGTTCACCAAGAAAGCAGCATTCTTGCTCATTTCCCCAATTACCTTAGCTTCATCTGGGGCCCTGTTGAGGTGTGATGGGGTAGTTCTCTCCTTAGGATCTGCATCCATCTGAAAAAGAGAAGCAAATTTTCCAATGGAGAGTGAAGTTAACACCAGATTAATGGGATAACCATTGCTAGTTTAGAGAGAATTTAACAGGTATAGGCCCTCTTGAAGTCCACAATTGATGGGAGCTTGATTATATAGAGCGGGCTCATTTTTGGATATGGTTCTGACTTGTTTCCCAACCCCAGCTATGGGTTCCATGCCAGTGAGCAGATCAGTTAGCTAAATCAAGAGGAGTTGGTTTCCCAACATGGCTGTGTGTCACTATTGTACTTGTGTGAGCATGGGAGGTCTTTCCATTTTCTCAAGTCCTCCTCTATTTTTTTTTTTTTTGAGTGTTTTTATGTTTTCATTGTAAAGGTCTTTCTCACATCCTTGGTCAGTGTAATTCCAAGGTATTTTGTTGTTGTTGGTTTGGTTGCTATTGAAAATGGGACAGTGTCACTTATTTCTTTCTCTGTATCTTTGTCTTTTGCATATAGAGAGGCTACTGATTTTTGTGCATTGATTTTGTGTCCTGCTATTTACTGAAGGTATTAATCACCTCCAAGAGTTTTGACATGGAGGTTCTCCAGTTCTCTTATGTATACAATCATGTCATCTGCAAATAGAGCTAACTTAACTTAGTTCTTTCTCCTGTCTTATTGCATGAGCTAGGACTTCTAATACTATGTTGAAGAGCAGAAGTGAGAGTGGACACCTCAGTCTTGTTCCTGATCTCAATGGGAATTCCTCCAGTCTTTCCATTAAGTACTATTTGGCCTTTAGGAGCTTTATATATAGCCTTTATTATGTTGAGATATAAAACATCCATGCCAATTCTCTCCAATGTTTTGATCATGAAGTGGTGTTGTATTTTGTCAAAGGCCTTTTCAGCATTTATCGAAATGATCATGTGATTTTTGTGTTTAAGCTTATTTATGTGGTGTATTCCATTGATGGATTTCTGTATGGTGAATCACCCCTGTGTTCCTGGAATGAAGCCTACTCGATCAAGGTTTGCTTTTGAAGTGTTGCTGAGTTCAGTTTGCAAGGATTTTGTTCAGGATCTTTGCATCTAAGCTCATCAGGAAAATAGGCTTATAGTTTTCTTTTCTTGTGGCATCTCTTCCTGGTTTGGTATTAGGGGGATACTAGCTTCATAGAAGTTGGGGAACTTTCCCTCTTCTCTGATTGAGTGGCACAGTTTGAGAAAAATTGGTTTTAGTTCTTCTATGAAGGTTTGATAAAATTCAGCTGAGAAGCCATCTGGTCCTGGACTCTTCTTTTTGGGAGGTCTCTGATTACCTTTTCAATCTCAACAAGTATGAGAGTTTGTTTAGGAGATTAATCTGCTCTGAGTTTAGCTTTTGCAGATGGCATTTGTCCAGGAATTCATCCATTTCCAGTGTTGCAGAGTAGAGGTTTTTGAAGTAGGTCCTGATGATTTTCCAATTTTCACTTATGTCTGTTGTGACCTCTCCTTTTTAATTTCTAATTTTGTTAACTTGAAGTGTCTCTCTCTCTCTCTCTTTTTTTTTTTTTTTGCTTGATCAAATTGGTCAGGGGTTTGTTAGTCTAGCTTATTTTTGCAAAGAACCAGCTCTTTGTTTCATAAATTTTCTTAAATGTTTTCTTAGTTGCCAATTCATTAATTTTTGCTATGACCTTAATTATTTCCTTTCATCTGCAGCTTTTAGGGTTGGACATTTCTTCTTTTCCAGTGCCTTTGGGTGGATGGTTATGTTTCTGATTTGGGATCTCTCCATCTTTGTTATGAAGGCATTTAGTGCTATGAATTTTCCCCTGAGGATCACCTTCATTGTGTACCATAAGTTTTGGTACAATGTGTTCTCACTGTCATTCATTTCTAGAAATTTTTCAATTTCATTTTTAATTCATCCACTACCAATTTATTGTTTAAAAGTGTATTGTTCAGTTTCCAGGAGCCAATGGGGTTGTTGGTGCACCTTTTGTTGTTCATTTCTAGCAATACAATATTGTGATTTCATATCATGCAGGAAATTATATCAATCTTCCTAAATATACAGAGGCAGGCTTTATGGCCCAGTATATGATCTATTTTACAGAAGGGTCTGTTGCAGTCTGGTTGGCATTGCTGGTAGAAATCACCCAACCAAGAGTAGTTTGTGGGGAAAAGAGGTTCATTTTGGCTTGCAGGCTTGAGAGGAAGCTCCAGAAGAGCAGGAGAAAATGATGGTATGAGCAGAAGGTGAAAAACAGGAACAGGAGAGCGTGCCAAACACCGGCATGGGGAAACTGGCTATAACACCCATAAGCCCGCCCCCCAACAGTACACTCCCTACAGGAGGTATTAATCCCCAAATCTTCATGAGCTGGGAACCTAGCATTCAGAACACTTAAGGTTATAGGGGACATGACTCAAACCACCACATTCCACCCCTGGCCCCCATAAACTGATAACCATACATGATGTAAAATATAATTCACTCATCTAACTTTAAAATTCCCCATAGTTTTTATCAAATCCAATGATGTCCTTATATCCCCATATTCCAAGATCTTTTAACTGAGCCGTAATACCAAAAAATAACCTCAAAAACCCCATAATGTTACAGACTAAACATTCACACTGCAGAAGCTGGTATTGGGCATAGCAAAGAAACATTCAGCCAATACAAGATTTAAAACAACCAGGCTAAACATCAAACTCTGTAGCTTCAATTCCAACAACTCTAGCCAGCGACAAATCTCCAAGTCCAATAATTCTAACTAGAAACAACTCTCTGGCATTCCAATCGCCTCCACCCCCCGCCAGCTAGGCTACTCAGAGTCCTGGAAAACCTCATCAGGGCTGGCAGCTTTCCAACCATCTGGTGGTCCTGGTATCTCCACTGGGTCTCCACTGCAATCCACGGTTCATACTCATGGCCCCGTGGGGTCTCCATGTAGGCAACCAGCAAATGTGCTTCACACTGCCCATGGCCATTTCCAAAACACAAGACCATGTTGCAAATTCAATGACCCTCTCTTTCAGGGTATGTGACTGCATGGTCAGGTGCCCCAAAGTGGGGGATGGTGGCAAGTGGGCTGGCATTTCTGAGCCTGGAGGTGGAGCAAATCTGGCCTGCCTGGGTCCGCAAGGGGTGGGGGGCAGCAGCCAGTGAGATGGCATTCCTGAGCCTGGAGGTGCAGGTAGAGCTATACTGGCCTGCTGGGGTCCATGCACAGGGGTGGGGGCAGTGGCAAGTAGGATGGAGTTCCTGAGCCTGGAGGCATGGGTGGAGCTATGTTGGCTTGCTGCCTTGGGTCTGGACATGGGATGGGGGGCAGCGGGGAATTGGGATGGTGTTCCTATGCCTGGAGATGTGTGAGTGGAGCTATGCTGTCCTGTTGGCTTGGGTATGGGCACACAGTTGGGGGACGGCGGTGAGTGGGATGGTGTTGGCATGCATTGCGGTGAGTGGGAGGCATTCGCATGCGTGATGGCATTGATGGCATTCCTGTGTGCAGGTCCCCTTGCCTGTGGGAAGTGCAGGAGGAACCTGTGGCAGGAACTATGGCTAGGATGGCTGCTTGAGAAGATTGGCAGACTGGTGGGCTACCCGAGAGCATGGGAATCAGCCAATTCCCTTTTCTGTTGCCCCCTCCACACCCTTCCATTAGAGGTCTATTAGAGTCTGCTCCCCCCCAGAAGACCCAATGAATGCTTAATGTCTTGCCTTTCCTTCCCTGGAAGGTGTGGCACAGCTAGGTGGATGCCATCTGGACCAGAAATCCCCTGCTTTTATTTTTATTTAGTACTCTCTAATATAAGTGAATGTCCCTTAGATAAAAATTTAGATAAATTTTAACTATAAGTTGGGTCATTATGCACAGAGACATTGTCTCTCCCCCAAAACTGAAGGCTATCCCCACAATGCAACACCCACAATCTGCAGGGGGTGGGGGGAGAATGAGAGAGAGAAGGCTAACAATGGTACTATCATGGCTGTATACACACTATATACATAACTTACAAAAAAGTTTTAAGAAGAATGTATATAGTGATGACATTGGAGTTTATAAGTTCACTCAGTGAATGAGGTTAAGGTTAGTGTAGCAGGCTAGTACTCTCCACTTTTTATGCCTCTCTAGTACCTAAAGCTCAGCATTTCTCATCTGTGTTTTAGAACTCTTCGGGTTCACAATACATCATATTTTCTAAGCTCTTGGTTACTCCATAAGAACTCTCCAGAGCTCTGAAGTTGAATTATTTTTCTGTAGAGACACAATGTTCTAAAGACAAATTCAAGACTGTATCTGGGAGAAGTGCTTCTATTTTTTTTTCCACAGCATTTGTGAGGTACAGAAGTTTCTTCGAGGTAATGAAGTCTCTGAATCTAAAGCAACTTCTTTTTGGCTTTCAGTCTGCTTGACGTGAGAACATACCCAGTTGGATGCTAACTTATCTCTGAAGGTGTATGTGTCTGTATATTCTTGCTTCTCATGCTTTTCCTCATGATAAGCTTCATTCCTATGAAAGCCTACATTTTGAGAGTTGGTTCTATCTGCTGTTTTCCTCTCTCCTTCACAGCTAGTATATATTTATATACTATATATATTATATATAGTATATATAGCATATCTTGGTGACAGTTACACTTCACTGCAGAGTCCTTTGGGTGTCACTTAGCTATTTATTTTTAAAACCAAAATGTTTCCTAATTTTCAGGAAATTAAAGGATAAGCAATTGGGTTTTGTTGTTGTTTGAGTTCCTATCATTTATTAACTTTTGATGAGAATGTGGCTAAAATTCTGAGATTTTGTTTATGGCTTACTATGTGACTTTTATTTATGTGGCCTTCGAGATATATTTTACTCGCTATGTATTCTCTACTGGAAGGACATAGGGTTATAGATAAATAAGGCGTAAGAGAATGTCTCTAGCTGTTAACCAAACCTGATTCCCTTTTCTCTTGGACATATAACTTGTTTACATTTCAAAGTATCTCTTGAAGCAGACCTGGGAAATTTAATACCTGGTCATGGATAGCAGTACTGCATACAACTGTCAATCTTTTCTTCTCATTGTGATATACTTTAAATTGTTTAAAGCCTGAATCTTGACACTTAATATGAAAGTTCAATACAGACTGCATCATCCCTTAGAGTTTGTAAGTGAAAGTTTACTTTTTTACTTTGAAAATATTTATCAGTATGCTATCAATACTCCCTTAATTTTCAAAAAATTTATTAACAATTTTTATATATGTGCAAAGTGTATTTTGATCATAGTTCCCTCCCATCACTCTCTCTTGCCCCCACTCACCCATATCCCTTCCACTAAATTTCTCTTTCCCTGAACCTATTTCCTCTAATAGCTTTTTAAAAAGTTTATTTTCAAAAAGAAGTAATGGGTGCACTAAGGTGTCTTGATGCTGCAAACAAATTCCAGACACATGAGCCACTTTGTGTATCTGGCTTTATGTAGGTACTACAAGCAAGTGCCTTAATCACTGAGCAGTCTCTCAAGCCTCTCTTCTAATATCTTGATATATTTATTTTTGCTTTCATTTGTAATTCATGATGACATGTTGATAAGCACAATATTGCATAGGTAATAATAGCTGCTGCAGGGTCATGAAGTCAAGGGTCACCTTGTATCTAGAATACAATATTCCAAAACACTCCTCCCCATCCCCGGCTCTTAGATTCTTTCTGCCACCTCTTCCACAATGTTCTGTGGGCCTTTGTGAATGTGACAGAGATGTTTCATTTAACACTGAGCATTTAACTGTTACTTCTTTGCAACACATTCATGCACTCAACTCTTCCCCAGTACTCACTTCCAATCAGGGGGCAAGTGGTTATCCTGTAACAGTCCCACCACTAGTGCACTGATGGACTCATCTTCTCTGACAGGCCAGTCTCTCCAGCACCCACTAGATATTCTGATGTCCTACTACTCACATATCTGCTATCTCCTCCCCTTAACCTAACCTTCATTATAGCACCTTTCTTGCTTTCTGGCTTGTACTACTTACTGTTACTCCAGCTTACATACAAATCTAAAAAATTTAATGCTAGGATCCACATGAGAAGAGAACATATGGTATTTGTCTTTCTGAATCTGGTCCAACGATTTTCCTACAAATTTCATAAATGTATTTTTCTTTAGCCAAATAAAGCTCTATTGTGGTTATATACTACACCTTCATTATTCACTCATCAGTTGATGGACATCTAGACTGATTTCATTTCCTAGCTATTGTAAATAAGCAGTAATAGATTTAGATGAGCAGGCATCCCTATAGTATAGAATTCTCAGTGTAGATGCCCATGAGAGGTATCTCTGGATCACAAAGTAGTTCTATTTTTAACTTTTTAAGGAACCTGCACACTTTATTTTTAGTGGCACCAATTTATACTCACACCAACAGTGAATAAGGGTCTTTCACCACTCCCTTGCCAGTGCTTGTTTTAATTTGCCTTTCCCTGGTAGCTAAAGATGTTGAACATTTTTAAAGGTAGGTAATGTTCATTTGTAATTCTTCTTTTGAGAATTCTGGGTTTTTTGTGTGGGAGGGTCAATGTAGGGTCTCTCTCTCACTCTGGCCCAGGCTGACCTGAAATTCACTATGTAGTCTCAGGGTAGTCCCAAACTCATGGTGATCCTCCTGCCTCTGCTTCCCGAGTGCTGGGATTAAAGGCATGCACCTCCACGCCTGGCTTTCTCTATTCACTTCTATGGTCCCTTTTGTTTTTGATGTGGTTGTTTGCTTTTTGTGTTACTTTAATTTTTAAGTACTTTATATATTCCAGACATATCAGTGGCTAAGATTTTCTACCACTCTGCATGTTGCCTCCTAACTTAGCAGTTTTCTTTGATGTCTCACAGTGTTGTTTCATAAAATCCCATTCATTGTTTGCCCTATTACCTGAGTTACTAGGGTCTATTTAGAAGATCTTTTCCTCTACATGTATCTTGAAGTGGTCTCTACATTTTTCCCTAGTAAACTTATGGTTTCAGCTATTACATGAAAATCTTTGAACCATATGGAGTTAATTTTTATTGATAGTAGGAGATAAGGGTCCAAATTTAGTCTTCTATAGTAGATATCCAGTTTTTCCGGCACTATTTGCTAAAAAGGAAGGGTAGGGGGAGGGCTAATCAAAATCTAAGAGAGTATGAATAAATCATATAGAAACCTATTTTTTTAGACAATGATACATCCAAAAGTCGTAGATTGTTACTAGACAATTTTTAGTGCCAGGGATAGGATATCTTCCAGTGAGTTGTTGGCTGGGAGGTCCCTGATGCCCCCAAAACATTTTAGGCCATTGCTGAGGCTCTTATTTCCCACAACGCATAGATGGTAAGACCCTATTGCTGAAGACTCCATATGACTGGACTGCAAGGTCACTGAGAAATCTTGCTGGAGCTGAGCTGAAAACCTCCTCCCTGTAGACCAGCTTACAGAAAGCTGGAAAAACCTATGCTGTCATCAGTGGAGATAAACAACAGTTGATGCTGCAAGCTGTAAATTGGACAAGCCAGGCCAAATGAGATAATGGGTGCAATAGTGGCATGTCTGTTATCAAGGAATCCAAATGCTCTCTAATTGGACTGGAGGCCTGCTTCATGGAAGGGAACACATACCTGATACTGAGGGAAGTCATGAGCCCTAGGGCTGTAACACCTGCTGTGTCTGACTAACTGTATGTATTAAGCTCACCAAATTGCCCAGTAAGTACTTTTCTTAATGTTCATATCCATACATTAATCTCACTTTTGGTTAGAGAAGCTTCTCTTTTCAGATGGTGGTGACTCAAAAGGCACTACAGTGCTAAAAAGGAAAGAGCAGTGCTCAGCACTGAAACATCTCTATAACACCTTCCAAGGCACAAGGTCTATTGCAGAAGAGGTGGCAGGAAGAATGAAAAGAGCCAAAGGAAGGACAGGACTTCTTATGGTGATCTCTTCCAGACACACAATGGCCTGGACATCCATGACCTCACAGTTCCTAGCACTAGCTATGCAAGACCAGTATAATAAGAGGAAAAAATAATGACATCAAAATAAAAGAGAGACTGATGAGGATGGAGTTGTGAAGAATGAGGGGGTAGAAAATTATGGTTTATTGTCTATAATTATACAAGTTGCCAATATTTTTTAAAATTTTATTGTTAAGTAAAACCTTGGTATGGACATATCATATGTTAATACCATCATTCCCTCTTCCCTGCTCCCACTACACTGAGGACCCTCCTTAGTGGGATTGCAGATATTACCTGTTGTAGGTTATGAGTTGTGAGGGCAGCAGTCTGTGATTGTGAGGAGAGCAATTTCTCTGGATATTCCCTCCCACCCTGTGGTACTTACATTCTTTCCACCCTCTTATGCAAACTTTTGTGAGCCTTGGTGAGTGTACATTAAGTCTGCTTTGGTGTTACGCTATCAGCAGCTTCTGGATTTCTGCTTTGGTACATTTTGAGTATTCGCAGTGTGTTTCCACCACCCTAGTGCAGGTTGTCAGGCTTGCAGTGGAAACAGCACACTTGCTCTTCTCACCAGTTCATCTGTTTCTCCTTGGCCCTAGCTGCTGTGCACGGAGTGCTTCATCTCCTGCCTGGGAGTCAGCTAGCTATTCTTGTCTTGTTGATGGACTATGGTTGTCCTCGGTTTTCCCTGCTTTCTGATTTCACCCACAGAGCTCTAGCATGGGTGTGCGTATACCATCTTGATCAGAAGTCTCCATATATTTCATCTTTAAAGGTGTCACATATTTTTCTCATGCTACTTTCATGTGCTTTTTTAACTTCACATTGGTTCTGATTAGTTGAACCAATTCCTCTTCTTTGTATCAAAACTAGATATTCTGTCTTCCACTTGATTTATTTTTTTTTTCCTTTCATTTTTTAAGGCAGGGTTTCCCTCTAGCTCAGACTGACCTGGCATTAACTATGTAGTCTCAGGGTGGCCTTGAACTCACTGTGATCCTCCTACTCTGCTTTCCAAGTGCTTGGCTTAAAGGTATGTACCACCAAGCCTAGCTCTCTTGGTATATTCTATTGGTGATGTTTTCCCTGGATCTTTTAATACATGTAATGTCCTGGTTTTGCTTTTCTTCAGGATTTCTATCTCTTTATTCAGTTCCATTTTCATGTCCTGGTTATACCTCCTTGTTCGTCTAGCTGTTTCCTCTGGAAATTTACTCAGGATTTCATTTATGCATTTATTCCTGGCTTGAATTCTTTGTACATTTTTATGTCATTCTTTTATGTTGTTTATCTGGTAGTTCTTGTGGGTGTCTACTGCAATAGAATTGGTATTTCTTGGAGGACACATACTAGGTTGATGTTATACTAAGACTTACCAATCTGGAGATAGTGTGTTGATCTGGTCTTTTCATCATATCTTTGCTAAGTGAGTACTTGAAATGGTGTTTGTTATTTCCTTATGTTCACTCTTCTATGCTCAGCTTTGTGGTGCTTCAAGTTCTGCTGTGAAGGTATGTCAAGCTGTCTCAATTCAGTTGCCACTTTACACTTGGGTCTCCCCGTACGTGGGAAATCACTGATGCCCTTCTCATTGTGGTGTGTCGAAGGAGTGCTACTAAAAGAAATCTAGATGCTGAAACACTGCAAGTCCTAGCCCCTATGACTGGTTTGCTGTGTCTATATGGTTAAGATGATTCCCAAGGACGTAATGAGTCCTGGAAGTGCACACTCAACCCAATCACAATGTTAGGTTGTGTGCACTCCCTTGGGGTGAGGAGAAGACCCAGGCAAATCCTGATCAGATCTGGATTACAGTGATGGGTTGTGTAGGTATGGACCAGGTAGTAGATAAAAGAAGAGCATTTACTCCCATCAGTCTTACCTTATAATGTCGTGGCAACTGTTTAGGATACAATTCTTCCAAACAAGTATCATCCCTAGGTTTATATATACAACAGGAATAAAGTTTGCTTTAGTCTTTCTGAAAATTATTATTCTAAATTATGACTTTTAAAACTTAGATTTAAATTTAGAATTATATGGGAAAACTTTTTAAAATGAAGATTCATAAACGTCATGCCAAGGTTACCACTTCTTATATATGGTCAAATTCTGTATTTTAACATAACCACCTCAGTACTTTGGAGCTTCATCCAAGTAGTCTGAGAATCAGTTTTTGTTGTTGAGAAAGGGTCCTATGAAGTTAAGGCTTGTCTTGAACTCACTGTGTACCTAAAATTGATCTTGAACTTCTGATCATCCTGCTTCTATCTCCCAAGTGCTTCAACTATAGGCATATACCACTAGGCCTGCTTGTTTGTTTGTTCCTTTTGTGGGAGGCTTTCATGTAGCCTATGCTAGCCTTACCAGGCTAAACTTGCCTGGTACTTGCTATGCAGCTAATGCTGGCCTTGAATTCTTCATCCTTTTGCCACTACCTACCAAGTGCTAGCATTACAGGCATGAGCCACCACTCTTAGCCAGAATTCAGGTTTTAAATCACTTTCATTAAGCAGATTTTAAAACTCAAGATTGAACATAAAAATTTCACTAATAAATTCAGATATTTAGAGAAAATGAATTATTTAATTTTAGAAATGAGTTGTGAATTTTAGTTTAATGTGTATCACTTAATTTTAATTTATATATGTCAATTCCATAAAAATGACATGTACACATTCTTTCCATCAACAGATATTTAAACATTTCCATAAGAACAAAAAAAAAATCACAGAGATTTGGCTAAGTTCCAGTTATTACCAAGACAGGTAAGACTATTAAAAAAATATTAGCTAGCCGGGCGTGGTGGCACACGCCTTTAATCCCAGCACTTGGGAGGCAGAGGTAGGAAGATCGCGTGAGTTTGAGGCCACCCTGAGACTCCATAGTGAATTCCAGGTCAGCCTGGGCTAGACTGAGACCCCACCTTGAAAATCTAAGAAGCATATATATGTACATATATATTAGCTAAATAAAGTCTCCTTAATTATAATTACAGGTGATTATATAGAAGAGCCAGTATGGTAGCATCAAAACTCTTAAGTGATAAATTAAGAATTTAACAACAATGGATTCAATTAAAAATCTAAGGCACAAAACATTTGTAGACCAAAAAAAACCCCAAAAAACTTCTACTAGTATATGACTGTTTTCACATAGAGAAAAATGTACCAACAATGAGGTAGAGAGCATAATCCTGAACTCAGGTTGAAAGGTAAATGTCAAGCAGGAGAATGCTATGTTCCCAGAGAACACGTAATCCCATAAACTATGGCTGTCCCTTCTTATCCCACTGACATACGAATTCTCATACGATCTGTTCTGCTTCTATACTAAACAATAGCAATCCTGCATGGGCTCTAAAGTGAAACACTGTACTTTTCATGTAAGTAAACATTCCTGTATCTACCACCAATCTATTTCTCGCTATATAAAAGTTACCATGCATAGAACACATTGGATAGATAAACTTCATATGTATTTAATAGTAATATTCAGATATGAAGGTACACATGGGGTTAGAAAATATGATCATCATTCTCTGAATGAGGGTAATATTATTCTTTTAAAAATATTTTATTTATTATTTACTTAGAAGCAGAGAGGATAATATTTATTGACTGTAAAAACAGGTAAGGCTTAAGACTATGTAGTGCATCAGACCCCAACAAGAATATGTATTTTGGAGGGCTGGAGGGATGGCTTAGCAGTTAAGGCACTTATCTGTGAAGGCTAAAGACCCAGGTTTGATTCCCCAGTGCCCGTGTAAGCCAGATGCACAAGGTGGCACATGCATCTGGAGTTTGTCTGCAGTGGCTAGAGGCCCTGGTGTGCCTATTCTATCTGCCTCTTTATCTCTCTCAAGTAAATAAATACATAAAATATTTTTGCAAAGACTATATGTATTTTTAAAACATGGAAAAAGTGAACACCCTTGTCTTGTTCCCAATTTTAATGGAGATGCTAGGAGTTCCCCTGCCCCAGTTACTATAATGTTGGCTATAGTTTTGTCATAAATAGCCTTTATTTTGTGCTATGCTCCTTCTATTCCCAGTTTCTTCAGGACTTTTATCATGAAGAAATATTGGATTTTCTTGGATGCCTTTTTTGCATCTGTTGAGATGATCATGTGACTTTTTATTCTCCTATTTCATTTATATGGAGTATTACATTAATTGCCTTGCAAATGGTGAACCATCACTGCATCTCTGGAATGGAACCCACTTGATTAGTGAGTGATCTTTTTATTAAAAAGTCCATTTAATTTCCATTATTTCAACCATCTACATATATAACATATGAGATCTTAATTTATATGCCCTATATTTATATAAAATACTTACATACAGTTCACTGTGCATTCCTGGGGATTTTTCTTTATTGCTTTGTCTTGGCTATTATTTTCAAGTTTTCCTTCAAAAGTAAAATCATGTACTGAATTAAAATATTTGTATCATCTACTTTCATTTTCAATTCAAAGCACATCAACAGGATGTCTACAGAGCAAAATCAGTGGTCCACAATGCCATATAATAAAAATGTACTCTAAGTTGATTTCATGTGCCTCCATAGACATACATGTAAATGTATATGCTGTATAGTTATTCCTTAGGATCTGGGGATTAGTTCCAGGATCTTTCCTCATTACACCCCTATTCCACAGAGACCAAAATTCACTGAAACTTGACTCTCTTACATAAATAACTGAATATATGCATAAAATACACACACATTTTAGACCCTTTTAGCCCTGGATTACTTAAAATATCTAAGTAAAAAGTTTGTACATGTTCAGCAAAGACTTTTTAAAGTTTCAATCCATAGTTAGTTCAATCTACAGATGGGAAATGTCTGGACATGGATATACATACATACATACATAAATATATGTATGTGTATGTATATATACACACATATATACATACATACACATACATACATATATACATATGAAATATACTAATATATATTAAAACTAAAAACAAAAATAAATTATTACAGTGTTCATATATGCCACCAACCTTTCTTTCCACAACTGTTGTTATTTCATTATTGTTGTACTCTCTTTGATAGCTCTTGTTTAGTTGACACTTTTCTGGATAACTTGTAAAGACAGAGTTACTAAAACCTGATTCTCGAACTGTAAAAATGCTCCTGTTGCATCCATCAGCAGAATGGTTTTCATCAGAATAAAGTGTATAACTATTTCCAGAACTATTAGAACCACACTTACCAAACATTTTCTTTCTTCTTTGTTGATCCACATTTAATAAATTAATCATATTTTCACTAACAAAAGAGTCATGATTTTTTGGATGGCTCACATCATCAAGAAAATCAGAAAATTCTTTTCCATTATGCTCCCAAATATGTTGTAAGGATGGTTTTCCAATAAAGAAGCCTAATTGTTGTTCATGCAGCCTTCCATCATCTTCCGCCATAATTACAGCAGGTCTTTTAGTAATAAAATCACCATTTTCTGAACTATGGGATAGATACAAACATACTTAGTAGAAAAGGCTTGATCATTTTAATTTATAAATACTAACTTTAAAGTTAAAATTTTAGAGAATCTATTGAAGAGTTACAAATATTTGCCTGAATTTTATTTTCAATATTTAAACAAATAATATTGTTCTGGGTATAAATTTGTCTAATGTATTCTTCTAATGACAAAGCATGAAAATAACTTATATTCAATTTTGTATTTCAGCATGAAAAATTAGTGCACAGTTCTAGTTATTGTTTCATTAGCAAAGCAAAAAATATGACCAAACAACACTGTGTTTTCTATAGCAAATCTAGCAAACTTGGTCTACCACTGCAAATACCTGCTGCTCCCTAAAACCAGAGAAAGATATTTTGAAGACTGTGGAGAAAAGTTAGGCATGCAATAACATTCAATCAAAGAACTATAAAGACATTATTATAGACATATTTCAATTTAATAAGGATTTTAAAAAAATAGCTAGAAAGTTCACAAAAAATAAAATATGGATGCTGTATTTACATAAGTAATAACATCAAGATATAAAGTGAATGAGATAAAAATTATTTAGATGAAATAGGAAATATGCATGTACATTTCTGAGGTAGATATGACAATTCTAAGTCCAAATTGTATATAACATGGTATGACACCTCCAAATCTGTGGCCAAAATTAGCCATTTCATTCTTATAATTTGATTATCTTGGGAATGATGTGACAGTAACAGAAAGTTGGCACAGGCTGGGAGAGTAACACATTCTTGAAGAAATAATTGCTAAAAGTAATCCAAATTTGATCCAAAGAAATAAAGACAATGCAACACTGAGGAAGTGGGTACAAGAGGATTAGCAGCTCAAGATCACCATCAGTTAACAATGAGCTTGAGGCCAGCCTGGGTAACATAAGACCCTGTGCCAAAAAATGTAGAGATAAAAAAAGGAGACAGTACAACTGATACCATGGGTATATAATGATCAATTAGAGATGGTTATGAAAGTAATATACTAAAGCATTTTTTTGTTTTGCTTTTTTGAGGTAGGGTTTCACGCTAACCCAGCCAGACTGACTGACCTGGAATTCACTATGTAGACTCAGGCTGTCCGTGAACTCATGGCAATCCTTCTATCTCTGCCTGCTAAGTACTGGGATTAAAGGTGTGCACCACCACATCCATCTTACTAAAGTAATTTTAAAAACATAACAAATAGGTAAACTCTTAGACACTTGTGAACTACTAACAATAAACCATGAGAACATATAAAATATAAATAGAACAACAGCAAGTAATTAATCAATAATTAAAAGTATCTCAACCAAGAGATTAGAACCAGAAGGTTTCAAGCTGATCCTTTTAAAGGAATTAACAATTATTCTTACCAAACTACTTCAAAATGACAAAGAGGGTAGTAATTTTCAAACTTGACCTGTAACACTGGCATTGCTTTGCTGACAAATGAGAAAGGACATTAGAAACCTATGGACCAAAATCCTTAATGAACACAGAAGCAGTATTTCTCAACAAAATACCAGCAAAGTAAATTCAACAGCAGATCAAAAAGTCATACATCATGATCTGGTTGTCCTCATCACCAACAAACAACAGGATGGCTCAACATATGCAAGTCAATGAAGGTATATAATCATATACTGAATGAAAGATTAAAAACCATAAGATCATCTCCATAGATACAGAGAAAACCATTATATAGAAGGATCAACCTCAACATAATAAAGGCTACCTATGACAAACTTAGAGCCCACATCATACTGAATGAGAAAAAGCTGAGAATGTCTCCTCAGAGATCTAGAACAGGACAAGGTGTCCACTCTCAATGCTGTTATTCAAACAAATATTAGAAATTTTATCAAGAACAATTAAACAAGAGAAAAATCATAAAAGGTATATAAAAAGAACAAGTCACATAATCACTGTTGAAAGATAATATGATTCTAACATATATGGAAAACCATCAAGATCCTGCCAAAAGACTAACAGAATGGATAACAATAATTCAGTGACATAGTATAAAGTTGAAAAATATATCAAATGAGGTAACCCAGGAGCAGAAACTCAAGTATCACGTGTTCCCTCTCATATGAGGAGCCTATCTTAGAATTTTTACATATATGTGTTTATGTAGGAATGAGCCTGTATAGATGCCCAGAAACTAGAAAGAAGCCAATGGGAAGGGAAACAATGAGATACCATCAAATGACAGATATAACTGCTATTATAAAAACTGTAACAAAAAAATGCGGATTGTAATGTAGAAAAACAAAATTCTTACATATTGTGTATAGAAATGTGAGTTAAAATCAGTATAGCCATTACTATGGCTGTTACCACCTCAACAACTGAAAAATATATGTACCATATGATCTAGTTAACTCAATCCTATGTATATCTCCAAAAGAAATGAAATCAACATACCTGCACACCCATGTTTCTTGCAGCACTATTCCCAACAGCTAAGATATAGAATCAGCCTGAGTTCCCCTCAACAGATAAATGCACAAAGAAGTGTGATACGTGTGTATGACACACATACTCACATGCACACACATATACATATATGGTGTCATTCAACCATAAACAAGAATGAAGCCCTGCTGATTGTAGAAAATATGGATGACAGTAAGTGAAATGAAATGACTCAGATACAAGGTACATACAATTTCTCTCATATATGAATACTAATAAAACTAAAATAGAATAGTACATTGGAAAGATTGGGAAGTGCTTGAGGTGTGAGGAACTGAAGCTGGGAATGATGACATTCCTTTAATTCTAACACTTGCGAGGCTGAGGTAGAAGGATAGTTGTTAGTTCAAGGTCACCTTGGGCTACAGACTGAGCTCTAGGTCTCCTAAACTATAATAAAACCCAGCTTCAAAAAACAAAACAAACAAATTGGAGTTGGTGTTTATATATACATTCATTTATAGAAATATCACAGTGAAGCCTTTTAATATGTATAATGTTGATTTTAAAGACCAGGTTAAGCTAATTTAATGGTGCATTTCACTAATAGTGCTTTTATAGAAATATCACTTATAGGGCTGGAGAGATGGCTTAGCAGTTAAGCGCTTGCCTGTGAAGCCTAAGGACCCTGGTTCGAGGCTCGGTTCCCCAGGTCCCACGTTAGCCAGATGCACAAGGGGGCGCACGCGTCTGGAGTTCGTCTGCAGAGGCGGGAAGCCCTGCCTCACCCATTCTCTCTCTCTCCCTCTATCTGTCTTTTTCTCTGTGTCTGTCTCTCTCAAATAAATAAATTTAAAAAAAAAGAAATATCACTTATATTCCCAAATATATCTCTTAAAAATCAAGTAACTAAGATTTCAGAATTATTTTATTTCTTTCATCATCTTTGCTTACTTGCCTCTTTGTTCTCTCAAACAATGTTCCAAAGTGTGCTACTTTAAATGATGAACTTAAAACATCTTGACTTTGATTTAATTTGGAAACTAAGGGATCAGAACAGTTACCATTACTGAGCTGAAAAAAAGATAGAAGAAAATGTCAAAATAGTAAATGTACATGTAAACAACTTATTTACCAAAAGTGTTAAGTGAAATATATAGATAGATATAGATATAGATATACATATACATATACATATACACACACATACATACATACATACATACATACATACATACATACATACGTGTGTACATGATTCCAAAGTAATTTTAATCCTTGTTGAAAATAAAATATAGTATCTAACAATAAAATCAATGTTACTATTTGAATATTTGCTATAACAATGACATTCATGCTATGATGAGGTATTTTCTCAAGCTATTAAATAACATTATAAAAACAAAACAAACACTTAGGACATCATTATCTTGAGTAACGAAAGTCAAATTTCTTTAAAATAAATAATAGTTTCTTCAATAAAAAAGTTGTATTTCAGTTCTTTCATTCACTAAGTAACTAAGTAACTGTAGACTTCTACTTTAATTTTTCTGAATATCAGTATCATTCATTGTAAAATGGTTCTTGTGTGTAGAAAGTGTTATGAAGCTAGTAGAACTCATTTGTCATTGTGGAATATACCATTGAAGATTGACTACTTATACTAGTCTAACACCAATCTACCCAGTGATAACACTATGAAGTTGTAATATATTTCATTTTATAACCCATGAAACATATAAATGAGAATTTCAAAGACCATTAATTACATAAATGGGGGGGAAACAGGGTCAAAAGGAAGAAGTTGAATGTTTAGGTGGTTGTCAGGGACAGCTGGTACAAGGGTTCAACAAAATACCTGTCTCAGAGAGTGTCAGTTTCAGAGGTGTAAATACTAAATCAACAGTGAAGTAAGAAAGGAACATACAAACCAAAACACAAGGAAGGTAGGAAATAATTCAAATTCTTCTAGAAATCTCTCTAAATAATCTATCTAACATTTCTCTAATAGTTCATAGTATGTGTGGTACTTTGAATACATGGCACCCAATAGATTCACTGCTTTATTAGTTTATAGTTTACATCTGCAGCCACCTGGCTAGAGGCAGTGTCACTGGCTGATCTTAAGGTGTGGTGGTGGGTTTGAGATTTCAATCTAAAGATATGCAAAGTGTGCCTAGCTGGAATTCCTGAAGTGTGCTGTGCTGTGTGACTTTTGGCTTTTGCTTCTCTTTCTGTGTTTGGTGTTTTGAAAGCAGGCCAGCTTCTTCTGCCATTATGGAACTTCCCCTGGATCTGTAAGCTTCAATAAATCCCTTCCTCCATAACTGTGCCTTGTCTGGAAGTTCATCTCAGCAAACCTGAAACTGTCTGCTATAGTATGGCACTATGACTTGGAGAAGGACATTAACCTCTATTGTCAGTCTCCTGCCATATAGGGTATAACATTTACTTATATGTCTATAGATAACCTGTAAATATAATGCGCCTAGGCCAGAATGCAATTGTGTAGTTTTATGTGTTTCATTTTAGGTCCTACAAACTACTTACAGAATAAGATTTGGTTTTTTTGAGGCAACCCCAACAGACTGGCCTTTTAAATGCAACAGTGAGAGTGAGAGCAACAGAGAGAGAGAGAGAGAGAGAGTGTGTGTGTGTGTGTGTGTGAGAGAGAGAGAGAGAGAGAGAATTGGTGCACCAGTGCCTCCAGCCATAGCAGTTGAGCTCCAGACGCATGTGCCACCTTGTGCACATGTGCAAACTTGCACGCTTGTGTCATTTTATGCATCTGGCTTACCTGGGACCTGGACAGTGGAATATGGATCACTAGGCTTATTAGCAGGCAAGTGCTTTAAGTGCTAATCCATCTCTCCATCCCAAATAAGGAGTTTTAAGGTGATCTAGAAAGCAAGATCTGGGGGCTGGAAAGAGGGCTCAGCAATCAAAGGTGCTTGCCATGGGTTTAATTTACAAGCAACCCACATAAGCCAACCACCAAAAACAAAACAAAACAACCCCGGTGCACCCATATATGAATGTATAAATACAAGAATGTACAAATACACAAAGTTCAAAGCAAGATTTTGCCTTACTATGATATCAAGGAGACAAAGGAGACAGTATTTTGCTGTTTATATCATGGTTACCATATTATGTATATTAATTTCAATGACATGTCAAGACATCATCCACAAAGATTATAAACAGCAACTACTATAAAACACCCTAGTTTCCAACTATCAATAATTTTCTAAAAGAATGATGATTTCTAAATTTTTTAAACATTACAGTTGTTGGAATTATAATCTTCTATAGTACAGAGATGTAAATTTTAGTTTAAGAGAAATCATTATCCCTTTGATTTATTTCCTTATTTAAATTATAATCTGAAATCTCCTTTTTGAAATTATGTAAATATAATATAATATATAAATATATAATATAATATAATATAATATAATACAATATAATAACATAAGAGAGCTAGTGAGTAAAATTTACCTGTTCATTTTGCTGTTGTTCATATTCAAATTTTGGAAACCCTGGTGTTATTCTGATTGTGAAATTTTGTTTTGGTATATATCCATTACAAGGTAATTCTGAAGAACACAGTGGAGGATACTGGCAGTTTTCTCTTCTGTTCAACTGAGGTCCAAATGTTCTATATGCATTCCTGTCTTGTAATGACTATAGGGAAAAATGATAAAAACAATTTAAAATACAAAAACTAGAATTAAAAGTAGTAAAGTAAAATAAAGAAAAGGCAACAAGCTGCAAAAGAAAAAGTCATAAGAAGAGTAAGCTCTCAGCAACTCACGGGATTAACTGAGAGGAAAGAGGTTATCAACCAAGATTTCACATGGGAGCTCTTTTCTTCAGCCTTTCCTATCTCTGCTCAAGCTCCATTTCTACCTGTCATCCTCTAATGACAGCCCATCTAAGTCTCCATAACTCACAATCCAGGTAACAGGATTTCCAAGGGTTACTACTATCACTGTTATTCACTGTATTTCAGATCAAGCTTCACTAAGACAAATAAAGGGAGAGAAAGAAGCAATCATTGACACTGCACATTAAACAAAGTTTTAAGCTTTAATCACAATCTAGCATCTTCTAGTTCATTATAATTTTATTTGCTGAAAACAACTTACTCTTTGAAAGAAAAATTATCTAGACATCAAGGTGAATTCTAAACATGAGACTTTGATATGAATAATCCTTCACTCAGTTTGGAAAGAGAAAATGGATCAATAGTCATATGAACCTGAAGAACCCCTAAATGAATGACTGCTCCTTTGCAGCTCTCACCAGCAAGCTGATCCTCATGCCTAGATCAGAGAGGCACTCCTAACACTACAGTTCCAAAGCCATCGTTACCAACAGGCAGACCCATGTGCAGCATGCAGAGAACCACTGTTCCAAAGGGGTCGTTACCAGCAAGAAGACCACATGCACAGCACACCCAGTTACTCAGCACAGCAGCATTGTACCAAAGGGATTTTCATGAGGAAGCAGGCCCACATACACAGCACAAGCAAACATTCACAGCATCACTGTTCCAAAGGAGTCTTTGTCAGAAGTCAACAAAAATATTCTGTAGGGATAGGAAAGCTGTCAAAAGATTGTAAAATGGGGTTGAAGAGACTGCTTAGTGGTTATGCTGCTTACCTGCAATTCCTAAGGACCCAGATTTGATTCCAAGTAAAGCCACATGTACAAAGTGGCTTATGCATCTGGTTGTTTACAGTAGCTAGAGGCTCTGGCATGCCCATATACTCTCTCTCTTTTATATATATATGTATATATATATATGTGTGTGTGTGTGTGTGTGTGTGTGTATGTATATGTATATATAAAATATATATACACACACATATATATACATATATATACACACACATACATATATATAATGTATATGCATATATATATATGAAATAGCTTTTTTAGTATTGTAAAAATTTTAATGGATAACTAATTTTCCCAGTATTCAAGATTTAACTCATTCAGTGGATGTCATAATTGTCAAACAAGTGATAAAAATTTTCAATCTCACCTGAACTACTTCAGGTTCTTCCTTGCTATCTAATTTTTGAAAAGGTATACTAAAGAAAACAGAAAAAATATAGTTAAAATACATTAACAATAAGATCAAATATATATTTAAAATTGATAGTACATATTACTGAGTTTTATAAAAATTTATATTAAACTAGAATAGGCATATTATGAAACAGAAAGTCAAAGCATGTATACAGAATACCTAGGCCAAATGATAAACATTTTAGTGCTTTATAATATCCTTAGACAAACAGGAAACTGGAGCTTGAAAGTAAGCCCCTTCTAAATTTTCCAGTGAATAAAAATGTAGATAATAATCACCTAATAATATAAATTCTAACTAAAACTTACTTGTTTTCTATATCATCAATGCAGAGTTTAGAAGGTATACAATGAGGAGACATTGGAAGTTCTAAATTGTGATTTCGTACAGGGATTTTTAAGTCTCTGTTCATATTCACATGGGTTGGTCTTTTCACAGTTTCTATAATAAAAATGTTAAACAATAACTTAAAAGTAAAACCTTTGAAAAACACTGTGTGCTATATCATGTTTATTAAATGTGCATAAGAAATTCTTCTAAAGCCTATTTTATAGAGTCATTAAAACAGAATAAACTACCATATATAATTTAAAACATTTTTCTTCTGTAGGTACTGCTCAAGAAAGGGTCCTAAAAATTCATCTCTCATCTTCTTTACGATTTTCCTGATCCAGACTATACTAGATACTATGCTATGTATCCTCATAGCACTATGTTTCCTCTCTTATTATAGTACTCCGCATACTTTATTATACTGGGTTAACTTTACCTCCCACTCACTAGATGTTAAACTTTACAGAAGCAGGACTGGTTTCTCCTTATCAAAGTTAACTCACTGGTTTGTTTGTTCAAACACTTTGACCTACTTTCTTTTTCCTACTTTTGTACCTAGCCTAATTATACTGATTTACTAGGGAGTTTCTATCTTCCTATAAAACCCTCCCTTTCTGGGCAAAATAACTGGTTTAGAGACAGCCACTGGAACAACTATGAAGGAACAACAGAAGCCTACCCCTCTGGAGTGAGTGAATCGATACTGCTGTGTGGGACACTAGTAGCACAAAGTACCATCCTTCTTGTGGAATGTAAAGTTTTTTAAATGACAAAATCCACCTACAGTCTTTCTCTGGTGTCAGAAATAGGAGAAGTGAACTAAAATATTAGTTTATTAAGGCCAGGTTTTAAGCTTTCATGATGAAGACAATTGAGAGAATAAAGGTAATTTCCTAAGGGAGAAAGAACCTTAGTATTCAAGTCTCTGATCCAAGATACCTCTGAGACCCTTTGCATCATTGCTCTTCCCCTGAATTAAATGAGTGAATATATTTCTTTTTGGATTTCTATCTTTAGCAGCCATGAGTCTTGATTAATAAAGGTTTGCTTTACACTTTATTCCAATTCTTAAAGAGAACTTATAGTAGGTACTCAATAAACATATGTTGAATAAATACCTGAAAATATTGTACTTTGTCATTTAAGAAAGCTGCAGAAGAAGGGAGATCACTTTCAACCTACCTTCTTCAAAGGTCACAGAACTTAAAAAATTTTCTGATCTTTCCCCAAAAGGTAATAAAACCTTCACTTAGGAGGTACCTGTCTTTCAAGTACAGAGTCCCGAGTACCTGAAGAACACATTCTTTTATTGTTGTTGTTGTTGTTGACTATTGCAAAGCTGAGGATCAATCCCAGAACCTTCTGCATGCAAGGCAAGGGTTACCAATGAGCTACATCTATTCTCAGCCATGACTTGCTTATCTCTGAAGCCACAGGATCACAGAGAAGATGCTAAGCAGGCCCACAAAAGTTCTTATGTTGTCACCATTGGGTCATACTTTTTTTAAAAAGTCCAATCATACGTGCACACAGATATTCATGTCTTCATCATACCTAGCACAAAGACACACAGGTTTACCCATTTCTTTGGGTTTCCATATCATTAAGAGGGCCCTCATGTTAAAAAACAAAAACAAACACTTGTTAAATATATACCTTTCTATTGTTAATCTCTCTTATTATTAAAGCCTCAGTTATAATAGATGAAAACATATTTTCCTCTTCTACAAAGGACATAAAGGTTCATATCATAATTAAAGACTATTTTATTCTAAAACTACATAAATAATTATTTGCTACTTCTAAAATTGTCACTAGCTGTATGGTTTGATTCAGGTGCCCCCCCCATAAACTTAGGTGTTCTAAATGCCATGACCAAGCTGATGGCAATTTGGGAATTAAACCCTCTTGGAGGCAGTATATTGTTTGGGATAGAGTTATAGGTGTTATAGTCAGATTCCTCTTGCCAGTTTTTGGCACTCCTTCCTGTTGCTGTTGGCCATGCCATCATTATCCCATGCCATCATGGAGCTTTCCCTTGAGTCTGTAAGTCAAAATTAACCCTTTTTTCCCCACAAGCTGCTCTTGGGACAGGTGATTTCTGCCAGCAATATGAACCAGACTACAACATTAGCTAACAGAAGAAAAAAAAAAACTGGTAAAAGTAAATGAAGAGGTACTAATATTCCCATCAACATCTATTGCTTCCTAATGACCTCTTATTTTTAAGTTTTCACATTGAGTTTTTTTTTTTAAGATTTAAATATCAGGAGCCAGGGATATATCCCAGTGGGTAAGAGAGCTTGTCTTGTAAATATGAGAGCATGAGGGAGCCAGACTTGATGAATTCAATACCCCAGCACCACATAAGCAGCTGGGCATGCACTCATATGCCTGTAACCACAGGCTTGTGGGTACTGGAGATTACAGAAGGAGAACTGCTGGGGCTTCCTGGTCACAACTCCAGGTTCAGTGAGAGACTCTGCCTTAAGGTAACAAGCAAATCTATGAAACAGCAATACAGAAAAGATAATGTTCTCTGGCCTCCCTATGCAAACAATTGTATATCTGCATAAAAATGCATATACCATAGACAAACATACACACACCAAAAATCAAATATCAGACAAATGCACCCATAAGAGAAGGAAAAGATACTTTTTATTTAGCTGAAGAATCAAAGTGCATGAGAAATGAACTTTATTAAACTTTATTTTTAAAGCAGAAGACTCCTATCATTAACATCCTAGAAACATGTAAGTAATAATTCAGGTTACATGATAAGAAATTAATCACTAATAAAATATATTTTCAGTTATTTCTTCCAAACCAATTCCCTAAGTTATACATGAACACATTTGTTATCACCTGCTCCCCAGTGAAATTCTGGTGACTCTCTGCCTGGAATGAATAATATCATAACTGCCATAGTTGCAAAGTAAGTTAAATGAAAAAGGTAATTTTATATGACACATATACAACCTAAAAATAAAAGTAAATGGACTAAGCAACAAACAATCTTAAGGAGATAATAATTAGGCTTCTAATTTAAGACAGAAGCCAGGTTTTAACATTAATTTTAGAAATGTTTTGGAATCTAAAAATTCAAATTAATTAAAAGGCTAAGTGTTATTAAAATAAAAATCAAATCAAAATGCTTTTGAAAGACTTACCAAGTGTTTTCTTCTTACAAGATATTTGATTTACCATATAGAGGTTAAGAAGGTCTAAACTGACAGTGGAATTTTTGACAGGTGATAAAACTCCCATTAATTTCATTTTTGATCTTAACTTGTTCCTTTCAAAGTATTCCTAAAATAATTAACAATTTACAATATTAATTTATAACCTAGAACTTCAAGGCAAAATCATAAATAATAAAAACAAGTCACTGCTAGTGTCATTAATTTCATGTTTTTATTTTTGTGTTACCACCTTTATATGTTTACATATAAACATGTTTACATATAAGTTAAAATCAATCATACTAGTTTACAGCCTGCTTAAGACATTAAATTTCATATATTTTACAATGTTTCTCTTTTTAAACATATCCTTTAATGCAGAGAAAGAAACACAATTCCAATTAATTAATTAATTAATGTGTTATCCATGCCTCCATGTCTGCTAAACATTGAAAAAAAAAAAAAAACTTACCAAGGGAGGCCCATGAGGCCCCTAAAACAAAGCCATTACCAAAGCACTTGGTTACCCAAAATATCTAAGTGGGAAGACCGTACAGCGGAAGACACCATAGGCTGTAGTCACAGACATTGAGAAATCACAATGGAACTAACTACAAAGGAAGCCAGTGCCCTGATGGCTAGTGCTCATAGTGCTGCAAAGTGCTATGCAAGCTGCTAGAGGATAATAGTCACCAATAGCATGAATAAGCAGGGGGTCATCAAACTAAAAATTCAACCAACCAGATAAGATGTACACACCTGTGCATTAGTGGCATACAGGCTATGGGGGTAATCAATTGCTCTCTGACTAGATACGAGGCCAACTCAGTAGAAAGAAATTAATATCTGGTATTGAGAACCAAGTCAGAAGCCTATGGATAGGAAGGTCATAGTCTGTAGAAGGAAGCTTCCACTATTCTTTAGTTAACATGTTTAGGTATATCCATCAAAAAGTCTTTTAAGATGGGTGTAGTGGCACACACCTCTAATTCCAGTACTTGAGAAGTAGAGGTAAGAGTATCTCTGTGAATTCAAGGCCAGTCTGAGAATACATAGTGAATTCTAGGCCAACATGGGCTAAAGTAAGACCTTACCTCAAAAAAAACCTTTTATTTATTTATTTGTTTGAGAGGAAGAGGAAGAGAGAGAGAGAGAGAATGGGCATGTCAGGGACTCTAGCCACTACAAATGACCTCTAGACTCATGTGCCCCCTTGTGCATATGGTTTACATGGATCCAGGGGAAATTGAACCAGGGTCCTTAGGCTTCACAGGCAAATGCCTTAACCGCTAAGCTATTCCCCAGCCCCCCAAAAGCCTTTTAAATGACAGCTTATCCTCTTTGACCAATGCTGCTCTCACTCTTGGTTGGAGAATATAATTTTTTTAATGTTTTGTTTATTTTTATTTATTTATTTGAAAGTGATAGAGAGAGAGAGGCGGACACAGAGAGAGAATGGGTGCACCAGGGCATCCAGCCACTGCAAACGAACTCCAGACGCGTGTGCCCCCTTGTGCATCTGGCTAACATGGGTCCTGGGCAATCAAGCCTCAAAGCAGGATCCTTAGGCTTCACAGGCAAGCGCTTAACCACTAAGCCATCTCTCCAGCCCTGGAGAATATAACTTTTAAAGATGGAGATGAATACCAGTGAGACTCAAATCCATGAGTATGACAAGAAAAGAAAACCAAATGCTTAGCATGAGATGAGTCATCTCTCTCACATAGAGCCCAGGGGACATTATAGAAGAAGTGGTGGAATAAACATGAGTCCTGCTCTCACTGCTAGCCTGAGAATCTCCACTAGGAAAATGGAGGTAAACAGTCATCAAAGCAGAAAATCAGAGAGAGCTCAACACTACATGAGACTTATAACATGCCTGCCAAGAGAACATTAAAGAAGAGGGGACAGAAGTATTTTGAGAGACACAAGGTGGGAAGAAGTATCCTAAGGCATTGTTCCTCCAATAAGAACTAACTAGTGCATTCATGACCCTAGAGTGATTACCAATAACCCCACTGAGGTGGGCCTTTAGTGGAATGAGGGTGGGAAAGAGGGAACATAAGAATATAACCCAAGATGGGTGTGTTGGCACATGCCTTTAATCCCAGCACTCGGGAGGCAGAGGTAGGGGGATTGGAGTGACTGACGATACCCTGAGGCTACACAGTGAATTCCAGGTCAGCCTGGGCTACAGTGAGACCCAAAAAAAGACAGATAGACAGACAGAAAGAAAGAAAGAAAAGATGAACATAACCTGATGGTTCACAATCAATTTATAAAAATGGTTTAAACCACTAACAGTTGCAAAATTTGAATAGGCTATTAGGATATGATAGAAGGGTGAGGAGACCTGACTGGATAAAGTAAGGCACTGAGGGTGTAGTCTTTTGAATCAGATGTCCAAATATAAACTCATGTGTTTTGAATGCTTGTTTCCAGCTGATGGCAATTTTGGAAGTGAGTCTTGATGGAGGAGGTTATGTTGTTGAGGTTGGGCTTAGGGGTACTATAGCTATTGTCTTCTTGCTAGAGTAGCTCATTTGATGGAGTTCTGCTCACACTCTTCTGCTGTCATTTCTACATGACATAACAAGGCAGTGAAGTACAGTCTCTGCTCATGCCATGCTTTCCCCTCACCATCATGAAGCTTCCCCTTGAGACTGTAAGCCAAAATAAAAACTTTCCTCCAACAACAAGAAAAAAGACATACATAATTATCATTCTTGTTCAGTTTGTGTTTTCTTCTTGGCTGTATGAATATAATTATTCTTTATCTTCATTTTAAGTTATGAAAATGAGCTTTATTACTGTATTTTAATACATGTCATTATACTTGATTCTGATTTGTTCCCTGCCTCCAGTACTGTTCATCACATCCCTCCCCCATAGTCCTCTAATTGTTTCCTTTCATTCCCCCAGATAGAACTCACTTCTGATTCCATTGCCCTTTCCTCCTCCTGTCCTTTAAGACTTATTCCTCTCTTGTGATTCCCCTTCTAGTTTTATGACCTAAAGGAATACACATAAATTCACATAGACACACATATATGCATATAATTTTAAATTTAGGGTCCACACATAAAAGAAAGCATATGGTATTTGTGTTCTTGATAAAGGCTAAAATAACCTAATGATATCCAATTCCATCCATTTTCCAAAAAGTATCATCATTACAGTTAAAGTAAATATTATTTTTAAAACTGAGATTAGAAACAGTAGGAAATCAAAGTAACAAGATTTGTATCTTGGATGAAACATCAAAGTTAATGAGGTAAGAGGAAAGGCAGGGCTCTGGAAAAAACAACAGACAAGCTCTGGGTGTCTTATACAAAGCTCCTCTCAGAAAACATACAATGGTACTGTTGCACTTTCATGTGTTCTAGGATCTACTTGCAAGAAACTAAATTATGAGTAAGATTACTTCTGATAAAGCTTCCTATTCCAGAATTAGATCACTTTAGACTGCCTCAAAGACCAGGAGTTAAGATATGAGGTAACATAGGAAAACCAGTTACATATTGGTAACTGTCTGCTATTGATAAAAATGTCTCTTTGTAGTTAAACAGCTTGAGGCTACAGTTAGATTGCTCCCACTACATCAGAGTCTAAGGCAACTGGACATTTGTCCACACATGTACAGTAACAAATGGTTTGTATCTTCAAAATACATGATATCATTATAGTATCACTGGCAGTGTAGTTTTTCATATCCCTCCTCCTTAATGGAGAACTGGAAAGGAAATATCTTAAAAGGAAGATCCTGTCTACAATAATTTAGGAAACAAAAAGATCATGTTACCTCATGAATATGCCACCAACCTCATAAATATTCATAAAATTTTTCTAAACAACCAAGAAAACAAAATCCTCTAAGAGTTCCCTCATTACTCCTTGCCTTGGAGCAGTCCACTTCCATCTCTCTTTGGGGTACTTGCTTTGCTCAGTCTTGCTTCTGTTGATTTGTTAAATAAACTGCTTCTCAAACTACCTCTGTCTCTTGAGTAAACTTGTTTTTTTCAAGAATACTAGAGAGACTCCCAGTCCCCAACATCCACAACATTTACATTTCATTTTTCTTTATGGCTGAATAAAATTCCATGTCTGTAGGTACATTTTATTTATCCATTCTTCTGTTGATGGATAGTCATCTAGGCTGGTTCCATTCACTAGCTATTGTGAATGGGGCATGAATAAACACAGATGTGCAACTATATTTGTACTATGCTGACTTAAGAATTTCTTTGAGTAAATACCCAGGAGTGGTATGCCTGAATCCTATAGTAGTTCTATTTTTAGTGTTTTGTTTTCCAGAAACCTCTATACTGATTTCCAAAGTGGTTGTACCAGGTTCATTAACAGTATACAAAGGTTCTTCTATCCCCACATTCTTGCAAAATTTGGTTGTCACGTTTTCTTGATGATAGCTATTCTAACTGGTATAAAATGAGTCATTTGTTTTTGGAAACAGGTTCTTACATTGTAGTTTAGGCTAATCTTGAACTCACTAAGTAGCCCACAATAACCTGGAACTCAGAGTAATACTGCTGATTCGGACTACTTAGTACTGGATTATATGGTATGCATGAGCATGCACACCTGAGATAGCATATTAAAGTAATTTTGACTGTCATTTCCCTGTGGCTAAAGACAGTGAAGATTTTTTCATGAAATAATTGAGTATTTGTATTTTCTATTGCCAACTTCCATAATTGCAGACAATATCACATGGTAATTCCATCTCCCCCCCCCCACTTTCCCCTTTGAAACTTCACTCTCCATAATATCCCCTCCCCCTCTTAATCAGTCTCTCTTTTATTTTGATGTCATCTTCTTTTCTTCTTATTATGATGGCCTTGTGTAGGTAGTGTCAGGTACTGTGAGGTCTTTGATACTCAGGACATTTTGTTTTGGGAAGATTACATTGTAAGGAGCCCTACCCTTCCTTTGACTCTTACATTCTTTCTGCCACCTCTTCCACAATGGCCCCTGAGCCTTGGAAGGTGTGACAGAGATATTTCAGTGTTGAGCACTGCTCCTCTTTCACTTCTCAGCATCATGGTACCTTCTGAGTCATCCCAAGGTCACTGCCATCTGAAAAGAGAAGGTTCTCTAACCAAAAGTGAGAGTAGCATTAAAATTTGGGTATGAACATTAAGACAAGTGCTTACTGGGCAGTTTGGTAAGCATACTATATACATTTAGCCAGACACCAGCAGACATTACACCCTTAGGGCTCATGACTGCTCCTGTTGTAGGTTTTCAGTATCAGGGCTGTATTCCCTCCCATGGAGTGGGCCTCCAACCAAATTAGAGAGTGGTTGGTTTTCCCCATAAGAAACATGCCATTATTGCACCTGTTGACTCATTTGGCCTGGTTGGCCAAATATAAGGCTTACAGTGTCCACTGTTGAGTACTTCAGTGGTGATTTCTCTCTCTCCAATTGAACTGCATGCAACAAAGCTTTTATCTTCTTTCTGTCAGCTGTTTTCACCTCAGCTCCAGCAGGATTTCTGAGTGACCTTGCAACCTAAGTATGTGCAGTCTTCAGCAAAGGGTCCTACCATCTACTCCTGGTGGGAAGCCAAGGGCCTTAGCAATGGCCTATAATGTTTTCAAGGTATCAGGGACCTCCCTGGCCAACAACATACTGGAAGGTATCCCATCCCTCGCAGTGAAAATTTTCTAGTAACAATCATGGCTTCTGAGTATTCCATTGTTCAAAAAAGTAGGTTTCCATATGACTTATTTATATCCTCTTTGATTTTGATTATCCCTTCCTCCACCTTTCCTTTACTCAATCTCTTCCCCTGACCTCAGGTAGGTATTTTTTTTTCTTTTTAAAAAAATTTATTTGTACAGAAGACACATAAGGAAGTGTGGAAGTCAGAGGAAAATTATGAGGTTTCTATGCTTCACCTCCTTTGAGGGAAATGAACTACCAGACTGCAAACAAACATCAGACTAGCTAGACCTGGAGCTTCAGATTCCATTGGCTCAGCTTCTCATTGTCATAGGCATGTTGAGATCACTGATGCATGCACCACTTTACATCCAGGTTTACATGGGTGCTGAGGAAGTGAACCTGGTCCTGCCTGTGTAGGCTTTTCAAGCATGTGCATTTTGACACAGCCATTTTATCCTTCCTTCAATTTCTTCTTTTGAGAACTGTCTATTAAGTTCATCAGCTCATTTAGTGATTGGATGATTTGGTTTGGGGGTTTTAATTTTTGCATTTATTTGTGGATTCTAGATATTTATGGATTCAGATGTCTGATATGTTGTCAGAAATTATTCTTTAATTCTTATTCAGCTGTCTCTTTACTTTGATGATCATTTCTTTTGCTGTGCAGAAGCCTTTAAATTTCATGAAATCTCACTTATTAAATCTTGTTTTTGTTTCCTGAGGTACTGGAATCCTTTCAGGAAGTCCTTGTGTATGCTGATATCTTAAAGCATCCTCCTGTTTTCATCTAGCAGTTTCAGGGTCTCAGGTCTTACATTAAAACTTCTGATCCATTTTAAATTGAATTTTATACAAAGTGAGAGATATAGATCTAATTTCATTTATTTAACATAAACTGATCAGCTATTATGTCCTTATTGTCTGACTTTTCCTAGTGAGATGTAAATGCCTATTTACCCAAGATAGGGCACTGACAACAAACCCAAGAAATAATTCCACTCAATTCCAGCTTAATGAACTAGTTAATTTGTTATGGTTACTTACTAGAATATAGATGAAGACAGAACATTACAGAAAAGGCTATCCTATCCCATCATGAGTGACAACTCACAAAAACTGTACCTCTCAAGTTCCCTGCATAGTTTCAGGCAGCTCTGCCAGCAGAAGAATCCTCTCTTCCTATAAATCGTTACTGCTTACATAACCTTGGCAAGGTGCCTGGTGAACCAATTTCTCTATGATATTTCCTTGGAAGAAGCAACTAGAAAACACTGAAGAGAAACATAATCTTTCAGAAACAAGAAATCAAATTTTAACTTGCCAATGGTCATTAAAAATCAATAAGTAGACAAAATAAATCTAGAAACCATAGTAAAGACAGTCTGAGAGAAATTTCTCTCTTTCTTAAAGCAATGGCAAACAGGTATAGAATATTATGTTATATAAGTATCAGTCAGTTTCTTAATGAAAGAACAAACTATTCCACTGGAAGCAACTTAAGGAAGAGTTTATTTTCAGCTTGATTTTAAGATAAAGCCTATCATGGAGTAGAAACCATGGCAGGAGCAGAGAACTAGTTCATTTCATCACATCAGCAGGCAGGAAGCAGAGAATGAGGAACACTAAATGCTCTGCTAGCTTTCTCATTTCTCATAGTAACTGGAACCTATCCCATGGGATGATGTTACCCACAGGGAGGGCCTCTTTACCTCAACTTATCAAACCTATAAAGTCCCTCACAGACATGACCAAAGATTTGTTTTCATGGTGTTTCTAAATCCTGTCATGCTGACAACCATACATTAACCATCATAAGTCCACCAGTTGACAATCTGGCACTCAAATATAGCACTTAAGCAATAGCTTTCCACCTCTTGGTTCCATAGGCTTATGATCATTTCATAATGCAAAATGCATTTAGTCCAACTTCAAAAGTCCTAATAGTCCCTAAGAGTTCCAACAGTGCTCAAAAGTGCAATTTAAAGTCTCATCTAAGTCTCAGGTCAAACTCTTAACAGTGAAATCATAAATTATATACTTCCAACATATGCAACATTCCCAATATAAAAGGGAAGAATGAGGGCTGGAGAGATGGCTCAGCAGTTAAGCGCTTGCCTGTGAAGCCTAAGGACCCCAGTTCGAGGCTCGATTCCCCAGGACCCACATTAGCCAGATGCACAAGGGGGCTCACGGGTCTGGAGTTCATTTGCAGTGGCTGGAAGCCCTGGTGCACCCATTCTCTATCTCTCTCCCCCTCTTTCTCTCTCTGTCTGTCGCTCTCAAATAAATAAACAAAAAAAAAAATATTAAAAGGGAAGAATGGGAGTGAGTATTGAAATACTGTACCAAAGAACAACTGAAATGCAGCAAGGTAAATATCAAATCCTGAAGCGCCACATCTAGATCTGGGAATAATGATGAAATCCTCAGAGCTAAAAAAGGCTTGGGTACCTCTACTCATCCACTGTGTTGCCTATAGCCTCTCTATAGGCTGGTTATATCCTAAGCCCACTTTTCTTGGCAAATATCCCACAATCCTGATATTTCCATTCTTGAGGTCTCCAAAGCAACTTAGGGTTCACCTTCTACACTTCCCACAGTGATTTCACAAGTTTTCTTTGCAGGAACTTTACCCTGTCTCACATCACTTAGCTTTAGTGGCTCTCTTGAACCATGATGCAATCGATGACCTCCACTCTTCCATTTTTCTACCAAAACCAGTATCAGGTGGGTAGTCCTACAAAGTTCTACTGCCAGGCTGGGATGAAGCTTTGGAACACAAATGTAGCACTTCCTATATGCTGCTGACTTTGGAGAACAGGACATTTTGCATTATAATTGGGCCTTTTCCTTTTAAAAAAATTCACATTCTTCTGGTCATGAGCATTCAATAAATTGTGTCTTGTCCTCAGGTATCTTTCCTATTGTCACAATGCAAATCAGCTGGACTAGATTTAATGGTGATAATCTCTTTAACAATTATCACCAAAGCCTCTGAAGTCCGTGTGCTTGAGAACATAAGTTTGTTTACATTTCTTTCTGCACAAAACTATTTTGAAGCTTTCTTCTTTGATTTTGCTCTTTCATTTAGATTTCAAACACAGTAACTAGAAGAATCCACACCATAGGCTTAAATTTTTTCTGCCTTAAATTTCCCCCTCTAAAACCCATTACTTTAAATTTAAATTCACTCCCATTCTCAGGACACAAGCAGAAGGCAGCCAATTACTTTGCCAGACTACCACATGAATTGCCTCTAGTCAATTCCCCAATAAGGTCCATATTCCTCTCTGAAACCACTGTCTGCATTTCTCTTGGCCGTCTGGTTTATCAGACTTCCACCAGCATGGGCCATTAAGTTCTGCTTATGGTACCATAAGCAAATTCTTTCCACAAACCAATTCCGAAAGCCTAAAAACTTTTGCTGCAAGATCACCACTTCTTGGTGCCTATTTTTTGTACCAATTATTTTTTCATTGCTTGTACAATATACCTGACCAGAATCAACATAAGGAAAGATGGGTTTACTTTTGGCTTATAGTTTCAAAGGGAAGTCTATCACACCAAGGAAAGCATGGCAGGGGCAGGAAGCCAGCTCACATCATCACATCAGCATGGAGAAAGAGGTGCGAAATGAATGCTGAATGCTCTGCTAGCTTTCTCATTTTTATATACATACTGGGAAATGAACCTGGTATCTCCCACAGTTAAAGTGAGTCCTCCAGTCTAAACTAATATAATCTACAGAATCCCTCATACATGTGACCAGAGATTTGTTTCCATGTTTATTCTAAATCCTGTCAAGTTGATAAGGTTAACTATAACAATAAATAAATTTGATTGAAAACTACTCTTTCTTGACATTATCAAGAGCAATACAAGTAAGCAATTTGGCAAAAGAATGAGGAAGGCACAGTAAGAAAGAGAAAGGAACCAGAGGGAGCAATTATCCTGCTTTCTCAATTACCACTTCATTTTCTTTAAATTTAACTATAGTTTAATTAATTAATTAACTGATTTGCAAGCAGAGATAAAGAGAAAGAGAGAGAATGGGCACAACAGGGCCTCTTCCACTGCAAATGAACTCCAGAACTTTGTGCGTCTGGATTTATGTAAGTACCAGGGACTCAAACCCAGGCTGTCAGGCTTTGTACATATATGCCTTTAACTACTGAGCCATCACTCCAATCCATATTTAACTGTTTTTGACAATAAATATTGATGTACTGTTCTCTTTCCCCTCCCTTACTTTCCTCCTTCATGTACCACTTTCTCTTTTTGTTTTTTTAGTAATAACAATGACCTAGGATTGTATATTTCTTCAAGTATAGATTCATAAAAGTTTCTTCAAGATATAATATGCTCAGCTATAAGATGTCTATAGACTAAACTCTATTCAATGATACAGTCAGTATATTTTAAATAAAGATAGGATAAGCCAGAAATGAAACATTAGAGTGTTCAGATCTGAGGTGAATCTTACAATGAGAAAGACAGCCTAAGACAATGACTTCAAGTCAGCCTGCACAGAGTAATCAAGCTATTTATAAGCATGAATAACTTTCAGTTTCAGATAGGTGAATTTTATTTTGTGGGGTTTTTTTGTTGCTGTTTTGGGTTCTTTTTCTTAGAGAACACAAGACAACACACAGAAAGAATTGGCATGCCCCAACCTCAGGCACTGCAATCAAGTTCCAGATGCTTGCTCCACTTAGTGGGCATGTGTGACCTTGCACTTGCCTCACTTTTTATGCATCTGGATTACGAGGGATCTGGAGAGAGATAGAACATGGGTGCTTAGGCTTTGCAGGCAAGAGCCTTCACAGCTAAGCCATCACTCTGGCACTATTTGTATTTTTTTGAGACAGGGTCTCACTGAACAGCATGGAGCATTCTATGAAGCCAACCTAGACTTGAACTTGCAGTGATCCTCTTGCCTTAGCTGGAATTGCAGGTGTGGCTACCATGCTAAATCTTTAGGTGGCTGTATTTATATAAATTCATATAAAGCTAACAAATATATATATATATATATATATATACCCAACATACACACACACACACACACACACACACACACACACACATTACCTTTTGCTTTCTTCTTTCTTGCTTTACTAGAACTCGGGTCCTAAAAGGGAAACAGGATAAGGTACACAATGATTAAAGAAGTCCATTTTTGCTAAGATGACTAACATTGCACTTAAAGTCTTGAAATTAAAATTTAACCATTTTCTGAAAATATGAAAAAGTAGTTACAGTACATGATGTTTCATAAAACTTTCCTACGAAACCCAAGTTTAAAGTGGAATAATATGGCACTGAAGAAAATCTAATTTTAAAAACCAAGGTAAGAAAAGAGAAAGTAAAGCATTAGAAAGGACACATCATAAAAACATTCTCATCTGATAGCAAAAGTCTATTTCAACATCTCAATTTTATTTACTTTTTATTTTATTTTTTTAAATATTTTTACTTATTTATGTGAAAGACTGACAGAGGGAGAAATAGAATGTTGCTACTGCAATCAAACTCCAGACATATGTACCACTTTGTGCATCTGTCTATATGTGGGTACTGGGGAATCAAACCTGGGGTTTACAAACATGAGCCTTTAACCACTGAGTCATTTCTATAGCCCCAACTTTTTAGAGAAAGAAAACAGAAAGAGAATGAGGTCGAGGAAAGAGAATGAATGGCATGCCAGAGTCTCCTTGCCACTACAAACAAAGTCCAGATGCATGTGTCACTTTGTACATCTGGCTATACATGGGTACCGAGTCTTTAGGTTTTGCAAACAAGAACGTATAAATGCTGAGCCATCTCACAATCTGTATTTCTTTATATTTTAGCATTATAGTGAAATCAGTAAGGAGCAAACAGAAGTTATAAATCTATGTAAGAACTAAGGAAATGTTAAGTTTGTTACTAGAGCGGTTACGTTTGGTTACATCAATTATGTGTACCTGAAAACTCAGAGCTAGGCACTATGTCCCAGAGCAGTATTCCCAGCATATTGTATACTGGCAAAGAAGGACCAGAATTTCAAGGCCATTCGATCCTACATAGTGAGTACAATGGCAGCCTGAGCTACATAAAATCTATCCCAAAAAAGACCAAAGACTGAAAAATGTAGCTCATTGGTACAGCAAATACCTAGTATGTACAAAGTCCTGGCTTTTATCCACAGTATTTCATAAGGGACACAGGGGGAAAGAAAGCTATCTTTAGCCAGGTACGGTATGCACACCTTTAGTCCTGGCACTTGGGAAGCAGGGGTAGGAGAATTCCTGTGAGTCTGAGGCTACCGTGTGACTACTTAGTGAATTCCAGGTCAGCATGGGCTAAAGCAAGACCCTACCTTGAAAAACAAAAACAAAAATAAACCAACCAAAAAAAGAAAAGCCTATCTTCTGTTTGAAGACAGTTTATGCTGCTATAATAAAATATATGCTGCATGTTGAGTAGCTGGTATTGGGGCTCAAAAAAGTATATCCCAAAGTATTCTACTTTGAAATGCTGAGTACTCTGAACTGAAGGAAAGCAGTCCTCAAAGGCTACCTCTGTGACATTATCTGCCTTCCTTTCAACTTCTATTGCTCTTCTCTCTCCCCAAAGGAGGCTTACAAATACTAGAATTACTCTTCCCCACAGCAAGCACTGAAAGTGTAACTTTTCTTCCCTAAAATCCTCCATAAAATTTAGAAATATTTTTACTTTGATATTCAATTTAAGATCTGGGCATAAAAGAAATTCTCTCCCTTTTTTATATGGATTATTAACCCTCACTCATTCTAGAAGGGGTCTTGCTTCATAACTGGGATTACAGACAAGGGGTAAGAACAATCTCAAAAGACAGACCTTCCTGGGTTTCCCTTACCAGTTTATTGCTACTAGGTCATACCCTTTGCATCCAGTCACCTTTCTATATGATTCCTCATCAAATCTAAGCATAAGAATAAAAAGTTTTCCCTGAGTCTTTTGGGTCATTTCTAAAGGCTCCTGTGTTACATAAAATTGAAAAATTATATTTATATTCTGTTATACTTTTCATAATATTTATTTTGTTATTGGTGCGTGTCAGCTGTCACTTTTATAATGAATAAGAAAATATATCATATATTTTTACATATACATTAACAACAAAAATATTTTTTCTTGGGGTCTAAAAATTTTGCTAAGTGGTTAAATGCACTTGCTCACAAAGCCTGCCAGTCTGTGTTCAATTCCCAAGCCACCCACATAAACCTGATGCAAAAGTGACACAAACCTATGGTGTTTGTTTGCAGTGGGAAGAGGTCCTACAGCATTCAAATACACACACATACACACACACTTGCAAATAATTTTTTAAAAAATAAATAAATTTCTCACAGTTCTAGGGGCTATAATTAACATTAGTCTCTATATATTTTTTTTTTTTGTATAACTGGCTTTATGTGGGTACTGGGGAACTGAACCCAGGTTGACAGGCTTTGCAAGCAAGCACTTTAAATACTGAGCCATTTCTATAGCCCCGGCTTTCCGTTTTTTTTTTTTTTAATTTTTATTAACATTTTCCATGATTATAAAATATATCCCATGGTAATTCCCTCCCTCCCCACCCCCACACTTTCCCGTTTGAAATTCCATTCTCAATCATATTACCTCCCCATTACAATCATTGTAATTACATATATACAATATCAACCTATTAAGTATCCTCCTCCCTTCCTTTCTCCACCCTTTATGTCTCCTTTTCAACTTACTGGCCTCTGCTACTAAGTATTTTCATTCTCACACAGAAGCCCAGTCATCTGTAGCTAGGATCCCCATATGAGGGAGAACATGTGGCGCTTGGCTTTCTGGGCCTGGGTTACCTGACTTAGTATAATACTTTCCAGGTCCATCCATTTTTCTGCAAATTTCCTAACTTCATTTTTCTTTACCGCTGAGTAGAACTCCATTGTATAAATGTACCACATCTTCATTATCCACTCATCTGTTGAGGGACATCTAGGCTGGTTCCATTTCCCAGCTATTATAAATTGAGCAGCAATAAACATGGTTGAGCATGTACTTCTAAGGAAATGAGATGAATCCTTTGGATATATGCCTAGGAGTGCTATAGCTGGGTCATATGGTAGATCAATCTCTAGCTGCTTTAGGAACCTCCACACTGTTTTCCACAATGGCTGGACCAGATTGCATTCCCACCAGCAGTGCAGAAGGGTTCCTTTTTTTCCACATCCCCGCCAACATTTATGATCATTTGTTTTCATGATGGTGGCCAATCTGACAGGAGTGAGATGGAATCTCAATGTAGTTTTAATCTGCATTTCCCTGATGACTAGTGACGTAGAACATTTTTTTAGGTGCTTATATGCCATTCGTATTTCTTCCTTTGAGAACTCTCTATTTAGCTCCTTAGCCCATTTTTTGATTGGCCTGTTTGATTCCTTATTAGTTAACTTTTTGAGTTCTTTGTATATCCTAGATATTAATCCTTTATCAGATATATAGCTGGCGAAGATTTTTTCCCATTCTGTAGGTTGCCTCTTTGCTTTTTTCACTGTGTCCTTTGCGGTGCAAAATCTTTGTAATTTCATTAGGTCCCAGTGGTTAATCTGTGGTTTTATTGCCTGAGCAATTGGGGTTGTATTTAGAAAGTCTTTGCCAAGACCAATATGTTGGAGGGTTTCCCCTACTTTTTCCTCTAGCAGTTTCAAAGTTTCCGGTCTGATGTTAAGGTCTTTAATCCATTTGGACTTAATTCTTGTGCATGGCGAGAGAGAAGAATCTATTTTCATCCTTCTGCAGATATTTATCCAGTTTTCAAAACACCATTTGCTGAAGAGGCTGTCTCTTCTCCAATGAGTATTTTTGGCATTTTTATCGAATATCAGGTGGCTATAGCTACTTGGGCTTACATCTGGGTCCTCTATTCTGTTCCACTGATCTACATGTCTGTTTTTGTGCCAGTACCATGCTGTTTTTGTTACTATGGCTCTGTAGTATAGGTTAAAATCAGGTATGGTGATACCACCAGCCTCTTTTTTGTTGCTCAGTATTATTTTAGATATTCGAGGTTTTTTATGATTCCAAATGAATTTTTGGATTGTTTTTTCTATTTCCATGAAGAAAGCCTTTGGAATTTTGATAGGGATTGCATTAAATGTGTAGATTGCTTTAGGTAAGATTGCCATTTTCACGATATTGATTCTTCCAAGCCAGGAACAAGGGATGTTTCTCCACTTTCTAGTGTCTTCTGCAATATCTCGCTTGAGTGTCTTAAAGTTCTCATTGTATAGATTCTTTACTTCCTTAGTTAGGTTTATTCCAAGGTATTTTATTTTTTTTGATGCAATTGTGAATGGGAGTGATTCTCTGATTTCATCCTCTGTGTGTTTGTTGTTAGCATATATGAAGGCTACTGATTTCTGTGTATTTATTTTGTATCCTGCTACATTGCTGTAGGTTTTGATTAGCTCTAACAGCTTGCTAGTAGAGTCTTTAGGGTCCTTTATGTATAGAATCATGTCATCTGCAAATAGTGATAACTTGATTTCTTCCTTTCCAATTTGTATCCCTTTTATGTGTGTCTCTTGCCTTATTGCTATGGCTAAGACTTCCAAAACTATATTAAATAGAAGTGGAGACAGTGGACACCCTTGTCTTGTTCCTGATTTTAGTGGAAAAGCTTCCAGTTTTTCCCCATTTAGTAATATGTTGGCTGTAGGCTTGTCATAAATAGCCTTTATTATATTGAGATATGTTCCTTCTATTCCCAGTCTCTGTAGGACTTTTATCATGAAGGGATGTTGGATTTTGTCAAATGCTTTCTCTGCATCTAATGAGATGATCATGTGATTTTTGTCCTTCAACCCATTTATGTAATGTATTACATTTATAGATTTGCGTATGTTGAACCATCCCTGCATCTCTGGGATAAAGCCTACTTGGTCAGGGTGAATGATCTTTTTGATATACTCTTGTATTCTGTTTGCCAATATTTTGTTGAGAATTTTTGCATCTATGTTCATGAGGGAGATTGGTCTGTAATTTTCTTTTTTTGTTCTATCTTTGCCTGGTTTTGGTATCAGGGTGATGCTGGCCTCATAGAAGGAGTTTGGTAGGATTCCTTCTTTTTCTATTTCCTGGAAAAGCTTAAGAAGCAATGGTGTTAGCTCTTCCTTCAAAGTCTGGTAAAATTCAGCAGTGAATCCATCCGGGCCTTAGTCTCTATATTTTGACGTCATCATCTTTTTCCTCCTACTATGAGGGTCCTATATAGTTAGTACCAGGCATTGTGAGATCATAGATATCCAGGCCATTTTGTGTATGGAAGATTGCATTGTAAGCACTCCTACCCTTCCTTTGGCTCTTACATTCTTCCAACCACCTCTTAAGCTTGTTTTTATCATTTATTGTCCACTATCTCTGTCCTAGTTGGCCATTTTGACTCCATGAGCACTTCTGCTCTATAAGCTTTTCAAACTTACAAAAGAACAGAAGAGAAATTGTGAAGTATCTCACCTTATAACACTGCAACATGACATTATCATTGTTCGTGCTTGAGAATCACACACATACACACAAAATAATAATTATAAAAATATTCTCATAGATTCTTAAGTTATTACAATTTTGTATTGGGTCATATTCATATCCTGAGTTACATCAACTCACATGGGTTGGACATGCCTTTAAGAGTTTATTCATCTTCGTATTTTAATCATATGTGTGTGTGTGAGAGTTTGTGTGCGTGTATGTATGTATGCATGTGGGTATTTCAGTGTATGAAGAGTACAGACTCATGAATGCTGGGCAACCGTCTGGGGGACATCCTTGGGTATTGGTCTTCACCTTCTACCTTGTTTGAAGCAGGGTCTCTTATTGTTTTCTGCTGCATTTGCCACGCTGTTGGTTGTAAGTATCTGGAGATTCTCCCATCTCCAATTTCCATCTTGCTATAGATGCTCTGAGATTAGAGACACCTGTGCCACCACGTCCTATTATATGGAGTTTGGAGATCTGAACTCAGACACTTATATTTGCACTGCAAGCACTTTATTCACTGAGCCACTTCTCCAGCTAGTTATTTGTCATCTTATAATGTGCATAAAGAAAGAAAATCTAAATATATTCTTTGTAAGTATATTAACCATGATGTTATTTCAGACTGATTTTTCCATGATCTAGGAAACAAAGCTCTCACCAAATTCAATGTGTTAGTGATCAGCTATATATGGCTTACAGAAAAATTAACTAAGAGTTTAAGACCAATTATAGTTTGACCATGGTAAGATTGGACCATAGATGTCAAAGGTCAATTCTTTAGTAGAACATTTTAGAATACTAGCACTATCTCTATCATATGGGATACAGATTTTCTGACTACATTGCTAAAATAGCAACCAATGTTTTTCAAATTTTTATTGTATGAGATGATTTCAGTCTAGGGTTTTTTTTTCCTTTGAAATGAACACTCATGTTCTTTTTTATTTCAAGATTGCAGTTCTACCATTCTTTTTTTTTAAATTTAATTTATTAGTTTTCTTTTCAGCAAATACAGGCAGTTTGGTACCATTGTGTAGGTTCATCTATGATCTATCAAACTTGCTATCAAAAAAGTAAGTGTTATCTCAATTTTCCGGGTGCTAACTTACTCTCTGTTGGAGAATCTGCTTCTCTTTTTCAGACAGATGCAGATCCTAAGGAGAGAGCTGCCCCAACATACCTCAAAAGGGGCCCAACTGAAACTGAGGACAATTGGTGAAACAAGCAAGGGTGATGTTTTCCTGTGAACTGGATACCAGCACAAAGGGGAAGGAGACCAATACAGAGAAAAATCAACTCCTACCAAATCAGAGAGCCAAAGCCTGAGAGGCCCCCAACACCTCATCACTGAAGCAGACCAAAAATGAACCCAACATGGCTCAGGGAAATTTTGCGGAAGAGGGGGTGGAAAGAATGTCAGAGTCACATGTTGGGTCATGATTTGCAGAGACATTTATCATACCAATAACTGTGGGCTAACTCCACAATGCACAACCCATTTACATCAACAAGGATTTCAGTCTAGTTTTAAAAACTCAGTTCTTCAAAATAATGTATAATTATTATTTTAAAAGGTAAATTTAAAAAGCTTAATTTCCATCCCACACCCATGCTTTTGGTAATTCATATTTCAGGCCAAAGTTTTTATAAAGTACATATATAGATTACATGAATGAATTGGCATTTGAAAAGAGTTACAAAGATACTGAATATGAAAATATTGTAGGAAAAGTATCCTATAGTGGTAAGTAAAACAGTCATATACAACATATATGTGTATATAGATACATTATATATTACATGTTATACGTTACCTGGGGTAAATGAGGTCATGAACAGGAAGAATAAAAAGTAGAAAGAAAGATAGGTGGGGACCATGCTATAAAAGTCATGTTCCTAAGAGACAAAACTCTATTTTAGACTATGGTTTCTTAAGCTTTCATGACTCATGATCGCTTTTGAACCAATAAGTTTTTAGGTGACCCCAAGATAAACAGGTATATAAATCAGATAAACAAATTACAGTTATTGATAACAAATCGCCAAGAAAATTATTTTACAAAAATTCTATTATAATTTATTGTGCATCTATATATCTTAAAATAATTATTTTCTTACATGTTATAATTATCATATATGATTTATATAATTTTACTATAAATTATTAATATAATTTGATCTATTCATAGGAACACACTACAATATATTCATTCTGGGTGGTATGAATACAGATATTGTGTTCCTTATTATTTCTAAAAAAGAAAGGAGTTAAGGGATGAAAGAAAAGGAAAGGGAGAGAAAAATAAAGACAGGCAACTGAAAAACAAATCATGCTAGTGACTGGAGATGGCTTAGTGGTTAAAGCATTTACCTGCAAAGCCAAAAGATCCTGGTTTGACTCTACAGGACCCATATAAGCCAGATGCACAAGGGGGGCATGCATCTGAAGATTGTTTGCAGTTGCTGGAGGCCCTGGTGCACCCAATCTCTTCCACTCTCTCTTTCTCTCTCACAAATAAATTATATATATACATACATACATATATACACATATATACACACACACACACATATACACATACATATACATACATATGTATATACATATACATACTTATATATGAATATATACATGTGTGTATATATATCATGATGACTACAGAAATGCATATAGGGATTTCTGACCCTTCTTATACTTTCTAATTACAGAAAAATACAGAAAAAATGCTAACGAAACACTTCTCTTAAAATAAAAGAGCTACAAATAAAAGTGATTTAAAATGCTAAAAAAATGCAAGCTTGTAAGCTTTACATGAAATTAGGCAGGGTACTAAAACTATATTAGAAGTTAAATACTATAGGCATCATAAGAATCCTTACATTATCAGACTGAAGTTGTTCTTTTATGTTTCTTTTCTTCAGTTTTTTTTTTTTTACTTTTCTGATTAGCTTCTTTTATTATAAGCCTGATGCCATGCAAAAGAAACTTGTTTCAGAATAGTAAGCAATTATAATAACAGAATGTCATGAAATTTGAAAAGATACAGAAAATTAAGTCATAGAATTAAAAATGTTATTTTATATTTTGTGTTACGCTGAAATTAATATTAGCTCAAAACATAGAAATTAACCTAACTAGCTAATAGGCTTATTAAGATTCAAGACAGTCTCTAGCCTAGAAAAAGTTACTTACATTGGCTTTCTACAAAACTAAAGCAGGTCATCCTGTGTTACAAATAGCAACGATAAAATGTTAAGATGTTGTAGCTTTTAACTACATCTTTTAAACAACTAAAAAGTTTGGAAAGTAAATTACTTAGAAAACAAAGATACTGAAGAAGAAAACTATAAAACCAATAAAAATAAAATAGAAATCTATGAGACAGCTGGAATACAAAAACCTAATTAAAATTACATCACAAAGACTGAATTATAATATTTTCACAAATATTATTGTCCCACAGTTAAAAGCTACAAACATAAACACAAACAGGCAATTTTGGAAAGTGAATGATATTCTAACACAGAAGCATATTCTGGCTTATCCACATTATCTCTAAGATAGGAAAAAGGAATTTATTCAGTTATATTAATATTGTTTCTAAATTTTATAGTCTTGGAACATTTAACATAATCCCATTAAATTTAATAAATTAATACTTAGATGAATTTTGTAAATTTAGTTTATATTTTTAAAACTTTGTAATTTTATATACAAACATGAAAAACACTTTGACCAAAGTGGCAGGTTTCAAAACAACACACAAAAATCTGTAGCTTTCCAATATACTAATAACAAACAAGCTTAGAAAGAAATCAGAGAAGTCACCAGGTATGGTGGTGCATGCCTTTAAACCCAGAACTCTGGAGGCAGAGGTAGGAGGATCACTGTGAGTTCAAGGTTACCCTGAGACTACATAGTGAATTTTTAGGTCAGCCTGGATTAGAGTGAGACCCTACCTCAAAAAACCAAAGGAAAAAAAAAAAAAGCAGAGAAGTAACTTCATTCACAATTGCCTCAAAATAAAATACAATGCCTAGTAATAAACTTATGATAGGAAGTGAAAAACCTTCACTATGAAAACTATAAAATATACAAAAGAGAAACTGAAGATGGCATTATAAGATGGAAAGATCACCCCTGTTCATGAAGGACATTAATAAAGTGAAAATGCTTATCTTACAAAAAGTAATCCCCTTTACAACCCCATTGTCAACCCTCACAGAAGTAGTAAATACAATTTTAAAGTTATTTGGAGACACAAAAGACACTGGATAGCCAAAGCAAACTAATCTACTACCCCTCAAAATACATCACAAGAAGCCAGGCATGGTAGTACACGCCTTTAATCCCAGCACTTGGGAGACAGAGGTACATGGATCACCATGAGTTCAAGGCCATCCTGAGATTACAAAGTGAATTCCAGGTCAGCCTGGGCTAGAGTGAGACCCTACCTTGGAAAAACAACAACAACAACAACAAAATATAATGACAAGAGGTATCATCATACCTGATTTCAAGCTGTGTTATAGAGCCATAGTAACAAAAAACAAAAAAATGCAGTATTGGCACAAAACAGATAGAGTAACTAAATAGAATAAAAGAAACTAATATTAAACCACACAACTATAGCTACCTGATTTTTGACAAAAAATGCCAAAAATATTCATTGGAGAAAAAAAAACTTCTTTAACATGGTGTGAATAAAACTAAATCTATATAGCTAAAAAAGAATCAACTCCAAATGGATCAAAGACCTTAATGTAAGACCTATGAAACTTTCAAACTGCTAAAGAAAGAAATAGGGAAAACTCTTGAAAATACAGAAATGGGTAGAAACTTTCAAATAGGTCTCTGGCCAAGCAGGAAATAGGGTAAGCAATTAATATGGTAATTTGTAAAATTAAAAAGCTTCTGAAAGGGTACCAAGTGTCTCCCCTACTGAATTCCAAGCACCACAAACCAAAGCAAAGACAAATGAACATGAAGATGTGCCAAGCATAGTTCCAAGTCCTCACTTAACATGGCTGCGCCAAAAAGATTAGACCAAGGTGTTATATCTAGAAATCTAGAAGAGTCTCAACAAGAACAAAAAAAAAGTAACACAAAAAGCAAGCCTCCCCCCAAGAAATAGGTCTCCCCAACAAATATCATTTCCATTGAAGAGGATCCTTAAGAATAAAGAAAGCTACCTACAGGGAACTGAAAAAAAAAAAGAGCTCAAAAGAATTGTTATAAATATATCTAAAAAACTTAAGGAACACACACAAAAACACATGAACAAAACTCTGTATAAATTCAAAGATTACACAAATAAATGCCTAAATGAGTTCCAAGAAAACGAAACTAAGCAGCAAGATGAAATTAGGAAGACAAACCAAGATATGAAAATGGAACCCTATAGAGAAATTAAAATCCTGAAAGAAAACCAAACTAAAATAAAGCTTAACCTGAAAATATAGTAAGTCTAACAAAAAGTTACAAGTAAAACTTGAGCAACAGAATGGATCAAGTGGAAGTCAGAAGATCAAGTCTTGAAGATAAGGAAAGATCAACTAATCAAAGTTAATGAGAATTTCAAAAACGTGTATGAATGACCATTAGAGAAATATGGGACACCTGAAAATGTTTGAATAATAGGCATACAAGAAGAACTTCAGGCCCATGGCACAGAAAACATTTTTAGTAAAATTATAAAAGAAAAGCACCAGAATCTTGGGAAAGGGGTGACCATTCAGGTACAAGAGACATACAGAACACCAAATAGAAAAGACTAGGAAAGCAATTACCCCAATCATATGATCAAACAATTACATACACAAAAAGAAGTGTACTAAGAGCTGCAAGAGACTACACACCTCATCACATATAAAGGCAGGCCCATCAAAATAAGAGTCATTTTTTCAATGTAAACTCACAAAGCCAGAAAGACTTAGAAAGATGTATTTTAAGTATTGAAAGACCACAGCTGCCAACCCAAACTACTATATTCAGTTGAATTATCACTTGTAATAGAAGGAGAAAGAAAACCTTTCCATGGAAAAAGCACACAAAGCAAATACAAGAGTACTAAGTGGGTTGTACAGAGAATAATGAATGGAATACTTCACAGTGAAGAGAAGAATAAAATATTTAAGAGGCTTAAGAGGAGAAGAAAACAATGCTTAGAGGTTAGAACAATCATTAAACAAATGAAGATCAAGAAAAAAACAAACTCCACAAAATCAACAACATGCCAGGGACTAACTCATACTTTTCTATATTAATTCTGAATATGAATGGTCTCAATTCCCCAATCAAAAGAACAGAGAAACATGGTGAATCAGAAAACAGGGTCCATCCTTTTGCTGAAACTCACCTCACCATCAAAGACAGACACTACTTTAAAGAAGGAAGAAGATACTCTAAGCAAACAAACAGGAGCAAGCAGATGTGGCTATTCTAATATCTAATATTATATACTTCAATGATAATCAGAAGAGATAAAGGAGGATGCCTCAGAGTCTGTAGGGTCTCTTATAAATAGAATCAAATCTGCATATGGGAAGAGGTTGACTTCTTACTTTCTAGTTCATGTATTTTTTATTTCTTTCTCTTGTTCTTATTTCTCTAGCTAAGGTTTCAGGCACTATAATAAATAGCTGTGGAAAGAGTGAATACACTAATTACATACCAATGACAAACGTACTAAGAAATAAATTAGGAAAAGTCTGATTCATGATTGCTAAAAAAATTAAATCTATCAGGATATCCCTAACCAAAGAATTGTAAGACCTTTACAATAAAAACTTTTAAACACAAAATAAAGAAAGCGAGGGAGACACCAAAAGATAGAAAGATCTCCCATGCTTGTGGACTGGAAAAATTATCACTGTCAAAGTGTCTATCCCACCAAAAGCAACATACAGATTCAATGCAATCCTAGTTGAAATTATAGCACCATTCTTTTTTTTTTTTTTTTAATTTTTATTTGAGAGCGACAGACACAGAGAGAAAGACAGATAGAGGGAGAGAGAGAGAATGGGCGCGCCAGGGCTTCCAGCCTCTGCAAACGAACTCCAGACGCGTGCGCCCCCTTGTGCATCTGGCTAACGTGGGACCTGGGGAACCGAGCCTCGAACCGGGGTCCTTAGGCTTCACAGGCAAGCGCTTAAGCGCTAAGCCATCTCTCCAGCCCTATAGCACCATTCTTATTTTATTATTTATTAGTCATGGACATACTTAATATGTAAACAACTCATGTTGGTACCATGCTTTTCCTTAGCCCTGCCCCTTTTCTGAAGGGGCCCTCCTTGTTGGGGATGAAGGTCATTCCCATGGGTCATGCATTGTGGGGGCAGCAGTTATGGGGAAGAGGCAATGTCTCTCTGTATATTGTCCCATTGTGTGGCTCTAGCAATCTTTCTGCTCTTCTGCAAAATCCCTTGAGCCATGTTGTGTGCATTTTAAGTCTAGCACCATTCTTCAAAGAAATAGAAAAAATAATCTTAAAATTCATATGGAAGTGCAAAAGACCCTGGAGAGCCAAAATTATACTAAACAAAAGTATAATGCTGGAAGTACCAACATACCTGATTATAAGCTACAGTACAAAGCTCTAATAATAAAAACAGCATGGTACTTTTATAATAACAGACACGTAGATCAATGTAATACACTAGAAGATGCAAGTGTATGTCCACAGATTTACAGTGACTTGATTTTTGACAAAGAATCCAAAATCACACACACTGGAGGAAAAGCAGAATTTTTAAACAAATGGCTCTGAGAAGCTAGATATCAACATATACAAAATCTTACCCACATCTCTCACCATGAACAAAAGTAAACTCCAAATGGACCAAGGACTTCAATATAAGACCAAAAATCATGAAATCAACTGAAGGAAAATTAGGGAAAATACTCCAAGATATAGGTATACACTCTCAGTAAGACCCTAGTAGCCCAGGAAATAAGGGAATAAGTCAACAAATGGTACCATGTAATACTAAAAAACAAGCTATTATATAGCTAAAGAGAGTATTGACTGAGTCAAGAGATAACTTTCAGAATGGGAGACAATCTTTGGCAGCTTTATACCTGACAGAAGATTAATATCTAGAATATATAAAGAATGCATAAAAATAAGCAATAAAAAACAAACAGCCCAATCAAAAATAGGTCACAGAACTGAATAGAGTTCTCATAAGAGAAATATCAATGGCCATTTTTTAAATGTTTAATATTTTTAGCCATCAGGGAAATGAAAATTAAAAATACTTTTGAGATTCTATTTCACTCCAGTCAGAATGGATCTCAATAAAAAATAAAAGGTTGGGCTGGAGAGATGGCTTAGTGGTTAAGGTAGCTGACTACATGCCAAAGGACCCAGGTTCAACTTCCAAGACCTACATAAGCCAGATACACAAGGTGGCACATACATCTGACACTCATTTGCAGTGGCTGGAGGCCCCAGTATGCCCATTCCCTATCAATCTATTTGCCTCTTTCTCTCTCTCTCTCAAATACGTACATAGAAATCAAAACTATTTTTTAAAAATGAAATTACAACAAAGTCTGGTGGGGGTATGGTGAATGTGGAACCCTTATTCACTGTTGACGGGACTGGAAGCTTGTAGAGATACTACAGAAATCAATTTGGAGGTTTCCCAAATTCTTTGATCCTACCATATGACTCAGCTATACCATTTGAGCACTTAACATGAGGAATCTACTCTACTATAGAAAAACTATCTTATTTATGTTTATTCCTGGTCTATTCACAACAGCTAGGAAATAAAATCAGACTAGAAATCCATCAACTGCTAAACAGATAATGAAGATGTGATACATACACCTAATGGAGTTTTACTCAGCTGTAAAGAAACATGAAATTATAAAATTCACAGGAAAACGAATGGAATTGGAAAATACTATACTAAGAGACATAACCCAGGCTCATAAAGTCAATCATCATATGTTCTCCCTGATATAGAGATTTAGCATTGACTTTTTAGATTTGTATGTAAATTGGAGTAAGAGTCAGTAGCAGAGGCCAGAAAGCTAGGGTGGAACAACAAAGAGGGGTTAAAGGGAGAAACAGTAAATATGTAAGTGGAGGGACAGAATACTGGGGATGGAAAGGTCTAAGTGAGGTGGGGGTGAGAATGAAGGATAGAATGTAGTACTATTAGGGTTAACCAACACTAAAGATGTTATAAAAGAGTCAAATAAAAACGTACTTGTGAGCTAAGAAATATAATTTTATGGGGTTGGAAAAATGGCTCCACAGTTAAATATATTTGCATGTAAAGCTGATTTGGGGGTTCAGTTTCCAAGCACCCATGTAAGCCAAGTGCAAAAAGTGGCACAAACATCTGGTGTTCTTTTTCAGTGGCAAGAGACCCTGACAATCCCTCCCACACACAAACATACACAGACACATGCTCATTAATCATTAAACATACATATATAACTTTTAAGAAGAAAGCTTGGAAATGAGTATTCTGTGAGAGTAGAGAACGCTGCACCCAGAAGTCATAGGCTGTTACTGAAAGATTCAAATGCCAGAGGTGGGATATGTTCCAGTGAGTTGTTGGATAGTGAAACCCTTGGTGCTTTCAAAACACCAGGTTTGCTATGGTGGTTTGGCTGTCATTGTTCCCCATAGTCTCACATAGTTTTGATTAAGATTAAACTTCCTACTTAAGTCTCCAGCTGTCATATCCCTGCTGAAGAAGGTGTGTCACTGGGTCAGATCATGAGTTCAGCCCTGAGGTGTATGTTCAGAGGCAGCTCATATTTTCTGGTGCTGGCTATTGTCTCTATGCAATAGATGTATGACAAAGTGAGCCAGCTTCTTCCATGATAAAGCTTCCCCTGGAATTTTTAAGCCTGAAAAACACCCTTCTTTCTCTTAAGCTGTGTCTGGCCAGATGTCTGTCCCAGCAATGGGAAGGTAACTATAATAGTTGACTACCAGACTACATAGAAAGACCTTATTACAGCAGACATCATATGTTTCAATTGCAGGACACTGAGAATTCAAGCTATAACTAAGCTGGGAATCCCTCCCCCCACCCCACTAGCAAGCTATCACAGTATTAAGATTGTGCTAGGCAGGCTGTTAGAGGAGAAAAGTCACTAATAATCTTACACAGCAATGGACCCCGAAAGCCATACAACTGACCAACCAGACAAGATAAGCTCACTAGTATAATTGTGGCATGTCTGTTATAGGGTTAACCAACTACTCTCTTACTGGATTTTAAGCCCATTCTACAGGAAGGAATTCATGCCTGGTACTGAAAACCTAATCAGAAGCCTAAGGTTGAGTAAGTCATAAGCTCTAGATGGGAAGTAACTACAGCTAAATGTATCCTATAATCGATGATTATTCATAAAGATTTTTGCATATTGAGCCTCCAATCTTAAACATTTCAAACTTAATGGCATTATTTCTCTCTCATTAATGATAAAACTCAGATAAGTAATAGATTCCAGTTACTCTGTACTTGAGTTCTTAGTACATATGCCACATGTATAATGATGTACTTACTGACATATCACTAATCTTATTCTAAGTAGCAATTTGCATCCTAAAGACAGTTTCCATCTTTATGTATTCTTTTCTTGTTACTTATTTGATGCCTAGTTACGAAATTAGGGAAATTAGTCATTAGTTAATAAAGACAATTTGTAAAGACCTTTGCAGCTGCAATATTGTGAACATATTCCTATCAAGCAATTCTTGAATAATCTTACTCTATTGTTTCTAATAGAAGATTGCTTCAAATGAGTGAATGCAATCAAATAACTACAGAAATAAACTGTTATTGCTTACCTCATTCACTTGCAAACACCAAACTCTGTAGCTCCAAGTCCAACAACCCTAGTCAGTGACAAATCCCCAAGTCCAATAATTCTAACCAGCAACAAGTTTCTGGAGTTCCAATTCTGACCCTCAGTCCTAACAAACTTCATCTGGAGCTGGAAGGTCTCCTTAGCAGCCATCTCATGGTCCCAGCATCTCCACTGGATCTCCACTGCAACCCATGTTTCATCCTCATGTCTCCATTGGGTCTCCATGCAGGCAATCAATCCAGCAAACTTGCTACACACTGGCCATCGCCATTTCCAAAACACAAGACTGTGTTGCAAACTCAATGGTGCTCTCTTTCCTGCATTTGTTATATTCCATAGTACCCGGTAGGGTGCCAATTTGTGAATTCATTGGGGAATAAAGCAGACTCTGAAGAACAGGACACTCCTTGAGCATTCAGGCTCCTTCAAGAGTCTACACTCTTCCTCTTGCCCCAATGCAGGTCATCTGACCAAATCTCAAAGGTTGTGGGCTGGAGAGATGGTTTAGCGGTTAAGCGCTTGCCTGTCAAGCCTAAGGACCCCAGTTTGAGGCTTGATTCCCCAGGGCCCACATTAGCCAGATGCACAAGGGTCGCATGCATCTGGAGGTCCTTTGCAGTGGCTAGAGGCCCTGGCGTGCCCATTCTCTATCTATCTATCTGCCCCTTTCTCTCTCTGTCTGTCGCTCTCAAATAAATAAATAAAAATAAAATTAAAAATAAAAATAAAAAATCCAAAGGTTGTAAACTTTCATATAATTGCAGCTGAACAAGCAGAAGTTTCAGGCCAAAGATGCCATTTCTGCGCCATATCCCACTGCACACACCAGTCCATTTCTACACACTGCAACCCTGCACAGGTTCTAAGGACATGGACATAACAAATAGCCTCTCACACAAACTGCTTCTAGAACAGTCTAAGCAAAGCTCTTTCTCACCCTCATAAGCCACACCTCACAGTCTTACTGCATTCAGGTCTTTCAACAACGACCAGAATAGCCCATCAAGCTATACTTACAACACTGTGAGGTGTCTCTTAGGCCAAGGTTTCAAATCCTTCCACATTCCTCTTGAAAATCAGCTCCAAAAGGCCAAAGCCACACAGTCAGGTGTTTAGCAGTAATCCCACTCCTCTAGTACCAACTCAACTGTTACAGACAAGTTCACACCCATAAGCCTACCCCCAACAATACACTGCCTCCAGGAGGTGTTAATTTCTAAATCTCCATCAGCTGGGAACCTAGCATTCAGAACACCTAAGTTAAGGAGGAACACCTGAATCAAACCACCACCACCGCCCCTTTCACAGATGCAAGCAGAGAACCTACCACCAAACAACCAGCACCATAAGCAAGCACAGCCACGGCTCAAACCTCTGTGCATACCTGTGGCCTAGAATTCAGATCTGCTCCCAGTAATATCTTTGGGCTGGATCCCAGAATCCAGCCCCAGTGAAACCTCCTCCAGCCAAGCAGATTGAGACGAGCTTTAACAAAACACCTGAGTCTAGGGCTGGAGAGATGGCTTAGTGGTTCAGGCATTTGCCTGTGAGGTTTATGGATCCAGGTTCAATTCCCCAGTACCCACATAAGGCACATGTACAAGGTGGTGCATGTTGTCTGGCATTTGTTTGCAGTGGCTAGAGGCCCTAGCATCCCTATTCTCGTTCATATTCTCTCTCTCTCCCCATCTTCCTCAAATAAATATTTCAAAAAAAAAAAAAAAGCCTGAGTCTACTGGGGGGCATACATTCAAACTACCACACACACCTATGCATGCACACATGCGTACCTGAACACACACGAAAACATACACAATAAAAAATAAACATTGTGATGGGGAGGTAATATGATGGAGAATGGAATTTCAAAGGAGAAAGTGTGTGTAGGGGGGAGGGAATTACCATGGGATATTTTTTATAATCATGGAAAATGCTAATAAAAAAAGAAAAAGAAATAAATATATAATATCTATACCAGTGACAATCAATTACTATTGATTAACAAAAGCACTATGTCAGATGAAAGCTGTTTAGATGATCAGAATGCCAACTACTCTGCGCGCCTATTGCCTAGTCTGACAGTAGAAACTGAAGACAGTAATTTTTTCATTACCACTTGAGGAATTTACCCTATAGATCCCATCTTCCCCAGGAAAATGCATTTAAAACTGAATAGTTTACCTTAATATTTCATAAGTTTTACATTTCACTTAATAACATATCATTGCTAGTTTATATTTATACCTAGATCCTACCCTACCCCAAACTCTGAGCATATGACTATGTCTATTTTTCTATTGTTTCTTAAATCTCCAGGGTACTTAATGACTCTAGGAGTGGCAGTACTTCGTCATGAGAACAGCAGCCCTGAATTATATTTTCTTCAGAACATTGCATTTGCATCTTCCCACTGGCAACTAAAATATTACTCTCAAAATAACCAGAAAAAAAATTGTGAGATGACAATAATACCTGTATTTTAATAGTGCTAAAGCATTGTAAAATTTCATTTTGGATAGGCATGATGGTTCACACTTGAAATCCCAGAATTGAGGAGATTGAGGCAGGGAGATCATCGTGAGTTCCAGGCTAGCCTGTGCTACATACTGAGTTAAGGATAATATGGACTATTGAGACATAGCTCAAAATTTCTTTTAAAAAAAGTCATTTCAGGGCTGAAGAGATTGTTTAGCACTTAGTTAAGGTGCTTCTTTGCAAAGCAAAAGGACCCAGGTTCAATTCCCCATGACCCAAGTATGCCAGATGTACAAGGTAGCACATGCATCTGGAATTTATTTGCAGAGGCTGAAGGCCCTGACATGCTCATTCTCTCTGTCTCTCTCTATCTGCCTCTTTCTCAAATAAATAAAAATTTTAAAAATCATTTCATAATATTCATTTTAAAGAAAGTCAAATTCAAATACATCAAATTATCATGTACCAACAAAATTCTACTAAAGAAGCCCTGAGTGAAACTTCATTTTTCATACAAAGTCCAAGTGTACTGTTAGGATACTAGTCAGACTAAAACAGGTGCAATTATTATTATTATTATTATTACTATTATTATTATTATTATTATTATTATTTGCTTTTGTTTTTTGAGACTTCCTTCTGTTAAGAAAGATAGCTTGGAACTCATTCTAATCCTATCTCAATCTCCTGAATACTGGTATGACAAACACAAGCCATATTGTCTAGATATGGTACATTTCTAAAATACAATATTCAACAGGAAAAATACTCCTTTTAATATTTTCAGGCACAGTTATAAAAGTCAGTGAAACAAAAGAGCCATCTCTTTCCAGCTATAACATTCATTAAATGTTTATATTTTAACTATTACACTGCTGCTTGTGTAAAAAAGAAGATAAGGCTGGGGGGAAACACCTGCACTACATCTGTGATGGCCCAGGAGTCACTGCAGTGACTCCTGAAAACCAGTTCCAGGGAGATTGCTAGCAGCAGGCACTGTGGTCACTCAAGCCTCATCAAGACAGAGATCCAGAAGCTACAGAGAACTCAATACTAAATCAGATCTCTAACTTGCCTGCCAGGTCTCAGGGAACATTTCAGAAGGTGCAGAAAGATTCTAAGGGGCAGAAAGATCTCAGGGTAGATGGGAATAGCCTGAGACACCATCTTTCCTCCCCCAGCAGAGGTACCTGAGGCCTTTAGGACCCTACAATACCAATATCCCCGCTGAGGAAGACCCTCAGTAGAATGGAAGTGGAGAAGAAGGGATATAAGAGTACAATCTTTCTATAAAGAATCAATAGATAAATTTAAAACATTTGTCTAAAAAAGATGTATTTCAATCAAAATAATTATTTTCATCAAAACTTTTGATCAAATGAAAGTTTAGACCTACATGATTTACACTCTGGTGGCTTTAAGGTCAACAGTTATGTAAAACTAAATTGTAAACTTATAATAAATTTTCTATGTGATTAATCCTGAATACAAAATAAATTATAGCTCAGTGTGGTAGCACATGCCTTTAATCCCTGTAACAACTCAAGAGGCAGAGGTAGGAGGATCACTATGAGTTCAAGGACAGCCTGCAACTACAGTGAGCTCCAGGTCAACCTAAGCTAGAATGAGACCCTACCTCAAAAAAGCCAAAAATATATATATGTATGTGTATATATATGTGTGTGTGTGTGTGTATGTGTGTGTGTGTATACACACACACATATACATACATACATACATATATATATTTTTAGTTATTAAAGAAAAGTCCTTACATACTTCTCCCTTAAAAAAATATTATAACCTGAGTGGTGTGGCATATGCCTGTAATTGAACACTAAAGAGGCTGAGACTGAACTGTCATGAGTTCTGTATCAGCTTATGCTATATGGCAGGACTGTATTTAAAAAAAAGGGAACAGATATAATGATACAACAGCAAACATAAAACAAATTATAATTTATAAATGTGGTGGTACTGCCTTGCTGTGGATATAAGGATGACTGGGGTAGTTTCCAGTGCTTTCCAAATTCATGTGATGACTACGGTCTGGAAGAACCCCACCCCGAAGCAGATACGGAAAGACAGTAGGTGGGGATGCTCAGGGGCCCACAAGACGAGTATGAGGATGCCAGGGAAGGAACTTCACCCACAGTAGCCCTTCCTGTGGACCCTAGGGAAAGACAGTGGCAGAAGAGTTGTTGCTTTTGTTTAGGAATAGGGTCAGGTGCTAGGCCTTTACCCAGGCGTGAACAAGGACGGGAAGAGCCACAGGAGTGCTGGGCCTGTAGCTCAGTGGTACAGCGCTAGGTTGGCCTAACACACCAATACTGCCAAAGACACAAACACCCATTCCTACTAGATTGTCCCCTCCTAAGAAAAGGGCGTCATCCCAGAAATGGACATCTGGGAACACCCGAGTTCTAGCGTATCACTCATGAGTAGCATAGCTTACCGGGAGCCACCGACCCAGTTCATGTTTCCTGAGCTTCCCACCTCAGCGTGAACCTGAGGCACGTCCACCACCACGGCAAGAGGCCCCACTCCCGACAGGCCCCGCGCACGCACGCGCAGAGCCTCCTTCCGCTGCCAAGGCCTCCCGACACCCCCTGCGGCTCGTGCGCTCCCTCTGGCCAGGAGTCCAGGCGAGGACCAGAGTAAACAGAACTGCCTGCCGCCCTCTTGGTTATGCTGCTTTCGCCATTGCGGAGGTCATTTCACCCCCTCTGCTGGGTCTCTGCTGCGTCCACAGGACTTGGGACAAGGAAGGAGGCAGGACAAATCTCGTGTGGGAACTGGAAAAGCATGATGCCACTCCAATTTCATATTCCATACCCAATCTCCGGGGAATGCCTGGTCTTCACCTTTCATCTCACCATCAGCTTCACCATACTGGGACATTTAATGTGAGGCTTAGGAATTGAACTCTTGTACTTGAGTGGAGAGCACTTTATTCAGTGAGCCATCTCCCCAGTCTAACCTTTCTTACTTTCAACGTTCTAAAATTTAAGTAAATTAAGAAGAAGGGTTAACTAGCAAGTTATTAATTTATCTGACTTTTTTCTCGTGTGTGAAGGGACATAAAGGGGTGGTTTACCTGTTGAGAAGAGTCAAGAACTGACAGTTGAATAGAAGCTTCTCTTTTCCCTGAGTTTCCTTTCAGTATGAGTGGTCAATTAGGCCAAGGAAATAGTGATCTATTGGACATATGTTCAGACTAGATACTTGCTGGGCTTTCCTGCATAACAAATTACATTTCTATCAGAGCAAGGATACAAATGAAATACTGACTTAAGATCTCATCTTCAGTGTTGTTATTCCTCCAGTAAATAAGGCATGGTGAACCATTGCTGTGTAGGGCCAGTTGAACAATAAGGTAATCTCTTCAGTTGGTAAGCAGTTCAAGAAAACAATACTATACAAATGAAATATAATTTAGCATCTACTGAGAAGAAAAATTCATTCCAAATTCATAAAATTTAATTTATCTTTACCTGTTCATAAAGATTATTTTCTGATGACTTACATAAGCATAAAGTATATACAATTTCTATTGTTTTTCTACATGTATATCTTACTCTATTATAAAAATATTTTATGCTTTACAAAACATTTGAGTGTATATATATATATATGTATATATATATATGCCATTTCTAATATATTCTGTTTTATACACACACACACACACACACACACACACATAAAGTCTAACCTGCTGTTGATATTGATGATGTTAATGAATATCACACTTCTAGATAGAGTGATTTGAGAAGGGCTGAAGTTAGAAAACTTTCTCAAACATTTTCTAAGATGATTTCTCCCTCAAGGAAATTTTAATATTTTTTCTATATAAACTTACATAAAGCTTGAGCAGAATTTTATGATTTTACAATAGATTCTCCTAGTCTGGAATTCAAACTAAATTTACATTCTCTGCTTTAATTGCATACTGCCATTACCAATAAATTAAACTCTAACAATTTCTTATTGAAAAATATGTAAACCACATGTTTCTTAACAATGGGAATATATTCTGAACAGTTCAGGTCATTTTAGATATTTTGTCACTGGACAAATACCAGAGAGTACTTTTACATAACTACCTACTATGCAAATATCCATGTGTCCTTGTTATGCTATTAAGAAACACAACTAACATGAGATGCATGAAACTGCTGCTGGCATAACATAGTTCTTTCTTTTATTTTTGATGTGAGCATGTGCATGTGTGTGAGTGTATGTGCATGTGTATGTGAATATGGCATGCATGTGCCACAGTTCACATGTGGAGGTCAAAGGACAACTTTAGATATCAGTCTTCACCTTCCATCTTAAGACAGAGTCTCTACTTGGCCTAAGAACTTCGAGGAAATCCTCCTGTCTCCACCTCTTTTCGCATCACAGATGTGCTGGTATTGCAGAAGCTTGCCACAGCCCTTGGCTTTTATGCATTATGGTGAGCATGGCAAGCACTCTTTCCAATAAGCCACCTTCACAAGCCCAGCATATTGTCATATAGGTGCTTTAGAGATAGGAGTACACCCTAAAATAATGACAAAAAGTATAGTAAGTACATAATCCAGTACATTATCATAATGCATTCTTATATACTATGTGTGCTATTCTACAACTGAGAACACATTAAGTATATCTACACTGCCGTCCTACAGACATGAGTAATGCATTATGCTATGCCATGACAATGGCCACAGTGCCACTAGACGAGGAATTTTTCAGTTCTGTTACAATCTCATGGAACCACTGTCATATGTGTGGTCCACTGCTGACAGACATGCTATATGGCACATAATTTAATTTCCTGTCATCATCCCCAGTTAGGTTTACCCCAGCCTCCAATCTGTCGTTATAGTTAATCCATCAATGTTTGCTTCCAGGAGGATTTACAAGTTACTTAGGTTTACACAAGCAAAACAGCCCATTTTCCACATACCAATAGCTAATCTGGAAAATAGAAGATTTGGGGAAGAACCAGTATAACACCATGACCTTCACATTTGGACTGAGAAAGTCTTTTTGTTGTTGTTGTTGAATATCAGTCAGGGCCTCATGTAAACTGGGCAAACACTCTACCACAAATACATCCCCTGGCCAGAAAGTCTTAGTAGCATGGCAGAGCATGCTGACAGAGACCAGCAGCCAAGACATTTTTATGCCTTTGCCAATCTTGTATTAGTAATCTGCTGAGCTGAGTACAAATGAAAAGAGATATATAATGATTCTTGGAATTAATATATATGTAGCAAAAATCTTAAAAGGTTAATATTGTTACTTATAAAATTTCTTTAATAAATGGTTAACAGAATAATGGGTCATTTAGCATTGAGACATATTCTACTATAGAAGTTTGTGGACTTCTATACAAAATGTTATTTTAGCTTAAAGGACATATAAGAAGTGTCAGGCTAGGATTGGCTCATCTATTCTAACAGTTGTAATTTGCCATGCTACGTTCTAGCTTAAATTCACACTGAAAATGTTAAGTAGTTAACTAGAAATGTGTATATTGTATGGGTGAAATGGAAAGGGAGGACCAATATGGTTTTCTGGAATTCAAAAATACACCTAGCCTTGCCTAAAAAATTCTCTTCATATATTTTAAACATGCAAAATTTTGCTTGACTATTAAGTTGCTTGAATCCCCTTCAGAAGTGAATAATTTTAAAGCATGTTTGATTTGTTTCAATTAACCAAAATAGAAATAGAAGTAGCCAGTAAATTACCTCTAAGCCTAAACAAAACTTAAAACCTGAGAAAAGAGAAGGAATTATTTTTAAAAAGATCCGAAAAAGCTGCATCATCCAACTCCAGTTGGATTGTTAGATGGTTAAATTTTAATTACAAGGCTTCTCAGTAAAATCCCAAAGGAATGGCAGATGTGCAATATCAGTCTCGTTTATATAGCCACCTTGCAAACACGCATGTATCAGGGCTCATTGTTAAAAGTAGCAGTCATGGAGCTGGAGGATGATTATAAGGACAAGTACGTGGATAAGAGTGGAAGGGAAGAAGGGGAGAGGTGTCGTTTTACAGTTATATTCTGTAACATAGAAACTCCCTTTTATTTACAAGGAGCGCTTTTAGTTAAATTTCGCTAATACGATCTGCAGACATATGTGAACACACAGGCAAAAGTAAATCAATAAAAATAAATAGAAATAAATAATCCACACCTCTTCGGACCAAAGCATAGGAGAATACTCGTACTTGACACTTAATTTTATGCCCATCACTTTTCACTTTCTTCTCTGGCTCCTTTTCCCTAATTTATGCATGTTAATCCTGTCTTGACCCTCCTCTTCCTCGCAGCCTGCGGTTCCTGTCTTGGAAGTCTTAAAGGAGGGATGGTTATTCTGAAAGTTCTATGGTTTCCAAGGGATGCAGAGCATGCTCAATAGCGAGGACAGCTTTTGTTTTCTAGAAGCTGGCCTGATTCGATCACTTCAAAAATAGATGTTTAACTCTCTAACCCCCTGTTTGAGTATGTAACTGGTTTTGGTCTTTCCTTATTTTCAAGGTTCAAAGGGAAGAGGCGAGGATCCGGAGTCCCCACCGCCCTCGCAGCCAATGGGAAGCCGGGGGCGGAGCCTGGCGGGTCCCCAGCAGGCGGCGGAGGCAGCAGCACGCGGGTAGATGCGGTGGGTGGAGTCTGAGCTCGACTGCGCGGTCACCGCGGAGGAGAACCGCTGCGGACCGGGCTATGCTGGAGGGCTGGCTGAAAAGCTGGCTGCGGGTTCCGGAGGAGCGCTCTGTCCTTGCTGGAGGAGTCGGGGTGGGTGGCCAGGAAGATGATACACATGCTGCATGCAGTCGCTGACCGCACACGATGGACCCGGTCGGGCACTGCCAGGAGGGCTGCGTGCCTGGCGGCTGCGGCATTCGCACTGAAGACTTTCTACCCCATCATCGGCCGGCGCCTCAAGCCGCCGGGCCCCGCGGGCACCGCAGAGGCAGCCCACCCGGATGCCCAGGACCGAGCGGTCCTGCAATGCACCGAGACCGCCTGCCGCAGACCTGCACCGGGAGTGAACGCAGAGTTTTTCAGAGAGCTCCTAGAACTTCGGAAAATTCTCTTTCCCAAACTTGTGACTACTGAAACGGCGTGGCTCTGCCTCCATTCCGTGGCTCTCATCTCAAGAACCTTTCTGTCTATCTATGTGGCTGGTCTGGACGGGAAAATCGTGAAAAGCATTGTGGAAAAGAAGCCCCGGACTTTCATCATCAAATTAATCAAGTGGCTTATGATTGCCATCCCGGCCACCTTCGTCAATAGTGCCATAAGGTACCTGGAGTGCAAACTGGCTTTGGCCTTCAGGACTCGCTTAGTAGACTATGCCTATGAAACCTACTTTACGAATCAGACTTATTATAAGGTGATAAATATGGATGGGAGGCTGCCGAACCCTGACCAGTCTCTTACTGAGGATATTATGATGTTCTCCCAGTCTATGGCTCACTTGTATTCCAATCTAACCAAACCTATTTTAGATGTAATCCTAACCTCCTATACACTCATTCGGACTGCTACATCCAGAGGAGCAAGCCCCACTGGGCCCACCTTATTAGCAGGGATTGTCGTGTATGCCACTGCTAAAGTGTTGAAAGCTTGCTCTCCCAAATTTGGCAAACTAGTGGCTGAAGAAGCTCATAGAAAAGGCTACTTGCGGTACGTGCACTCCAGAATTATAGCCAATGTGGAAGAAATTGCTTTCTACCGAGGACATAAGGTAAGACCGGCGTTAAGTGAGGACTGAAACGTGAGATTGGTAAAGCAGCCACTGCAGTGCTAGATGCCATCTGTCGCCTTGTTGACAGACCCACTTCCTTAGCATTTTAGGTTCCTGATACCTTGCAGTAAAATTAATATATACTTCAATGTCCTTTTAAGTCTAAGTTCTTAGAGAAGTATAGAGTGCAAACTTTTCTAAAGTTGCATGAGAATAAAACTCCTGTACTTTCCAAGAAATAATGTACATAGCCAGTGTTGTTCAAATATAACCAATATTATCTCAAAAGCATTAAAAAAATCTTAAATAGTATCTTGGTAAGTGATCCTGCAGCATGTGAAGAAAACATGTATTTAAGAACTAAGAGTAAACTTAAGATGGGAATTTTAGGGTGGCATTCTTTGTTACTCTTCTTTTGTTATTCAAGGGGAAACTCCCATGCTTCATAGAGAAAACAATGCTGATAATTGCATGCTTGATCAATGATGGAGTGTCCTAATTGCTAAGAGCAGGGGAATGTCCAACCAAAATGCCAATTCCTCTACTCTTAACTCAAAATTTTTAAAAGGGGGTAAAATTAAATTTGGTTAAACAAATAAAAGCTAAAGTTAGAGAGGCAACAAGTAACAGAAAAGCAGCTCCCAAATGTTTAAATATTGCATATTTCAACATTAAACAAGCCCCTAAAATAATTAGCCCAATTACATAAAATTGTAGTACATGAATTTAACTTCAGAATGTTGAGTAAGATGGAAAACTTGAAGGTGGTACATCAGAAATCTACAAATGAATTGGCAATGTAATCAGGTATTTTAAAGTTAATAATGGTATTTTAATTATCAAGTAGAATTATTTACCTTTCAAAGCATCAGGTAGTACCATAGTTCTTTTCTAATAGTCAAACTGAATGAAAAGAAAGGAAGGTTTGAAACAAATTTAGGATTTACTCTTGGAAATTAACTTCATGTTGTGTAAATCATGCTGATTTGTTGCTCTTCTTGAATCATTGAATTCAGTGTAAAATATAGTGTGTTGTAGGTTTTGTTCTTAAAAGATGAAATCTAGAAAATTGAGTTAGCTTAAAAGCAAAATCTAATTATATAAGTCATATGTTTATCTTTAGATAGTTTTGGTGTGTATGACATTGTTTATCACATCATTACAGAATACCATTTGATTCTAACATCTTAGAATTTCAAAAGAACAATTACATGTTACACATGCATTGCAATTTTGAATAGTTCAACCAGGGCTTCATGCATATTAGTAGACAAGTGCTCCACCTGTGGGTTACACCTCCAGCCCATTTATATGTGTTTTATACTTACTGTTATATTGATGGAATGACATGTTTTAAAAATTAATTACAAGTATATCCAAAACTAATTTATAACTGATTACCAAACTTATAAACATTTATTTGTTAAGGTTTATCAATAATACTATATTAAGTAAAGAAAAATAATGTACCCATGTCATTAAAGAAAATCTTCAAGCACATACAGCATTTATCTTCATACTCATAATGAGTTGATTCTTATTTCTTTCCCTCTATAGGTAGAAATGAAGCAACTTCAGAAAAGTTACAAAGCTTTAGCATATCAGATGAACCTTATTTTATCCAAACGCTTGTGGTACATCATGATAGAACAGTTCTTGATGAAGTATGTTTGGAGCAGCTGTGGACTAATTATGGTGGCTATACCAATTATCACCGCAACTGGCTTTGCAGATGGTGGTAAAGACATTTATGCTTAATCTTAAATATAAGTTTAATAGTATTTCTCTTGAAGACGTCATTACTAGTTTCATGTGTTACTGTGTATACACAGCCACTATTCTGTAGTTATTAGTAGCCAGAAAGAATGGAAGTTTCAATGTTTAGTAACGAGACCAAGAGTATGAAGGAAAGAAACCAATGTCCCAAAGTTCCCTTCTAACTGAGGTGGTTCAGAGATCTGTGATGCAGTACTTCTGGGAGTATACCTGCAGCAATTCTATTGCCTAATAACTTTTTAGCTTCCACAAAACAAATAAATACATTCAGAAAGAGTATAATATAAGCACTCTTTGTGTTTCTTGATGAGTTTAGTTTAATAAATTTTTTTTTTTTTTTTTTTGGTTTTTCGAGGTAGGGTCTCACTCTGGCTCAGGCTGACCTGGAATTCACTATGTAGTCTCAGGGTGGCCTTGAACTCTCGGTGATCCTCCTACCTCTGCCTCCCGAGTGCTGGGATTAAAGGCGTGCGCCACCACGCCCGGCTCGTAGTTTAATAAATTTTATACAACTAAATTTGCCCTGATTTATGTTTTGTTTTGTTTTGTTTTGTTTTGGTTTTTCGAGGTAGGGTCTTGCTGTAGCCCAGGCTGACCTGGAATTCACTATGTAGTCTCAGGGTGGCCTCGAACTCATGGCAATCCTCCTACCTCAGCCTCCCAAGTGCTGGGATTAAAGGTGTGCGCCACCACGCCCAGCTTTGCCCTGATTTATGTTTTGAAAGTCGGTTGACTACATAAGACAACCAGGAGTATTGTTGCAGAGAGTACCCAAATGCCATGGAATAAGGCCTCTTCTATTATAGATAATACTGATAGGCTTGTATGTGGCATGATTCTGTGATATTTTCACTGTGGAGGCTATTGAGTTATAGTTACCTAATTCTCTCCTATCACTACCACGACAGTTTTGACCTTTTTTTCCTTTGATATAACTATGAAAGATAAGGGCAAGAAAGATAAGATCTTACATAACCCTTAGATGAGCATTTCTGTCTTTATTGTCAGAATGGGGGTATTACAGTTACACCTCTCTATCCGTAGGTTCACATTCGAGAATTAAACCAAGCACAGATCAAAATTATTTGAAGGCAAAACCAGAAAATTTGTTTGTAATCAGCATGTGTTTTTTTTTTCTTTTCAGTATATTCTAAATAACACAATGTAACAATTTCATAGCATATATATTGTAATTAATCTGATAATTTAAAGAATAGGAGGATATAATCACTACACCAATTTATGTAAGTGGTTTGGGCATTTGTAGATTTTAGAATTATGAGGTGTTCCTGGAATCACTCTCTATTATCCCCTTCAAATAGTAGGGGATGACTTAACTGAAGAAGCAGTGTTTTCTATGATTCTCTGAAAATAAAGCATCTTCTACTTCTAAAAAATACTGAAGGGCTGGATGGTTTAGTGGTTAAGGTGCTTCCTGGAAAAGCCAAAGGACCCTGGTTTGATTTCCCAGTGTTCACATAAAGTATTCACACAAGGTGATACATGTGTCAAGTTCATTTGCAGTGGCTACAGGCCCTGGCAAGCCCATTCTCTCTGTTTCTCTCTCTCTCCCCCCTTGCAAGTAAGTAAATAACAATATTAATAATGCTAGTCAATAAAATTGGCTTTAGTGTTGAAGGAGCTCAAGAGAAGGGTAGGCTTTGTGGTGAAATAGCCCCTCACACTTCCAATTAAGATTCTCTTAGTTACATAAACTAAACTTTTTATGCCTCCACTTCCTCATCTGTAAAATTGGAATCTAAAAGACTGCTTCAGGAGGTTATGAGAACATAATAGAGAGATATTTATAAAATACAGAGCATGTTGTACTGTACCTATTGTGATGGTTACTAATTAAAAAATAAAAGACAGGAAGCCAGGCATGGTGGTGCATTACTTTAATCCCTGCACTCAGGAGGCAGAGGTAGGAGGATCACCATAAGTTTGAGGCTACCCTGAGAATACAGAGTGAATTCCAGGTCAGCCTGGGCTAGAGTGAGACCCTACCTCGAAAAAAACAAATAAATAAATAAATAAAAGACAGTATTAATAAGAATGTAACAGAATCCACAATTAAGGATTTAAATATATTTATTTAAATGAGATAATAACAAAAACAAGTGACTATGGAATATTTTTTCATTCTAATAACTGTTTCAATGCTTTGTCCAATTTTATTTAAAAACTCCTTAAATTTGAATCACTTTTAAATTTAAAATGTCCATTTCACCGGGTGTGGTGGCACACACCTTTAATCCCAGCACTGGGAAGGCAGGGGTAGGAGGATTGCTGTGAGTTCAAGGCCACCCTGAGAATACATAGTGAATTCCAGGTCAGCCTGGGCTAGGGCGAGACCCTACCTCAAAGAACAAAAAAACAAACAAACAAAAAAAAAAAACTGTCCATTTCAATAAACTATGATTTGTCAGTCCCTCTTTGTGGTAAGTAGCTGAACACCCACCAAGAATACTCCATAACTCAAATAACAAAACTACTGGGAATACTAGGTATTTTCTGATTTTATCTGCTCAATATTTACCAAAAAAAGGAAAATCAATGTTAAGAGTTTATCCTTCTATAAGCTGATGAAACTACTTTTTCAAAGGAACATTAGAGGTGAAAAGATATGCAAAAACGTATGATCTTGAAATTAGTTTTGCCAAGAAATCGGTAAAAATAATCATGTAAACATTTCATGTGTAGTGTATATCAAAGATGATCCCAACAAGAAGATTGTGGTGTAGTTCTATTAGCAGTGTTTGGTCTTATTAGAAAACTCTAGGGTATTCAACACAGAATAGAGAAAATGCAGCTATAATAGTGACAAATTAACCCCACTGAGACTAGCAAGAAGTAAACAATGTATGCCAAGAAACCATCAGGTTTGCTTACCAACATGTATAGGATATTTAAAAATAAGTCTTAAAAATGCTGACAATCCTCCTGTCAGGAATGTCTTTAGATTGAAATGATATGCAAAACAGAGTATCTTTTAAATCTGTTTCAAAAGAATTTTTATTTAGAGAAAGATAATGAGGTAATGTAAACTTTTCATGGAAGAAAAAATGAAATCATCTGAACAGAATGACAGAACACTAATCTTTTGTATGATTACTATATGTGTTTATGTTTGTATATATGTATTTTTAATAAGTATAGTTGACCTCAAATGACTTAACATGAATACATAATTTTACTCAGACAAAATAAATATTTTAGATAATGACTCATCTCTTTAAGGTTTCAGATCTTGAAATTATAAATCATATTTTGTAATTTACTCTTTGATGTTAATATGCTTAGTCTTTTGTCTCATATTAGAGATAATATATGTGCATGATCCTATGTATTTTTAACTCCAAAGAAGATAGAAAATGAATGAATGAGAACTAGCAAAAAGGAAAGGAGGAAAAATAGTAGAGGGGGAAGTGAACACAAGGAGAGAGGGAAAAGGGAAGAAGGGATAGAGGAAGGAAGAAAGAAAAGGTCCCTTCCCCTATGGTCTGCTATTTATTAGTTATCCATCCTTGGGAAAATTAACTAAACTTATAGGCTATAGATTTCCTATCATAACCATATGGCTAATAATATATATATTATTCAGAATTATTATGAAATTATATATGATGTACATATGTGCTTTGATCAGTACTAAACATTTAGTTGTCAACTATTAGTATTTATTATATTTATAACTTTAGGGGCTCTGGAATCTGACTGCCTGGATTCAGGTGTTTGTAATTTTGCTTACAAGGCTGAAACCTGGGGGCACCTTATTTAACTTATTCTGTGATTCAAATTCCTCATTTCCAATATAGGAGAAATTGTCTGGCTGTCATGGGATTTAAGAAAGATCACATGTAAAATTTAGAATATATTGCCTGGCTTATAGAAAACACTTAATAAATGTTTGTCGATAGAATGACTGTTGTTAAAGGTGCCAGGGGTTTGAAAGTGAGTAGGAAACCAGAGGTGAGTTTATGGATAGGAGAAAGAATGTTCATAATTTTTGTGGGAGAGAGAAAAAGAAAATAGTTTTGCTCTAGATTTGCTTTACAATCTGCTTAAAACTTCAAATTAAATTTTATAGTAAGGATATTTACATTACAAAGAAAAATGCATATAGAACATTTGCATCAGAAGAGAAGCTTACAGAGCATCTAGTCTACAGGCCCAGTCTTGCCTAAGTTCACCCAGGTAGTTCATGGGAGCTCTTTGGATGGAAGGGTAACTAGGTTACTTCCAGTGTGCTGTCTTATCCTCTTCCTCCATAGTCACTACATTGAAACTTGCTTTGTAAGCTTGAGGCAAAGTAGTTCTGAGATCCAATCATTTGGAAAGTTTGAGATTAAGGCCATTAATTATTGTCTCTGTTGTTTTAAAGGACATGTATTCTTTTCTTTCTATTAAAAGAAAAATATGTGAAGAAAATAGTTATCTGAGAGCTTTAATCTCAACTTTTAATGCTGGAAGGCTACTTTCTTCTTTTTACATCAAACATATTTCCTGACAAGGCCAAGGAAAACTACATATAGACTCTTTTGCCATAATTCAACATAGACACATGTCAAGTAGGGAAAGGAGCATTTAAGTTACTGGTTCCTCCAGTGAAGTCCACATGTATACTTTTTAGTATTTTAACTGATATAGTAACCCACATTCCTGTAGTTTGTTGAGAATTCTTTAGTATTTTCTTGTGGCTATCTAAACCTTATTACACATTTAAATATATTTTAAGAATATCTAGAGCCAGGAACAGTAGTGCACAACTGACAGTATCTCAAGAAACAAAGCAAAACAAAACAGTAGACTAAAATGAATAGCCACTTTCTATCCTGGTCTATGCTCCAACCACATATTTTACTCTCACACCAGAGACTATACCAGTGTAGCTTTTTTTTCCAGCTCGAGAAAAATAACTTTGACAGAACTAATGGTAGTTCTCTAGAGCATGATTATTCTCTATGGTAGAAGGTCACCAATGAACTCATGATGATTGTAATACTCAGTGAAATTAATTTCTGAAAGATGCCAATCCATACTGAAGTCTGACCACAGTATTGGTGGATTAACTGATTTTACCTAAAATGTTCCTTCTCTCTGACATTACTTATCCTGTGCTTGGGATCTATTATAAATCTGTTTATATCACCGTAGGCTCCCTCAAAGTCTACTCTTCCATAAAACAATTCCTGTCTCTTGGAGGAAGAAGTCATTTTGTCTAAACACTAACTCTGACACAGGTTATCTCTTACTTTGTTATTTGAAAACTTGCCTTCCCTTTCTTATCAAAATTTGAGCTCACTAAGGAAAGGGTTTGATAATAGTATTTATCTGTGTATGCCTCATAGTATCTTGGCTAATTTCTTGTACATATCTTTATAATTATCTTTTACTTTATATTATACATGGATCTCTGGCAATAATTACTCATAGCTGTCTATGAGAAAATAAAGAAAAATGCATCTAGTAATTATGGCAAAGCAAAAGATACATATTTATGTTGTTACAGAATAAAAATCTTTAGTATAAATTAGAAGAAAATAAATACAAAAATGAACTCATAGCTACCTAGCATCATTTGTACTTTCTTCATTAATTTATAATAGTTTGCTTGAAAATTTGAAGCTAATCTTATAGAAGAAATAAATGCACAATCAATTTCATGGAAAGACTGAATTAACATTTTAGAAAAGATATACCTGAATAATAATAATAATAATAATAATAATAATAACAATAATAATAACAAGAATAAATGAAGTGGATACCCAATAATAACAAGAAGAGTTAATAAAAGTTAACAGAGCATCTGGGCCACATATTGGAATAACACCTCATTTTGTCCACTGCCTTTAAGTGATAGGGTTGTTTGAGATAGTACTACTTTTTTCTCATTTTATAGATGTTACAAATGAGAAAATAGGAGTGGGGAAGACAAGTGTCTTGCCATACTTTGCTACTTTCCTGTAAGTAATTGAGTCTGAATACAAATATTAGTCTGAGTACTGAGTCTTCACCGTAATTCTGCATTGACTGCAGACTGTTCATCTGTCCACCCATCCATCACCTATCTATACACTCAGCACACATAGAGAATATACATGCTACATACTATGCTGAATACTAGGAGTAAAGAGCAAAGGCTTGACCTCCAAGGATAGCATAGTTCTATGGAAAAGACAAAAGTATTTGCAGAAAATACTTTTTGTACTGATGGACCATGTCAGTAGGGTTTTATCACACAGCTATAATAGAAAATACTTTATGGGAAAGGCCAAAGGAAAGCTAAATGGAAATAGACTTAATTTGTATAGATTTAGTTGCCTTAACCCCTCTAAACAAAACACAATATAAAAGGAAATGTGAGTAATATTGTATAAAAGTATAGTTTTAGTAATTTATTTTATTTCTAAGAAATTACTGCTATTAATGAAATATTGTGATTTTAGCCACTATTTAGATTACATAAAATAAGCCATTTATTTATGTGAAGAAAACCTCAATAGTTGTATAATTTGCTGCTAGATCTAGAGGATGGCCAGAAGCAGGCTATGGTTAGTGATCGGACGGAAGCCTTTACCACTGCCCGAAATTTATTGGCCTCTGGAGCTGATGCTATTGAACGGATCATGTCTTCATACAAAGAGGTACTTGTATTTCTTGTAAATTTGTTTGAAATATGAAAAGCATTTGAAAAAAAACCAAGCAAATTGTAAATAATAAAGCACTCATAGTATTTTAGAAACATACCTTTTCTCCATACAAGAATACTAAGAGTGTCATTAAAGCAACTCCCAGTGCTCATATAGCTAACACTCCTTACTTAATTATTCTACCTTTTCTGCCTGATATTTGCTTTTTATTGGTTTTTTTGACCATTCTCATACATGTTCATAATGTTATTTTGATGATAATCTACTCCTATTAATTTCTTTTATTCTCTTCCCTCATCTTTCCTGTCTTCCTTGAATTGAACCCCATCTTTTATCCAATTAGTCTCTCTTCTATTTTTATATCTTTTTTTCTTTTTGCCTTCCTCTATCACCCATGAAGATAAGTTTATAGGCCCAGTATTGTGCAAGTCTTGTGCAGGTAGTGACTGCTGCTATGAGATCACAAATGAAATGGCCACTTCATGTCCTGAAGGCAGTGTTTCAAAACATTCCCTCCCGCCCGCCCCCCCCCCCCATTCTCTCTGGCTCTTAGATTCTTTCCACTCACTCATCCCTCATTTTTGGAAGGCATCATAGAGATGTCTCATTTAGTACTGAGCACTCACTCAATAGTCACTTAACCTCAGTATTTTGATGATGTTTGAGTCTGTCTAATAGTCACCACCATCTGTAAAAATAAGCTTCTCTGCCAAACAAGGAAAGCAGCACTCATATATGGGCATACACATAAATATTTAGGGGGCAATTTGATGGATGCAATATATCCATTTAGCCAAATAGTCTTAGCTTCTCCCCACCCCAGGAGTATGACCTTCCTATCACAGGCTTTTGATTAAGTTTTCAAGACCAGGCATGAATTCCTTCTTGTGGATTGGCCTTCAAATCCTACCAGAGAGTAGTTAGTTAACTCCATAATAGACTTGCCACTATTCCACTAGTGAACACATCTTTCCTGAATGGTCAGTTGTGTAGCTTGCAGAATTGACTTCTAGTTAAGACTGTTTATTAATTTTTCCCCAACATCCTGCATAGCACTTTTTAGCACTATGACAGGTAGTCAAAAGGGAGTAGGCTTCTAGCTCAGGTCCAGCTTGAATTCTCAGCATACTGCAACTGAAGTCTGTGCTGTCTTCTGCTATAGGGTCTTACCATCTACTTTGGTGGGCAACCTATATTGTTTGGGGACTTCAGGAGCTGCCATGACCAACATCTCACAGGGAGGCATCCCACTCCTTACACTGAGATTTTCCTGTAACAAACTATGGCACCTGGACACAGCATTAACCAACACAGAGTACTTCTGCACACACTTGTTTTTTAAATTATATTTTTAATTATCTAAAAAGGAACTAGGTTTCTATATGGCTTTTTCATACTGTCTTTGGTTTTGGTTAACCTGCCCCTATTCCCTTCTCTCTCCCATCTATCCTTCTAGCTGCACTTAAACACTTTTTACCCTCAGTATTTCTACCCTCTATTTACAAATCTGTTTTTTAATTACACAAATAATCCCTCAGGTATTGAAATCTGAAATTTGTGCCTAAATTCACATTAATAACTTGACCTTCTCAATCTCCTTTCCTGTATGTATCTTTGTTTCCTTACCTGTAAAGGGGGTTGATGATAGTACTGATTTTGTGAGGTTGTAGCAAGCTATACAGTGTGGAATACTTAACACATTTTAAGCTCCCAGTATTAGTTAATAGTTCCAATTTTATATCTTACAAATTTTGCCTACCCATTATTGTTGACATTTTACCATATAAAGCATACAAAATCTTGTGGATATGTATTCTCTTCTGTCTTTCTTGAAGCATTTGTTTCTTCTCTGTCTTTATCTCTGGAGCTAACTATCACTTTACCACATAATACTTTTCTCCTATACCAGACACGGTGCTCCTAGAAAGCAAAAACTTTCATACTTATCTTTCCATTTCTGATAGTCATGCTAATACTTAAATATGTAGCTAATAAGCATCTGTTGAGAAAATGGTAGTAAAGCTGCAGATATCACTGGGTTAAGATTGAAATCATAGCTGGCCGTGGTGATGCACGCCTTTAATCCCAGCACTCAGGAGGCAGAGGTAGGAGGATTGCCTTGAGTTCAAGGCCATGCTGAGACTCCATAATGAATTCCAGGTCAACCTGGACCAGATTGAGACCCTACCTCAAAAAACCAAAAAAAAAAAAGAAAGATTAAAATCATGTTATTCAATCCAGATATTCTTATGAAGTCATTCTCATTTAGGGATTATATGTCAATATAAATTGCTGGAACATCATCGTAAATTTAGCTTCTTCTAAATTAACCTTAAGTAATAAATTGGAGGTTTTTTCAAAGTAAAACAGTTTATTAAAACAACTCATAATAAAATGTTCTGAGTCACAAAAAGGCCATCTTTTAACCTTGATACATAATTTCCAGTGGAAAAAGATTGCATTTTGCATTAGTATTCTTACAAGTTTTACTTCTTTAAAGTTGCATGCTGCTGGAGGAGCACATAAAGTTACCATGTCTTCTCTGCTGCATTCAGTGGAACCAAAGGTCCTTTATATAATCAGGCTTCTATGACAAGTTCCTTGCCTCATTTACCAAAGCATTTATCTTCGGGCATATTCTTAGTGTTTTGCTATATATGTATATGTTTTATGAGGTAGGATGCAAGCTAGCCTGGAATTCACTGTTTAGTCTTGGGCTGGCCTTGAACTCATAGTGATCCTCCTACCTCTACCTCCCAAGTGTTGGATTAAAGGCATGCACAACCACACCTGGCTCATATTCTTAGTTTTATATAGATACTCCCTGTCCATTCCTCTCATCACCTGGGTCTACTTACCCATTGTTTTCTGCCTATCTTAAATTGCCCTGTAATTTTGGTTTTGTGTTTTGTTGTTGGTTTTGCTTTTGAGGCAGGGTCAGGGTGACCTGGAATGCACATTGTAGCACAAGGTGGCCTTACACAGCAATCCTCCTACCTCACCCTCCTGAGTGCTGGTATTATAGGCACAAGACACCATGTCCCATGAATTTGTGTTTTTTCATGAAAATATTTATATTTTCACAAGTTTCTTTTGAATCCATATTTTGTTAAACTTAGTTTGGTTTTCCTGTACTTGAGAGCTCAAGACTTCTTTCCAGATAACATCTTAGAAGTTATTCTTTAAATAGTGTAACATTAACATGCAGAAATGAAATTTCTTAGTGAAAGGCTTTTAACAATAATACTCATTTACAGGTAAGCTTTGCACACATAAAGTCTTACCTAAATGTCAGCATCATCACATTATTCCATGTTGTTGTTTAAGAAATATTGATTAGTGACATACCTTGCTTATTGATTTTCCTAGTTCTTTTCTTTTTAGTGAGACAGTGGAGCAGATAGGAGATGAGTCACCTTTCACAGTACCCTTTTAACAAGGTATTGTCTTATAATAGAAAAACTTCAGGAAGCTAATGCAAATTAGACACCTGGCAGAATCAGAACAAGGTCTCTTTCTATAGTGGCTGGTGGACTAAAGCAGAGATTTGTCTCATTTTATCTTATAATTGCATCTAGAAAAAATCATACATTTAATGGTTTTCCTTGGGCATTTAAATTGTTTGGCTTGAAAAGGAAGCTGCATTGTAGGATTTTTACTGAAAGGGATTTGAAGCTTTCCGCTGAGCTCACTTTCAAAATTCATGTCCTCTAGCACAGATAGTTAATTCCCAAGCGGGAATTTTACCAATGTTTGGCTCAGAAACCAATTTCATAATAAGATGAAAGGGAAAATACATCATACACACACGCATACACACACAAAAGAGATTGAACACAGGGCTTTGATGCATGCTAGGCAAGTATTCACCAGTGAATTACATCCTCAGCCCAATATTCTATTTTTTGGGGACGGGGGGAAGGTGAGAGAGAGAGAGAGTCTCACTCTAGCCCAGGCTGACCTGGAATTTACTATGTAGACTCAGGGTGACCTCGAACTCACAGTGATCCTATTTCTGCCTCCCAAATGTTGGGATTTAAGGCATGTGCCACCATGCCCACCTCTATTTTAAATAGACAAAAAATTAGCAATAAAAGATCATAATTTTATTGCACTCTTTACAAAATTTCTAATTTGGAGGACAGGAAACTTGTCATATGAACAGGGGTCAAATCAGAAATTGGCTAAAGGATCCTTAAGACTCACTCATATGCAGAAATTTCATTTCATATTTGAACCCTGAGTGAAGTATTTGTTTGTTTGACAATTCTAACCAAATTATACTATTATCTTTCTATATTGTTTCTTTTGTAAATTTATACTACTATTTGTTTTAGTTATCAGATGTATTATTTACTTGTCATATAAAACAAAGTAGAATCTTTACATTAAATCAGAAAGTTTATATAATTACATGTTTTTTAAAATGTCTGTTGGTATATTAACTCATTTTATTCTTTATATCAATTTTAGATCACTGAATTAGCAGGCTATACTGCTAGAGTATACAATATGTTTTGGGTCTTTGATGAAGTAAAAAGAGGCATTTATAAGAAAATTGCTATCATTCAAGAGCCTGAAAATTATAGCAAGAATGGATCTAATATAGAATTACCTCTCAGTGACACTCTGGCAATCAAAGGTATTAATTAAACTCAGGGATTTTAAAATATATTTTCACCATATTTCAGTATATTTTATCAGTAGAATGAAAGACTCTTTTTTAGAAGATAACTTTTAATAGTTACAAGCAACTAACTTTTAGATAACCAATGTTATTTAAATAGCAATCCCCAAAATTAGTATTACAATTTGAGGGGGTGGTGCTTAATAGTGCCAGAAAAAATTATTCTACTTTTGTTTAGAAAAGAGTGTCCATAGTTATATTTGGAAACAGCACATGTGGCTGAATTATATTTTTTTAATTTTACTAGTAGAGTTAGAGCTAATTACAATGTAATATAGTTTTTAGCTATTCTATATTTCTCAATTTGTTTGATTACTTATATTAAAAGATATTATTCCATTTCTTCATTCCCTTTTTGAGACAATGTGCATTTTTTCTCCATAGAAAAAGTTAAATTTAGGGAAATAGAATACTTATAAAATATATGGCTGGTTGATGTCAGATTAACTTATTATCAATATTATTCATAAAGATATTTAATTAACCATAAACTCTGAGAACTTTTTTAACTTAAACTATTCTTTAATTATAGGAAAAGTTATTGATGTGGATCATGGAATTATTTGCGAAAATGTTCCCATAATTACACCAACGGGAGAAATGGTGGCTTCCAGACTAAACTTCAAAGTAAGATGATATTCAAGAATCTTCTGATTGTTGCCATCATACTAATTCAAAACAATTCAGAATTCATGTATCTTACATTAAATTTTGGAGAGGAGCATATAGAAAGGAGGGGACATAAAAAGGTGTGTACAGTGGCTCAGTTATAGAGCAGTTCCTTCCTCAGAAAGCAGAGTGAAGAGAAATTTTATTACTACTGCTTTTTTACCAGGTTGAAAATCAAAATTGCAGTACCCTAGAGCCTATACAAGGTAACTTTGGAGAACAAAGGGAAATTTCCAAAGAAGTTAATATCTGGAAATGAATTAATCATTTAATAAAAAAATCTACAACACTATACTGTAATGCACTTAGAAAATTTGAGTATATAGATTGAGGTTCAATTTTGCTAACACATATTTTCTAACTTATTTTTTACTTTAAACACTCAAATTCACTATTAGAAAGAAAATAATCAGAATATTCATGGATTTAAATTTACTCTTTTGAGAATGTTTTATTTAGCATCCTATATCTTGATTACAAAAACTAAGATGTTAAAAACATTTAATGCTCCTAATGCCCTGGTTTAAACCTTTGTAAAATTCAAACATACATTGTGGAATTCAAGTATAAAATAGCAAGAATTAATGAGTATTATTAGTTACTGTTATGTCATTGAGTCAAAATCCTGACAACTTTCAAGGTGGAAGTGTTGATGCTCTATCCTGGTTCCATGGAATTTTCAGTTGTCAGTGGCTTCCATTTCTTCAGGCCTGAGGCCAAGCTGAATACCATGGTGGTAGGAGCCACCTCATGATATACAAAGCAAAGAAAAGTACCAGGTCAAGATATAGCACCAATGATATGCCCTTTGTGACGTATTTCCTTCATCCAAGCCCCACTTTTTTAAAGTTCCCACCACTTCTCAAAACAGTGCTACCAGCTCAGAAGAGTTCACATGAGTCTATAGTGGGTATTTCAAATTCAAACCATAACAACTGTAATGGCATCAGTTGCCTTAATTCAAAGACACAACCAGACTTGATGATCAAATTGTGAATATTATAATGCTAATAATTTTAGAAAGGACTTTACTCTTAGCTTCTTTATCAGTTCTATTTGCAATTTGTAAAGTTGTTGGTTGAGAGTTCCAAGGAGAAGATGAGATAAACGGAACAGAAGGAAATTCTGTGTTCAAAAATTTTGGGGAAACAGTGTTTGAGTATAATTTAGTCAGATTTCATTGTCCCCTTTATAGGTATGGAGAATGGTTTTATTGTAATATGATATAAGTATTAGTTATTATCTATTAATAGTTTATCAATTTATCTGGAAATGTAGCTCAGTGGTGGTACTCTTCCCCTTCTGTGCACATGGTTCTGGGTTCTATCTCCAGCATGAAAGAAAAGTGATATATAAGTAATTGGTGATTTGTTATTGGCTTAGGGAGGTGTCTCAGTGGATAAAGTGCTTGCCACTCAAGCTGAAGTACCCATGTTTGTTCCGTTTGATCCCTATATTCCATGTAAAAAAGCTAGAAGCAGTGACGGGCTTTTATAATCCTAGCACATTGATGCTAACAGCAAGATGGTAGGTAAAATGGGAGAGTGTCCCAAAAGCTTGTGGCAAAAACAGAAAAGCAAAATCAGTAGAGTGAGAATCCAAAAAGAGAAACCCTGCCTCACAAATGAGGTGAAAAGGCAAGGACAGAATCAAGAGTTGCTCTGTGACCTCCATACTGTGGCATGCTTATGCTCACAATGCACAAGTACCCACACACAATTTTTTTTAAGGTTGTGATTTTTGGTCAGGTTAAGTATGATAGTACTGATTCTTGTTACTCCATTTATTAGGTAAATGTAATACAAGCCTTGAGTTCTGCTGCCTTTACCATGTTATTGTGGAACATAGTACACTTTTATTCAGAGCCCACTTTCTTTTGTATGAAATAAAAATAGTTATTCTAACGGGAAGATCTCTTAAGTTTTGTAATCCTACGAAAAGGCACAGTATTCACTTTTTTATAATTATTTCTGCCTGGGGAGTTATATTTTAAATCTCATCTTCCTAAAATATGATAGGAATTGTGTTTGTTCTATATTGTTTGAAATATATATGTGTATATATATATATATGCATATATATATATATATATACACACACATCTATATATTTCCAGTTGAAAAGATTTTAATCATTCTGTTGAACTTCAAACTAAAAATATACAGAAAAAAATTCAATAAGTATGAGAATTTGTTTTGTTTCACACTCACTATATAGTAAGCTTAGAAAATATTAGTATTAATATGAAAAAGTCTTAAATTACTACTTAAAGGTGCTAAATTTCTGCAACATCCACATAGGAAATTACCATATAAGATGATAGTTGTAAATGTGCTTCTCACCATGGCATGCACCTTTTAGCAGTCATTTGGAGAGTAGTCAAGCATCTATGAAATTTTTCTTCAGGGTTTGCAGAGATTGCTTATGCTTCCCAAGGACTTTCTTCAGTGCTGACAATATGATGCCCTTGCACCTTTGCATTGTTGGCACTGTGTTGTATGCATCATGGATACTTGGATATTTTTACCCAACCATTGTAAATCTATATTTGTAGACATCCTGTAGATTTCTGCCTCTCAGATTTTCGTCTTATACCCATTTCTAAAGTATTTTATTTTTTATCTGTGTATGTGAGAGAGAGAAAGAGGCGGAGGGAGTGCACTAGGGCATGTATGTACCACCTTGTGCAACTGGCTTTACATGGGTCTTGGGAAATTGAACCCCAGTCTTTTAGCTTTGCAGGCAAGCACCTTTAACCACTAATCCATTTCTCCAGCCCTGTATCCATGTATTATATTGCTAGTTGTATAACTTTTTCTAGAAATATATCATATTTTTAATATTTTTTGTTTGTTTTATTTATTTATTTGGGAGCTACAGAGAGAGAGGGGGGAGGGAGAGAGAAAGAGATAGTGGGAGAGAATGGGTGCACCAGGGCTTCCAGCCACTGCAAACAAACTCCAGACATGTGCACCCCCTCGTGCATCTGGCTAATGTGGGTCCTGGGGAATTGAGCCTCAAACCAGGGTCCTTTGGCTTCAGAGGCAAGCGCTTAACTGCTAAGCCATCTCTCCAGCCCTATATCAGATTTTTAAATGTTGTTCTTACTCCTTGTACTTCACTGTACCCTTGAAGTACCACAGGAAGACAACTATCCTATCCTACTGAAGGGATGGGAATTCAAGAAATTTAACTGTTTAAATCATAGCTGAGATGAAGATAAAAGGAAGCATCTAGATGGAGAATAAATAAATTGTATCAAGGAATGAAATATATGAACATATAAATTTAATGCGCATTCATGTATAGAGGATGTTTATATTTATACAGTTCCCCCTCAGTGTCCTTGAGGTACTATTTCCAGGACACCCTGAAGATACCAAAATCTTCTGACACCCAGTCCTTTACATAAAATTGTATGCAGAAAAAGGATGCAAATGTTCACTGCAAATGCCATTTTCCCCACAAGTACTATCAATTCACACTTGGTTGAGTCCTCAGAAGCAGAACTTTGAAAATGGGAGTTGAGTCTATGTGTTTCAATTCACTCTACATTACATCATAAGCCTGCATTACACTTCCCTTGATTTCCTGTGTCTTGATTTGCTTGGTAGGCATTTTTCCTATACCTGTGAATAAAATAGAATTAATTTTTTCTTTCTGATTATGGACGTTTTTGAATTTTGTATCATTGCTGACACTGAAGTATAAAATTAAGAGCCAAGTTGAATCTTTGGATAGTTGTTGATTTTTCAGGTGCATTTGAATTTTATATAAACTTAATCACTATTATTATGAATAAAATGAAAATGTTTGTGATTAAATTTTATAATCTTTCTATTTAGTCCTAGATTCTTTCTCTATAGGTATGTATGTCTTATAATAAGACCTCAGTTAAAATGTTGGAAAGCCAGTGTTCATTCCAGAAAGATTGATTTTCTTTGTAATTAAATAGTTTTGTAACGGTTTCTTCCTAGAATAGTCAAAAAACAAGCTGGAACTTCTAACCATTGTATATTCTCTTTTATTAATTTACTATTGCAAAGATTTGATTGAATTTTTAAAATATCTACTTTGAAAAGCTGCCAATTGGAAAAAAATAAATATTGTAGCTTATAACTTTTTCTGACTTCAGGTAGAAGAAGGAATGCATCTTTTGATAACTGGTCCAAATGGTTGTGGGAAAAGTTCTCTCTTCAGAATTTTAAGTGGGCTCTGGCCTGTGTATGAAGGAGTCCTTTACAAACCACCTCCTCAACATATGTTCTATATTCCACAAAGGTAAAAAAAATTATATGTGAAAAATTATTTTTCTCTTGAATTGTATTAATTGCTTAGAATCTTCATTTATACTTTTGAAAAGGTATAATTTCCTTGAGATATGCTATTAAGGAAGTAAGAATTCATTTATCCCCACGGTTTCAGTACTCTAGTTTAATTATAATAGATTCTATTCTAGAAAAATACCTCTTCTTATAATTTTCACATCTGACTACATATAATGAATGCTCTGAGACTGCAGTTGTTAATCTTGAGGAATGGCCAAAAATTTCAAAGTGAAATTAGATTGCCTTCAGTATTAGACTCTTCTTCTGACAGAAAAGATTGAATACTTGGATCCAATTCAGATCACTCTGAAAAGCTGCATATCATGTATAAGAGCTTCCTTAAAGTCTTTGTTGTGATTATAGTATATGATTAATTAATAATTTTAACTATCTTAAGTAAAATTGTTAAAATTTTATTAACATAGGTTTAGAAATTTTATTAACATAGGTTTAGGTTTCTTCTGAAGTCTTTACCCATCTTGCCACATAACAATTTAGAAATAGCTAAACAAAGTTATTTACATGAGAGTTTGGGTTATTTATTGTGGGTGAGAGAAACTTAGATTAAAAGAACAAGCATTCCTCGTCCTCATCTGGCCCAGTAATTTTTTCATATATTATTGCCAGATTAAGTAGACATTGCATAGAAAATCCCCTGGGGGTCAGAAGACTGCTCTGTGGTGTCTAATAGAGCACCTAGGATAGAAGCATAGGACCAAAGGAGATCTGCCAGCTACATGGAGGAAAACACTGCATTTGTCTCCCTGGTTCTCTGTTGGAAACTGCTGCTACTCCCCTACCCAAGGGTCTAATTATTAAGCTATGTGTAGCAGTTAGGCAGATGAGGTTTTATGAATTTTTTTCTAAAAATTTATAGTACTTTTATCAGGAAGCTATCTGGTATATCAGAAGATGAAGAAATGGTGCTGGAGAGATGACTTAGTGGGTAAGGCATGTGCCTGTGAAGGCTAAGGACCCAGGTTTGAATCCCTAGTACCCACATAAGCCAGATGCACAAGGTGGCATATGCATTTGCAGTGGCTAGAGGCTCAGGTATATCCATTCTCTATCTGTTTCTCTCTCTCTATGAAATTAATACAAATATTTTTTAAAGTAGAAGATGAAGAAATGTATGAGTCAAAAATGCTGAAAGTGGACAGCATTGTTGATACTTGAGTTTATAACACAATATAGATAAGCATCATGTGACACTGTAATCATTGTAATTTTAGAAACCTTGTTATATTCTGAAAGCTCAGTTATACTGCCAAAAATTACAGTTTCAGACATTAGTGTATTAAGTAGTGTTATTTCAATTTTTTAAAAAAAGTATTATTATTTATTTATTTGAGAGAGAGAATGGGTGTGCCATGGACTCTTGCCACTGCAAATGAACTCTAGACACACGGACCACTTTGTGCATCTGACTTTACATGGCTACTTGGAAATTGAATGTGGGCTCTCAGGCTTTGTAACAAGCATTTTAAACTACTGAGCCATTTCTCCAGCCTCAATTATTTAATTTTAGACTTAAGTTATAAAGCATAGAATCGGGAAAAAATTAATCTACCAAAGAATTCTATCCTCTAATAAATATAAAAGTATGTAAAACAAGTGTTATTTTTAGCTATTGGATATTTCATATCTAATATTTGTAGAAGTACTTCTTGAATATACCTTGGTGCTGAATGACATAAGGTATTCTCAAGCAGTGAATAAATTTATTAAAGGAAATAAATCATCTTTTTCCACAGAAAGAACTAACCATAATTTGCAATAAACATGAATCCCTGGAAAACATTTTCTAAGTTATGCAATTCATTTTTGCCTAAACAGAAAGGTCAACTCCAGCCTAGTTAAGGAGAAAAATAAGAAAGATTAGTTTATATATTAACATTTTAAATTATTGTTTAAAGTCATATACCTTGATTATATAGCATCTAGAAGCATGAAAATTCATATTTGTTTAAAATTTTTGTAAAGCCATTTCCTTAGAATACATCCAAAATGCATTATAAAATGAAAACCTAAAGGTAGATTCATCTCTTAAACTTCAAAACCTGCTGACTTTTGTAATTAAATTTGGAAATAAACTTGCATATTATTATTTACAGAAAGTGGCACTACAACTTAGTTTGAAATATTTGTCAGTAAATAATCTTAAATTTTTGTTATGAAATTCTCATTAATGACTACCAGAATTAATTTTTCATGACTTTATATGTGTCAGAATAAAATGAAAATCAGTACAGAATTCAAAATTAAGTATAAACTCTTAAGTCATAAAGCAGATTTTTATAATAAATCACCCTATATTTCTTTTTGTGATTGAAACACTTCTTGCTATTGTATCTGTCCTTTATGCACTGATAAAATGCAAAAATATATTGTTACTTTCATGGGGAAAATGAAATATGATTGTGGATTTTTAAAAAATATGTTTTATTTATGTACATATTTAACAGAGACAAAGGTAGAGAGAGGTATAATGCTCAAGCTAGGGCCTTCTGCCACTGCAAACAAACTCCAGACACATGTGCCACCTTGTGCATCTGTCTTACATAGGTACTAGGGAATGGAACCTAGCTACTTAGTCTTTGCAGGCAAATGCCTTAACCACTAAGCATCTCTCCAGACCCTGGGTATGGATTTTTGATGACATATAATATACAAAAGGAAAAAGAGAAAAATTAGAAAATTTTCTTCTGAAATATATTAAGCCTCTTAGTTGTTTTTCGGTTTTTTTTAGTCCCTTAGTTTTTAACCATATTTTCACATCTCCATGCACACAGACTGCTGCTATGGTTCAATTTATAAGTTAAGAAATCTGAATTCCTGAGAAATTGTGAAATCACCTCAATATTTTCCCAGTTTATGCCATGTAATACTTTTGCAGTGTTAATCATAGCCAAGTAAGAAAATGTGGGCCTTAGTTCAGGAGAATAGATTTGTGATTTATAAATTATATTCAAAACTATGCGCCTTACCACTTCTTCTTTTTTCAACCTGGTACATTTTATTTAACCTGCAAACATTTAAATCAATGGTGCATAGTAAAAATAAAAAAAATAAAAAACTTTTAGGATTCTATTAGGGAAGATGCCTGCAGTTTTTAATTTCTCCTTTATAGACCTCAACTAGAGTTCAGTGAGGTTTCTCTAATGTACAATAGTTTTACTCATTCTTAAATTGTCAACAAGTAATGATTGATGTTTTAAAGATTCTCCAAAGACTCAAAGCCTATCACTTACGTAAAGATTTGAGAAAACACAACCTACCAATAAATGAGTATTATCTAAAAAATGGTTACATTTCTAACCTCTTGGCAGAGCCTAATTATTCATTAAGGCTTCAAAGTCTTGGTAAGTTAACATGTCTAGGGCCTGAAGCAAACCAAGAATTACATTCATAATTTACAAAGGAAATTATAAGGAATATGTGTATTGCAATTCTAGGTACAGATACTTTTAGAATTAAAACTCCATATTTAATGTTCACATTTACCTCGTGGGCTTTTATTTTTTTTATTTTTATTTTTATAATGTGACTTAATAATCTGAAATATTATTGTCACATAGTAAGTTACATGTTATCAACAAGATTCATTATATGAAAATCACATAGACAATAAAATATTAGTGAACTGTTTCATCAAGTGTTTGCCACATCTTGAACCATGTACACTCTCTGTTTTAAGTACACATCTACTGTCGTGTACATGCCTGAAGTTCTCATATTCTTTTTTAAATGTTTTTATTAATTAGTTTTATATTCAGCAAATACAGTCAGTTTGGTACCATTATTAGGCTCATTCATGACCTACCCCCTCCCCTTGGCCCTTCCTTGTTGAGGTATATGGGTCGTGCATTGTGGAGGTAGCCCACAGTTATGGGTAAGATAAATGCCTCTGCATATCATGACCCAACATGTGGCTCTGACATTCTTTCCTCTCCCTCTTCCGCAAAATTTCCCTGAGCCATGTTGGGTTCGTTTTTGGTCTGCTTCAGTGAAGAGGTGTTGGGGGCCTCTGAGTCTCTTGATCTCTGATTTGGTAGGAGTTGATTTTTCTCTATGTTGATCTCCTTCACCCTTGTGCTGGTATCCGGCTCACCAGGAAAACAGCACCCTTGCTTGTTTCGCCACTTTTTCTTAGTTTCAGTGAGGGCCCTTTTGAGATATGATGGGGTGGTTCTCTCCTTAGGATCTATATCTATCTGAAAAAGAGAAGCAGATTCTCCAATGGAGAGTAAGTTAGCACCAGGACAAATGAGATAACCCTTACTTTTTTTTATAGAGAATTTAATATGTGTAGGTCCTCTTGTAGCCCACGATTGATGGTAGTTTGATAATGGACAGTGGGCTTATGTTTGGATATGGTTCTGACTTATTTCCCAGCTCCAGCTTTGGGTCCCGTACCACTGAGGGGATCAGTTAGCCAAATCAAGAGCAGTTGGTCCCCACCATGGCTGTGTGCCACTATTGCACTTGTGTGAGCATCACAACAGGTTATTTGCTGCTAAGTAGGTTAGACCACCTTGTGGGCTTTTTAAAGCCCATATTACTTAGGCTTACATAGGTAACTAATAAACATTTTCAGGTTTTTATGTAGTACTTGGATGATAAAGGCAGTCATGTAATTCTGCTGTTCTTAAAATTCGTATCATTAAAAGTTTATTACAAAATATGTGAAGGTTTCTTAAAAGTCAAATTTTATTTAAAAAATGAGTTTCATCGGGATGGAGAGAGGGCTTAGTGGTTAAGTGCTTGCCTGTGAAGCCTAAGGACCCCAGTTCAAGGCTCCATTCCCCAGGACTCATGTTATCCAGATGCACAAGGGGGCGCACATGTCTGGAGTTCGTTTGCAGTAGCTAGAGGCCCTGGCACGCCCATTCTCTCTCTCGCTCTCGCTGTCGCTCTCAAATAAATAAAAATTTTTAAAAATGAGTTTATCACTTCTGATATCATTATTGGTGACACTGATAGCATTAAACATGTCACAATACATAATTAGTTAAAAGTATTTGTTTTTAACTAGTACAGAAGCCCAATATATCTTATGCCAAGTCTGGAATGTGTTTTCAAATTAGCATTTTGTGCACATGTAAAGATTTAATGATTAAAAAGCATTTGGTTTCTTATGACTACAGAAAACAGTACTAGGAATTGTGAATGTATTACAACACTTAAGATCATTTAAAAAAAAAAACATAAAATTTGGTTCAAAGTTCTTCCACTGCAAACCAATGTTTAAATTCATAAATTTCCTATACTGGGTGTTTTAAAATTATATAAATATCCATTTTTATTACCAAATTTAATTTCATATAGAGCATTTTCTAGTTTGTAACAGGTAAGGTAGATGTTTTCCTAAAGGGTTAATGGGTTATTTGCCATTTTCTTTTTCTGCCATTTCCTGTTGGCGAATTGTGTCTTGTGCTGCTTGCTGCGTTTCTCCAGAGTGAAAGATTTTAAGGGTAAAAGTTTGGGCTTACAGATCACCATTGTGGCTACATCTTCCACAGACAACTGTCCTTGTTCTGGAAGAACTTCCTGGAACATTGACCTCACTTCTGCCATATGTAGACTGTTGGACTTTTTCCTGAAAATTCTAATCCTTTTCTTGCAGCATTTGGAATCCAATTTGGAATTAACAGGATGATTGAGATCTTGACTCAAACCTACAGAGGGAACTCTCTGGGCAACTTGGATGCAGAGAGTCACCCCCCGGGGAACCGACCACCTCCTAGGTATCATTCTACTGGGAAGTGCCAAGTGCAACTTCCCAGTGAGAGGGCTCCTTACCACTTCTTATCTAATGATAGGAACATTTTTAAAATTTAAGAAAGAAACATTTTATCTCAAATACATATTATCCACTGTAACCTAATAGGCTGTCAAATGGAAATCTGACAGACTTATGAGCATTTTTTGGTTACTTTAGTTGCTTGGAGACTGAATTTACTAACCAGTGTGACTCCACATCTGACCCAGATGTTACACCTCTCCCTGCTGGATTCTCTGTTCAGAATCTCAGGAAAGATCAGACCCTAAATTCTTTCATCAATTTATGATGCAGTTTCTCTTTTTCTCAAGCCTCCAAGGATAGACTTGCGAACCTCTACTCTTGTTTTCATTTCTCTGCAAATCTGTGGCCATTATTTGCTTCCTTTTTCCCTGGTGAGCTTCTGTCTACAGCTGGTAAAAACCAGAAGCTAGATTTTTATGTGCCTACTTAGACATGTTAACCAAATATTATAATGTACCGGCAATCACCAAAATGAGAAATGGGCACATGGGATTTGAGAGACCAGACAGAGTGAGAGAAAAGATGGGAAGGAGGCTTGGCAAAGGGTGATAGTAGTACCCTGTATTCCCTTTATCACACTTGTGGTGGTTTGGGTGTAAAATGTCCCCCGATGCCTCATGTGCTTTCAATACGTAGTCCTGTCTGGTGGCAATTTGGAAGTCTTGTGGAGCCTTTGGGAGGGGAGCTTTGTTATGAGGGAGGCAGGTCTTGAGGTTGATTAGTCCAGTCTCGCAGGGAGTTTGGTACTCACTCTATTCTTCTTCCATGCTAATGAGCTAATGTTACATCCATCTGTTTGCTCCCCACCATGATGGAACTTTCCCTCAAAACTTTAGGCCAAAAATAAAGCCTTTTCTTTCACCAGCTTCTTCTATTTGGCTGTTTTGTCCCAGTGAGGAGAAGGGAACTGATAAAGCACTTATTTAAGTCATTTGTACCCTTCACACTGACTTGTTCCTTAGCAGTAGTCTCCAGTTGGGCACAACCTACCATGCAATGCTATACTTAATGTTCCTGCTCTCACCATTCTTCCTTGCCAGAAATATTTGGGGGTCTAAATTTTAACCATGATTATCTTACTACTCAAAAGTACAGGCCTGTACTGGTTAAGGCACTTGCCTGAGGAGCCTAAGGACCCTATGTTCAAATTTACAGATCTCATGTAAGCCAGATGTACAAGGTGATGGAAGCAAAAATGTCACACATGCACACTAGGTGGTGCATATGTCTAAAGTTCAGTTGCAGTTTTGAAGATACTTAAATTTTAAACTTCTTTTGGATTGTTTCTATAGGAATAATTTCTAAACCTAGGATATTTGCTTTAGAAGAAATGAAGTTCCTCATGTAACTTAACAGCACTGCTTCATCTACACATATAAAACCAGGTAATAATTAACAGAGGAAGGCATTCACAAGATCAGGAAGGATGTTAAAATGCCTCCGTGGTCTTTGTAAGGGCAGAAAAGAGGCTGTTGAGGAACACTCATTGAGAACCCTGCCTATCTTATTTGTGTTACAGGTTTTAATATGAGGATATGGAGGGTTCTGTGAGCCATTAAGTTTAATTAGGGGTGCTTCCATGAGCCTGGGTTGAAAGTTGTTTACCTGGAGAATGGACCACTTACCAGTGACTATACGACTGAAGAAAATGACTCTCCCTTTCCCAACAATCATTAACTGCCACATGTTCCCAAAGGAGAGATGAGAAAGAAGACGGATTTCTGTAGAAATAGGAGTGTAGTAAGTGTAATGAATGGGTGATTTATTAAAGATCCATTATATACATATAGGAAATTGTCAGAAGTAACATTTTATAGGAGGATATGTGTTCTGAAAGAGGATCTAAGTAAGAATACAGGAAAGGCTGTTTGACCCCTGTTTTTCTCTAAATCTCGTGCTTGTGAACATTTTCATTCACTTTGTTTTAAATTATTATTTATTTATTTGAGAGAAAGAGGGAGAGAGAGAAATAATTGGCACAGCAGGGTCTCCAGCAACTGCAGACAAATTCCAGACACATGTGCCCCTTTGTGCATCTGGCTAACATGGATCCTGGGGAATCGAACCTGAGTCCTTTGGCTTTGCAGGCAAATACCTTAACTGCCAAGCCATCCCTCCAGCCCAATTTTTTCATTCTTAATGAGTCTCTAGATGCCAAATCACAAGTAGAGAGCCTCTTAAGGACAGGAGTGTGCTTATTTAAGTAAGAGGTGGGTCAGGCAGGCCACTGCCTGAGTATACTGTGGGTCTCTCAGGGCCACTACAGCAAAGGAAGAGCATGAAGTGGCCCTGTCCTTCTACAGTTCCACACCAAATAGCTCATGCATCCATTAGTCCTGCTACATTCAACATAGATAATTCTGGACATTTGTTGTGGAAGTTGTATTGCAACAGATTTTGTCCATGTTGAGTCACTGTTGAGGAATGACAGAATATGAGCTAGAAAAGCCATCCACATATCTGTACAGCATATTGGCATCCTAAAGAATCCTAGTAAGTCTATGATAACTTTATAGTAAATATCTGAAAGAGAACCAGAGGTGGTGTTACACACCTTTAATCCTGGTACTTGAGAGGCAGAGATAGGAGGATTGCTGTGAATTCAAGGCTACCCTGATACTGCATAGTGAATTCCAGGTCAGCCTGGACTAGAATAAGATACTATCTCAAAAAAAAATCTGAAGATAAACAGATTTCATCTTTTTGGTGTCTTATATGATGAAGTATCTGTTTATTTTGTTGATGATACTGGATATGTTGCCTAATGTCCTTAGTTATGGGGATAATTATTTATCAATTAACATTTTTTAAGGAAATTATTTCAGCCATATAGAGGGCTCAGCAGTATTATTGTTACTAAGTCCTTGCCTTTTAGTTATTACACTCAAAGCCTGTAAATGCTTCCTAGATATCTTTGGACAGCTGACTGACTTACTTGTAAATTGTACATTTTGGTACCTCATGTGTGGTAATTAGTATAGTTCACTTTTCATAAATCTCACTTTTTATCATAAGGGATCTATGAATGTAAATGTGTTTTTCCTATGGCTTCCTATTGGTTAGGAAAAATGTTAAGGATACTTTTCTTTATAGTTAACTATTCTGTAACCTAATGGATGAACATAATAATAAAAAAATCTTTGTTTTTTATTTTTGTGCATATGTTCATGCACATTTGAATGTGTTCTTGCATGTGAGTGTGTGTGTATAGTTATGGAGACCATAGGTCAACCTCAGGTTTCTTCAGGAATGCCATCCATCATTTTGTTTTTCTTGAGACAGGGTCTGTCTTTGGCCTGGAGCTTACCAAGTAGGCTAGAGTGGCTGACCATCAAGTCCCAGGGATTCTCCCGTCACTGACTCCCCATCACTGGGATTACAGGTAAAAATACCACAGTTGGTATTTTTATGTAGGTTATGGGGTTCAAATTCAGCTCCTCATGCTTGCAAGGAAAGCACTTTACTGAACTGAACTATCTCCCCATCCTGAAAAATCCTTTCATTTAAAAGTTTTCCTCATTTTGAGTCAATTATTTGGTTAAATCATTTAGAATAGCAATGTTTATGTACCAAATATCAAGAGTTTTATCTGAAAATTTAGTATAGAGATACATATTTTTAAGCTTGACATTTAGATAAATTTATACTCTGAATGTCTTTGTAGTGCTTTGATAGATTGAGTAACATATTTTTATTGTTTATAAATAAAAGATTATTCTTGCTGTTCAAATACTGTGCTCATCTGTTTCAAAACCTAACAATTCCAAATCCTAAACATAGTTTCCAAACTCAGGCTAGAAAGATGGCTTAGCGAGTAAGAGTGAAAGTGTGAGGACCTGAGTTCAATCCCCAGCCATATCTGTACCCCAGCACTGAGGGGTTAAGGACAAGAGGATTTCTGGGGATCCTTGGTCAGACAGCCTACCTGAAAAGTAGGGAATTCCAGGTTTACTTAGACACTGCCTCAGGGAAATACAGTTGGAGGAATGATAGAGAAGGACACTTGATATTGTTCCCTGGCCTCCAGTGTGTGTACTGTGTCCATGTATCTGTACACACAGACATGCCTATGCCACATACACACCACACATACTACACACACCCCAATTAAAATATACATAAAGCTGGGTGTGGTGGTGCATGCCTTTAATCCCAGCACTGGGGAGGCAGAGGTAGGAGGATCACTGTGAGTTCTAGGCCAGCCTGAGAATACATAGTGAGTTCCAGGTCAGCCTGGGCTAGAGTGAGACCCTACCTTGAAAAACCAAAAAAATAAATAAATAAAAATAATTTCCATTGTCATGAATACGTACTTTAAGTTGAGTATTTCTTTTGCTAAAAACATGAGAATATCAGCTGATACAAATAGCATTATATATTCAAGATTCAAATCTTGTTTTTGTTATGCATGAAGTCTGATAACATGATTGGTGCAAACATGTGCCTTTATCTGAATTTTTATTATTACATTAAAAAATTATTATTTGAGAGAGAGAGGGGGAAAGAGACAGAGCGAAGGGGCACACCAGGGCCTCCAGACACTACAAATGAATTCCAGACACATGTGCCACTTTGTGCATCTGGCTTATGTGGATTTTGGGGAATCAAACCTGGGTCCTTTGGCTTTGCAGGCAAATGCCTTAACCACTAAGCTGTCTTTCTAACCCCTATTATTACACTTTTTAAGATATGGACATATTTAATATGTAAACAACACATGTTGTTACCCTCCACCCTGCCCCTTTTCTGAAGAGGTCTTCCTCATTGGGGATTCAGGTCAACCCCATGGGGACTGTAGGTCATTGAATTATGGGATGGGGAGAGGCAATGTCTGTGTAAAATGTCCCAACTTGTGGGTCTAATGATCTTTCCACCCCCTCTTCCACAAAATTCCCTGAGCCATACTGGGAGCACATCAAGTCGACTTCAATGATGGGTACATAGGAGCCTCTGTATCTCTGGATTGGTAGGTGATGAGTGTCCTCAGTATCTATCTCCATCACCCTTGTGCTGATATCAGATTCACTAAGAAAGCAGCACTCTTGCTTATTTCCCCAGTTCCTCTATGGCTTCAGCTATGGCTGGGGTGGAGTCCACTGGGTTATCTCCTCGGGTCCAGCTTCAGTCCTCTCTAGGGCCCTTCGATTCAGGTGCTCCCCCTAAGGTCCTCTTGAGGGTCACCTTTTAGTGTGACTTCCAGTGTATAGGATACTGTGGTACCAGTTCAATTTGGGTTCAGTTGTGTATCCCCCCACAACTTTTGCCTTCCCCCAAGTCCCACCCTCCCTATTGTCCACACCTCCAGATGCCATTCAGGTATGTCAGCAACTCAGGCTGATCCAGGTTAGGAACCGCAGATGAATGAGACCATGCAACAGTTGTCCTTCTGTGATTGTGTGAGTTCATTTGGAATGATATGTTCCAAGTTTGACCATTTTTCTACAAATTTCAATGGGTCATTTTTGGCTTACTGCTGAGTAGAATTCCATCATTTAGATATACTGCATCTTGGTTATCCATTCATTCAATGATGGGCACCTGGGTTAGTTCCAGTCCTTAGCTATTACGAATTGAGCAGCTATAAACATGGTTGAACAAATATCTCTGAACTGAGATGTGGAGCTTTTAGGGTAAATGCCCAGTAAGGGAATAATAGGGTCTGTTGGTAACTCTATATTCATCTTTTTCAGCAGTCTCCATATTGATTTCTATAGTGCTTGTACCAGCTTACAGTCCCACCAACAGTGAATGAGTGTTCCTATTTCTGCACAGCCTCACAAACATTTGTTTTCATTAGATTTTTGAATGTTTGCTACTCTTACTGGGGTAAGGTAGAATCTCATAGTTGTTTTAATTTGCGTCACCCTAATGGTTAGGTATGTTGAACATTTTATTAAGTGTGTGTTAGCCATTTGTAGTTTTTCCTCTGAAAACTCCCTATTTATTCTCTGCCCCAGTTGTGGAGTGATTTTTTTTTTTTAATTGTTTAGTTTTTTTTAGTTCTTTGTAGATTCTAGATATTAGGCTTCTATTAGGGGTATAGCTGGCAAAGATTTTCTCCCATTCAGTGGGTAATATAGGCTCTGCTTATGGTATGTTTGTCTGTGCAGAAGCATTTTAACTTCATGAGGTGCAATTGGTAGAGTGCTTGCTTAATTTCCTGGGCTACTGGGGTCTTGTTCAGGAAATCTTTTCCCAGTCCTAAATCATAAAGATTGTCTCCTTATTGTTTCTCTCAATAGTTGAAGAGTTTCAGATCTTATATTAAGGTCTTTAATCCATTTGGACTTGATTTTTGTATAGGGTGAAATGAGTAGGTCTAATTTCATTTTTCTATATATGGTCATCCAATTTGTCCAATACCACTTGTTAAAGATGCTTTCTTTTCTCCAGTCTTAACATTATTGGCACCTTTGTCAAAGAACAAGGAGCTATAGTTACTTGACCTAAGGTCGGAGTTTTTAATTCTGTTCCATTGGTCTATGTTTCTGTTCTTATACCAGTATCATGCTATTTTTGTTACTATAGCTTTGTAATGTAGCTTTAGATCAGGTATGATGACACTTTCAGAGGTGCTTTTTTCCCCCCAAGGGTGTTTGGATATACGAGGCCTGCTGCCATTCCATATGAATTTTGAGATAATTTTTTCAATCTCTGTGAAGAATGATAATATTATTTTATTGGTATTGCATTAAATCTGTATATAGCTTTTGGTAAAATTGCCATTTTCACAATATTAATTCTACATATCCAGAAGCCTAGATGATCCTTCCATCTTCTCAACTTCTCCTTAATTTCTTTTTTGAGTATTTTTATGTTTTCATTGTATTGGTCTTTCACATCCTTGGTTTGTGTTGTTCCAGGTTATTTAGGGTTTTTTTTTTTTTTCCTGTCATTGTTGTTGCTACTGAAAATGGGACAGTATCACTGATTTCTTTCTCTGTGTATTTGTCCTTTGCATATAGAAAAGCTATTAATTTTTGTGTCATTGACTTTGTATCCTGCCACTTTGCTGAAGGAATATATTCCTTAGAAGTTTTGAGATGAAGATTTTTGGGTCACTTATACATAGGAACATGTCACCTGCAAATAGGGCTAACTTGAATTCTTCGTTTTCAAGTACTACTTGAAGAGTAGTTGGCACCCCTGTCTTACTCCCTATCTCAGTGGGAACTCCTTGAGGTTTTTCCCCATTAAGTATTATTTGGGCTTTAGGAGCTTTATATATAGCTTTCACTATGTTGAGATATAAACCCTCCATGCTTATTCTTTCTAAGGTTTTGTTCATATAGTGGTATTGTTTTTTTGTCAAAGGCCTTCTCTGCATCAATTGAGATGATTGTGTGGTTCTGAAGGTTAAGTTTATGTATGTGGTATATTACATTGACCAATTTCCTTATGTTAAACTTTCTCTGCGTTCCTGAGATGAAACCTACTTAATCAAGGTAGATAATGAATTCAGTGTGTTGTTGAATTTGGTTTGCAAGGATTTTGTTGAGGATCTTTGCACCTAAGTTCATTAGGGATATAGGCCTATAATGTTCTTTCTTATTGCATGTCTGTCTGATTTTGGTATTAGGGTGATGCTAGCTTCATAAAAGGAGTCAGGAAGGATTCCCTAGTATTTGATCATGTGGAACAATTTCAGAAAAATTGGTTTCAGTTCTTCAATGAAGGTTTGATAGAATTTAGCTGAGAAGCCATCAGGTCCTGGACTTTTCTTTTGGGGAAGGTTTTTGATTACCTTTTCAATCTCCACAGATGTGATAGGTTTGCTTAGGAGGTTAACATACTCTGTGTTTTGTTTTGGTTGGTGGTATGTGTCTAAGAATTCATCCATTTCTTCCAGATTATTTAATTTTGTGGAGTAGAGGTTTTTGAAGTATGCCCTGATGATTTTTCCAATTTTATTGATGTCTGTCGTGATCACTCGTTTCTTTATTTCTGATTTTGTTAATTTGAGACTTCACTTTTGTTTTGGTTTGATCAGTTGGGCCAAAGATTTGTTAATCTTCTTTATTTTTTCAAAGAACCAGCTCTTCTTTTCATCAGTATTTTAAAAATGTTTTTGTACATTCCATTTCATTAGTTTCTGCTCTTTGATTATTTCTTTCCATCTGGAGCTCTTTGGATTGCATTCTTTTTTTTTTCAGTGCCTTTAGTTGGACAGTCAAATTATTGATTTGGGCTCTCTCTGCTCTTGAAATGAAGGCACTAAAGGCTATGAATTTTCCCCTTAGGACTGCCTTCATTCTGTCCCATAAGTTTTGGTGGGTTGTGTTTTCATTATTCCCTTCTAGGAATTTTACAATTTCTTTTTTATTTCTTCCATGACCCATTTATTGTTTAAAAGTATGTTGTTTAGTCTCTAGGAGCTAGTGGAGTTCTTAATGTGTCCCTTGATAATTTCTAGCTTTAAAACACTGTGACTTGACATGATGCAGGAATTTACTTCAATTTTCCTGACTTTATGAAGGCATGCTTTATGTACTAATATATGATCATTTGTGGAGAAGGTTCCATGGGCTGCTAAGAATAATGCGTATTCTATAGAGTTGGGGTGGAAAGTTCTATAGATATCCATTAGGTCTAGTTGATCTATGATGTTGAGATCTGTTATTTCCCTTTGACTTTCTGTTCAGCTGATCTGTCTATTGATAATAGTGGAGTATTGAAGTCTCTGACTATGATGGTGTTGGTGTTTATTTCTGTCTTATTGTTGAGTAGATTTTGTTTTATAAAATGTGGTGCTCCTGTTTTTGGCACATATATATTTATAGTTGTAGTGTGCTCATGTAGGATCATTCCCTTGATAAGTAGGAAGTGACCTTCTTTGTCCTTTTTGGTTAGTTTTTGTTTTTCAAATTTTTATTAACAATTTCCATGATTATAAAAAATATCCCATGGTAGTACCCTCCATCTCTCCCCCACCTTCCCCTTTGAAACTCTATTCTCCATCATATCCCCTCCACTTCTCAATCAGTCTCTCTTTTATTTTGATGTCATGATCTTTTCCTCTTATGATAGTCTTGTATAGGTGTCATGCACTGTGAGGTCATGGATATCCAGGACATTTTGTGTCTGGAGGAGCATTTTGTAAGGAATCATACCCTTCCTTTGGCTCTTACATTCTTTCCACCACCTCCTCTGCATTATACCCTGACCCTTGGAAGGGGTGATAGAGATTGCAGTACTGAGTACTGCAGCCACTTCTTTCCAGCACCATGATACCTTCTGAGTCATCCCAAGGTCACTGCCATCTGAAAAGAGAAGATTCTCTAACAAAACTGAGAATAGCATTAATATAAGGGTATGACATTAAGAGAAGTGCTTACTGGGCAGTTTGATAAGCATAGTATATACACTTAGCCAGACAACAGCAGACGTTACACCGCTAGGACTAATAACTACCCCTATTTTAAGATTTCAATATCAGGGATGTATTCCCTCCCATGTAGGGGGCCTCTGGTCCAATTAGAGGGCAGATGGTTTTCACCATGATAGATGTGGCACTATTGCACCTGTTGGCTCATTTGGCCTGGCTGGCCAAATATAAACCTTGCAGTATCCACTGTTGAGTATTTTCACTGATGTTTTCTCTTTCTCCCATTAAATTGCATGCAGAATGGCTTCTTCCAGCTTTCTGTCAGCTGGTGTACATGGAGGATGTTATCAGCTCAGTTCCAGCAGGATTTCTCATTGACTTTGCAACCCAAGTATGTGGAGTCTTCAGCAATAGGGTCTTATTATCTATTCCTGGTGGGAAACAAAGGGCCTCGGCAATGGCCTATAATGTTTGGGGTCATCAACTCCCTGGCCACAGCCAACTAGAAGGTATCCCATCCCTGGCACTGAAAATTTTCTAGCAACAATCTATGGCTCCTGAGTGTTACATTGTCCAAAAAACTAAGATTCCATATGATTTATTTATATCCTCTTAGATTTTGATTAGCCCTCCCTCCACCATTCCTTTACTCGATCTCTTCCACTGACCTCACTTTGGGCCTTTTTGATTAGCCCTCTCTCCACCATTCCTTTACTTGATCTCCTCCACTGACCTCACTTTGGGCCTTTTCACACCCATTTATCTATTCTTCTACTTACATATATACAATACCATCCTATTAAGTACCCCCTCACTTCCTTTCTCTTCCCTTTATATCTCTTTTCTAGCTTACTGGCCTCTGCTACTGAGTTTTTTCCTTCTCATACAGAAGCCCAATCATCTGTAGCTAGGATCCCAATATGAGAGAGAACATGCGATGTTTGGCCTGGGCTACCTCACTTCATATAATCCTTTCCAGATCCATGCATTTCCCTGCAAAGTACATAACTTCATTTTTTTTTTTTTTTTTTACCACTGAGTAGAACTCCATTGTATAAATGTGCCATATCTTCATTATCCACTCATTAGTTGAAGGACATTGAGGTTGGATCCATTTCCCAGCTATTGTGAATTGAGTACCAATAAACATGGATGAGCAAGTATTTCTAAGGAAATGAGATGAGTCCTTAGGGTATATGACTTGGAGTGCTATAGCTGGGTCATATGGTAGATCAATTTTTAGCTGTCTTAGGAACCTCAACATTGATTTCCACAATGGCTGGACCAGATTGCATTCCTACCAACAGTGTAGAAGGTTTCCTCTTTTTCCACATCCTCACCAGCATATATGAATGACCATTTGTTTTCATGGTGGTAGCCAATCTGATAGGAGTGAGATGGAATCTCAACATAGTTTTAATCTGCATTTCTCTGATGACTAGGGATGTAGAACATTTTTTTTAGATGGTTATATGCCATCCATATTTCTTCTTTTGGGAACTCTATTTAGTTCTATAGCCCATTTTCAAATTGGCTTGTTTGATTTCTTATTTAATTTTTTAAGTTCTTTTTATATCCTAGATATTAGTCCTCTATCAGATATATAGCTGGCAAAGATTTTTTCCCATTGTGTAGGTTGCCTCTTTAATTTATTCACTTTGTGCTTTGACATACAGCATCTTTGTAATTTTATGAGGTCCCAGCAGTTATTCTGTGGTTTTATTGCCTGAGCAATTGGGGTTGTATTCAGAAAGTCTTTGCCAAGACCAATGTGTTGAAGGTTTTCCCCTACTTTTTCCTCCTCAGTTTCAGAGTTTCAGGTCTGATGTTAATGTCTTTAATCCATTTGGATTTAATTGGTGTGCATGGAGAGAGAAAAAAACTATTTTCATCCTTCTACAGATACATATGCAATTTCCCCAGTACCATATGCTGAAGTGGGTGTCTTTTCTCCAATGAGTATTTTTGGCATTTTTATCGACTATCAGGTGGCTATAGCTACTCCTGTTGGAGTGTGCCTTTAATCAATATAAAGTGGCCTTCCTTATCTTTTTTAACTAATGTTGGACTGAGGTCTACCTTGTCAGATATTAGGATAGTAACCCCTGCTTGTTTTCTAGGCACGTTTGCTTGAAACACCATTTTCCAACCTTTCACCCTAAGATAATTTTTATCCTTTGTAGAAAGTTGGATTTCTTAGAGGCAACAAATTGTAGGATCCTGCTTTTTAACCCATTCTGCAAACCTATATCTTTTGGTTGGGGCATTGAGGCCATTGATAATAAGAGATGGTATTGCAAGGTTTGTATTTATTTTTGTCATTTTTTATAGTTCTTCCAGTTTTTCCTTTGCTCTCTTATATTAACTAGTATTTGAGTGTGGTTTGTTTTTTCCAGGTTCCGTATATGTGTGCTTTTCTTTCTCTTTTGCATGGGGGATTCTTTCAAATATTTTCTGTAGAGCTGGTTTTGTCTTCAAATACTCCTTTAGCCTGCTTTTGTCAGGGAATGTCCTTATTTCTCAGTTTATTTGAATGGATAGCTTTGCAGGATAAAGTAACCTTGGTTGACAGTTGTTATCTTTCAGAACTTAGAATACATCACTCCAAGCCCTTCTGGCATTTAAAGTTTGTGTTGATTAACCTACTGTAATTGCAATAGGCTGCCTTTGTAGGTAACTAGATTTTTCTCTCTGACTGCTTTCAATATTTTTTCTTTGTTTTTTGTGTTTGGTAGTTTGATTATAATATGGCAAGGAGAGGTTCTTTCCTGGTTTTGTCTGGTTGGTGTTCTAAAGGATTCCTGTATCTACATTGGCACCTCTTTCCCAATTTGGGGGAAGTTTTCTTCTAGGATTTTGTTGAAGATGCCTACTAGGCCATTGGAGTTAAATTCTTCTCCTTCTACTATACCCTGAATTCTTATGTTTGATCTTCTCATACTGTTCCAAATATCTTGAAATTCCCATTCATACTTTTCTATTAGTTTGTCTTTCTCTTTGTTGGAATGTATTAGATCTGCCACCTGGTCTTCTAGCTTAGATATTCTGTCCTCTCCTTCATCCATTCTACTGGTGAGATTTTCTACAGAGTTTTTTATTTCGTCAACTTCATTGCTAGTAATTCTGATTGGGTTTTCTTTATTATTTCTACTTCCTTATTTACGTCTTGTATTGACCTCTTTATTTCATTAAATTGGTGTCCTGTGTCTTCTTTGATTCATTTGATTTCCTCTTTCATTCCTTTGATTTCTTCTTTGACATCTTTGAACATATTTGCAATCATTCTTTTGAAATATTTCTCAAGCATTTCCTCTAACTCATTCTCACTGGAGGTCATTTCTGATGTATTAATACTTTCTGGTGGATTTATGTTGTCTTGATTTTTGGTGTCTCTTGTATTATAATGTATATAGTTTTGCATCTTGGATTAATTTACTGCTTTGATTTTATTGTTAGCTGGGTATTATTAGATGAATCAATCAATATGATGTTGTATATCTTCAGGGTAGTAGCTGAAGGTGCTAGGTGTGGTTCTTAAGACTCTCAGAGTATCTACAAAAGTTAACATACGTGATGGGTTTGCCTGCTATGAGAGTATTCAAGTAGGCTGAGTGGAACCAAATACAGATAGATTCTAAAATTTAACTAAACAATGTACACATTCAATGAAAAACAGCATAGAGTATTTATGCAAGAGTAGGTATTATGACAACCAGATCCTCTATCAACAAGGAGGTTAAAATTTCTGGTCTGTTGAGGGTTTCAAGTCAGCTTATGACTGAGACCCTTCCCTAATGTATAACAGAAGAGGAAACAAAGCCACTATAAGTCAAGAAGCAACAAATAACAAGGACAAAATATAGCTTATTTAAGAATGGCAAATCTGACCATCCATCAGATTTAACATATAATTTATCCTGCTATGGAAGGTGCAATTAACACTTCCAGTTCATGGCTATATATCAGGTTTATTAGGCAGGTACTGACCTGGTATAATCCCAGTTACCTTTTGGGATGATTTTGGTCTCAGTTATTCTGCGCTCCTGCTTGGGTGCCTCTTTGGTGTACTGTGGGTTCAAGTAGGCTGGCTGGGTTGCTGGATCGCTGCTCTGTTTGCCAGAGCTTGGCACTGGCAGTGGGGGAGAGGAGGCTGTCGATGGTGGCTCTAGTTCTCTCGCTGTTTCACATGATCCTCTACCTTGTGATCTGCTCCTCCGTTGTTCACTGCCATTCTCCCTTCACCTTTCTTGAGTTTGCAAAGAGTTCCAGTGTAAGTGGAAAATCCCCTCATCTGGCTTTTCCTGTGGCTCAAGCCAACCCTGGCAGCTGTGGCCTTGTGGACCTGGCACCACCGCTGCTGGAGCTGCTTCTGCCTGCCTGTGTGGGCTCTGGATCTCTCCTTCTTCTCTGCTGCCATTTTAATTTCTTATACACCTCACTTTTTCGTAAAAATGTGTATTTTGCTGAGTTTTTTTTTTGGCTTTTTCTCCCCTAGGCTGCTTTGGTATGGTTCCTACATCACCATCTTAACCGGAAGTCCTTTTTTAGTTACTTTTTGTTTGAAGTTTATTTTATCAGCTATCAGTATAACAACACCCACTTGTTTTCTTTTTATTTATATTTGCTTAGAATACCATTTTCCAACTTTTCACCCTGACCATCTTTAGTAGTGAGGTAGGTTTCATTAAGACAGCTGACAGAAGGGTCCAGGTTTTTGATCCATTCTGATAACCTGTTTCTTTTTATGTCTGAGTTAATACCATTAATATTTAAGGTTAGTATTGTGAAGTTTGAATTAATCTCTGCCATTATGAGGTGTTTTATGGGGTTTGGTGCTTTCATGTGTTTTGTACTAGTGAGACTGGTCTCTTTTGGTTATTATGATCTTGTTGGCTCTTGAGATTGGTTGTTTGTTCTGTTTGGAGTATTTCCCTCAAGTATTTTCTATAGGTTTGGCTTTGTCTTCATATAATCATAGAGTTGACTTTTTTTCATGGAAAGTTTTACTTTCACCATCTATTACAAGGGATACTTTTGCTGGGTAGAATAGCTTGGAAGCCATAGATTTTCATACTTTGAAGTGTTACATTCCAGACCCTTCTGGCTTTCAGGGTTTCTATTGAGAAATCTGTTGTAATTCTTATGGAATTTTGTATATTGTGAATTGTTTCTTTCTTGCTGTTTTTAACATTCTCTGTGTTTTTGTTATTAAGAGATGTAACTATGATGTATCTTGGAGAGTTTCTCCTTTATTCCTGCCTGTTTTGTGTTCTGTAGGGTTCTTGTTTCTGAATGGGCCTCTCTTTTAAGAGATTTAGAAAATTTTCTTCAATAATTTTGTTGAATATGTTCTCTATGCCTCTGGCTTGGATTTCCTCTCCTTCTGGTATACCCATGATCCAGATGTTTGGTCATTTTAGGGTGTCCCACAGTTCCCTTGTTGTTTGTTCATTTGATTATTTGAACTTACCAGTTTTTGACCTCTGGATCAATTTCTTCTGTATTATCTTCCAGGTCAGAGGTTCTGTCTTCCATATGAGTAACTGTTGTTGAGGGGTTCCACAGAGATTTTTATAATTTCTATTTGATATTTGTTTTCTGTTTTGTTATTTTGCAATGTGTCCATCTCTTGGTGTTTTTTTTTTTTTTTTTTGAGGTACAATTTCAATTCAAGTAGTGGTTTTCTTGATGTTTCCTGGAGTCTTAAGAGTTTATTCTTGCATTTGATCAAGTCTTCATTATGCTTAATCAACTGGTTGTTGAGATCTTCCATTTCTTGACTTACCTTCAATTTATTCATATCTCTTTGGAGGGTTCTAATGTTTTCTTCAATCATGTTAAGCCTACTGTCAAAAGCTGAATGCTCTAGGAGATGTTTCTGTTCAATTTCATTGATAGGATTGTTGGTTCTTTGATAGTTTGCTTCTAGTTTGACAATTTTTTTTGATCAAGGTCTTATTAGTTATTGTGTTTTTATTTTGGGAATGAATTTCTGTTGATTTCTGTATTATTTAATTGGAGGCTTCTATTGTAGGACTAGGCATCCTTGGTGAAGAGCTCCCAGTTTTCTGATTTTCATTTTTTTTTTTTTTTGCATTGTTGTCTACCTATTTTAGGGAGATTCATTACTTTGTCTTTCTTTTTGTCAGACTGTATTAGATCTGCCACCTGGTTTTCTAGCTTAGATATTCTGTCCTCCCCTTTATCCATTCTACTGCTGAGATTTTCTACAGAGTTTTTTTATTTCATTGACTGTGTTCTTTATTGCTAGTAATTATGACTGATTTTTCTTTATTATTTCTGTTTCCTTATTTATATCTTGTCTTGACCTCTTTATTTCATTAAATTGGTGTCCTATGTTTTCTTTGATTCATTTGAGTTCCTCTTTCATTCCTTTGATTTCGTCTTTGACTACTTTGAACATAATTATAAGCATTCTTTTGAAATCTTTCTCAGGCATTTTCTTTAACTCATTCTCACTGGAGGTCATTTCTGATGTATTAATACTTATTGGTGGATTTATATTGTCTTGATTTTTGGTGTTTCTTGTGTTATAATGTATATAGTTTTCCATCCTAGATTATTTAATGATTGGATTTTCTAGTTATCTGGTATTATTAGATATATCAGACAATCTGATGTTACATAACTTCAGGGTAGGATCTTAAGGCATTAGGTGTGGCTCTCAAGACTCTCAGAGTATGAGTAGGTATTATGACAACCAGATCCTCTAACTGTCCCTTAGGGTGTGTGGTGCCCCACCCACACCCTTAATTCTGACAACAAGGAGATTAAGATCTCTGATCTATTGAGGGTTCCAAGTCAGCTTGTGACCAGGTGAGACCCTTCCCTGGTGTAATCCTAGTTACCTTTGCTCCTGCTTGGGTCCCCTTGTCGGTTCAAGCTGGCGTGGCCGGGTCCCTGGACCACTGCTCTGTTCACTGGAGCTGGGCATTGTCAGTGGGGGAAAGGAGGCTGCTGATGCTGCTCTAGTTCTCTTGCTGTTCCACATGTTCTTCTACCCTGTTATATGCTCCTTCGTTGTTCACTGCTGCTCTCCCTTCAGGTTTCTTGAATTTGCGGAGAGCTCTGATGTGAGTGGAAGCTCCCCTCACCTGGCTTTTCCTGTGGCTTAAGCCAAGCCTGTGGCTTTCTGGTGTGCCTCCACCGCTGCCGCAATCAGCAGACCTGCCGGAGCTGCTTTTGCCGGCCTGTGTGGGTTCTGGATGCCCTGGATCTCCCCTACTTCTCTGCTGCTGTTTCAGTTCCCTGTACACCTCACTTTTTAGTAAAAGTGTGTATTTTGCTGAGATTTTGTTTTTGGCTCTTTCCCCCCTAGGCTGCTTTGGCGTGGTACCTACACTGCCATCTTAACCAGAAGTCCAGATTCATTATTTTATTAAGGATGAAGCAAGTTTTTGTCCTTTGTCCCATGCACCCTCTGACTCAGGTGAGCAGGGATATTGGTACCCAATAGCTATTCAGGATATCAGAGCAAATGGCTTGTTTCCACTGTTCACACAGGGACTAGTCCTTCCAAAGCAAGGCACAATAAGATTGACCAGGACCAGGGGCTTGGAGGAGAAAGGAAGCAGGGATCTGGCCTACCTTGTGCAGCACCTTCCAGCACACAGACTAGCACAAGGAACCCAGACTAAGGAGGTGGGAGAAGCCCAGAAACAGGGGTCTGGCTTACTCACTCTAGACCACTGCACCCACCTGCACACTGTCCATGCAAGGAATGCCTTATCTGAATTATTAATGACAAAGTTTTACAACTTTTAGAGTTTTGCTAATTTGTTATTGCTATACTAACTTAACAGTAATCAGTGACACATTATTCTTTTGTTTGCTGTTTGCTTATTTATTTATTTGTTGTTTGAGGCAGAGTCACATTCTAACCCAGGCAGACCTTAAACTCATGGCTGGAGCTCATGGAACTCTATAGCTAGCCCCAAACTCATGATGATTTCTTCCCACCTCAACTTGCACAGTGATAGGATTATAGGTATAAGTCACTACACCTGGCTTTAGTCTTAAACTTATACACTCCATGCCTTAGAGTTAAATGTGTTTGTGCTATTGAATTTTATTGTTTTATCCTATTAAAATCTTATTTTATTAAATTTTTCATTTTCTTTGCATATTCATCATTCATGTTACATTTGTTTCCTTATGGTTTTAGTTATTTTATTTGCTTTCAACTTACAAAATATTTGGCATGTTATTTTATTTTAAAACATTTTATGTATTTATTTTCAAGGAAAGAGAATATGGGTGTTTGAGGGCCTCTTGCTAGTACAGACATATTGCAGATGAAGATGTCACTTTGAACATCTGGCTTTATGTGGATAGTGGAGATCTGAACCTGGGAACTCAACACAGCAGACTTTTTGCAAGCAAAGTTCCTTTAACCACGTGCCCATCTTCCTAGTCCCTTAGCTTTTTACATAATCACTCCAAAGTTTCTCCCCCTCTTTCTTCTTTTGTCTTGAACAGAGAATATAAGAAAAGTTGTAAACATAGAAAACATTAATAAAATATATGAAAAAATGAACTGTCAGATCAGTTAAATAGTCAAATGTTATCACAGAAAAGTGAGTGTATAATGCATATTCTAAAAATACCTTGAGACCTCCAGTTAAGATGGCAGTGTAGATACAATGCCAAAGCAGCCTAGGGGGAAAAAAGACCAAAAAAACTCAGCAAAATACAAACTTTTACTAAAAAGTGAGGTGTATAGGAAATTAAAGCGGCAGTGGAGAAGTAGAAGATATCCAGAGCATCCAGAGCCCACACAGGCCAGCAAAAGCACCCCTGGCAGCTCTGCGAACCATGGCAGCAGTGCACCAGAAAGCCACCAGACTTGGCTCCAGCCACAGGTAAAGCCAGGTGCGGGGAGCTTCCACTCAAACCAGAGCCCTCAGGAAACATGAAGGGAGAGCGGCAGTGAACAACAGAGGAGCAGACCATGGGGTAGAAGAACACCTGGAAAAGTGAGAGAACTAGAGCAGCTGCAGCTCCCTCCCTCCCCCACCGCCTGAGCCCAGCTCCAGCGAACAGAGCAGTGGTGCTGGGACCCGGCCAAATCGACAGCGGGACCCAAGTGGGAGCAGAGTCAGGAAGCAATATCAGCGGCTCCAGTACCGGGAACAGCTGTGCCAGCAGCAGCAGATCCCGTAGCAGCAGCAGAGGCAGACCCAGCAACAGCAGACCCAGTAGTGGCAGCAGTGGCAGACCCAGCAGCAGCAACTTCAGTGGCAGCAGCGGCAGTGGACCCAGAAGCAGCAGCTTCAGCAGCAGTGGTGGCTCCAGCAATGGCAGCTACAGCAGCAGCAGCAGAGGCAGCAACAGCGGTGGACCCAGCAGCAGCAGCAGAGGCAGCAGCGGCGACAGACCCAGCAGAGGCAGCTTTAGCAGCAGCAGTTCCAGCAGCGGGGGTGCTAATCTGCAGGGCCACAGTTGTCAGGCTCGGTTTGCCCTGCAGGAAAAGCCAGTGCCCAGCTCCAGAAATCAGAACAGCAGCCCGATGACCCACGCAGCAACTTGACTGAGACCAAAATCATCCAAGGTAACGGGGATTGAACCAGGGAAGGGTCTCACTTGGTCACAACCTGACTTGGATTGCTAAAGACCAGAAATCTTAACCTCTTTGGTGATAGAGGATCTGATTATTATACTAACTACTCTTGCATACATACTTGGGGTTGTTTTTGACTGAATGTGTGCAGTGGTTAGTTAACTTTTAGAATCTACCTGTATTTTATTCCACTCAGCCTACATGAATACTCCCATAGCAGGAAAACTCAACCACTAGGAGCACCTTTGTAGATACTCTGAAAGTCATAAGAGCCACACCTAACACCTTAAGCTCCTACCCTGAAAATATATAACATCAAATCAATTGACAGTGAAGAATACCCAGCTAGCTAGAAAATCCAAGCATTAACTTAATCCAAGATGCAAAAATATATACAATATAACACAAGAAACACTAAAAACCAAGACGATATAAATCCACCCAAAAGTATTAATGCATCAGAAATGACCTCCAGTGAGAATGAGTTAGAGGAAATGCCTGAGAAAGAGTTCAAAAGAATGATTGTAAATATGTTCAAAGAAGTCAGAGAACAAATCAAAGGAGTTAAAGAGGAACTTAAAGAGGAAATCAAAGGAATCAAAGAAGATGCAGGACACCAATTTCATGAAATAAAGAAGGCAATACAAGACATAAATAAGGAAATAGAAATAATAAAGAAAAAACAGTCAGAATTACTAGCAATGAAGAACATAGTTAATGAAATAAAAAACTCTAGAAAATCTCACCAGTAGAATGGATGAAGGAGAGGACAGAATATCTAAGCTAGAAGACCAGGTGGCAGATCTAATACAGTCCAAAAAAGAGAAAGACAAACTTATAGAAAAGTATGAGTGGGAATTTCAAGATATTCGGGACACTATGAAAAGATCCAATATAAGAATTCAGGGCATAGTAGAAGGAGAAGAATTCCACTCCAAAGGCATAGTAGGGAGTCTTCAACAAAATCATAGAAGAAAATTTTCCCTAAAGTGGGAAAGAGGTGCCAATGCAGATACAGGATGCCTTTCAAACCCCAGCCAGACAAAACCTGGAAAGAACCTCTCCTCGCCATATTATAATCAAACTTCCAAACACACAAACCAAAGAAAATATATTGAAAGCAGTTAGAGAGAAAAATCAAGTTACTACAAAAGCAATCCCATCAGGATTATAGTGGATTATTCAACAAAAACTTTAAAAGCCAGAAGGGCTTGGAGTGATATATTCCAAGTTCTGAAAGATAACAACTGTCAACCAAGGTTACTTTATCCTGCAAACCTATCCATTCAAATAGACGGAGAAATAAGGACATTCCATGACAAAAGCAGGTTAAAGTAGTATTTGAAGACAAAACCAGCTCTACAGTAAATACAGTAAATAGAATCCTCCATGCAGAAGAAAAGCAAAAGCACACATATAAGGACCCTAGAAAAAACAAGCAATACTCAAATACTAGTTAACACAAGAGAGCACAGGTAGAACCAGAACCACCAAAAAAAAAAAAAAAAAAAAAAGGCAAACATAAACCCACACCTTTCAATAGTATCTCTTAATATTAACGGACTCAGTGCCCCAACGAAAAGACATAGGTTTGCAGACTGGGTTAAAAAGCAGGATCCTACAATTTGTTGTCTCCCAGAAACTCACCTTTCTACAAGGGATAGACATTATCTTAGGGTGAAAGGTTGGAAGACGGTGTTTCAAGCAAATGGGCCTAGAAAACAAGCAGGGGTTGCTATCCTAATATCTGACAAGGTAGACTTTAGTCCAACGTTAGTCAAGAAAGATAAGGAAGGTCACTTTATATTGATTAAGGGCACACTCCTACAGGAGGACATTACAATCCTAAAGATATATGCACCTAACATGGGGGCTCCCAAATTCATCAAACAAACAGTATTAGAATTAAGGTCACAGATAACACCAAACACAGTGGTGGAGAGTGACTTTAACACCCCACTCTCATCAATTGACAGGTCATCCCGGGAAAAAATAAACTGAGAGGCATTTGGAATAAATGAGGTCATAGAAGGAAGGGACCTAATAGATATATACAGGACATTTCATCCAAAGGCTGCAGAATATAAATTCTTTTCAGCAGCACATGGAACATTTTCTAAAATAGACCATATATTAGGACATAAAGCAAATCTTAAGAAATTCAGGAAAATTGAAATAATTCCTTGCATTCTATCTGACCACAATGGAATTAAACTACAAATCAGTAGCAAGAAAGGATATAGAACATACACAAAATGATGGAAACTAAACAATACACTAGTAAATGATGAATGGGTCAATGAAGAAATCAAGAAGGAAATCAAAAAATTTATAGAGTCAAACGATAATGAGAACACAACATATCAAAATCTCTGGGACACAATGAAGGCACTTCTAAGAGGTAAATTTATAGCCTTAATTGCCTATATAATGAAATTAGAAAGGTCACAAGTAAACGACCTAATGCTTCACCATAAAGCCTTGGAAAAAGAAGAACAAGGCAAGCCAAAAATCAGTAGATGGGAAGAAATAATAAAGATTAGGGCAGAAATTCATGAAATAGAAACAAACAAACAAACAAACAAAAAATCCAAAGAATTAATGAAACAAAGAGTTGGTTCTTTGAAAGGATAAACAAGATTGATAAACGCTTAGCAAATCTGACCAAAAGAAAGAGAGAAGAGACATAAATTAATAAAATCAGAGATGAAAAAGGTAACATCACAACAGATTCCAGAGAAATTAAAAAAATCATAGGGACATACTGTAAAAGCATGTACTCCACAAAGTATGAAAATCTGAAAGAAATAGATTATTTCCTTGTTTTATATGACCTACCTAAATTAAATCAAAATGAGATTAATCACTTAAATAGACCTATAACAAACATGGAGATCTGAACAGTTATCAATAATCTCCCAACTAAAAAAAGCCCAGGCCCGGATGGATTCACTGCTGAATTTTACCAGAGCTTTAAGGAAGAGTTAACACCATTGCTTCTTAAGCTTTTCCAGGAAATAGAAAAAGAAGGAATTCTACCAAATGCCTTCTATGAGGCCAGTATCACCCTGATACCAAAACCAGGCAAAGATAGAACAAAAAAAGAAAATTACAGACCAATCTCCCTCATGAACATAGATGCAAAAATTCTCAACAAAATATTGGCAAACAGAATACAAGAGTATATCAAAAAGATCATTCACTCTGACCAAGTGGTCTTTATCCCAGAGATGCAGGGATGGTTCAATATACACAAATCTATAAATGTAATACATTATATAAATAGGTTGAAGGACAAAAATCACATGATCATCTCACTGGACACAGGGAAAGCATTTGACAAAGTTCAACATCCCTTCATGATAAAAGTCCTACAGAGAGTGGGAATAGAAGGAACATATCTCAATATAACAAAAGCTATTTATGACAAGCCTATAGCCAACATATTACTAAATGGGGAAAAACTGGAAGCTTTTCCACTAAAATCAGGAATAAGACAAGGGTGTCCACTGTGCCCACTTTTATGTAATATAGTTTTGGAAGTCTTAGCCATAGCAATAAGGCAAAAGACACACATAAAATGGATACAAATTGAAAAGGAAGAGATCAAGTTATCATTATTTGCAGATGACATGATTTTATACATAAAGGACCCTAAAGACTCTACTAACAAACTGTTAGGGCTGATCAAAACTTACAGCCATGTAGCAGGACAGAAAATAAATACACAGAAATCAGTAGCCTTCATATATGCTAACAACAAACACACAGAGGATAAAATCAGAGAATCACTCCTATTCACAATTGCATCAAAAATAAATAAATAAATAAATTACCTTGGAATAAACCTAACCAAGGAAGTAAAGAATCTCTACAATGAGAACTTTAAAACACTGAAGTGAGAAATTGCAGAAGACACTAGAAAGTGGAGAATCATCCCTTGTTCCTGGATTGGAAGAATCAATATTGTGAAAATGACAATCTTACCAAAAGCAATCTACACATTTAATGCAATCCCTATCAAAATTCCAAACGCATTCTTCATGGAAATAGAAAAAAACAATCCAAAAATTCATTTGGAATCACAAAAAAACCTCAAATATCAAAAATAGTACTGAGCACCAAAAATAAAGCTGGTGGTATCACCATACCTGATTTTAACCTATACTACAGAGCCATAGTAACAAAAACAGCGTGGTACTGGCACAAAAACAGACATGTAGATCAGTGGAACAGAATAGAGGACCCAGATGTAAGCCCAAGTAGCTATAGCCACCTGATATTCGATAAAAATGCCAAAAATACTCACTGGAGAAAAGACAGCCTCTTCAGCAAATGGTGTTGGGAAAAACTGGATATATATGTGCAGAAGGATGAAAATAGATTCTTCTCTCTCGCCATGCACAAGAATTAAGTCCAAATGGATTAAAGACCTTAACATCAGACCTGAAACTCTGAAACTGCTAGAGGAAAAAGTAGGGGAAACCCTTCAACATATTGGTCTTGCAGAGACTTTCTGAATACAACCCCAATTGCTCAGGCAATCAAACCACAGATTAATCACTGGGACCTTCTGAAATTACAAAGATTTTGCACTGCAAAGGACACAGTGAAAAAAGCAAAGAGGCAACCTACAGAATGGGAAAAAAATCTTTGCCAGCTATATATCTGATAGAGGATTAATATCTAGGATATACAAAGAACTCAAAAAATTAAATAATGAGGAATCAAACAAGCCAATCAAAAAAAATGGGCTATGGAGCTAAATAGAGCATTCTCAAAGGAAGAAATACGAATGGCATATAACCATCTAAAAAGATGTTCTACGTCACTAGTCATCAGGGAAATGCAGATTAAAACTACATTGAGATTCCATCTCACTCCTGTCAGATTGGCCACCATCATGAAAACAAATGATCATAAATGTTGGCGGGCATGTGGAAAAATAGGAACCCTTATACACTGCTGTTGGGAATGCAATCTGGTCCAGCCATTGTGGAAAACAGTGTGGTGGTTCCTAAAACAGCTAAAGATTGATCTACCGTATGACCCAGCTATAGCACTCCTAGGCATATATCCTAAGGACTCATCTCATTTCCTTAGAAGTATGTGCTCAACCATGTTTATTGCTGCTCAATTTATAATAGCTGGGAAATGGAAGCAACCTAAATGTACCTCAACTGATGAGTGGATAATGAAGATGTGGCACATTTATACTATGGAGTTCTACTCAGTAGTAAAGAAAATTGAAGTTATGTAATTTGCAGAAAAATGGATGGACCTGGAATGGATTATACTAAGTGAGGTAACCCAGGCCCAGAAAGGCAAGCGCCACATGTTCTCTCTCATATGTGGATCCTAGCTACAGATGACTGGGCTTCTGTGTGAGAATGAAAATACTTAGTAGCAGAGGCCAGTAAGTTGATAAGGTGACATAAAGGGAAGAGAATGGAAGGGAGGAGGGTACTTAATAGGTTGATATTGTATATATGTAAGTACAATGATTGACATGTAGAGGTAATATGATGGAGAATAGAATTTCAAAGGGGAAAGTGTCAGGGGGATGGAGGGAATTACCATGGGATTTTTTTTATAAACATGGAAAATGCTAATAAAAATGAAATAAAATATATCTTAACCCATCAAAAAAAAATACCTTCAGACATTTGTAAGAAGTATAGAAAGCTGTAGTTATTAGGAATGTATTTTTAAAATATTATTTTTGTATTTATTTTTGATTTGAGAGAGAGAGAGAAGGTAGGAAGGAAGGAAGGAAAAGGAAAGTGAAGGGAAGTGCAGGGGAAAGGAAAGAGAAAAGAAAGGAAAAGAAAGAAGGAAAGGAAGGGGGTAAGGAAAGAAAGAAGAGAAAAGAAAGAGTATTGGCATACCAAGGCCTCCGGCCATTACAAATGGTCCTCTTTGCATCTGACTTTATGTTGGTACTGGGGATTCAAACCCAGGCCATCAGACTTTGCTAACAAGTGCCTTTAACTGCTGAGCTATCTCTCCAGCCCCCAGGGAATGGATTTGATCATAAATAGTTTTACTATAATAATTAATAGTTATAAATGAATTTATAAGAATTTCAGATTCCCCAGGGAAACAGTTATGGTTAGTGTTTAAATAATGCTATTTGAGCATACTGTGATACTGATGGATTTATGCCAGTAACTTTTCTATACTATATAGAAATGATTCTAGGCTATACTAGCTAAAGTAAATTTAATTCCTCTTTGTACTGTTACTAATTATGAGCAATCTATTTCTTTTTGCTACTCAGTCTAGGTATTTTGCAAAGTCCTTTTTCACATGGGCCAGAGCAAATGGCCAATAACATTCTGAAATGGTAACTGATCTACCTGATGTATTTGTAAAATAACCCTTGGCGAGGGCACTTGTGAGGCATGTTTCTGAGCTTCCTAAGGCTTGTGTACCAAAGCACTCCTCCCCATCCTTTGTCTCTTATATTCTTTTTTTTTCTTTCTTTGTTATTATTGGTTATGTACACATTGCATATACAGCCATGTCAGTACCATTGTTAGCCTCCTCCCTGTCCTTCCCCCTTCACAGAGACCCTTTTTGTTGGGGAATGTGGGCTGTGCATTTTGGGGTTAGCCATCAGTTATAGGTAAGAGGCAATGTCTGTCTGTATAATGTCCCAACATATGGCTCTAACATTCTTTCTGCTTCCTTTTCTGCAAATTTCCCTGAGCCACGTTGGGTCTGTTTTAGGTCTATTTTAGTGATGAGGTCTTGGGAGCCTCTATGTCTCTGGATATCTGGTTTGGTAGGAGTTCAGTGTTCTCTGTGTCTATCTCCTTCACCCTTGTGCTAGTACCAAGTTCACCAAGAAAGCAGCACTCTTGCTCATTTACCCAATTACTCTATGATTTCAGTTAGGGCCTTGGTGAGGTGCGATGGGCTGATTCTCTCCTCAGGATCTGCATCCATCTGAAAAAGAGAAGTAAATTCTCCAATGGAGAGTGAAGTCAGTGCAAGATACATGGATACCCATTATTATTTTAGAAATAATTTAATAGGTTCAGGCCCTCTTGTAGCCCACTATTGGTAGGAGCTTGATAATGGACAGCAGGCTCATTTTTTGGATATGGTTCTGACTTGTTTCCCAGAACCAGCTATGGGTTCCATTCCACTGAGCAGGTCCATTAGCCAAATCAAAAGCAGTTGGTTACCCACCATGGCTGTGTGCTTATTGCACTTGCTTGAGCATCACGCCAGGTTGTTTGCTGCTGAGTAGCTTAGACCATGAGCTGCTTGGATAGATGTTGGTCATTTTCCCCCAGTTGCTCATGTAGCACCTTCTGGCACTAAACAAGTTAACTGTCTAGGGACTGATTCTCTTCCAGATTCCAGCCAGGTCACTCCATTTTTTGAACCAACAGCATATGGTGTCTTCAGCAGTAGGGTCTTACCATTAACCTTTGGTGGGTCATCCAGTACTCTGACAGAAATATGTCTTCTTTTGGGAAACCTTGTAGGTCTCTCTGATCAACATCTCATTGTGGATATTTACTGCATGCTGGTACTGGGAGTTACAGGTCAGCACCAAGGAAAAATGGAAGAAAATGAGAGATGATATAAAGGAGATAGAAAGAAAAGAGAGAAGAGGGAGAGAGATAAAAAAAAAATTGAAGATTAAGGCTAGTCTTTATCATACATTCTACAGGGCCCTGTGATTCAGATGTTCCTCTTAAGGACCTGATGAAGGTTCAATCATTTAGTCTGTCTTTTAGGATATATAATTTTATGGTACCATTGCCACTTGTGTCCAGTTTTGGGTCCCCTACACCCTTATTCTCCCCTTCTGCCCCACCCACCCTATTGTCTGGTCCTCGAGATGCTTATTATGGATGTCAGCATCTCGGGTAGAATCAGGTTAGGAGCCACAGATGAGTAAGACTATGAGATGATTATCTTTCTGTGATTGGGTGAGTTTGCTGAGTATAGTTTGTTCCAAGTTTGACCATATTTCTTCAAATTTCATTGTATCATTTTTCCTAACTGCTGTGTAGAATTCCATTGTGCAGATATACTATATCTTGGTTATCCATTTGTCTAATGATGGACATCTGGGTTGATTTCAGCTCTTAGCTGTTATGAGTTGAGCAGCTATAAACATTGAGCAAATATCTCTGAACTAAGGCATGGGGCATTTAGGATAAATGTCCAGTAAGGGAATAACTGGGTCTGTTGGTAACTCTATAGTCCACCATTTTAGAAGTCTCCATATTGCTTTCCATAGTGGTTGTACCATCTTAGATTCCCACCAACAGTGAATGAGGTTTCCTGTTTCTCCACATCCTCACCAGCATTTGTTTTCATTTGATTTTTTTTAAATTTTTTATTTATTTATTTGAGAGCAACAGACACAGAGAGAAAGACAGATAGAGGGAGTGAGAGAGAATGGGCGCACCAGAGCTTCCAGCCTCTGCAAATGAACTCCAGACACGTGCGCCCCTTGTACATCTGGCTAACGTGGGACCTGGGGAACTGAGCCTCGAACCGTGGTCCTTAGGCTTCACAGGCAAGCACTTAACTGCTAAGCCATCTCTCCAGCCCTCATTTGATTTTTTTAATGTTTGCTATCCTTACTAGGGTAAGGTGGAATCTCATAGTTATTTTAACTTGCATTTCCCTGCTGATTAGAAATGATGAACATTTTCTTAAGTGTGTTTTTGCCATTTCTATTTCTTCCTCTGAGAACTCCCTGTTCATTTCTCTGCCCCATTTTGTGAGCCTGTGGTCTGGGTCTGTGCATGGCAGGGGGTGGGGGCAAGCGTGACGGGAGAGCAACAGTGAATGGGACAGCATTTGTGCATGGAGGTCCCCTGGGGGAACACTAGCCTGCTGGCCTGTGTCTGTGCACAGGGGTGGGGGGCAGAGGTGAGTGGGAAGGTATTGGTGTGTGGAAGTCCCCTGGGGGAACGCTAGCCTGATGGCCTGGGTCAATGCATGGGGGCGGGGGCAGCAATGGTATTCATGTGTGGAGCTCCATGGTTGCTGGAACCCAAGGCTGGGGGGACCCTAGCCTGCTGGCCTGGGCCACGGAATGGGGTAGGGGGGTGGCGGTAAGTAGGATGAGCTTTGCTGGCCTGCTGGCCTGGGTCCACTTAGCCTGAAGTTCGTGCAGGAGGAACCTGGGGCTAGGACAGCTGCTAGAGGGGATTGGGGCACTGATGGGCTACCCAAGTCCATGAGAATCAGTGAATTCCCTACTTTGATCCTCTGTGCCCTCCCACTGGAGGTCTACTAGAATCTGCAAACCCCTAAAAAAAAACAGTGTACCCTAAAGGTCTTGTCTTTCCTTCCGAGAGAGGTGAGGCATGGTTAGGTGGATGCTATCTTGACCAGAAGTCGCCCCAGCCTGTTGTTTTTCAGTGTGTATATTCTTTTTTTCCCCCTTCTGCTTTTGTCTCTGGGCCTTGGGGGGGGGTTTATAATAGAGATGTCAAATCACATGCTAAACACTCAACCGTCACTTCTCAGTACACTGAGTCTTGAAAAAGAGATATGTACCTTAGATCTGCAAAGTACATATTGTATTTAAAACCATCTCTCTCCAAACTCAAAACAAAAGACTAGTGTCATTTTCAAGACATTCCCTCATTTGAGCCTGTTTTATAGTTTCCTTATAATACCATTCCAGTTAATGCATTTTTTTTGCAGCAATCCTATCTGTGTTACTTTCCAAGGTTTGCTGTAACAAGCCACAAAATGATTGGTAGTTTGAAACAATGTTAATTCATGTTCTCACAGTTTTAGAGGCTACAAGTCAAGGTATTGACCATGTATACTTAATGTAAAAACACAAGAGGAGAATTATTTCCTATTATTACTTCCAGTGGCTCTAAGTGTTCCTAGGCTATGGCTCCATGATGGCAGCCCCATCGCCTTCATATCCTTCTTTGCTTCCATGTTTCTCCTCTTTTAATAAGGATGTTTGTTGAGTTTAAGGCCTATCTGATTAATTTAGGATGAATATGTCTCGAGATCCTTAATTATATCTGCAGAGATCATCTTTGTAAGTAAGTATGTTTGTTTGTAAGTATATAGTTATGGATGCCTACAAGGAACCCACTGCATGGCCTAAATGATGTTATGTCTTGCTGAATGGATGGCATATAAATTCTAGCCATGAGTGGTGAGACTGGGGGGAAGGGTTAATAATAAATTCATACCAGTACTCTAATCTGTAATTCAAATGATTTCTTTCTCTTTCAACATTTCATGTTTGTATCTTCCTTCTTTCATTGGGAGAAACTTATCTCCTAATATTATTAAAATATTTGTCTACTTAATCAATTCAACTATATATATTAAGAGTTTCAGGATTGCTGTGCCTATATCATTACCATAAATAGTCAAAATAAATATTTCATATATTCCATAGATATTTCCAAATGAAGGTCAAGATTTCCTTTTTTTGTTTTTTTTTTTTGTTTTTTTTTTTTTTGTTTTTCAACATAGGGTCTCACTCTGGCTCAGGCTGACCTGGAATTCACTATGTAGTCTCAAGGTGGCCTTGAACTTTCAGCGATCCTCCTACCTCTGCCTCCCAAGTGCTGGGATTAAAGGCGTGCACCACCACACCCGGCTAAGATTTCCTTTTTAAAAATTATTTTATTTATTTGAGAAGAGAGAGAGAGACAGAGAGAGAGAGAGAGAGAGAGAGAGAGAATGGGAGAGAATGGGCACACCAGGGCTTCTAACCACAGTTCCAGACACAAGTACCACCTTGTGCATCTAGTTTACATAGGTACTAGGGAATCAGACCTGGGTCATTAGGTGCAGGCAAACACCTTAACAAGTAAGCCGTCTCTCCAGCCCAAGATTTCTTTTTATATTAAACTTTGTTTTATCTATGAGGCCAAGTTCCAGTTACTCTTCATTTCTGTTCTTACACGCCACTCATTCTATGGATGGTTATGTTCTCTGATGGACACACCATTTAATAAATTTCCTTTTGTTTGTAGTCAACTTTATAATTTCTTCATTGTGTTGATTTAATTTTGTTCATCAAATAGTAACATGTTAGCATGATTCTAAAAAGCACAATCTGTAAAGAAATATTTGGACAAACCATTTCCTCCCATATCTTCCTGCTTACTCTTTTTGCCTCCTTAGTTAACCAATTTCACTAGATTCTTATTCACTTTGTTTCTTTTCATAGGTAGAACCAATTATTTGGATTTTTTTACCTTTTTATTTTAATAGAAGGTGATATACTTATTATATATATTAGTAATTCTCAACTAGGAACTGTTTTGTTCCATAGGGGGTTATTTGGCAATATCTGGAGACAATACTGACATCTAGTGGATAGAGACCAGGTATACAGCTAACCTTCCTACAACTCAGAGGATGCTGTAGCACATCTGTACTGCTGTTAAAAACCAAGGTGAGGGAGTAGGTCACAGATGAGCCTAGTAATCGTACCAAACTGACTGTATTTACTGAATACAAAACTATTTAATTAAAAAAATTTTAAATAGAACTTCAAAAAAAACCCTGTTAGGGCTGGAGAGATGGCTTAGCGGTGAAGCGCTTGCCTGTGAAGCCTAAGGACCCCGGTTCGAGGCTCAGTTCTGCAGGTCCCACGTTAGCCAGATGCACAAGGGCGCACATGCATCTGGAGTTTGTTTTCGGTGGCTGGAGGCCCTGGCGCGCCCATTCTCTCTCTTCTCTCCCTATCTGCCTCTTTCTCTGTCACTATCAAATATATAAATAAAAATAAACAAAAAAATTATTTTAAAAACCTGTTAGTTGATACTTTTGCATTTTCCTTCCAGCTTAACTATGCATAATGAAAATCACCCTATTCCATTCAAATATATATCCCTGTTATCTTTGACACTTGTTCAGTAGATATGCTAATATGCTCACACAATTTTCTTTGTATAGGTGTTAAAATTGTTTCCCAATATTTTGTTATCTCAAAATAATGCTGTGATGGATAACTTAGAGCATGTTTTTATTTTTGGTATTCTTAGAACTAGCTCCTCAGAGTAAATGCCCAGAGGTGGGGTGAAGAGCAAAGTATATTTTGGTTCACCAGATCTCCTGCAAAGAGGTTGTAGCTTTTTGCATTTTTGTCATTGTGTGAGCACACCTAGTTTATCTATGGTCTGCTTGCTGGTTGAAGATACTGGATTTTTGCTCATCTGAAAACAAGAAACTCGATGTCATTCTACCTTACATTTGGTGATTAAGAATGGCATGCTATTCAGTTTATTTATTCACAATGATGTCAAAACTCCAAATTTTGTATTTAATTCAGATAATAATTAAGAACAGTGGAAAAATCAGTTTCTCTACTGAAAAGATTGAAGGACTTCTTGAAAAAAGCTTTTCTATGTCAACATCTCAATATTTTTGGCATTAACAGGAGGTTTTGCAATTCCTGAGAGGGCATATTCATGGGCAGCTTACAAGTATAATCCATTAAGTTCAGTGTTTGAGCTCTGCTCTGTTGGTTTCAGGCTGCAGGGATGTCACCGTGAGTAAGCGGAAGTGATTTTGCTCTAGGATTGTGCTCGGTGTTTTGCAGGCCATATATGTCACTTGGAAGCCTCCGGGATCAAGTCATTTATCCTGACTCCATCGATGACATGCATAAGAAGGGTTGTACTGATGGGGATTTAGAATGCATTCTACACAATGTCCACCTCTACCACATAGTTCAAAGAGAAGGAGGTAAACTGGCATTCTTTTTTAAAAAATATATTTAACTTCATTTGAAAAATAAACTTGGATATGCTATTAGTTACTTTTACCACTGTGACCAAATACCTGGCATAAACAGTTTTAAGGATGAACTATTTATTGTGTTCATGGTTCCAAATGTTTCAGTTCATCATGATGGGAAGGCTGTGGTAGAGGAGATTGTTCATATCATGGTGGATCAGGAAGCAGAGGAAGTTCTTGTTGGTTGGTACCTGGATGGCTTTCTCCTTTTTCCCCTTTTATTCCTCACATCATAGGTAGTGCCACTCACATTCAGGTGGGCCTCCCAACCTCAGTTAATTCACCCAGGAAACATCTTTACTGAGGCACCAGAATGTGCTTTAGTAACAGTGATTGTAAATCTAGGCAATCTGACAATAAAGATTACTAATCACAGATGCAGAGCTTGTGGTTTAATCTGAACTCATGATAAGACCATAAGCACATAAGAGTAAAGATAGTTTTATTCTATTTTATCCTTTTTCCATGATTGAGATCCCCTTTTCTGATTGTGTGGTTTAACATAGCACACTAAGCTTTTATCAAGTTCTCATATAGCTTCAGTGAGCATTTAAAAGTGTTTCTTTTATATTAACCCAAAGTTGATGTCATTTTAGATGTATTAAGTCTATGACAGATATATTCACATTCTGATACTAAACAGTGATTTGAGAAGTAGATATCACATAATGTTTTGTATTCCATAATTTTTCTAATGATTTTTTTCTTGCTCAAGTAGTACATAAAATAATTTGATAATATATAGAAACCTCCTTATTTTTTCAGAATAAGACAAATTTGAAATATATGTGTGCATATGAGCTTAAAAGCAGTTACTGAATAGCCACACTTTCAAATAACTTGGCAAGTTGTATAATTTAATAGCCTAGAAAAATTACCAAAATTACAATTCAGAATTCCAGGTTGACTTCTGTGGGAATGTTATGTCCCATCCATAACCTTTATTTCAAAGGGAGAAGTAGTACAGTGATTAAGAATCAAGTCCTAGTTAGCCCTACAATGGATCTTCAGTGGTCAAATAGTGGTGACTATCTTTTTTGTAAAGTTTCTGTGTCAATAAGACTAGAAAGCATTACCATAGTGATACAAAAAATGAACAGTGGTTGGTAATTGCAGATGATGCTAATGATTTTTAGGGTTTCTGATAGTTTACACAGAATTTTCACATATGTAGTCACATTTTGAATGTTCAAAGGCTATGAATAAAGCTCATTGATAGAACATTTGCCTAGTATGTGTGACGACCTGGGTCAGTCTCAGTAACACATACACACAGAGTATTCCAAGCCTAGAATTTTTATACTCCCATGCCTCAGACATCTAACGCATTTTGTTCTTTCTTTTGTCTGCAAATTAAAAAGGGGAATGTTCAAACCTTAGTAATATTATTGTGACTTATTTATTACGTAGAACATAACATGTTCTAAGTAATTTACACATGTTTTATTTATATTAATAGTAGTATAATGATGGAGGGTTGATTGTCTCTTTTATAGATTCAATTCAGATTAGTTACTTACAGGATCCCATAACACATGGAGGAACAGGAATTCAAACACAGATTTACTTGAAAAAAGTCAGTGTTTGATGCTAAGTGTGCTACTATGCTGTGCTAACCTTTAGCTTTTTAGGCACTAATAAGAACTGTTCTATTCTTTCACATTAACAAATTTCCAAGGAAACTAGTTTTACTTGCTTGATTCTTAAACATGAAACATTTCAGCTAAAAAAAACAAAAACAAAACACACAAAAAAACTTCCCTTTGCTAGTGTTCCACTTCCTTTGAAAGAAGCATGCCAAAATTCTGTTTAAACTAGCAAATCCTTTGCTTAGCAGAGAATGGCAATAAGAACAATGTTCCAGTCTATCAAAAAGGTTACAAAACAGAAAAGAGAAGGGTAAATAACAAGCATATGCAAATTGAAGTATCTCTAGGAAGTAGGAAACCATTTTCTTCTGAGCCAGCTTAGTCTCACTGAATGACTATTGGGGCAACACTGTGACTGAGTCCTGATTCATGTATTGTGTGGTCATGCGATAATTGCCCATGAAGCCCTATGAGTTTATAGAACAAAGGACACAGTTTCTCAAATACATAAAAGTTAAATCTTGGGCTGGAGAGATGGCTTAGTGGTTAAGCGCTTGCCTGTGAAGCCTAAGGATCCAGTTCAAGGCTTGAATTCCCAAGGACCCACGTTAGCCAGATGCACAAAGGGGACGCACGCACCTGGAATTCATTTGCAGTGGCTGAAGCCCCTGGCATGCCCAGTCTCTGCCTCTCTCTCTCTCTAATAAATAAATAAATAATAACCAAAATGTTAAATCTTCCTTTCAGCCAAAGACTTCTCTCTCAAATCTTGTTCTCAGTGAGCAGGGAGAAATCATTTTAAGCACAGAATGTATCTCCTTGGTGTACCAATCAGAGACAGTTTCTCAAGACATCACTTGCATTGCATAAATGCTATGAAAGTCAGTCACAGGGAAAGTATTGCTTCAAATTGTTTCCTCAGAATAAAAATGGAATTTTGAGTATTTTTTGTAATATAAATCTATGAGGTAATATTTTTAAATGGACAAATTCTGTAAATTTACTAAAGAAAGTGAACAGAAGTCCCTCCGAAAAGTAGAATTAAGTGTCTATGGGAAATAATAGAAAGTTTTTCACTCTAGAGATTTCTGTATTGTTGTTGTTGTTATTCCGAGGAGAGAAATGGACACAGTAAGCCCACTTGCCACTACAAACAAGCTCCAGAAGCATGTGCCATTTTTGTATATCTGGCTTTATGTGGGTACTGGGGAATCAAATCCAGGCTATCAGGCTTTCCAGGCAAGTGCCTTTAACCTCTGAGCCATATCTCAGCCCCATGTATTTTTCTTTCCTTTTCTTTCTTTTCTTTTTTTTTCTTTTTTCTTTTTTTTTTTTTTGGTTTTTTTTTGTTTGTTTGTTTGTTTTTTCGAGGTAAGGTCTCAGTCTAGCCCAGGCTGACCTGGAATTCACTATGGAGTCTCAGGGTGGCCTCAAACTCACGTTGATCCTCCTACCTCTGCCTCTCGAGTGCTGGGATTAATGGCATGCGCCACCACACCCAGCCCATGTATTATTTTTAATATACTATTGTATTGCATTGTTTTAAAGTTCGGAGTAGAGCCGGGCGTGGTGCACATATGTATGGAGGCCAGAGATCAACATCAAATGTCTTCTTCAATCACTTTCTACCTTATTGTGAGACAGGGCTTCTCATCAAATGTGGAACTCACCTAGCCAGCAAGATCCAGGGATCCTCTTGTGGCTGTCTCCCAATAGACCAATACTCCTGGGGTTTTTTTGTTGTTGTTGTTTGTTTGTTTTGGTTTGTTTGTTTTTCTTTTATTTCACGTGGGATTAAACTCAGGTCCTCATGCTTGCACAGCAAGCAAGTACTCATTGAGCAGTCTCCCCAGCCTACACCTTTCTTTAGTTCCTTATGTATAACTATAGACTTTTTTTGAGGCAGGATTTTACAGTCTAGGTCAGACTGGCCTCAAAGCCATGATTCTCTTGCCTCTGCCTCGTGAGTCCTAGGATTACAGCTGTATTTCACTATGCCAGACCTAATTTTAGACATTTTTAATGCAGGGAAATCTATAATTTTAAGGGAAGAAATATAAAGAGGGTAGTGGAAAGATAGCCCAGTAGTAGAGCTCTTGCTTAGCATTAGTCCCCAGCACCACATAAACAAGGTATGGCCGTATATGCCTGTAATCTCAGCACCTGGAGTTAGAAGTAGAAAATCAGAAGTTCAAGGCTACATGGACTTCATGAAGACCTTGTCTCAAAAAGAAAAGAAACCTAAAAGGTACATTACATTTTTAATAATGAACATATTAACATGAATTTTTCTGTCAAAGGCTCAAGCACCCAGGGCATATGAAACAGTAAAGATGCTACTTCCTAGTTTCTCTCCTTTTAGTCAAATTTACTTAGAAATTTTAATATTGATTAAAATGCATCTGAGGAAAAAAGTTGAGGGCGAAGAGCATGGAAGTTTTCCAAATGGGAGACATAAACCCTGGGCACTTAAGGTTTGGAAACATTGTCTGAACATTTGTCAAGCTTTGGTAGTCAGTTTCTTCTTTGAAAAGCAAGCTCTGGGGCCAGGGAGTTGGCTTAAAGCACTTGCTTTCAGGGCTTGTCTAAACGAGTTCAATTCCCTAGGCACCCACGTTAAACCTGATATGTTTTCATTTGCAGCAGCAAGAGATCCCAGCCTGCGTGCATGTGCATGCGCGCGCGCACACACACACACACACACACACACACACAAATAAATAAATAGAAATTCCTTAAAAAAGAAAATTAGCAGGGTGTGTTGGGGCATACCTTTAATCTCAGCACTCAGGGAGGCAAAGGTAGGATTATTGCTCTGAATTCCAGGCCACCCTGAGACTACATAGGGAATTCCAGGTCAGCCTCGTTTAGAGTAAGACCCTAGCTTGAAAAAACAAAAGAAAGAAGGAAAGAAAGAAAGAAAGAAAGAAAGGAAGGAAGGAAGGAAGGAAGGAAGGAAGGAAGGAAGGAAGGAAGGAAAGAAAGAGAGAAAGAAGGAAAAGACAATCAGACTGCAGGAGTGAAACTGTGGTGATGTTTTCAAATTATCTTTTCTAGTTTTAAAATGAGACAGTCTTATAAAAATTTCAAATATTAGACAGGCATGGTGGTGTATACCTTTAATCCCAGCACTTGGGAGGGAGGCAGTTAGGGGGGTCGCTAAGAGTTCAAGGTCACCCTGACCTACAGAGTGAATTGCAGGTCAGCCTTAACTAGAGTGAGACCCTACCTCAAAAAAAACAAAAATTCAAATATTGAAAAAAATGGTAATTTAGAGAATTTAAATCTCATACCTCCTATCCTAGCTATGCACCTCTGTGTATATATCAATGGTTATTTTCAGAAATGCAATAATAATAGATGTGATTCTGCAGCTCATTTTTTTTTAATTTTTATTTATTTATTTATTTGAGAGCAACAGACACAGAGAGAAAGACAGAGAGAGAGAGAGAGAATGGGCGCGCCAGGGCTTCCAGCCTCTGCTAACGAACTCCAGACGCGTGCGCCCCCTTGTGCATCTGGCTAACGTGGGACCTGGGGAACCGAGCCTCGAACTGGGGTCCTTAGGCTTCACAGGCAAGTGCTTAACCGCTAAGCCATCTCTCCAGCCCTCATTTTTTTATTTAAAGAATTCAGAGCATATTTTCAAATTAGAATATGTGTATGTACCCTAGTTTTTTTAATAGAAGCCTTGCTTTGAAAATAAATATCAATTAGTGGCTATGTTTTTATAGATGGGCTGCACAGATAAACTGAAAATATTCACTAGACCTAGATGTCAATAGTGCTATAATAGTTAACTGTAAACTCAGACATATTTGTTATTCTGTGTAATAGCATTTATCTTATAAGCAGTAGCATATTTCATGAAAAATACACAGGGAATTCCATTCAGGTTAGTTCTTCCTGACTGTTTAAGCTTGGCAATTGACCTGTGTAAATTTGTTGGTTTTTTTTTTCTCCCACCTCCTTCAAAAATCAGCATAAATACCCCAACTCTTTGAAGAGAAAGAGTTACAAATAAATTTATAAAGTGTTATTGTTTCGAATTCTCAGAAGATGTCTATCAATATAAGGAGTTACTACTGTCAAAAGAATATCATATCAAAAACAAAAAGCTTATACATGAAGCTTTTAATCTGTTGAAATATATGCTTTACAAAATGCCATGTTTTTCTTGGTTCCAATTAGAATATGCTAGGAATCAGTTTCCTAGAATAGATATAGTAATATTAGGTATAGTTAATATTAGTTAATAACAGTTAAATTATGACTTACTTATTTTTTAGGATGGGATGCTGTTATGGACTGGAAAGATGTCCTGTCAGGAGGGGAAAAGCAAAGAATGGGAATGGCACGTATGTTTTATCATAAGTAAGTGTGCTGGGTTCAAGTAACTACCATTCATTCTGTTTTTGGAATAACCAAAAGTCATTGTACAGGATTCAGAAGTTTCACATTAAATGAAAAAAATTTGCTAAAAATGTATAGTTTTCTACTTTTAAATTTGTCACATTACTTTATTGTATCAAACTCTCCATTTAAACTACAAAGTGTAAAATGTGAAGAGTAAATAACCACTGCTAAACTAATATAAACTGGTAACTCTTTGAGAGGTTTTTAATTTTATTATTTAAAAACTGGTCAGGAAAGTTCTGTGTTAAGGAAGATAGATTACGTCCTTCATAATTCCATTCTACTGATGATGTACCAAGGGAGGAAAGGACGTCTAACAACTGATATTATTTAATGCTTATTTCATTCTATAAGTACCAGATTCCAGCTGTATTATTTGATATATTTAAACACAGATCATTCCTTCCAAGGAAACAAGTGTGTTTTTCATCTTACATCTGCAAGACTTCAGATTGCTATGACAACAGAATGTAAAGTATATAATTTGAATTCTAAAATGGGATCTCTTCTCTGTTTAGTGTCAAGCATCCTGGAAAGTAAGATAATTTACAATGAACCAAAATGGCCAGTAGTCAACTCCCAAAACTACGTCCACTAATGTTGTCATGGGAGCACACAGTGACCTTTTGTTCTTTGTGTGGTTGGCAGTTTCACTGTCCCTCGGGTGTAGAGTTGTCTTTCACTGCTACACCTGCTATCTCCACTACTCACCGGATAGTAACAGGATCTTAGTAATAAGATCTGCCTTTGAGAAGTAACTTAAAGGCTAGGTCATTATCTATGCTAAATGAGAATCACTTCCAATTTCATTTTCCTCCATTGTGTTTTGTTTTCTTTAAAATAATAAAAATACTTGGCTGGAGAGATGGCTCAGCAGTGAAGTGTGCTTCCTGAGCAGGCATCAGGGCCTGATGGAGCCTGAGACTGCTTGAATTCAAATTGCCAATTCCCATGAAAACAGCTTAGCATGGTCATGCAGGCCTATAACTCCAGTACCACAGGCAAGCTGAGATGGAAGAATTTCAAGAGCCCCACAAGCTCCAAAATTAGTTAAAAAGAGAGAGAGAGACTCAGGCTCAAAACAAGACCAGAAGAAAGAATAGAGCTGGACACATAATGTTCCACTCCAGCAACCACAGGCCAGTGACCCCTGTCACAGCAAGCATATGGGGTGCTCCAGTAGCACAATACATATACCACACTCCACACACTCCACACATGCCACATTACACACATGCACCCACATTCACAGAAGCAAAAATTACATATATTTATACATATACCTTATGAGGGAAATTGTCATAGCAAATTCTTGAACCTGATTTTTACATGTGAATGACATATAGGTATGAACTTTAATCCAACTAAATTGATAAAACACATACCTAAAGTCCAAGACAGGACTGATAGGAAAGGGCAAGAACAAGGACCAGAGCCTGAAAGGAAACTAGAAGGATAAAAAGAAGAAAACAGTGGCAAATGAGGGCATACCTCTGAGAGTACAAACTCATTACCAAAGAAAAAATGAGCTAAAAAAAAAATAAAAAAAGCTGAGCACAGCTAAAACAATACTCACTGGTTATTCCTATAAGAATTTGACTGCAAAGCATGGTCCCAACAATACGAAGCTAAATGCTAAATGCCTACTCTAATTTTGTACGCAGGCACATTCTCTGCTGCAGTCTTACAGTGATGAAATCCCATTAGCAATGCTTAGATGTCACATTGCTGATAAGATAATCCTCTCATTAAATCTTTCCTAACAGGACTGTGGCCTGGTTTATATTCACTATTGTAAATAAAGGTTTCATGTAATTAGTCAGACCCTTGTCACCATCCTCATCTTCTCTATGACTCAACTTCTTGATTCATGTATCTGCATAACATGAAAGCTTATTGTGCTGTAAGCAAGTATTAGAAAACCTATTTAAATTTAACAACAATGTGATGTTTTGTCCAACATATTAAAAGGTATAGGTTTTTTTTTCTTTATCACTTACCACTTTTTTAGTATTTTTATTTTTATTTTGAGACAGAGGCAAATAGGAAGAGAGAGAATGGGTACACCAAGGCCTCTTGCCACTGCACACAAACTCCAGATACATGTGCCGCTTTGTGTATCTGGCTTTTGTGGGCACTGGGGAATTGATCCTTGGTCCTTAGACTTCACAGGCAAGTGCCTTAACTGCTAATCCATTTATCCTGACTTATCACTTTTTTTTAAACACTTTTTTAAATTTTTATTTATTTATTTGAGAGCGACAGACACACAGAGAAAGACAGATAGAGGGAGAGAGAGAATGGGCGCGCCAGGGCGTCCAGCCTCTGCAAACGAACTCAAGACGTGTGCGCCCCTTATGCATCTGGCTAACGTGGGACCTGGGGAACCAAGCCTCAAACCGGGGTCCTTAGGCTTCATAGGCAAGCGCTTAACCGCTAAGCCATCTCTCCAGCCCCTGACTTCTCACTTTTGATAATGTCATATTCTCTTTTATTCCTTTGAAGTTGTCTACATTGCAATTCCTATCATTCAAAGAAAGAATTATAGTTCCTATAGCAAATTCATTAACTATTTGATTTTTTAAAAGACCAAAATATGCATTGCTGGATGAATGTACAAGTGCTGTCAGCATTGATGTTGAAGGAAAGATATTTCAAGCTGCAATAGGGGCTGGGATATCCTTGCTGTCGATAACACACAGGCCTTCTCTTTGGTAAGTGTTGCCAGTGCTGGCTAATTTGGAATAGATGGGTTTTCCATGTTACCTAAAAAAATAACTTAGCTAATTGTTTTACTTTGAAGCTTAAAGTATTTCACTTATTTTCTGTCTGTATTTCTCCTAAATTTCACCTTAATCTGTTAGATACTTCCAAGCTAACATAACTTTCATGTGTTATTTGGAAATGAATGTCACTTTATAGTTTTCAAAGTTAGGAAAATTCAATAACTATCCAACTAAAAATATTTAACATGATCCTACTGTAGGTTGGGAAGGAAAATAAAGTGATGATTTTTACCCATTCTTTCAGTAGTTCTTTTAAAATCCAGAAAAAAATATGTCATAACTTGGTACATCCGCAAGTAATCAAGTTAGAAAAATCATGGAGGGTACAGGCTTATGTTTGTGTTTGTTCATTTGAACTAAAAGTGAACTAAAGGTTTTGAAAATAGTATCTCATAAACCTAATGGACTTTCTGCCTTTAAAACAGATGACTCTTTTTATGATTTTTCTTACTTCTCCATCGAGTCACCATAACAGTAATTGCTAATAATATTGTACCTATTATGTGTGGGCTTATTCTCTTTAAGTCTTGCAGCCCTATGGAATATGAACAATTTAATATTCCCATTTTGTAAATGAAGAGACAAAACTCAACAGAGGAAAATAGTTTCTATGGGCACATACACTACTGTAGGTGTAAGGAACTTAAACCACAAAAACTTACTTATTCACACCTATATTCCACCATCTCTACATTTGCTTTTCTGTCCTCAAAGTCCTTTCTTCAAACACACTATTAACTGTAATTGAGTCTTCATATGTATTGTCCTCCTATTTCCCACGGGACTGCACAGACCTCTTGTAGCCCCTGCTGCAGCAGCACTCTATGGCAGGTGACCAGTCAGCTTCACCCACAGTGTGAATGGCTGCAAACGCAGACGAGCCACAACTTTTACTAGAATCCATACTAAATCTCTCTAGACATCTTATTACAGAGAATATTTATGTTAAAATTTAGAGCAAACAGAAGTCAGTTCATACCATCCATTTATTGTTCAAAGTTCTTTGACTCTGGATTCAATTTTTATTTGGAGAATCATAACCTAGTCACTAATTCAATCATTTATGTTTTTCCAAATTTTCCCCTTTAAGAAGTTGGCATTTCTGTCTATCGAACTGTGGTTTGTCTCTCCATCATTAAGGATTGAGAAGCCAGACATGGTGGCACATGCTTGTAATTGCTGCTTCTTTAGAAATTGAGACTGGAATATCATGAGTTCAAGGCTAACAAGCATCAGTAATTTTTTTTATTGTTTTTTCTTCAATATAGGGTCTCATTATAGACCAGGCTGAGCTGTAATGCACTATGTAGTCTCAGGCTGGCCTCAAACACACAGCAGTACTCCTACCTCTGCCTCCCAAGAGAAGGGTTTAAAAGTGTGTGCCACCATGCCTGGCTAAGAATCAGTATTTGTCAAGTGATACCTGGAATGATATGATTCAAGAAAAGTTAGGCTGGAGTAAATTGAATTTTTTGTGTGTAGTATGGAGTGTATAGTGGTATATAATGTATGCATGTGTGTGTGAATGCATACACTTTACTCACATGTGTGGAGGGAGGCCAGAAGAAGATATCAGGTGTCTTCTTTTGCTCTTCTGCCTTATTTCTCTGACACAGAGTATTTCAGTGAACTTAGAGCTCCCCTTTTTGGTTAGACTGACTGACCAACAAGTCTCAACAGTTCTGTCTCCATCCTCTCTCAGTACTGGGTTACAGGAATGTGCAGCCATGCCTGGCTTATTTTGCCTTAGTGTTGGGAATTGAACTCCAATATTCATGTTTGTACAGCAAGTACTCTTACCTACTTAGCCCTCTCCCTAGACCCCCAACAAATGAACATTTTATCATTTCATTATTTCTCTGTTATTATGTAATATCCTTTTTAGTTTCCTGTACTTTACCTTTCATACTGTAATAATAGGGTGCTTTTCTTTGTGTATTTTCTCCCTTGGTATATAAATATGTTGTTTTCCAATTAACTTTGATATTGTCTTATATGCTTGGAAGTCAAAGTTTTGGAAAGGTAAAGAACATAGAAATAGATAGAAAAGATAGTGTCAGGTCATGTGTTATCAAATAGCCTTTCAGCTTGACTGTAGCTTTGATCTTGTAGTTGTAGTTGAACCCCACTAAATTTCCCCTTTTTAACATGTTAAAAGCATTCAGTCAAAAGAGGGTATAGGAGCTGGAGAGATTGCTCAGTGGTTAAAGGTGCTTTCTTGCAAACCCTGATAGCCTGGGTTAGATTCCCTAATACCCATGTGAAGCCGGATGCATAAAGTGGTACATGCATCTGAAATTTGTGTGGAGTGGTAACTAGGCCCTGGCATTCCTATACACTGACTTTCTTTCTCTCAAGTACTTTTTTTAAAAAGGGTTGGGGATCTAACATATAACTGCCTAGCATGGATGAAGCACTGGGTTCAACCACAAGTACCACAAAAAGGGGGATTAGTAGAAGACAAACGTCATCAACTGATGAACAGATGAAAGATACAGCACCATGCAATGGAATATCAGTTTAGTCATCAAAGCAGATGAATAGTGAAACATGCTACAGCTGAGCAACCCTGACAATCATTTTGATAAAGGAATCAACTAGCCACAAAGAGCCACAGATTGTGTAATTGCATGTATATGAAATACTAAGAATGGAGAAATCCACGACAGGACCAGTGAATGGTGCGGTTGAGTAGAAGAGGGAGTGGATGAGACTGCCAATGTGCATGGGGTGAAGAAAATGTTCTGGAATCAGTGCTGATGGTTGCATGAGTTTGAGGATATTATTAAAAATCACTGAATTTTACTTTTTGTTGTTATTTTTTTTGAGGTAGGGTCTCACTATAGTCCAGGCTGATCTGGAACTTATTCTGTAGTCCTAGGCTAGCTTCAGACTCACAGAGCTCCTCCTACCTCTGCCTCCTGAGTGCTGAGATTAAAGGCAAGTGCTACCACACCCACTTTGAACTTTGTATTTTAAAAGATGAATTGTGGCATCTGATCTTTATCTCAGTTTTTTAAAGGAGGTAGAAGCATCTTGAAAAGGCCCACTAATTCCAGTAAATAATAATAATAGTAATATAATAATAAGTAATAATAGATGAGAGTTTACAGGAAGAAAGAAGTAAGGAAAACTGTAAAGGATGAGAGAAAAACTCAAGGAGCATAGCCAACTAAGCCAAGACAAAATGAAGGGGGACAAGTCATGGGACCTAGTTCTGTCTACTTTTCTTCTTGATGCATCCCTCACAAAATCTGAGAAGAGAAGATAGGCTTTCCCCTGTCTCCTCAGTAACAATAGCTCTCCCTCTGTCAAGTTCCCGTGTACCCCCAAGACCTGAAGAAAGAAAGTAAATTATGTCAAGTCAGAGGAGTATCCTTAAAATATTTCTTATCTAAGAGTCCATTTAAACATGTTTCTTAGGGGCTGGAGAAGGGATCCCGTAAAGGACTTGTCTTGCATGCAAGCCTGAGTGTAGGCACCATCAACCTCTGGTCTCCACATGCATGCATACATATGTACACACACATGTTAACATACATACACACATGGACACACACACACACATGCGCGCAAAAATGTTTCTAAGCTTTGCTTGTTGGAAAATGTTTACTTAAAAGAGCCCATTCTCAGAGGATGGTGTATAAATGAATTATTGTTATATTTCCTTTACTTTCTTTTTAATTTTTTTCTATATTTTGTTTAATCTTTCTATGTATGGCCCTTTTAATTTTATTCTTTCCTGATTTCCCTTCCTTAGCATTCCAAGAGTGCTATGTTTTTATTGAGAAGCCATATTGGGTTATGAAGATAATTTAATAAATGGAACAGCATTCTGCCTTTGTAATTCATATGCAATCAGAATAAGAAATAAATTTAGTATTTTCAGAAGAATTTTCTGGAGATGAATGATTTTTTTTTTATTTAAAAATTACAATATTTAAAATAAAAATTTTTAAGTTACAATATTTAATATATGTGGTAATATTAAAACTCAAATATAAAATAGTCACCTTTGAAAATTGATTAGGTAAAACTACAACTAAACTGGGTTTTTTCAATTATGGCTAATAATGTTATTTTGTTTTAATTCTGTAGGAAATACCACACTCACTTATTACAGTTTGACGGTGAAGGAGGTTGGCGCTTTGAGCAACTGGATACTGCTACCCGATTAACACTGAGTGAAGAAAAACAGAAGCTAGAATCTCAGCTAGCTGGAATTCCTAAAATGCAACAGAGACTCAATGAACTATGTAAAATTTTGGGAGAAGACTCAGTGCTGAAAACAATTCAAAACAAGGATGAGATATCCTAATTTATTTTGACACGTCTTGAAAATTAACCTTTGCTTAATGGCTCAGAGACCCTCTACTGTACTGCATGCAATGTGTTAAGCTAAGCAGGAAAAAGAAGCCAGCAAGAAATGTTTTATTTGATTTTAGCATTGGGGAATTATATGGTAACTTTTCAGAAGAAAATAAACAACTGCAGTATGTGCAATTAGTCATTGTGGCTCATACTAATTCCCTGTGAAAGATAATTCACCTGCAAAACAGGCTTTTCTGAGTGAATTCATAGTGAATACCAGATTATCATATATATGTGAGGTGTCTTAAGTTCTTTACATTGGTAAAAATCTCCAAAATGTAAAACCTAAGAATAGCAATTGGGTTATTATTGCATACACAAAGTTAGAACTTTGTTTATTGTCTCAATCTATTTATAATTGATATCCAGTTTAGTACCTGCAATTTATTACTATTCATCAATGATAGTGGCCAACTAAGTCTGTGTTCCAAATAACTGACAGTTTAAGAAATGATTTTAATTTGAAAATATGTAACAGTGGTTGAAAGAAAAAAGCACAGATAAACAATTATAAAATTTTAAAAATTAAAAAATTTTTAGACTTTGTGCACCTTAATGCAGGCATAAAAGTAACATTAACAAACCCTTTTATTATTAAGATAATTGTGGGGCTGAGAAGATGGCTTAGCAGGTAAAGGTGCTTACTTTCAAATCTTTTTTTTTTTTTAACCATTTTTTTTTATTTTTATTAGCATTTTCCATGATTATAAAAATATATCCCATGTTAATTCCCTCCCTCCCCTCCACACTTTCCCCTTTGAAATTCCATTCTCCATCATATTACTTTCAAATCTTATTGGACCATGTTCAATACCCCAGCCACAATGTAAGCCAGATGCAAAAAATGACACAAGCTTCTCTTGTTTATTTGCACTGGCAAGACACACACATGTTTAAAAAAATCCCTAAAAACAGAATTTTCAATACAAAAAAGAAATATGTAAGTCATGCTTGTGTCTGTTTGATGCCTTACTCTGTAGCATAATTGTACTTATTTCCTTATTGCTATGACAAAACACCTGACCTAAAGCAGCTGTTAGGAGGAAAGGTTTTATTTTGGATCACAGTCTTAGGGTCAGCTTCATGATGACAGGGGAAAACATGGCATGCACAGAGGCTGAACATCAGCTGCTTTTCATAGCAGTTACATAACAGTAACAGCAGAATGACCATAGCTCTTGCAAGGAGGAGCTGGCTATAACACCCCAAAGCTGCCCCCAGTAACACACCTCCTCTAGCAAGGCTCCACCTCTCAAATTATCACCAAACATTCAGAAAACATGTGTTTAAAGGAAACATTTGATTCAAACTACCACAATAATCTGTTGATATCTGTTCAAAAATGCTATCTTATAGTCCAAAGCAGCATTATCTTAATATTTTATTTTTATTTATTTGAGAGAGAGAAATAGACAGAGAGAGACAGAGAGACAGACAATGGATGCACCAGGACCTCCAGCCACTTCAAACGAACTCCAAATGTGTGCCTTCCCTTGTACATCTGGCTTATGTGGGCCCTGGGTCCTTTGGCTTTTCAAGCAAGCACCTTAACCACTAAGCCATCAATCTAGCCCAAAAGAAGCATTTTTAAAAATGTATTGCTACAACTAATATAGATTCTTAAAATCAAGTCATAGTCAAATATTTACTTCATTTTAATCTTTGAAACAATCTTTTGGGACAGATGTTGATTTTATTTTTTTTATTTTTGAAAAAATTGAAAATCAGATTTACCTTGATCATGTGATTTATTTAGAAACAGATTGGGGTCAGTGAAACTCTGAATCAGTGCTGACTATCACCACTTGATACCAGCCCTTGAATCTTAACTGGGCTACAGTATTAATAAAAATTAGATTGGCATATAGGTGTCAGGACCTGAGATTTTGAACAGAACAGAGGGGCACGGGAAAAAATAAAAATTAAAAATGTATGATATATTTGAAAGTAGCAATGTTAGTATTATTTAGTTAAGGTTTATATGAATGAAAATAGACAGGAAGTGGAAAGGCCATAGATCTTTGGTATCTAATGAAATAGGAAGTCAGTACTTCTTTCAGCCGCTATACTACTCTCAGTCAATTCTGAAGTACCTCTAAGACACCAGCAGACATAAGAGCAATTAATTGTATTCTGTCACATTTAATATTACTGAATATAATGAGAAATAATGACTATGGATGTGTCACATGAAATAGGCTTCCTCTATTTATATTTCTTTGCACTGGAGTTAGAAGAACAGAGCCAGACCTAACATTAGTTTCTTTCTACTTGAGCACACTCTTGCTAGGCCATGGAAAATTGTAATGTCCACTTGTTAGTAGATTAGGATTTTACTTTCATATTTAGACATATTCATGATAGATGCTACATCAGTGATTATTAGACTTCTTCAGGAGACAGAATACCTGACAATTATTCTCAATGATGTAGAAAATTAGATGATGTAGAAAATGTTGTAGAAAATTAGAGCACTTCTACATTTTCAATTCTCCATAGAAACTCAGACATTTCAAGGCATCAATAGATGCAGCTGCCTTATAGGAAGGAATTTGCTATAAAAACATAACCAAGCTGGGCGTGGTGGCGCACACCTTTAATCCCAGCACCTGGGAGGCAGAGGTAGAGGATTGCTGTGAGTTCGAGGCCACCCTGAGACTCCATAGTGAATTCCAGGTCAGCCTGGGCTAGAGTGAGACTGTACCTTGAAAAAACAAAAACCAAAAAAAAACAAAAAAAAAAAACATAACCAGTGCTTTTGGTTAGTACCACTAGCTACTCATTTATTCATCTGCTATTACTATGTTTTATTAGAGAAGTGATGATGCAAGAATAAAATATTGTCTTTATAGAAAGCATGTATACAAAAACCGAAGTATGATATAAATATTTCACTAATCTTGATATCCATATTTGTCTTAGTTTATACGAAGAGGTAACATTTAAAGCAAGTATAATACATGAACTTTTAAAAGCACAAGAAGAAAATAAAAAGTTCTCATTAAAAACTGTATAATTTTTATAATTTAAAATATAAACCATTTAAGACTTGATATTTTAAATTCTAGAAACACTGAAAAAGATACTAAAACCTATATTAGATTTTTAGAAAACTTTTATTTAATAGATAATATGAATGAGCTGAAATAAAGAAGACTCATTATTTAGTATTCAGGATTCAAGTTACTTAACATTCTGTATTAAAAATTCTAGTCACTGAAATTTCAATGTTCTTAGATGAGCACGTTTTCCAAGAGTTTTTTTTGTTGTTGTTGTTTTGTTTTGTTTTTTTCAAAAATCAATTATCTTGTATTTTGGAGAGGGAAAATCTGACTTGAATTTGGATTTAAGTACCATTCAACTGTTTCTCCAAAGGTGCTATGGATAAATAGTATTTTACTATTCATCAAGTTGTACTTGTGAAAAATGTGAAAAAGTTTGATGAGTCTTTTTATTTTTATTTTTATTTTTTGGTTATTTTGAGGTAGGGTTTCACTCTAGCCCAGACTGACCTACAATTTGCTATGTAGTGTCAGGGTGGCCTTGAACTCACAGTGATCCTCCTACCTCTGCCTCCTGAGTGCTGGGATTAAAGGTATGCTTGACAAAAGAAAAGAATAAATGGTAAGTAATGAAAGACAAATGTAATTTCAGTTTTCAAACTACTGTTACTATATCATCTATTTGCCCAACTAATCTTTTCCTTTCAAAACAGTAGTAAATTCATGGGGGTTGATTATAAAATGTTCATTTTGGGGATTAACTTTTAGAAAATGAGCTGATTCCATGCAAATGTCACATTTCTACAGCATGTTATGGTATGTCAAGCATGAGTATAAACTAGCATGCATTCTTATAAACAGGATAATTTATAAATATTTATCTTGAATAATCTCAAAGAGGGTAGTAATCTAGTTTGAAAATCAACTCACATTTTGATATGTTTACATGGGAATTATTTTCCTTTAATAATAATGTGGTTTTTCTCTCAAATTTTGATTGTCAGTAAAGGCATAAACAAAGATGTTGGCTTTTATTTAAGACGTTGGGTCTAAGTAAAATTTCATATTTTGGTAAAAGTCTTATCGTATTATAATGTTTGGAATAGTTTTTTTTTTCTCTTCTACTTCATGACCCCCAAAAATCTGTTTATGCATTGAAACAAAAATCCACAGAATGTACAAAAATGGTAAAGGTTGTTGAATTATTGTTTTGAAAAGATACCTTTGATATAATTCATGAACAAAAATAACCCTCATTCAGAAATGTAAGGTACACTGTGTATGATGGTGCATGCTTTTAATCCCAGCACTGGAGAGGCAAACGTAGGAGGATTGCTGTGACATTGAGGCCATCATGGGACTACATAGTGAATTCTAGGTCAACCTGGGCTATACCAAGACCCTACCTCAAAAAATCAAAACACCAAGAAAGAGAGGGAAAGGGAGGGAAGCAGGAAAGGAGGGGAGGAGGAAGAAAGATGTAAAGTACTTTCACATCACTCAGGATATTTACAGTCTTGCTGTCATAATGGAGCTGTGGACGGTTTTGTAGCTGTACTTCTGATATTTGCCACATGAAAACTTTCAAGTAGATACACAATGTTTTTTATAAAATAAATCCCTTCTTCATTCTTGATGACTTTTCTGATTATCTGGTACAGAGAGGGCTTGCAATTTTAAATGTAAACACTTCAAAAACAGTTGTTTCCATATTGGTTGGGTCTATATTAATGAATTTGAATGAGAAAATGCCCTTAGTGGTAAAAATCACTATGTACCTAAACAAGAATGTATCCATATGTGACATTGTAATCAAGCCTCCATCCCATATGCAGTTGATCATTTTCAACATTCCCAATAGCAACACCAACCTATTTTTTTGCTACTCTCACAATATTTCAAGTATATTATTAAACATTCTGAAAACCTAAAGACTTCAATTTCATCTTAATGCCTTTCACAATCCAACCCTTGTTTACCACAAAAATTGAGAACCCACACTGTCATTATTGATTATCAAGGCTCACAATGCCCTGCTGCCCTTCACAAGAGAACCTCTGTCCTGACTTCAAGCAACACATTAGTTTCACATGCTGTGGACTTTATACAAACAAGGTATGTGTTCTTAAAGTTCACCTGTGTTAGCCTGTGTGGTTGTAGTTTGTTCCTTCCCACAGTAACCTCTCATGAGATTTACTCTAGAATCATCTGTTCCTAGTTCAGTGCTACTAAGAACAGTGAACTGCTATGAACATTTTTGCCCATATCCCGGGCTACGCATGTGCCTGCATCCCTCTTGATTGCATCCACTCTAGTCCCCACAGCCACAGCCTTTGTCCAGTGCAGATCAAATCTGGGGATTCATTTCTCAGTGTTTGGAAACTCATGAGAAAAATAGAACCCTTAAGTTGGCTGCAAGGCTCTGCAGCACCTGACGAACTTCATTCTTTGTCAGACTCCACCTCTGTTCCAGACCCTCATCCTTCTTCCTAATGGGAAAGGCTGCCAGCCAGCACAAGACCATTGCTTCATTCACCCAGATGGATGTTCCTGGGCCACCTCACCCAGCTTACTTGTCCTTTCCTAAGGTTCTAGTATGTCTACAGCTTTCTCTAGTCCTCTTCTCCAGTTAAATGTTCACAAGATCTTCATTTCACCTTTTACAAGTTAGAACTTTTTGTTTGTTTGTTGTGTATTTTTTGTTGTTGTTATGTTGAGGCAGGGTCAAACTCTATCCAGGCTGTACCTAGAATTCACTATATATTCTCTTTGTATATCCTAGATATTAATCCTCTATCAGATATATAGCTGGCAAAGATTTTATCCCATTCTGTAGGTTGCCTCTTTGCTTTTTTCACTGTGTCCTTTGCAGTGCAAAATCTTTGTAATTTCAGAAGGTCCCAGGGATTAATCTGTGGTTTTATTGCCTGAGCAATTGGGGTTGTATTCAGAAAGTCTTTGCCAAGACCAAAATGTTGAAGGGTTTCTCCTACTTTTTCCTCTAGCAGCTTCAGAGTTTCAGGTCTGATGTTAAGGTCTTTAATCCATTTGGACTTAATTCTTGTGCATGGCGAGAAAGAAGAATCTATTTTCATCCATCTGCAGATATATATCCAGTTTTCCCAACACCATTTGCTGAAGAGGCTGTCTTTTCTCCAATGAGTATTTTTGGCATTTTTATCGAATATCAAGCTACTTGGGCTTACACCTGGGTCCTCTATTCTGTTCCACTGATCTACATGTCTGTTTTTGTGCCAGTACCACGCTGTTTTTGTTACTGTGGCTCTGTAGTATAGGTTAAAATCAGGTATGGTGATACCACCAGCCCTATTTTTGGTGCTCAGTATTATTTTAGATATTCGAGGATTTTTGTGATTCCAAATGAATTTTTGGATTGTTTTTTTTCTTCCATGAAGAATGCTTTTGGTATTTTGATAGGGATTGCATTAAATATGTAGATTGCTTTTGGTAAGATGGCCATTTTCACAATATTGATTCTTCCAATCCAGGAACAGGGGATGTTTCTCCACTTTCTAGTGTCTTCTGCAATTTCTCACTTGAGTGTTTTAAAGTTCTCATTGTAGGGATTCTTTACTTCCTTGGTTAGGTTTATTCCAAGGTATTTTGGTTTTTTTTGATGCAATTGTGAATGGGAGCGATTCTCTGATTTCATCCTCTTTGTGTTTGTTGTTAGCATATATGAAGGCTAATGATTTCTGTGTATTTATTTTGTATCCTGCTACATGGCTATAGGTTTTGATCAGCTCTAACAGTTTGCTAGTAGAGTTTTTAGGGTCCTTTATGTATAGAATCATGTCATCTGCAAATAATGATAACTTGATTTCTTCCTTTCCAATTTGTATCCCTTTTATGTGTGTCTCTTGCCTTATTGCTATGGCTCTGACTTCCAAAACTATATTAAGTAAAAGTGGGGACAGTGGACACCATTGTCTTGTTCCTGATTTTAGTGGAAAAGCTTCCAGTTTTTCCCCATTTAGTAATATGTTGGCTGTAGGCTTGTCATAAATAGCTTTTATTACATTGAGATATGTTCCTTCTAGTCCCAGTCTCTGTAGGACTTTTATCATGAAGGGACGCTGGATTTAGTCAAATGCTTTCTCTGCATTCAATGAGATGATCATGTGATTTTTGTCCTTCAACCTGTTTATATAATGTATTACATTTATAGATTTGTGTATATTGAACCATCCCTGCATCTCTGGGATAAAGCCTACTTGGTAAGAGTGAATAATCTTTTTGATATACTCTTGTATTCTGTTTGCCAATATATTTTTTTTAATTTATTTATTTATTTATTTTTTTTAATTTATTAGTTTTCTTTTCAGTAAATACAGGCAGATTGGTACCATTATTAAGGCTCATCTGTGATCTACCCCCTCCCATTAGACCCTCCTTGTTAGTCGTGCATTGTGGAGTTAGCCCCCAGTTATTAGTATGACAAATGTCTCTAAAATCATGACATGTAACTCTGACATTCTTTCCGCCCCCTCTTCCGCAAGATTTCCCTGTGCCATGTTCTGTGCCATGTTGGGTTCATTTTTGGTCTGCTTCAGTGCTGAGGTGTTGGGGGCCTCTGAGGCTCTGGCTCTCTGATTTGGTAGGAGTTGATTTTTCTCTGCATTGATCTCCTTCCCCTTTGTGCTGGTATCCAGTTCACAGGAAAACATCACCCTTGCTTATTTCGCCAGTTGTACTTAGTTTCAGTTGGGCCCCTTCTGAGGTATGTTGGGGCAGCTCTCTTCTTAGGATCTGCATCTATCTGGAAAAGAGAAGCAGATTCTCCAACGGAGAGTAAGTTAGCACCCAGAAAATTGAGGTAACACTTACGTTTTTGATAGACAGTTTGATAGGTGTAGGCCCTTTTATACTCCGTGATTAATGGTAGCTTGATATTGTAGAGTGGGCTTGTGTTTGGGTATGGTTCTGACTTGTTTCCCAGCTCCAGCTAAGGGTCTAGTACCACTGAGTGGATCAGTTAGCCAAATCAAGAGCAATTGATTCCTCACCATGGCTGTGTACCACTATTGCACTTGTGTGGGTATCACATCCGGTTAATAGTTGCTACTTAGGTTAAACAATGTGTTGCTTGGACAGATCTTGGTCACTTCCCCCAGTCGCCTATGTAGCGCCTTCTGGCACTAGACACGCTAACTGTCTGGGGACTGACTCTCTCCTGGCTTCCAGCCATGTCATTCCATTTTACGTGTCAACTTGTTTGCCAATATTTTGTTGAGAATTTTTGCATCTATGTTCATGAGGGAGATTGGTCTGTTATTTTCTTTTTTTGTTCTATCTTTGCCTGGTTTTGGTATCAGGGTGATGCTCGCCTCATAGAAGGAATTCGGTAGAATTCCTTCTTTTTCTATTTGCTGGAAAAGCTTAAGAAGCAATGGTGTTAGCTCTTCCTTAAAGGTCTGGTAAAATTCAGCAGTGAATCCATCTGGGCCTGGGCTTTTTTTAGTTGGGAGATTATTGATAACTGTTCGGGTCTCAATATTTGTTATAAGTCTATTTAAGTGATTAATCTCATTTTGATTTAATTTAGTTAGGTAGGTCATATAAATTAAGGAAATCATCCATTTCTTTCAGATTTTCATATTTTGTGGAGTATATGCTTTTATAGTATGTCCCTATGATTTTTGGAATTTCTCTGGCATCTGTTGTGATGTTACCTTTTTCATCTCTAATTTTATTAATTTGTGTCTCTTGTTCTTTCTTTTGGTCAGATTTGCTAAAGGCTTATCAATCTTGTTTATCCTTTCAAAGAACCAACTCTTTGTTTCATTAATTCTTTGGATTGTTTTTTTTTTTGGTTTCTATTTCATTAATTTCTGCCCTAATCTTTATTATTTCTTCCTGTTTACTGATTTTTGGTTTGCCTTGTTCTTTTTCCAAGGCTTTAAGGTGAGGCATTAAGTCGTTTACTTGCGACCTTTCTAATTTCTTATTATAGGCACTTAAGGCTATAAATTTACCTTTAGAACTGCCTTCATTGTGTCCCAGGAATTTTGATATGTTGCATTCTCATTATCATTTAACTCTATAAATTTTTTGATTTTCTTCTTGATTTCTTCATTGAGCCATTCATCATTTAGTAGTGTATTGTTTAGTTTCCATGATTTTCTGTATGCTCTATAGCCTTTCTTGCTACTGATTTGTAGTTTGATTCCACTGTGGTCAGATAGAATGCAAGGAATTATTTCAATTTTTCCTGAATTTCTTAAGATTTGCTTTGTGTCCCAATATATGGTCTATTTTAGACAACGTTCCATGTGCTGCTGAAAAGAATTTATATTCTGCAGCCTTTGGATGAAATGTCCTGCATATATCTGTTAGGTCCACTTCTTCTGTGATCTCATTTAGTCCAGATACCTCTATGTATATTTTTTCCTGGGATGACCTGTCAATTAATGAGAGTGGGGTGTTAAAGTCACCCACCACCACTGTGTTTGCTGTTATCTGTGACCTTAGTTTTAATAGTGTTTGTTTGATGAATTTGGGAGCCCCCATGTTAGGTGCATATATCTTTAGGATTGTAATGTCCTCCTGTTGGGTTGTGCCCTTAATCAATATAAAGTGACCTTCCTTATCTTTCTTGACTAACGTTGGCTTAAAGTCTACCTTGTCAGATATTAGGATAGCAAACCCTATTTGTTTTCTAGGCCCATTTGCTTGAAACACTGTCTTCCAACCTTTCAACCTAAGATAATGTCTATCCTTTGTAGAAAGGTGGGTTTCTTGGAGACAACAAATTGTAGGGTCCTGCTTTTTAACCCAGTCTGCAAACCTATGTCTTTTCGTTGGGGCATTGAGTCCGTTGATATTAAGAGATATTATTGAAAGGTGTGTATTTATGTTTGCCATTTTTTTTTTTTTTGTGTGTGTGGCTCCAGTTCTACCCCTGCTCTCTTCTGTTAACTAGTATTTGAGTATTGCTTGTTTTTTCTAGGTTCCTTATATGTGTGCTTTTCTTTTTCTTCAGCATGGAGGATTCTATCAAGTATTTTCTGTAGAGCTGGTTTTGTCTTCAAATACCCCTTTAACCTGCTTTTGTCATGGAATGTCCTTAATTCTCCGTCTATCTGAATGGAAAACTTTGCAGGATAAATTAACCTTGGTTGACAGTTGTTATCTTTCAGAAATTGGAATATATCACTCCAAACCCTTCTGGCTTTAAAAGTTTGTGTTGAATAATGTGCTGTAATCCTGATGGGCTTGCTTTTGTAGGAAAATTGATTTTTCACTCTAACTGCTTTCAATATTTTTTCTTGGATGTATGTGTTTGGAAGTTTGATTATAATATGGTGAGGAGAGGTTCTTTCCAGGTTTTGTTAGGCTGGGGTTCTAAAGGCTTCCTGTATCTGCATTGGCACTTCTTTCCCAATTTGGGGGAAGTTTTCTTCTATGATTTTGTTGAAGACGCCTACTATGCCTTTGGAGTGGAATTCTTCTCCTTCTACTATGCCCTGAATTCTAATATTTGGTCTTTTCATAGTGTCCTGAATATCTTGAAATTCCCACTCATACTTTTCTATAAGTTTGTCTTTCTGTTTGTTGGATGTATTAGATCTGCCACCTGGTCTTCTAGCTTAGATATTCTGTCCTCTCCTTCATCCATTCTACTGGTGAGATATTCTACAGAGTTTTTTATTTCATTAACTGTGTTCTTCATTGCTAGTAATGCTGACTGGTTTTTCTTTATTATTTCTATTTCCTTATTTATGTCTTATATTGCCTTCTTTATTTCATGAAATTGGTGTCCTGCATCTTCTTTGATTCCTTTGATTTCCTCTTTAATTTCCTCTTTGACTCCTTTGATTTGTTCTCTGACTTCTTTGAACATATTTACAATCATTGTTTTGAACTCTTTCTCAGGCATTTCCTCTAACTCTTTCTCACTGGAGGACATTTCTGATGCATTAATACTTTTAGGTGGATTTATATCGTCTTGCTTTTTAGTGTTTCTTGTGTTATAATGTATATATTTTTGCATCTTGGATTAAGTTAATGCTTGGATTTTCTAGCTAGCTGGGTATTCTTAGCTGTATCAATTGATTTGATGTTATATATTTTCAAGGTAGGAGCTTAAGGTGTTAGGTGTGGCTCTTAAGACTCTCAGAATATCTACAAAGGTGCTCCTAGGGGTTGAGTTTCCCTGCTATGGGAGTATTCATGTAGGCTGCTTGGAATAAAATACAGGTAGATTCTAAAAGTTAACTAAACACTGTACCCATTCAATCAAAAACAGCCCCAAGTATGTATGCCAGAGTAGTTATTATAACAACCAGATCCTCTATCAACATAAAGGTTAAGATTTGTGGTCTGTTGAGGGATCCAAGTCAGCTTGTGACCAAGTGAGACCCTTCCCTGGTGCAATCCCAGTTACCTTGGATGATTTTGGTCTCAGTCAAGTTGCTGCCTGTTTGTCGCACTGCTGTTGTGATTTATGGAGCTGGGCACTGGCTTTTCCTGCGGGGCAAACCGAGCCTGGCAACTGTGGCCCTTCAGATCAGCATCCCTGCTGCTAGAACTGCTGCTGCTAAAGCTGCTTCTGCTGGGCCCCCAGCTGCTGCTGCCTCTGCTGCTGTTGTAGCTGCCACTGCTGGAGCCACCACTGCTGCTGAAGCTGCTGCTGCTGGGTCCACTGCCGCTGCTGCCACTGAAGCTGCTGCTGCTGGGTCTGCCGCTGCTGCCACTGCTACTGGGTCTGCTGCTGCTGGGGCCTCTGTTGCCAGTTCCAGAGCCGCTGATGTTGCTACCGGACTCTGCTCCTGCTTGGGTTCCGCTGTCAGCCCAAGTTGGCATGGCTGGGTCTGGGTATTCTGCTCTGTTTGCTGGAGCTGGGCTCAGGTGCCGGGGGGTGGGGGGGAAGAGCTGCAGCCGCTCTGGATCTCTCGCTGTTCCATGTGTTCTTCTACCTCGTGGTCTGCTCCTCCATTGCTCACTGCAGCTCTCCCTTCACGTTTCCTGTGTTGCGGAGAGTGCCGGTGTGAGTGGAAGCTCCCTGCACCTGGCTTTTCCTGCGGCTGCCACTATGTTTTCTCAGAGTGGCCTCAAAGTCACAGTGATCCTCCTACCTCTGCCTCCTCAGTGCTGCAAGTAAAGGCCTGCACTACCATTCCTGGAAAAACTTCTTTATTAATGTATATTTCTAATCTCCCAACCCATCCACACTAAGCATTTTCTTCATGGCAAGACAATGTTCTTTTCTTTAATTTGTTTGTTTGGTGTTATCATTTATTTTTGTCTTTCAAATGTCTCAGAGTGAGAAACAAGAACTGTCCCAAAAGAATCAATAAGAAATCAGCCAAATTCCAGACCTCTATTCTGTGCAGAAGATGTGAGGATTTGGATTTCCAAAGATAGTATTGAGTCATCAGATAATTTCGTGGGAGGATTATTAAAAGCAGCTAGAGAAGCCAAGCATAGTAGTGCATGCCTTTAATCCCAGCACTTGTGTGGGCACAGATAGGAGGATCTCCATGAGTTTGGGGCCCTGAGACTACATAGTGAATTACAGGTCAGCCTGGACTACAACAAGACTGTACCTCAAAATCCCACCCCCCCCCCCCAAAGAAACAAGAGAAAGACTTTTATTATTTCTTTGAAACATAGGAACTTGTCAGGTTCTTCATTGACCTCAATTAAAATTAGAATTTGGAAGCTGGGCATGGTGGCGCATGCCTTTAATTCCGGCACTTAGAAGGCAGAGGTAAGAGGATCGCTGTGAGTTCAAGGCCACCCTGAGACAGCATAGTGAATGCCAGGTCAGGCTGAGCTGGAGTGAAACCCTACCTCAAAAAAAAAAAAAAAAAAAAAAAAAATTGGAGTTTGGCGAGATGGTTTAGTTGTTGAAGATCTGACACCAGGATTTGATCCCCCAGTACCCTCGTAAAGCCAGGTTCACAAAGTGGCACAACCATCTGCAGTTCTTTGCAGTGGCAAGAGGCCTTGGCATGCCCAAATTCTCTCCTTTGGTATCTTTCTGCCCCTGTGTGTGTGTCTGTATCTCTTTCTAATAAATAAATAAAATATTTTTTAACAAAACAGAATTTGGTTTATTTCATATACATAAAACTGATTGCTTAATTTTGCAAATTATAAATAGTATTTTCTGACAGACATATTTTCTTTTTCATAAAATATAACCCTAGGGTTCAATAAGAGACAAAGCCAAAAAGGAAGGTTTCACAAAGGTGGAGACCCCAAATATGCCCATTTGAATATGGATCTGCATGTCTTCATTGAAGCCTTTGGACCCCCATGTGAAGTTTATGTTCTTATGCAAAAGAAAAAGATACAGAAAAGGAAATAAGCAACATTGTCCCATTTTCAATAGCATCAAAAAAAAAAAAAAAAAAAAAAAAACCTTGAATTACATTAACCAAGGAGGTAAAAGACCTTTACAATGAAAACATAAAAACACTCAAGAAAGAAATTGAGGAGGACTTGAGAAAATGGAAAGACCTCCCATGCTCCTGGATCAGCAGAAAAAACATTGTGAAAATGGCAATCTTACCAAAAGCAATATATAGATTTAATGCAATACCAATAAAAATCCCAACATATTTCTTCATAGAGATAGAAAAAATATCAATATTCATATGGAAAGGCAGAAGGCCTCGCATATCCAAACATATCCTCAGCAAATGAAACACCTCTGGAGGCATCACCATCCCTGATCTAAAGCTATACTATAACACCACATGTGGTGGTTTGATTCAGGTGTCCCCCATAAACTTAGGTATTCTGATTGCTAGGTTTCCAGCTGATGGGGATTTGGGAATTAATGCCTCCTGCTCCTGGAGGGAGTGCATTGTTGGTGGTGGGATTATAGCCAGTTTCCCCTTGCCAGTGTTTGGTACACTCTCCTGTTGCTATTGTCCACCTTATGTTGTCCAAGGGGTATGTCCAAGTCTCTGCTCACACCATCGTTTCCCCTGCCATCATGGAGCTTCCCCATCGAGCCTGTAAGCCAAAATAAACCCTTTTTCCCCACAAGCTGCTCTTGGTTGGGTGATTTCTACCAGCAATGTGAACCTGACTGCAACACCATAGTAATAAAAACAACATTGTACTGGCATAAATACAGAATTATAGACCAATGGAACAGAATCAAGGAGCCAGACTTTTGGTCAAGTAACTACAGCTACTTGATATTTGACAAAGACCCTGGCAATGTAGACTGGAATAAAAAGACAGCATCTTCAACAAATGATGCTGGACAAAGTGGATAACCATATGCAGGAAAATAAAACTCTATCTACATGTTTTACCATGCATAAAAATCAATTCCAAATGGATCAAAGACCTCAATATAAGACTGGAAACTCTGCTATTACTGGAAGAAAAATTAGGAAGAACTTTCCATGGTATAGGAGTGGGAAAAGACTTCCTGAACTAAACCCCAGTAGCTCAGGAAATTAAATAATCACTCAACCATTGGGATCTCAAGAAACTGAAAAGCTTTGTCACAGACAGACATACAATAAGCAGAGCCAATAGAGTACCAACTGAATGGAAAAAATTTTTGCCAGATACACATCAGACAGAGGCCTGACTTCTAGAATTTATGAAGAACTCAAAAAACCTGAACAATAAAAAATGAAACAACCCACTCACAAAATGGGGCAGACAGCTTCACAAAAAGTCCTTAGAGGAATAAATACAAATGGCAAACACACACTTAAGAAAATTTTCAGCATACCTAATCATCAGGGAAATGCAAATTAAACCAACTATGAGATTCTACTTTACCCCAGAAAGGATAGCAAACATCAAAAAAATCTAATGACATCAAATGCTGGAAAGGTTGTCGAGAAATAGGAATACTCATTCACTGTTCATGGGAATGTAAACTGGTAAAACCACTATGGAAAGCAATATGGAGACTCCTAAAAAGGATGACTAGAGCGGTGCCAACAGACCCAGTTATTCCATTACTAAAAGCTCCAAAACTCAGCTCAGAGACAGTTGCTCAACCATGTTCAATGGTTGAGCTGCTCAATTCATAATAGCTAAGAGCTGGAATCAACCCAGATGTCCATCATTAGACAAATGGATAAACAGGATGTGGTATATCTACGTGATGGAATTCTACACAGCAGTCAGGAAAAATGACATAATGAAATTTGAAGAAAAATAGTCAAACTTGGAACAGATTATTCTTAATGAACTCACCCAATCACAAAAAGATATTTGTCACATGGTTTCACTCACCTGTGGCTCCTAATCTGAATCTGCCCAAGATGCTGACATACCTAATAAACATCTTGAGGACTGGACAGTAGGGATGGTGGGGTGGGGGACAAAAAAACTGGACCCAAATGGAAATGGTACCATAAAATCCTACAGCCTGAAAGACATACTTTGTTGTAAAAAGACACATTTGTCTTCATGATTTTTTAAAATAGATAGTTCACAAGTGAGATTTTTCTTTTTCTGTTCTTCAGTTTTATTTGACAAAAAAAAAAGTTGTTTTTTTGTTTTTTGAGGCAGAGTCTCACTCTAGCCCAGGCTGACCTGGAATTCGCTATGTAATCTCAGAGTGGCCTTGAACTCATGGAGATCCCCTACCTCTGCCTCCCGAGTGCTAGGATTAAAGGCATGCGCCACCACACCCGGTTAAATTTCTTTTTTTAATTAAACGTGTTTAACTGTAAATCTATAGAAAGAAACAAATGATTTGAAAGAATGAAACAATTACCAGATTATAGTTCTTTAAATATGTAGTTCCCCCATCTTCAAAGTTAGGAATTAGCATAGGTGGTTTTGAAAATCTCTTCAACATTACATGATTGGTTCCACTTTAGTTCCTCATTTCCAGTGTGTTCAGGGTGGGTGAAACTTGACTTCATCATGAAGTTCTTTAGTGGCTGGAACTTAATGTTCCCAAGAATAACAAGATAAGCAAAAGGGCTAGGGTGAACAGACAGGGAGAGCAAGATAGGAAAATTAAAATAGGAGCCAGGGTCAGGCAGCATAAGGCAGGGAAGTGAGAAGACAAAGAGTATTTTCTAAGCAAGCTTTACAAAATGAACTTTACATATGTTTTTGTAATCTTTACAATAATTCCAAGAAGATTATATACCTCTACTTATACAAATGTAATAATTAAGTATGGGAAGTCAAAATTCCAAATCATATAATCAGAAACCAAAAAGCTAGTGTGTGAATCCAGAATTAATGCCCTTATGATATTATGTAACAAGTGAAGCGGAGAACACTGAAGATAAGCGAGAATGAAATTTTTCTTTGCTCTGTTCAGGGCTCCAACCTCTTGTTGGCTCAACAACTGGACTAGCAGGGGCATGATGGATATGACAGGGCCACCACCCTACTGCACACCTAGCCACCTACTTATGTTCCTGTGGAACTGGAAGTAATGGGTGGAGTTAACCAATGACTTACATTTATAGTTCCTACCATGGTGCATTAGCTTAAGTGGGTGGAGGGAGAAAGAAAACCCACAAATACTATGACAGTTTCAGCTAAAGGAGTGATTTCTCTTCTTCAAGTTCTGCAAACATGTTTTACCACCTTGCGTGAGGAAAGATAGTAATTGCCTTAATTCTTCATGTTAGCATGCTGCCTTTTCTTTTCTTTTATCTAGTTCATGGCATGTAATACCGTATCTATTGCCAAAGGCTAAGGATGGGCCATGTTGGGTAAAATATTACATTGGTTCCAGGCAACACTTAGACACTGAACAAATTTAGCTGACACTTTTCAGTCAATAAAACCCATATAAGGTAATGACCATTGAGTTCTCAATTCAGCTTACCAATTGTTAAAAGAATAGAGATTATTGCTCTTTTAACGTAGTATTTTTTCCAGTGCTGACGGTTGAACCTGGGACCTTTATATCACAGGCAAGTACTCCACTACTAATCTACACTACCAACCATTTTAAAATAATATTTAAGAAATATTTGGATGAGCCTCTAACATACATTTTTAAGTCCCTGTGACATAGATTTCACTGTAGTAAGAAGACATTTTGCATGAACATTTGAGTTAAAACTGGAGAAAGTTTATTAAAAATATACATCTTTTTTTAAAAATTTTATTTATTTATTTATTTGAGAGCAACAGACACAGAGAGAAAGACAGGTAGAGGGAGAGAGTGAGAATGGGCGCGCCAGGGCTTCCAGCCTCTGCAAACGAACTCCAGACGCGTGCGCCCCCTTGTGCATCTGGCTAACGTGGGACCTGGGGAACCGAGCCTCGAACCGGGGTCCTTAGGCTTCACAGGCAAGCTCTTAACCACTAAGCCATCTCTCCAGCCCCAAAATATACATCTTAAGTAAAGGAAAAGTTCTTGGAACTTTTTTCTCAAACTATACCTTCAATATGTTATTTAATCTTTTATTATTTTTTTCTAATATCTACTGTTTAAAAGTGTGGTTAGTGGGAACTATGCAAAACAAGTTGCAGAGGCCCAGTTCACAGACTGCAAGTCACCAGGTGTCTGGAGGAGCTAGGGCCATGTAAGCTGCTCCCAGCCCCAGCCCCAGGAGAACTATACAGACATTTAACAGGTGTTGATTATGTCGTTGAAAGGAAAAACTGCTGTTCTAGTTGAAAAGAATCAATCAATCAGCAAGATCATGTCTTTTCTATAATCAGTTTGAGTCAAATGAAATTTCTGTGTTAACAATAAAAGGTAATTCAAAGTATGGTATCTTTGTTAATGAGGAAAATTGCAGAATGGAATTTCCCACACTTTGAAGAGTTGGAGTGTTTGAACATAAATTCTGAATAGAATACAAGCCTTTGGTTGTGTGCTCTCGCTTAGCTGTCGGTGGAAAAATGGCTTTGAATCAAGCTGCGCTACACCTTGGAGGACTTACCATGCAACTGGACAGAAGAATGTACTTACCTTGTCATGACATCAGTTAAAGTTACCATTAAAGTACGTTGAGTGCCTTTTTATATAAGTGTGTTTAGCAACATTAGCCTGTTTTAAGTTTTCTTGTCCTTGAAACTATAAAATTAACTGTTCTTTTTCCACCTTATATATAAAAGGTCTAGTAAAACATGAACAGAATAACTCCTTCATTTGAATTTTCCTAGAACCACTGAAAAATTATGCTCTTTACAAAGAACTTCACTAAATTGAGGATAATTTTTAAAATAACTTACACTGCATAGATCTTATATAAAAATATTGCTATTAATTATAAATGACCTCTTCTATTCCTTCTTCTGACTTCTATTAAGGAAAACCTCTTCTTTTTGTTCTTTACATAAAAGACCAGGCAGGGCCCATGCCTAACTTAAACTATTATGTTGTCTTGGCAGGGTTTTAAAAGGTTTCTTATTCTTCAGAAGAAATACGTCAGCATAGGAAAAAGACCAAAGGTGGCAATGAACCACACAAAGTTGGATACAGTTATTTCCCATTCCTCAATGGCAGGCATGCACTTGCTTTTAGTCCACATGGTTGGACTTCCCTTTATCAAGCCATCTCTTCTTTCTCTCTATATGACCTAACTTCCTGTGCATCTATGCTAGAAGACTCATCATATCCTGGGCTAAATATGTAATTCAGTTCATCATGTCTTTTGACATATGGTTTTCACTCACTATTCTTACCAGTTGAAAAACATATTCTGCTATGAACTCCTTTAATCCCAGTACTCTGGAGGTAGAGGTAGGAGGATCACCATGAGTTAGAGGCCACCCTGAGACTACATAGTAAATTTTAGGTCAGTCTGGGCTAGATTGAGACTCTGCCTTGAAAAACATACAAAAAAAAAAATTTCCAATCTTCAAAACCCAACTCAAGCATAACTGTGCTTCCTACACAGGTAATCAGAATTACTTTAAGATGGTTTATTTTTACATTACTTTTTTCTCTCTTATTGTTTTTACTTGTTTCACATATTAGTTGTTTTAAGTTTATCTAATGCCTATGTCTTGATACAGACTTAAGCTATTTTATTAGGTTGTCTATTTGAGGTCTCTTTAATTTTTTATAAATGAGCATTTAAATTTTTTGTTTATTTTTATTTATTTATTTGAGAGTGACAAACAGAGAGAGAAAGAGGCAGGTAGATAGAGAAAAAATGGGCTCACCAGGGCCTCCAGCCACCACAAACGAACTCCAGATACATGTGCCACCTTGTGCTTACATGGGTTCTGGGGACTTTAGCCTTGAACCAGGGTCCTTAGGCTTCACAGGCAAGTGCTTAACCAGTATGCCATCTCTCCAGCCCTATAAGTGAGCATTTAAAGCTATAAACTTTCCTCTTAGGACTCCCTTAACGATATCACAGAGAATCTGGTAAGTTGTATTATAATTTTCATTAGTTGCTTGAACATTTACAATTTCTTTCTTGATTTCTCCAGTGACCCACTATTCATTTAAAAGTGTAATGTTCAACACGGGATATAAAAGTAGAAGGGGGGGTCATAGTGTGATGGAAAGGTTTAAGAAAGGATAGTAGCAGGAGGGAAGTGGTGGGAGGATGAACCAAAACTAAGCATGTATAAATAAGCTAAATGAAAACCTAATAGTTGGTAACCCAATTAAAATAGTTTTTTTTTTTTTAAAAAAATGAGCAAAAGTCCCCTACATGGGTGGACTCCCAAAAACCATTGGGTAGTAATATAAAAATCCAGTGCCAGGGATGAGATACTTCCCAATGAGTTGGTCAGGTAGGCTACAGAGGCCCCTAAAACAATACAGGCTATTGTCATTACCTTGGTTGCCCACAAATCTAGATGCTAGGACCCTCTTGCTGAAGGCACCACTTGCCTTGGTTGTAAGATGTAGAGAAATCAAGCTGGAACTGTGCTGGAAGCTTCATGCCACTAGTTAGCTTTCTTCATGTTAGAAAGTTTGAAAGCAACTGAGAGAGTAAATTTATCAACAGTCCTACACAGCTGTGGACCCTGTGTGTTCCACAACTAAGCTGATAGGCAAGATACACTTACTGGTATAATAGTTACATGACTGTTAAGGGAGCAAACAACCACATTCTGATTACATTTGATATCTGTTTATGCCTGGTACTATAAACCTGGCAAAAAGCTTGGGGCATAGGCCCTGAGGGGACACTCAATACTGTTGCCATGGTAAACAGACAAGATATCAAACTACCTTCTAAATATTTATGTTTGCTCACATAGGTTAGTCTCCTTACAACCTTGATCACAGAAGTTTGTTTGTTTGTTTTTCCTGTAAGTTCAGAGATGCTGACAAAATTGCCAAGAATGTTTGACTATTGTGTCTTCAGCCCTAAACAGGACATCTAAACCACCTCCTCCAGGGTTCAGAAACCTCAGGGAAGAGGATATGGAAAGAATGTAAGGATAACTGTTCTCTGATTGGACATGAGGCCTTCTCATTGGGAGAGAACTCATATGAAAACCAAGTCAGAATCCCGTGGTAAGGAAATCAGACTTGAGAGAGAAGTCTCCACTGTTCTCAGGAGAAGAGCAGGCTTGTACTCAACAAAACTCTCAAATAACTTTGCATACCCATTTTAACCCAAGCTGCTCTCACTCTTGGTTGAAGAACCTGTTTTATTTTACAGATGTCAAAGAAAATGAAGAAGTTCTAAAATTCATCAATAACACAAGATAGCAAACTTCCCATCATGAGATGTGCCACCTCTACCACATTTGCCAGAGACCAGAACCAATTGCAGAGAAAGTGGTGGCATGAATACTGATCTTACTGCTAGTCTGACAACCAGCTCCAGGGTGATGGTGGCAGACATAGTGATCAATCAAACACAGCAAAGCAGAAATCCAGAGGCTACAGAGAACTCAGCATTAATCAGACTGCCAATAGGCCTGGCATGGCTCAAGTAACATTGTGGAAGATGGGGTGGAAAGATTGTAAGAGTCACAGAGTGGGTAGGAATATCCTGAGATACAGTCCCCCTGCTACACCACAGGGACTGAGTGAGGCCTCCATGACCCCACAGTGATACTATAACCCCATTGAGGATGGCCCCCAGGGAAATGGGGGCAAGGATGAGGGGTAAGAGTATAATCTGCATCCTGGAATGGTGGCACACACCTTTAATCTGAGCACTCAGGAGGCAGAGGTAGGAGGATCACCATGAGTTAGAGGCCACCCTGAGACTACTTAGTGAATTCCAGGTCAGCCTGGCCTAGGGTGAGATTCTACTTTGAAAAGAAAAGAGAAAGAAAAGAAACAAGAAAAAAGAGCATAACCTGTAATAATATATGTAAAACAAAATTTAAAAATCTTAACCAATTAGTAAGAGAATGAAACTACTGAAAAGTTAGAAATAAACATAAAAAGGAAAATAAAGGCAAGAAAAAAATGAGCAAAAACAAAAAAAAAAAAAACATATATAAAAACCAACCAACTGATTACAACAAAAGTGATGATCCTGGTCTGGTCTCTGTGTTTGGTTTGGTTTTTCAGTAGTCTAGGGAGAGATTCCAGAGCCACACCTGGTCAAGTGCAGCCTTAGAGGACTGAAGTCGAGTTGCAGGATAGGGTAGTGCTCAGGGAAGGTATTGGCTTGGCATGTACTGGTGGGTGCAGGAAGCACCTTTTATGTAGTTAATGTTTCATTGCTAGGACTAAACACCTAACAAAAATCATTTCAGGGCAGGAAGGTTTATTTCAGTTTGAAGTTTCAGGTTACAGCCCATTTGGTGAGAACATGAGGTAGCTGGTCACAAATCAGTCCACAGTGAAGAAGCAAAAAGAAATGCTGCTGCTCAGTCAGCTCTGTCCTTTCTATATATTCCAATACCCCAGCCAATGGAATGATGCCACTCACATTTAGAGTAGCTAATTTCCATAATCCCTCATAGGTGATTTGAGATCCCATCAAGTTGATAATCAATATAAACCATCACCAGTAGCTCCACCTCTCTAGTTCTGCTGTCAACAGCACACATAGCTTCTGTTTTGGGTCAGCTCTATTCCATGCTTGCAGCTTTTCTGGATGGCCCACAGTCGTGACATTGGTCAACATCCTGAGATCACTGCAACCTGGGATTCACCATAGGTGAACACAACAGTCTCTTGTAGTCTCCTTGCAGGGATGTTAACCTTGCTAGATGTGGGATGGCTTCAATAATCTTCTGGAACCATGATGCAAAACTCCATGATCCCTTCACTCTTATATCTTTCATGCCAGAAAAGCCAGTACCATGTGATCAACACTGCCAAGCTCTTATGCCAGTTTGACAGGCAGCCTGGCCCTCTTGGACCACAGTTGCAACAGCTTCTCTGTGACAGTCCTTGAAAAATACTTCCCTAGGCAACTATTTTTGAGGAAGGAGCTTCTTCATCTGCATTCTTAGCTTAGAATCTTTTCTTTCAAGTGACTTTGGATTTTCACAAGATGGACGGTCTGATGGATAGGATCTTGTCCTTACAACACTTTTCCTATTGTCCCAGTGCAGCAAAGAGGTTTTTCTTTAATGGCATTGATCTCTTTAATGATTACAGCTGTCCCTCTCAGCAATAGCCCTATTTAAAACTCTTTTCCTCACCATATGACATAATTTTTCCATATATTTTTGCTTGGCTTATTTCTCTATCCCATTTTAGACCTGCATCAGAGGAATGGGCAGTAACCATAATACAACCTAAATGCTCTCTTGTCTTGAGATTTTTTCTCCCAAACAAATTAGCCCTTTAATTTTGAATTCTGCCTCACTCAAGTTTTCAGGCCACAGGCAGAATGCAGCCAGATTCTTTTCCAATATATAACATGAACTGCCTCTAGCACATGAGCTGGTCCTTCAAAGTCTTCACTTCTCTTGGCATTCTGGTCTTTCAGGCTCCCACCAGAATATCTCATTAAACTATTCTTAGAACATTCTAGGGATTCTGGAGGTGGAAGCTACAATATCTTTCATACTACACTCACAAATCAGTTCCAAATGTCTATTACCACATTGGTCAAGTTTTCCCTAGCAATGACCTGGCTCCTAGTAGTAAATTTTTTCAATAATCACTTTTTTCATTGTCATGTCAAAATACTTGGCAACAGCAACTCAAGGAATAAAGACTTTATTTTTCTTTTTTTTTTAATCCAGTATTTATTTATTTATTTGACAGCGACAGACACAGAGAGAAAGACAGATAGAGGGAGAGAGTGAGAATGGGCGCGCCAGGGCTTCCAGCCTCTGCAAACGAACTCCAGACATGTGCGCCCCCTTGTGCATCTGGCTAACATGGGACCTGGGGAACCGAGCCTCGAACCGGGGTCCTTGGGCTTCACAGGCAAGCACTTAACCGCTAAGCCATCTCTTCAGCCCAAGACTTTATTTTTCTTAATAGTCTGAGGGAACAGTACATTATGAAAAGGAGAGCATGGAAGGAGGCAGCTGGTCATATTGTATCTATAATCAGGAAGCAGTGAGAAATGAATGTTAGACTACTTTATGTAGAAACTCTCTCACAGAACTACACAGAGACTTGTCTCCTCTGTAATTGTAGATCCAATCAAGATGACACTTGAAGTAGCCACAGCTAGTGAGACCTTTCCATGTTCATGCTCTGTTACAGGTCAATCGTGGGGGTTGGGTGATGCTAGCCTTTCTATTTGCCAATAGGTTTTTCTTATACAGTAATTTTGCAGCCTTTATGTAAAGCCTATCAGACCAGATTTTGTGCACTAATTTCCTCCTTCACTGAGGTCAGCTGAGCTGAAGCTGCAGCTGTGGCAACTGGAATGGTCAAGTGCTGGATCCTGAAATAGGGCATGAGAAGCTGAGTTATTCTATAGGCAGGAATTCTCATGGACTAGTGAAGGGAGCCTGCCACTCTAGCCTTCTGCTCTGGTGCTGGAAAGGATTTGGTAGATTCTCACCCAGAGGCTGAGCTCTGTTGGAAATTCCTGTCACAGCTTCACTAATCACTGCACTCAAGGAGCATTGCTGTGGCTGTGGCACAGGGTATGCAGCCAGAGTCTTATATTGCTTTTGTTCCTCCTTTGGTTGTCCCTGGCTGCCAGGATCAGACAAGCCTGGCAGTCAGAATAACTATCCATTGTGAAATGTTTCTGTAGCTGCCAATGATTATTTGCTACAGAGGCTGACATGGTGACCGAAGGACACAGGGGAGACTGTTAAGTCATTAGATTCTTGTGCATTGACCCATGCTCCCTTCTCATTTGCATTTCCCCAATGATTGGTGATGTTGAACATCTTTTTGTATGCATATGCATATGAACTACTTGTACATCTGTGGACAAAGATCTAACAAATGTCAAGCCTATTGCTGATTTTAGTTGAATTGCTTGTCTTTTAAAAAAAGTATTTATTTATTTATTTACTTGCAAATATAAGTGTGTGTGTGTGTGTGTGTGTGTGTATGAGAGAGAGAGAGAGAGAGAGAGAGAGAGAGAGAGATTGAGAACTCCAGTGTCTCTTGCTGCTGCAAACAAACACCAGACACTTGCACCACTATTTGCATCCAGCTTTATGTGGACAACTTGGGAACTGAAACAGGCTGGCAGGCTTTGCATGCAAGTGACTTTATCTGTGGAGCCATCTTCTCAACCACAGAAGTGCTTATTTTTTGTTGGTTGTGTTTTAATAATTGTCTTTATAATCTATATATTACTCCTACTTATTAGTTTCAACTATTTTCTGAAATGCAGTGTGTGAGAGTGTATGTGCATGTTCATATGCTTGTGGGCACACATGTGTACATGTGACTGTGCGAGCCACAGGTTGACAATGGGTATCTTCCTCAGTCACTCTCCACTTTATTTACTGAAGCAGGGTCTCAATAGAACATAGGGCTCACTGATTTAGCCAGTCTGGCTAGCCAGCATACCCAAAAGATCTCTTGCCTTGGTTCCCCAAAAAGCTAGGATTGTAGGTAAGCCACCCTATCCACCTGGTGTTTGTATAAATACTAGGGATCTGAACTCCAGTTCTCATGATTGCACAGCAAGCACTTTATCACTGAGCCATTTCCCCATCTCCAGTTTTTGTATGTGTGTTTGTGTGTGTGCGCACACACGTGCACCCGCAGGCACATGCATGTCACTGCATGAGTGTGGAGGTCAGATAACATTTTGAGCATTAGTCCTTACCTTCCACCTTGTTTGAAGTAGGATTTCTTGGCATCTCATTCTTGTCCACATAAATAGCTATCTGGACCATGAGCTTCTGAGGAATTCTGGCTCTTCTTCCCTCTTCACCTTAGTCACTCTAGGATGACAGACACCCATCACAATGTCTGAGTAATTTTTTTTCTTTTCCTTTGGGCCCAGACTCAGGTTCTCACACTTATGTGGCAAGCATTTTATGCACTGAGCCATCTCCCCCACAAATTTTAAAAATATGAAGCCCTGCCAGGCATGGTGGTACAAGCCTTTAATCCCAGCACTTGAGAGGCAGAGGTAGGAGGATTGCTATAAATTTGAGGCCAGCTTGGAAATACAGAGTGAATTCTAGGGCATCATGAAGCTTCCTTTATGTTTTTATAAGTTACATAGATTTATATGTCATATTTAGCTTTTTACTCCATTCTGATATTTTTGGATATGGTGTTGAGCATTCTATTTCATTTTTTTTCCTGGTTTATGCTTTTTAAATATTTGTTTATATTTGTGACAATTTTATACAGATATAAAATGTATTTTAATCATACTTTGTCCCCTCCTTTACTTTCTTTCATTTCCATTCCCATTATTTGCTGTTCATCCCAACTACTCCCCCTCTTATTTTTGTGTCTTTTATTTGACACCCACTGAGTTTAATTACAGTTGCTTGCATTAGCATGGGAGGTATGTTACTCACTCAAGCATGGGTAACATTCTGGTGGCTGCACTGTTGAAAATGACTGCCCTCCCAAAGCAACCATTAACTGCCAATAGTTCCTGAGGGAGGAATGGGACCTCTCCTTCATTCATTATGGAGAATTGATGGACCCAGTCTTGTGCAGATCTTATGCAGGTAAGCAAAGCTGCTGTGAGTTCATGACTGCAACACTCCTCCACATCCTCTGGCTCTTAAAATTGTTTCTACTCTCTCTTTCCTGATGTTTTCTGAGCCTTGGAGAAGTCAGAGATATCCTGCTTAGGGCTAAGCACTTCATAGGTCTCTTATTCTCAGCATGGTAGCAATATACTCATTTCTGCATTATCCTCTTCCCTGTGTGAAAAGGAGTTTCTCTGACCAAGGCTGAGAGCTTCACTAACCTATGGATACAAACATTAGAAGGCAGAGCTGAGGAGATAGCTCAGTGAGTAAAAGTGCTGGTGTCCAAGCATGAGAGCCTGATTTGGCATGAATTCCACCCATAGCACTCACATAAAAAATACTGGATATGGCCACATGTACCTATAACCCAAGTCCTGTAGGGGACAGAGACCAGAGAGAATTTCAAGCATTCATCAGCTTGCCAGTTGGACTGAAAATGGCAGCTCCAGGTTCATTGAAAGGCTCTGTTTAAATAAAAATAAAGCAAAAAAATTGATATTGAAAGACAATCAATGTTCTCCTCTAGCTACCAAATGTATGTACATGGGGCACATGCATCTGTATACACACACATGCTACATACCCACACTTCTAACCACCACACATGAAAAATATATTTAGAAGGCATTTTGACAAGATATCTGTTCATCCAAACACCAGCAGTAGCTTCTCTTTATGGCCTATAGCCTCTATAGCTAAGGAATCTTAAACATTTTTATAGTTCCAAGCATAAATTCCCTCCTATGGAACAGGCTTTAAGTCCAGTCAGAAAGCAGTTGATTACCCCTATAACAATCATGGCTAAGTCACCAGTGGGCACATCTTGCCGGAAAGGTTGATATGCAGAGTCCACAGCTTTGTAGGACCATTGATGACTTTTATACCTTAATAGCCTACATATCACCTTCCAGCAACAGAAAAGTTATCCAGAAGAGTGGAAGCTTCCAATTAAGTTCCAACTTGATTTATCTATGTCTTGTGACCATGGTGTTGCCAATACATCATAAGCAATACAATAATACTGTCTAGTTTTGGTGAGCAATCAAGAGGAATTACAAAAGTCTATATTGCTTTTAAGACCTCCTGGAGCATCCCTGGCAAACAACTCATAGGGAATTATCTCATACCTTCATTGGGATTTTTTGTTTTGTAACCCTTGGCTTTTTGAGTAAAACTACCAAAAATCTATAAATCCTTAATTTTTGTTGATTTTTCTCTCCTATCTACTCCTCTTCTCCACCCCAAATCCCACGGTAATCTTTTTATCCATAGTATTACCACTTTCTACTTGTATATCACATGTGCACTTACATTTTCCCACTTAAGGCTTCTCCTCCCTCCCCAGTCTTACTTTACAACCTCTACAAACACTCATTCCAAAAACAATCTAAAAGAATACTAAGCCAGCTCTACAAAAATACTTTAAGGGATCCTTTAATCTTAGGAGAAGGAAAGGCACATGCATGAGATCATAGGAAGGAATAAAACATGCTCAAATAATATTAATGCAAGAGAGTAATAGAAAAACATCAAGCACTACAAAATCAAAAAATGGCAGCAATAAATGCACACCTTCAGATAACAATTCTATTGTCTCAAAGTCTCAACCAAAATACACAGACTTACAGACTGGATTAAAAGGAAGGATCCTGGGCTGGAGAGATGGCTTAGCGGTTAAGCGCTTGCCTGTGAAGCCTAAGGACCCCGGTTCGAGGCTCGGTTCCCCAGGTCCCACCTTAGCCAGATGCACAAGGGGGCGCATGCGTCTGGAGTTCGTTTGCAGTGGCTGGAAGCCCTGGCTCGCCCATTCTCTCTCTCTCCTTCTATCTGTCTTTCTCTCTGTCTGTCACTCTCAAATAAATAAATAAATAATGAACAAAAAATTTAAAAAAAAAAAAAAGGAAGGATCCTTTTGTTTGTTACCTACAAAAAACTCACCTCTCCTTCTCTCTATCTGCTCCCCACTCTCTAGCAAAAAAGAAAAAAAAAACTAAATAAAAATTTAAAAAGCTATCTTACAAAGCTATCACAAGCATGGTACTGGCACAGAAACTAATATGTAGATCAACAGAAAACAACAGAGACTCCATATATAAACTCAGGAGGCTATACTGTTCTGATTTTTGGACAAAATGCCAAAAATATTTACTAACAGCCTCTTTAACAAATGGTGGTTAGAAAACAGGATAGCTATGTGTAGAAGGATGCAAATAGATCCCCAATTCTCTTCATGCACAAAAATTAAGTCCAAATGGATGAAAGACCTTAATATTGGGCCTGAAACCCTGAAACTGCTAGAGAAAAATGTAGAGGTAACACTTCAACATAAAGACATAGGCAGGGAGTAAGATAAATAATCAATCATTGAGGCCTTGTTAAATTAAAAAGCTTTTCTACAGCAAAGGATACTGTGAATGGAGCAGAGACAAACTAAAGAGGAGAAAATTATTGACAGCTATATATCTAAAAGAGGGTTGTATCTAGGATTTACAAAGAACTCAAAAAAACTATATAATAAGAAATCAAACAACCCAATCAAACATGGGCTATAGGAGTTTGAAGAGATAGCTTGCATAGCTTGACAACTCTGGTTCAATTCACAAGTACCCACACAAAGTTGGATGCACAAAGTGGAGCATGCATCCTGAGTACATTGGCAATGGCAAGAGGTACTGGTGCACCCATTCTAATTCATATTTTCTCTCTTTTTTCTGGCAAATAAATAAATATTTTTAAATGGGCTACAAAACTGAGCAGAGAGTTCTCAAAAGAAGAAATACAAATAGCCACTGAACACCTAAAAACATGTTGTACAACATTAACCATTAGGGAAATATAAATTAAAACTAATTTGAGATTCCATCTCACTTCTTTAAGGATGGATATCATCAAGTAATCAAATGGTAATAAATGGGGAAAGAGGAACCCTTCTCCATTGTTGATGGGAAAGTAAACTGGAAAAGCCATTGTTGAAATCAGTGTGGAGGTTCCTGAGACTGTTAAAAATAGATTTGCCATAGGATTTAGGAAGACCAAGGCTGGTGTAATGGCTCACGCTTTTATTCCCAGCACTTGGGAGGCAGAGGTAGGAGGATCACCATGAGTTCAAGGCCACCCTGAGACTACATAGTGAATTTCAGGTCAGCCTGGGCTAGAGTGAGACTCTACCTTGGGAAAAAAAAATGAATACCACTCCTCGACCTATATATGAAGGGCGCTCCACATTACTATGGGGATACTTGCACATCCATGTTTATTGCTGCTCTATTTACAATAGCTAGTAAATGGAACCAGCCTAGATACATTTCAACTGATGAATGGATAATGAAGATGTGGTACATTTACACAATGGAAGTTTATTCAGCTGTAAAGGAAAATAAAATTATGAAATATGCATGAAAATTGACGTATCTGGAAAAGATTGTACTAAGTGAGGAAACCCAGGCTCAGAAAGTCAAACCCAGCATGTTCTCTCTCATATTGGATCCCACTTTCAAATGTTTAGATTTGTATGAGAGATTGTAAAATCAGTAGCAGAGACCAAGAAGCTAGAAAGTACTTATGAGGGAGGGTGGAGAGGGGAGGGCTTAAGAGGAAGATATAGTAGATATGTTAGTAAAGTGGCAGAATATTGAAGATTTGAAATGGTCTATTTTCAGGGAATGAGATGGTGGAGAGGAAGATATAGGAGGAAGGTTAATAAAAATTAAAGAATAAACCATATGGAAACCTACTTTTTTGCTAGCTATATAATATATATGATTTTTATTTATTTTTATTTATTTATTTATTTGAGAGTGACAGAGAGAGAGAGGCAAATAGTGAGAGAGAGAGAGAATGGGCGCACCAGGGCTTCCAGCCACTGCAAACGAACTCCAGATGCGTGCGCCCCCTTGTGCATCTAGTTAACGTGGGTCCTGGGGAATTGAGCCTCGAACTGGGGTCCTCAGGCTTCACAGGCAAGCACTTAACTGCTAAGCCATCTCTCCAGCCCATATATATGATTTTAAAAGAACAGAAAGTTCTGTCAGAAATTCCCTATGGGTATAGATAATGTGCCCAGAAGCTATAAACTGGTACAAGAAAATTTAAGTGCCAGGGGTTTTATACCTTCCAGCAAGCTGTTTGCCCTTGATGCCCAGAAAACACTATAGGCTATTGTCAAGGCTTTTGGCTGGCCAATAGTACTAGATGGTAAGACCCTATTGCTGAAAACACCATAAATTTGGGCTACAGGCCATTGAGATATCAAGCTGGAGCTGAGCTGGAAGCCTTTTCCCTTGACTAGTTGTCAGGATGCTGGAAAGATCTATACAGACTGTTGTAATTTTACAAAACAGTCATCAGTGATATTAATCAGCAGTGGACCCTCCAAGCTTTATGGCTGGACAGCCAGGTCAAATGTATCAACTGGTGCAATGGTGGTATGTCTCTTATGGAGGAAACCATCTGGTCTCTGATTAAAGTTGAGGCCCACTCTTTGAAAGGAAATTCCTGCCTGGTACTGAAAATCTAATGAAAAGCCTATGACTGTAGAGGTTACAAATCCTAGGGGGAAAACTACCACTGTTGTCTGGCTAAATGACCACCAAATTGTCCTGTAAAAACACTTATGTTTATGCCTGTATATTAGTGTTACTCTCACTTTTGCTTAGAGAAGCTTCTCTTTTAAGGTGGTGGTGAGCACTGGAGAGACTCAAAACTTAAAGTGCTGAGAAGAAATTGCAGTTAAGTTTTCAATACTGACTGAGATATCTCTTTCACACCCCACAAAGTTCAGAGGCCATTGTGGAAGAATTGGAGGGAAAGAATGTAGGAGCCTAAAGAAGGGTAGGAGTATTTTTCAATACTGTTTTCCAGACATAAAGGGGCTTTGGTAGTCAGACCTCACAGTTGCTCATATTACCTACACAAGGCCTGCAGAACAGGAGGGGGGAAAAGTGTTGACATCAAAATAGAAGAGAGACTAGTTGGAAGGAGAAGGCATTGAGTGAAGGAGGATTTGAGAGGGGGAAATGGAGGGATGTAGGAGAATATGATAACAGTATATTGTCTATATGTATGGAGGTTGTCAAGAAAATGTTTAAGAATTATTTAGTAATGAATCACATTAATTATAAACCATAAAATGATGTCTTCATATAGAAAGTAGCATAAAAATGAAGGATAAGAGTAGCAAGTTCTACAGAATAGCAGAATCAGAGCTGTGGGTTGTAATTTCAGTTTACCATGATTCCCATGGAAGACTTGGCATGCCATGGTATCAGTCCGCATTGCATTTCCTCACAGGCAAGACTAGGATGACATTACTTACCCAGCCTCACAGGGGTAATGTTTGGACTACCTAATTAATAATTATATAGAGTTATTAAGATTTATTGTGTAATTATTGCTGGATGTACTTTGCATCCTGTATCATTCAATGGAAGTTTTATTTTCACTCATTTAAAAACAGCCAAAGATTTTTTTTTTGGGGGGGTTTTCGAGGTACAGTCTCACTCTAGCCCAGGCTGACCTGGGATTCACTATGAAATCTCAGGGTGGCCCCAAACTCATGACAATCCTCCTACCTCTGCCTCCTGAGTGCTGGGATTAAAGGCATGCACCACCACATCCAGCTTCAGCCAAAGATTTTAAATAAGACTTCAAACTTCCTCTTATTCATCATGAAAGAAAATTAAATGCAACATTATAGTCAGTAATGCTCTTGTATAGAAAAATATAGAAACAATATGATATCATTGAATCCAGAGAATACAAATTATTGCACAAGTTCCTCAAATGAATATATTACATGGTCTCCAAAAGCAGAGCAAATGCCTGAATTTCAGGAAATCATCTCAGGCATTTCTAATAAATTTAACAATTTAATTACCTTCTTTATAATTGACTTAACATTTGTTGATTTCCTGAACTTGATCTTATCCAGTTAAGGATGTAGAGAAGTATGTCCAGGTCCACCATGCCTGCCTGAGTAGAAAACATCAGGTTAGGATTACAGAAGTAGCTCCTTGGTGGTATCTAATTGTGTGGAGTGGGATTGGAGAATGAAAGCAAACAGAGTTTGACTATGTCTTTGGGTCTCCAGCCCTGCCTTCCCAGGACTAGTGATGTCTTCATAGGTTAGAGAGATGCTTTACTGAAAAGATAAACTGGGTTATTTGCTTTTTTAGTGTATATAGGTTTTCAGAAAATACTGGCATCTGTTTCTATACTTCTTTTTTACTTGAGGAGATTATTTTCTTTAAACTAGAATACTAAGTTTTCATGTAGCTGGTGGGCAGTCCAACAACCTGACTAGAGATCCATCCACACAGGTGTAAGCAAGATTGTGAGTTCATTTAATGACTCCCTAATAGCCTTTAATTAGGTTGTTTTTTACTTTGGATTTAAGGTTTCCTTCCCTCCACAACAGTCTACAGGGTGCCAGCATCCTTTATCTATCCTCAATGATTACGAAAACTAATGCATTAACCACAGTAATAGGATAATTTTAAAAAATATACCTTTCTAAGTCATAACCTATTGAGTTATATTTTAATTTTTTTAGGGTAGACAGATGGTTTAGTGGTTAAGACTCATGCCTGCAAAGCCAAATGACCCAACACCCACATAAGTCAGATCCATAAGGTGGCACATGGGTCTGGAGTTCATTTGCAGTGGCTGCAAACCCCTGGCATGCCCATTCTCTCTCTCTCAAATAAATAAATGAAATAAATTTTAATAATTATTTGTAACAAAGAGAGAGAGAGAAGGAGAGAGAGAGAGAGAGCAAGAGGGAGTTGGTATAACAAGGCCTCCTGCCACAGCAACTGAACTCCAGATGCATGCACCACTCAGTCCATCTGACTTTATGTGGATACAGAGGAATTGAACTCAGGGAACCCTTAACCACTGAGCCATTTCTTCAGCCCTAGTAATACATACATACATACACATACATATATGTATGTATATATTTTTTTAAGAGAGAGAGAATTGGCATGCCAGGGCCTCAACCACTACCATCAAACTCTAGATGTTTTCGCCACCTAGTGGGCATGTGCATTCTTGCATTTTCCTCACTTTTGTGTGTTTGGCTTATATGGGATCTGGAGAATCGAATGTGGGTCTTTAGGCTTCACCAGCAATGCCTTAACCACTAAGCCATCTCTCCATCCCTAGAGTTATATTTTAATAGACCTACCTAGGTTCAGTGTGAGAAGTGATGAGCACTTACAGGAAACAGAGAAATAAGCTGGGAAGGTCAATATAATGGCCACATGACAAAAATTTAAAGGACAGTAAAAGAGTTTAGAAGGTAATGAGAAAACAGCCACCTAATGGTGCCTTGCTTCAAAATAGCATCTCCATTGCCATCATCACTATTTACTGACTTACAGACACTATGGAAGGTCATTTTCATTTTATGCATGAAGACCTGAGAGGTATACATTTTATCCATGTAACAATAAGGAAACTGAAGAATAGACTAAATAATGTAGGAACCAAATAGTGGACTTCAAATTCGCACCCCATATGTTCAGTTTTGAAACTCTTGCTTACAGGTGCTTCTCACTTGACCTTGAGCAGTTTTGCTTCCAGCAGAGGATGCCTGAGAAAGGATGCTGGCTAGTGACTGGTATAGAAGAAGGAGTCAGGATACCTGTTTTAAAGTTTTTTTAGAGAGAGAGAGAGAAAGAATTGGCACACCAGGGCCTCAGCCACTGCAAACTCCAGACACTTGCACCACCTAATGGGCACGTGCGACCTTGTGCTTGCCTCATCTTTTTGCATCTTACTTACATGGGATCTGGAGAGTAGAACATGGCTCCTTCTCAGGCAAGCACCTTAACCACTAAGTCATCTTTCCAGCCCATGATACCTTTTTATTTTCTAGGCTTAGTATTTCAGAGAAGGTCCAAAGAGGCAGTCCAACTTTCTTCCCCATATCATTTGGAAGTGTGTCAATGTACTTAAGCATTCAGTTTCATGAAAGACTTTTTTGGTATTGTAATCAAATTTATGTCCCTTTCATACTGCAGAGTAAGACTCAACGAGGTCAGTGCCTTACCTTACAGCCCTAAACTTTTCTTTATTAGTTATTGACATGCTTGGTATATAAACAGCACAAGTTGGTACGTCCTTACTCGAATTCCTGCCCTCTCTCCAAAGGGACCCTCCTCATTGGGGATGCAGGTTATTCCTATGGAGATTGTGGGTCATGCATTATGGAGGCAGCCATCAGTTATGGAAAAGAGGCAATATCTCTGTGCATAATGTCCCAACTTATGGCTCTAACAATCGTTTTGGCCCCTCTTCTGCAAAATTCCTTGAGCCGTGTTGGGTTCATTTTAAGTCTGCTTCAATTATGGGCTCTTAGGAGCCTCCGGATCTCTGGTTTGCTAAGAGTTTGCTCAGTGTCTATTGCCTTCTCCCTTGTGCTGATATCAGATTCCCCGAGAAAGCAGCACTCTTGTTCATTTCCCCAATTCCTTTATGATTTCAACTGGGCCTTGGTGAAGTGAGACTGGTCATTTCTCTTGTCAGGTCCTGCTTTTGTCTGAAAAAAGAGAAGCAGATTCTCCAACAAAAAGTAGAGTCAGCAAAGGCTAAATGGGATAACCACTATTAGTTTAGAGAGAATTTAATGGGTGGAGGCCCTCTTGTAGCCCAAGATTAGTGAAAGCTTGATATTGGAGAGCTAACTCATTAACTGGATATGGTTTTGACTTGTTTTCCAGTTCCAGATAGTGTTTCCTTTCCACTGAGTGGATCTGTTATCCAACCCAAGAGCAGTTGCTTTCCCACCATGGTTGTGTACTTCTATTGAGCTTGTGTGAGCATCATGTCATGTTGTTTGCTTCTGAGTAGCTTAGACCTGGAGTTGCTCAGACAGATGTTGGCCACTTCCCCCAGTAGCTCATGTAGCACCTTCTAGCACTAGACAACAGCCCTATACTTTTGTAATTATGAAAGTTTTCCCACTACAACAGCAGCAGAAAACCTATTTCTCTAGTACACTGCTCAGTGGAGCTCTGTGCCTTGGTTCAGGTTCTCCAGGAGAGGCCAGGGTATCTAAGGAGCCAAAGAACAAGTTATGCCCTCTAATGTTCTCCACTCTTTTTTCATCCTTAGCCCCAGATACTCCCTGTGTCCACATAAGTGCCCATTCACATATCTCCATGTGTCAGGAGAAGATCTAGTCTATGGCTGTCAAACTGTTTGGAACATGTCCTTCCATACAGAATACATTTAGGGCTGGAGATGCAGCCGCATGGTAGGGTATGTATGTACCTAGCACAGGTGAGGTCCCGGGTTCTATTCCCAATACTGCCAAAAAGAAAAATAAAATTTATCTCATTTCCTAATCCACATTTATATGACTGAAATTAAAGTATCTTGAAATTGCACTTTCTCTTACTCAGAGGGATGAATTCAGATTTTTGTTGCATTCAATCTTGATTATTTTATGTGGAAAACAACCACGCCATGCACTGACTTCATAAACCTGTGGCCTCAACCAGGCATGGTAACACATGTTTGTTGTCCCAGCATTCAGGAGGAGGCAGGAGGGTCAGGAGTTCAAAATCATCCTCTACCTTAAAGTGAGTTTGAGGCTAACCTGGGCTACATGAGACTCTCAACTCAATAAATAAACACATGCCCCCCAAATAAAATTCTATTAGCTTTCTCTGATGTAAATGCACAATAAAAACCAATGTCTCCACATGTATTTTGACTTTAGCAAAAGATATAGAGTAAGGACAAAGAAATGCATATCTAAGGGTGTAAATTTAAACAATATGTTTTAATATTTATTTATTTATTTATGAAAAGGGGGAATGAATTGGCATGCCAGGGCCTCTACCCACTGCAAATAAACTCTAGATGCATGTGTCACCATGTACATATGGCTTATGTGAGTTCTAGGGAATTGAACCTGGGTGTTTAGGCTTTGCAGGCAAGCGCCTTAATCCTAAACCATCTCTCCAATCCCATCAGTACATTTCAGACATGAATGAATTTATTGTGAAAAGACTGGGGAGGTGGGAAGGAGAAAATTTAACTGTTCCCAAATTCTCAGCAATCTTTTTTTTTTTACTTTCTATTTCTTCATTTAATGTTTTTAGTTACAAAACTAATATATTTTCTAATAAACCTAGGAAGTTCCAAAAAATTATAATTACAAAACAAAGTTCACTATATTCTTACAACCCAATGACAGCATTTGACTTTTATCTTTGTAGGTTTTCATTTCTTCAGATTTTTTTTGTTGTTGTTATGCTTGTATCTGTATATGTTATAGAAACAACTTAAGCAGCATACATTTTAAAAAATATATAAATATATTTTTATATATTATAAATATATAAAAATATATTTATATATATAAAATATATAATAACTATGTTTTCATCGTACTTTAGTTTGAATGTGTCCCCCACAGTTCATGTGTTGGAAACATACCTACAATGCAATAGTGTTGGGAGTGGGACTGAGAAGAGATTAGGTCCTGATGGCTCTGATTTCACAAATGGATGAGCTGCATTTATAGGAGTGGGTAACTTACTGGAAGAGCAGGCTGGTTTTAAATCCCAGTTTGGAACTCTCTTTCCCTTTTTGATCCTTCCAACATCTACCATGCAATGATCCATCAAGAAGGCCTTCACACAGTGTGGATCCTTCCACCTCAGATGTTCCCACCTCCAGACTATAAGAACTAACTTTCTTGATGAATTACCCAGTGTGTGGTCTTCTTGTTACAAAGACACCCTAGGGCACCTGGTGCTAACAATGATGCCAATGGCCTATAGAACTTGATCTTTAGCTGATGGTAGGTCTTGTTCATCTGTCTCTTGGTGGAGTTAAGCAAGCCTTATGTATAAACCTAAGATTGTTTGCATTTTTGGTTTATGAATAATGAGATATTTACGAGAACAAAATTCTGAGTGTTTCCTTGGGTTACATTCCCAGAGATGGAGGTGAAAGATTTGTACATTTGAAAAGCTCTGCCTTAGATACGCCCTTTATAATCATCTTTACCAGAAGGAAGATATTCCACAGAGGTATTAGGCCTTTTCTTCAGCTATTGACTACTGAGATAATGAATCCCAAGAAATTGGAATTTCCCCTGGAGTTTCATCCTGGGAAAATGAGAGAGTAAATCCTGATCCCAGCCAGTGGGGAGCTTGTCTCCCAGAAAGAGATTCCACATAGTTCTCTACCTCCTCAGAACATCTTGCAGGAGAGATTAGAGCCCAGACAATGATGAGTAAATGAAGATAGAGACCACACTTTGATCAGAACTGCTTAGCTATGTTTAAACCTAAACTTCATATCAGTACTCCAAAAATGGACTTGGAGGTAGCCACTAGACCCTTTTGGTCCTTTTTAAAAAAATGTTGTCATATTGAAAAAAATCCCCTTTCCCTGATTTTCAGTATTACTTGTCTGCTTACTTGGGATGCAGAGACAGCTGGTCCAGACTAGCTTGTTAGGGTTGCAGGTCCCAGGCTGTAACTCTAACAATTCCACTTACATCTCTGTGGTCAGTGACATAGATCTCTGTCACAATCAGGCCTCCTTGAATAGGCTTCAGATTTCAGAACAAATAGTATATTTACTGACACTTGAAACATGATTAATAAATGAATTTCAAAGACAATTCCACCAGGTAAAGGAAAAAAGCAAGAAGTCACAAAGCCTTTATATGCCATGTGGATGGGCCTGTGGAGAGAACTGTGGCTGCTGAGTAATGGTCACAAGTGAAGGCTTGCTACAGGGATGGGCTCTGGAAAGCTATAAGCCTGCTCTGTGACCTTCTATTCTTCCTGTTCCTTTCCTGAGCTCCAGTCTAACCATCTTAGCTGTGAAATGGCATGTTCCCTTGCAATGCTAAGCCTGAACCATTTCTCAATGGATAGTGTTATTTGTGCTTGTAAAGTAGAAATTTGATCACAACCCTCCTCAAAATACCCAATAATTTATCAATGTGTGCCAACCAATACCTTGTTATGTTGATATGCAGGACCAGCATCTTCTGGAAGCCTTGCACAATCTTAGACCATATGGTAAGGAATTGCTGGGTTGTTTGTTTGTTTCTTTGTTTTTAGGCAGCTATAAAGAAAGGAAGCTTCACTGAGGGAAAAGTCAAGAAAACAATCATCTTTACAGAAGAGAAAATCAGGCTTAACAAACATATTGTAGCAATAGGATTAGCTTTGTATGGGCAGGACTTGAAACATATACATTCGTTATTTCTTTATGCATTCATCCATTCACTGATTCATATCTATTAACTACCCATAAAGAATAAGGCTGTTGGGGAAGTGGAGAGTTGGCTTAGCAGTTAAGGCACTGGCCTGTGAAGCCTTAGGACCCATGCTCCACTCTCCAGATCCTACGTAAGCTAGACACACAAAGCTGAAGAAATTGCAAGGTTGCATATGCCCACTAAGTGATAAAAGTATCTGGAGTGTGATTGTAGTCTCTCAGGCCCTGGCATGCCAATTCTCTCTCTCTCCCTCTGTCTCTCTCTCTTTTGGTCTCCCTAAAATAAATAAATACAAAAGAAAAAGGCTTTGGGGACTAGAGAAATAGCTTAGTGGTCAAGGCACTTGCCTGCAATCCAAAGGACCCAGGTTCAATTTCCCAGGACCCACATAAGCCAGATGCACAAGGTGATACATGAGTCTGGAGTTTGTTTGAAGTGGCTAGAGGCCCTGGTGCACCAATTCTCTTTCTCTCTCTCTCTCTCTCAAATAAATAAAAATAATTTTAGAAAAAGCATAAGGCTGTTAGTCACAGAGAAATCAAAGTTAAATACCTTAAAGTTATTGCCTTTAAGCAACTTGCCACCTAAAACAGGCATCCACTATTTTCAGTTACATATAAACTATGAAGTTTGGGAAAATGGTAGACATACTTTCCAACATGTAGCTTTGGGTGGGATGGGAGAAGTAGCATAAATTCTCTCACACAGGGAGGGGCTAAGTAACATGCTGGGGAGCCCATTGGTGGCCTGGATATAGGAGATTCTGGGACTGTATTCTGGAACTGTACTGGGATATATTCATCACATGTATTTACTAGTTAGCACTTATTGGGGTGTCATGGAGCTAAGAGCTGACAAGTAGCAACACTTATGCCTTGACTTGAAGGTCACATAGAAATCAGTTTTTCATGGAGATACACAAACGAGAATTAAACAAACAAACAAAAAATAGGTATTTGATGTGTAGCAAAAGTAAAGTCAATACCAGATCTGTTAAGAAAGTTAGACTAGCACAGAATAGAATAGAATAGAATAGAATAGAATAGAATAGAATAGAATATCACCAGCGTTTTGTTTTTTTTTAAGGTGTCACCTACTGGACAAAAAAGAGGTGCCTAAGACACAGAGGGCTAAATTCCAGTTTCTAGGATTCGACTAAAGAAGCTGTACTATCTCCTTAGGAAACACAGAGAAGTGGTTAGTCATCTTGGCAAGGGTGATAGCAATGTAGGACTGTTCAAAAGTTATGATAAGAAATTAGACTATAATCAGATAAGAAACAGATTACCTGTGAAGATTGTGCAACCAAAATCCAGATATCAAAAAATAGAAAGAGAAAAATCTGATATCCAAGAACATTATGAAACAACAATACAGAGTAGAACTTTAAATATTATAGAATACGGACTGGATAAATGGCTTAGCAGTTAAGGCATTTGTGTGCAAAGCCAAAGGACCCAAGTTCAATTCCCAGGGACCCACGTAAGCCAGATGCAAAGGGGTGCATGCATTTGGAGCTTGTTTTCAGTGGTTAGAGGCCCTGGTGTGCCCATTCTCTCCCTCTTTCTCTCTCTCTCCCTGTCTCTTCTCTCCCTCTCTCTGATTGCAAATAAATAAATCAAAATTTTTAAAGTTAAAATAAATCATAGTGAATAGAACTTTAAGACACTGAACCAAATTCTTATACTTCTTTTTGGCTGCTGCTTCACTTCAGATTTGAGATAAGCCAGGTACCAGCAGCAATCTTAGAGATATTATAAAATTCTATAAACAAAATCCACTGAACTAAATAAATAAGGAATACAAAATTATACTTGGTTGGATTCAAATTCTATTCTTGTTTGCCAATAAGTTGTGTAAACTTAAGCAAATGAGTTCTTTTTCTTGTCCTCAATTGCCTTGCTTTAGTTAGGGATCTTGAATATAAGCCTATCTTTTTACATGCCCAAGGCTCATATCTATGTACACTTAGAGGGTGGTATTGGTCACTTGGACATCAGTTTGGTAGTTCACTTTATTCAAGAAAGAACATGAAATGTTTCACAGCCAGAAAGCACCACAAGAAACTCAACAAAGATGCAGGGCATCATACTTGCTGAAGGCCGAGATATAGTGAAGACAAGAGAGAACCACAGAAATTCATGACAGAGCCTTCCCTGCCCACCTTACTCCCTATTGGGAACTTCAGGTGTGTGCATGTTGCTTGTTCCTTTTTTCACTGTTTTTTTTTTTTTTTCCTTTCACACTGACTTTACAAAGTACCAAAGTACTGATTTTCTGAGATGTGGCAGCCTAAGTCATGTTATTGATGGCATAGGTTGGTTGCAATAGAAGTGGTATTATATGGTTTGCAGCTGAAGCCTTTTGTTTACCCTTGCTCTGTTCTTCATAGGACAGAAAAATTGTTCTTATTTTTACTTTGAAAATTCACCCTGAGCTGTAGTCGACACTCATCTCAGGCATGTCAGTCAAGTCCTTTAATTAGTCAATATTTCAGTTGATAGGGGCAGATGACTTTTGGGTCAGGTATTAACCATGAAGAAGTATTCACATTCTTCTCTTATTGGATTTACTGGTTATGAAATTCTTAAAAATGAGGGGCACTGTGGCAAAAAGAATGCAAACATTTCAGTTGCCAGCACTTCAAGTGGTTGCTCACAACACAATCAAGGTGTGGCCCAGTCCCACAGGTCCTATCTTGCTGATTATGTATGGCAGTTACACACGAGGTGAATACACAGTGCAAGGTGGAAAAATAAATAATAATTGGGAGAGATCAGGTGAGAAGAGAGCAGGGGTAGAGAGAAGTGGTGGAGAATGAAGGGGTGGAGTTCTCTGCTCCTGAGACCTCAGTGTCTTGTGTAGGATGCAGTGCGTACCAAGGTGTCAACAGCAGGAAGACTTCTCAGAATCTTGCTCATAATTTCATTCCTCACTATTGCTTCTGAAATGCATACCTCAGTGTATATTAAAATAATAAATACTGCCGGGTGTGGTGGCGCACGCCTTTAATCCCAGCACTTGGGAGGCAGAGGTAGGAGGATCACTGTGAGTTACAGGCCACCCTGAGACTACATAGTGAATTCCAGGTCAGCCTGAGCTAGAGCAAGATCCTACCTCAAAAACCCAAAAAATAAAAAAATAAAAATAAAATAATAAATACTGTTCTCATTTCAGCAAAATAAACAAATTTGTAATAGCTCTTAATTTTTATGTTTTCAGAAACACTAGTGCATGTACATCATGGATGATGGCTACAATCTCCAACAGTTTTATTTGTTGCCCTGCTATGCTATTCCGCTGAACAGTTTTCTGTGGCATTGGAAAGTGTGTATGTGTGTGTGCATGTCTGTAGAATCTCCCTATGTAGTCCAAGTTGGCCTTAAACTGATAAATGTTGGGATTACAGGCATGTGCCACTACACCTGGTTATGGAAAAATTTTAAATATATATTTCAAAAATGTTTCTTGGGCTGGAGAGATTGCTTAGTGGTTAAGGAACTTGTCAGCAAAGCCAAAGAGCCCAGTTCAATCTTACAGTACCCCATAAAGCCAGATGCACAAAGTGGCTCATGCATCTGAAGTTCCTTGCAGTGGATAGAGACCTTGGTGTACCAATTCTCTGTCTCCCTCTCTCTCTCTCTCTCTCTCCCTGTCTTTTTCTCTCTCTGTTAATAAATAAATTAAGTAATTAATCTAAAAAATTTAAGTTTCTTGGGGCCTGGAAAGATGACTTAGCGGTAAAGGTGCTTGTCTGCAAAGCCTAAGAGCTCATGTTCAAATCTCCAGGTCCCACATAGCCAGATGCACAGTGCTGCAAGTGTGCAATGTACACTGGAGAAATGGCATAGTGGTTAAGGAACTTGTCAGCAAAGCCAAACAACCCAGGTTCAATCTTATAGTACCCCATAAAGCCAGATGCACAAGGTGGCACAAGCATCTGGAGTTTGTTTGCAGCAGGCGAAAGATCTTGGAGTGCCCATTCTCTCTTTCTCGACCTCTCTTTCTCTCATTCTCTTCTCAAATATAAAGTAAAAAAAAATTTTTAAGAAAAGTTTCTTGGTTTAAAAGGTTTCAAAACTTTTCATTGGCAATTTTCTGAATTTTAAACCTACTGAATATTTAATATACTGGAGTTTCACAAATTCTTACTGTATTTATAATTTAGCTTTAGTATATATTAGGTGAAATTGTCAAACTGCTTGAGCTTCACTTTTCTTGGAAGTGATATGGGGATTTGGGGTGAATTTGTCAGTAACAGAGCCTTACTTAGTGCTTGTTTGGACTGTAACTCAGGAGTTAGGGTGCTGGACGTTCATGGCCACACAAACCTGCCACTGAGTCAGTGGCCTCCAGGTTCTTGTTTTATGAATTTGTACAGATGAAATCCACAGACCCCAAAGGGTCAAGTTGAGAAAGATTCTGTGACAGAGGTTAAGAGAAGGAAAACAGGCTAGTGCTGTACAGCAGGAAGGGTTTCTGAAAGGGGAGAACCTGGTGTCTCTGATTGGGGTCTTTTGTGGAAATGAGGGGGATGGAAGCTGAGCTGATCAGTCCACTTCCCATGCCAGGTGCCTACCATGTGCTTTATATTTATTTACATCTTCCTGTCAGATTTTTAGTGAAGGCAAGCCCCTTTAGGCATAAATAGATAAGCAAAAATAAGATTCCTGTGCACATATTTAGGAACCTAGTAATTTTTCTGATATCCTCCAGTCAGGCTTTAGGGTGAAAGAAATAAGGAAAGAACAAGAACTCCAACCCCCCCACGCCTTATGGTTTGAAGGATATTTCTCCCTTAGTTTATTTTTTTTTATTTTTTGTTTATTTATTTATTTGAGAGAGACAGATTGAGAGAGAAAGAGGCAGAGAGAGAGAATGGGTGCGCCAGGGCCTCCAGCTGCCGCAAACGAACTCCAGACCGTGCACCCCTTGTGCATCTGGCTAACATGGGTCCTGGGGAATCAAGCCTTGAATCAGGGTCTTTAGGCTTCACAGGCAAGAGATTAACCACTAAGCCATCTCTCCAGTCCCCTTAGTTTATTTTTGGGAGCCCTGCTTCCCTTAAACTGCCTCTGAAGTAAAATGGAATTTGAATTAGTCTTCAATTTTGTCAGAGGGATTAAAGGAAATCTTGCTCACAACCCACCCCCAGCAAACCCTGGTGGTTGTGGATTACTCAGCTAGTGATTCCAAGAGTCTTGTCAGCCTGACAAGCAGCAATGTAACCTTCAAAATACTTGTGACATAGCATCAGATGGTTCAAAGGCTATTGTGTAGAAATGAATTTAGAGTCTTGTGAGCATTCACAACTTTCCATTTATTCATTAACTTATTCTCTGTGGGCAAGAAAGACTTCCACTGTGAGCAGATTGTAAAAGAGAACCAGTAGGTTGCATTTAGGGGCCAAACAGCTCAGGTGGGGGCTATGAACAAGAACAAACAAAGGAGGAGGTTGAGAACTAGGGCAGGGAAAGGAAATGAGCCTAGGAAAAGATTTGCAGAGGCTCCAAAACTTGACTGAATATTGGAATCAACCGGGGTGTGTGTGTTTGTGTGTGTGTGTGTGTGTGTGTGTGTGTGTGTGTGTGTAGCAGGATGTGGTTAACACACTTGTAATCCTAATACTCAGAAAGCCAAACAGGATTGTGAATTTCAGGGAAGATTCCATCTCAAAAAGAAAAAAATCCACAACAAAACCTATTGAAACCTGAGTCCCACTTGCAAGAATTATGACAGCCTGCTTCAAAAGTTTTTTAGGTGATAATAATGTGCAGTCAAGATCCAAAGGTAGTGAGCTCCAGATAAGAAATCTGGGGGCTATGGGCAAGTAAAGAGAAGGGTAATGAGGGAGGACAGACAAGGTATGATGGAAGAACTTGACGCCTGCGCGAAGCACCATGTCTAAATGTCCATTTACATAGTGCAGCCATTACAAGATAAGGTGGACTTATACTTTCATCTGTATACTGTTATGGAAAGTTGTTGACTGAATGAGAAAAAAAAAAAAACATTAGAAAAACAATGTAGGTGATGTCATCCTATGGAGGAAAATTGGTGTGTGGGTGTACATAAAGTCTGGACCGATCAACAACCAAATATTAATTTTACTCACTTCTACTGGAGTTTGAATTGTGCAAGGAGTAACTATTGTGTATATATTTACCTTTAAAAGTTCCATCAAGCCAGGAATGGTGATGCACACTTTTGATTCCAACTCTCCAGAGGCAAAGGTAGGAGGATTGCTGTGAGCTCAAGGCCAGCCTGTAAGGACAGAGAAAGTTCCAGGTCAGCTTGGGCTACAGATCCTATCTAAAAAAAAAAAAAAAAAAAAAAAAAAAAAGTTTGATTAAAATATTCTTGTAGCTTGATTTTTCTAATTTAGTAGTCACATCTTCACTCAGCAGCTAAAGGCATGGAAATAGAAAAACATCAAGTGGTTTAATATTCATCATCTGCTTAGCAGGAGGTGGAGAGGCACAGAACATTAAGCTGGAAGAGCATTAACTAGAAAGGTAGGTTCCTGTTCACTATGGGTGTGGAATGGGCAGGTTCATTTCCTTATATCTCAGATTAGGGGAGTAACTGCATGTAAATCTTCCTTCTTGCTACACAGGGATCTGATTATAATCCCCTGAAGCCTTCCAGTATATAATAGCACAAGAGATTGTTTTGAATAACTGAAGTATCTTCAACTGGGGTTTTAGAAAACTCGCCTGAACTCAGCGCTGGTAGGAGAATGTTTGTGCTAACTTGTCCTTTTCTGAATGCTTCTGTGACTGCTCAGTATCAACCTCTAAATCTGCAAACACTTCCATTAATCTTTCATCTGGCATGACATCTAGAAGAAAATGACAGCAAATTCAGCAAAGATATTTAAAGCATCTAAGCAATTATGGAATTTAGTTTATGCCCCCAGGAGTAACAAAGCTCTTACTTTGAGAGCACTGACTCCAATCTACTGCCAACATTTCTAAATTAAGGATTTCCTCTCCTAACCAAAAATTAGCACCTTTGTTTACTTACTGAGCATGGGCACTCTCATATGTTATGTGTCCATGCAGTTATAATCTCTAAGTTGTATCACTTGACAAATGATTTGAGATATTAAAGTATTTAATATTTAAAGGATATTAAAAGAGGGCTGGCGAGATAGCTTAGTGGTTAAGGCACTTGCCTGCAAAGCCAAAGTAACTCGGTTCAATAGCCTAGGACTCACGTAAGCCAGAGGCACATGGGAACACATGTGTCTGGAGTTTGTTTGCAATGGCTGGAGGATCTGGTGCACCCATCCTCCCTCTCCCTCTTTCTGCCTCTTTTTCTCTCAAATAAATAAATAAAGTTTAAAAGAAAAGGTATTAAAAGAAGCAGGCATGTTCAATTGATTTTAAAATGATTTTAACCTATATTTACTACAACATAGAACACATTAAATCCCTTTAAAGAAAAATGCAGAAAAAAATGAATTACACATTAACCAGCCATATTTCTACCACCCATGTTAAGAAAGAAAACACTGCTAATAACTAAAGAGCTACCACTCCCATGAATTCTTCCAGGCTCCATCCTCCTTCCTCCTCTAGAGAGAATGACCATTGACTTTACAATCACCATTTCTTCCTTTTTGTCATTTTTTTTAACCACCTGGGACAGTTGTGCTCTGATGTCAACTTGAACAGAGTAGGAATCAAGTAAGATATGCCTCTTGGGCCAGTCTGTGAAGTTGTTTCAAGGGTCATTGATTGAGCTAGGAAGTCACTCCTCCAGAGTGGGTGGCTCTTCCCATGGTGGACTGTATTTCAGGAAGCTACAGAACAGGGCGTGTTGTTCTTTCTTCTAGTTGCCAGTGCTACTTGAATGTGCATGCAGCTCCTACTTGGCTGTCCTCTTGGGACACTCGAACCCAGCCTCATGGACTAGGCAGCTACAAGGTTCCCCAATTGTCCATCTTGTAGACAGCTATAGTTGGACTATGCAGCCTGTATTTTATATAATAATCTAGTAAATAATCCTTTTAATACATATCCATTTTATTTGTTCTGTACCACCAAAGAACCTTGACCACCTATGAGCATATTCATTCTTCTGAACTTTATGTAGATGGGTTTTGTGTCTAAATCATTTGTTTAACATTATGGCTGCAAGTGTATTCATGTTTGCACCTGCAATATGTTCATTTTCATTGCTGAATAATATCTAAGTGTGCAGTATAAATATTTTTAAATTTTTACTTTTGATTTTTTTTCTTAGATTTTTATAAGGATTTCTGCCTTTAGAAGCCATCCACTCTTCAGTACTTCCCACGGGTTAAGGAAGGTGATAGGCAGGACAGAAGTACAGAAATGCTCAGTGAATATATATACACCTGGTGTTTTCTCTAGGCATTCTGGAAACCACAGAGCATTTACACCTCCTGTGAAACCAGCGCTGGCTGTGCTCTACTCCCTTCATGCTGTGCCCCTGCTACACTGTCACCACAGCTGTGTGTGACAGGCGCACAGACTGGGTTTTCTTTCTTTAAGCAGTTGCAAAGAGCCTCCCTGACTTTCCCCACTTCTTAGCATGTGGTCCTGAGACTTAGGACAACACTGTAGTGGGGATGTGTGTCCTCACCAAACTCTACTCTTCAGAAATTATTCCTTTCCAAACATTAATTCAGCAAAACAGCTAGCTTTTCCTAACTTTACTGAGTTGATGCTTGGACAAAAGGGAGTAAAGAAAGCTCAGAGAATTTCTATGCTATAACACTGGGTCCAGAGGTCAAATTCTGGAGCAGGGGAGCCACTCAGGTATAGCAGCAAACGTATAGAATATGTTTATCTCAAAATAAAGTCCTTAGTGAACATAAAATAAAAACATAACAATATGCTACCCCATTTATATAAAGAAGGTTTTCATAACCAGGCCCAGATCACTTTTACATCAATTTATAAAAACACCAAATAACAGTATGGTAGTTTGAATAGATGGCCCCAATATATTTAATGTTTTATTAGTTTGTTGTTTGGAGCTATAACCATCTGGCTGGAGGAGATGTCACGGGGTGGATCTTATGATCCAGCCCTAAGGTGTGGTGATAGGTTTGAGAGTCTAATCTACAGATACGCTAATTGTGCCTAGCTGGAGTTACTGAGGTGTGCTGTGTGATATGGCTTTTTGGCTTTTGGCTTTTAGACTTGTACTTGTATCTCTCTCTCTCTCTCTCTCTCTCTCTCTCTCTCTCTCTCTCTCTCAATCTCAATCTCTTCTTGTACCTATGAAGGTAGGCCAGCTTCTTCTGCCCTTATTGAACTTCCCTGGATATGTAACCTTTAATAAATCCAATCCTCCATAACTGGACTGGAAGTTCATCTCTGCAAACCTGAAACTGTCTGCTACTAAACTTGGTAACAGGAGTGGGGTGAGATGAACATGACTAGGTGGATTTTGATCTTTTGGAACCTTTGTTTTGGAGGAATGGACATGGTCTTGTTACTTGCAACTGAACATGCCTTCTGGAGTGGTAAGTCAAGTTTTATGGACTATTCTTATGAGAGTTTGAGAGTGCTAAGTGCAGGCAATATTGAACTTCAAGGCTTGCCTTATGAACTTTCTAACAGGAAGGAAAGACTGCAAAGGACTTTGTTGGAACTGGGAATTGGGAGTGTATTTTGAGGGGCAGGCTTATGGGTGTTATAGCTAGTTTCCCCTTGCCAGTGTTGAGCACACTCTCCTGTTCCTGTTGTCCACCTTACATGGGGGTGATGTCTACCCTCTGCTCATGCGATTGTTTTCTTTTCTTTTTTATTTGTATTTATTTATTTATTTTGCTGCCATTGTGGAGCTTCCCCTCGAGCTTGTAAGCCAAAATAAACCTCTTTTTCCCACAAGCTGCTCTTGGTTGGGTGATTCCTACCAGCAATACGAACCTGACTGCAACAGTAAAGTGGTACTGAAGAGTGTGATTGCTTGTAGACACCTGACTATGTGGCTTTGCCCTTTTGGAGCTGATTTTCAAGAGGAATGTGGGTGGAGTTGAAACCTTGGCCTAAGAGATGTCTTACAATGCTATAAATACAGCTTGATGGACTATTGTGGTCAGAGTTGAAAGATCTGAATGCAGTAAGAACTATGGACTGTGAGGTTTGGCTTATGAGGGCAAGAAAGAGCTTTGGTTGTACTGGGCTATCAGTCTTTGTGAAAAGCCTGCTGTTATGCCCATGTCCTGACAAGTTGTGCAGGGTTGCTTTGTGTAGAAATGAACTGATGTGGGCAGAGGGATCTGGTACAGAAAGAAAAAACTGGGTGAACTACTGCCTGTTCAGCTGCAATTGAGAGTTTATAATCTTTGAGAGTAGGCCAACTGACCTGCACTGGGGCAAAAGGAAGAATGTAGACTCTTTTCTGAGTGCTCAAGGAGTGTCCTGTTCTGCAAAGCCTGCTTTATCCCCTCTGGATTAACAAATTGGCATCCTACCTGGTATTGTGGAGAATAAGAAATGTGGAAAGAGAGGGTCATTGAGTTTGCAAGACTGTCTTGTGTTTTGGAAATGGCCATGGGCAGTGTGAAGCAGGTTTTCTGGATACTTGCATGGAGACCCCATGGGGCCATGAAGATGAATTATGGATTGGAATGGAGACCCAGTGGAGATGCCAGGACCACAAGATGTCTTCTAAGGAAAGCTTCTGGCCCCAGATGAAGTTTCCCAGGACTTTGAGTAGCCTAGCTGGAGGGGTGGAATTGGAATGCCAGAGACTTGTTGCTGGTTAGAATTATCAGACTTGGATATTTGTTACTGACTAGAGTTGTTGGACTTGAAGCTACAGAGTTTGATGTTGGTCCTGGTTGTTTTAAATCTTGAATTGGTTTAATATTTCTTTGTTATGTCCAATGCCACATTTTGCAGTGTGAATCTATTCTCTGCCATTATGGGTATTTTAGATATTATGGCTCAGTTAAAATATCTTGGACTATGGGGATGTATGAACATTATTGGAATTGATTTTAAAAACTATGGTGAATTTGAAAGTTGGATGAATGCATTGCATTTTATATCACATATGGTTATCAGTTTATGGGGGCCAGGGACGGAATGTGATGGTTTGATTCAGGTGTCCTCCATAAACTTAGATGTTCTGAATGCTAGGTTCCCAGCTGATGGAGATTTGGAAATTAATGCCTCCTGCTGGGAGTGTATTGTTGGGGGCAGTCTTATAGGTGTTATAGTCAGTTTCCCCTTGCCAGTGTTTGGCACACTCTCCTGTTCCTGTTGTCCACCTACGTGGGCCAGGGGGTGATGTCTACCCTCTGCTCGTGCTATCATTTTCCCCTGACATTGTGGAGCTTCCCTTTGAGCCTGTAAGGCAAAATAAACCTCTTTTTCCCATAAGCTGCTCTTGGTTGGGTGATTTCTACCAGCAGTGTGAACCTGACTGCAATACCCTCTTTCCAGATTCACTGAGCACATTCCGGAAACAGGAGGCAATATGACTGGGACACATGGATACCTTCTGTGGTACATCCTCTTCTGAAGGTGTGTATTTGTATTCAACTGGGAAACATGTCTGAGCCTGGTTTCCTAGCTATAAAACTGTGTCCTTTGTTCACGTGCTTATAGGCTAAGCACTGAGATAACTGTGTAAACTGTTACACAGCTATAGTTCACCTGGACCCTTTTTTCTCACCTACAGAGTTTTTAACAGTCAAGGAAATTGTTTGTGGTATGTCCAGTTGAATTTCAACACAATGAGTAAATGGGCATGAGATTCTGTATATACTCATTTGTTAATTAATCTATGTCTCCACTGTGAACTTGTATATTGAGTGCATATTTCAGTCAGTTGTTCAGAGCCCATAAACCAATGAGCATGACCTGGGTTAAAGATAAATTTTCTTTCTTATTGCCAGACTGAAGATAAATGTGTTATGGTATTGGAATGATTTTGTAAGAGAAAATAATTCATGAAAGACTTAGAGTCAACATATAGTAATAGTAGAATCAAAGAACTAAAATACATAAGAAATCTATATCAATGGATTAAATTTTGTCTTAATGCAAAATTTACTGCAACTGTGTATTTTACATACATGCATATATAAACACACTCATATATTATGTGATAACAATGTTAAACTTGATAGTTGAGACTTTGTGTTTAAATCTATTCTCTGTCATTTTGAATAATAACCTTCAACTATTGAAACATTAAATTTGTAATTTCAGAGATTGATTTCTAAGGGGTTACTCATTCTGGCCTTTAATACAAAAGAGTGTTATTAATGTAAGCACAACCCCTTATTTATTAGTTTATAATCACTGTGACAGAATGTCTGACATAAGCAACCTAACAGAAGGAAGATTGATTTTGGCTCATAGCTTCAGAAGGTTCAGTCTATCTGAGGTTCAGTCTGTCTGAGGAGGAGTGTGGTTCTATAATGGTAACCAGGACAAGGAAAGGGGCACACAGGGAGAGGCCAGGGCATATAAAGCCCCTATGCCTTAAGTAGGTGCCACCTCTTTCCATTCACCTCCTCCCAATACTGTCATCAAACTATGAATTCATCAAGGGATTAATCCATTCATTAGTTCAGAGCCCTCCTGATTGTCTCTGGAGATGCCTTCACAGATGTGCTTTCCTAATCTCCTTGGTGTTTCTTAATTCAATCAAGTTGAAAATCAAATTTAACCATTGTACCATGGGTGTGTGTGTGTGTGTGTGTGTGTGTGTGTGTGTATTTATGTCTGTAAGTGCAGGTGTGCATATTCATACCTGTAGAAGTCAGAGGACAGTCTTGGATGTCACACTGCACCATATGCCACCTTGTTTGAAGCAGTGTCTCTCACTGTTCATTGCTGTATTCACCAGGCCAATGAGCTTCTCAGGGGTTCTTCTGTCTCTGTCTCCAATCTCACCATAGGAGTACTGGGATTACAGATGCTCCCACTATTGCATCTAACTTAAAGTGGGTTCTGGGAATCTGAACTCAGGCACTTATGCTGGAGCAGCAATCCCTTTATCCTTTAATCCATCTTCCCAGCCTAACATATATTTTTTAATTCATGTGTATATGTGTAGGTGTTAAATGGTTGTATGTACATATGTATATATGTATAATATGTTTGTATGTATATGTTTATCTGTGTGAATGTAGGCATGTTTGTACTACAACTCATGTGTAGAGGTCAAAGGACAACCTTGGGTGTCAGTTTTTGCCATCCAGCTTGTTTGAGATAGGGTTTCTTGTTGTCCACTGTTGTATACACCTAGCTGGATAGGGATTCTCCTGTCTCTGCCTCCTGTCTCACCATGGAAGCTGTGGGATTACAGACACGCTTTATAACATCTGGCTTTACGTGGGTTCTAGGGATCTAAATTCAGGTCCTAACACTCACACGGCAAATAGTTTGCCACAGAGCCATCTCCTAAGTCTTGTACCATACATTAATAAAAGTACATGTTTTATTCCCTCTCGGCCTCCATGCAAAGATTAAAACAGTATATTACTGTGTACTAACAAATGGGAAGACATCTTCATTTACATGCTAACAAACAATATATTGAAGTTTGAGACAGAATGCTTATTCTGATAGGGTGGAAAATAGGCAAAATAATTAGTTTATTGCTAAGCAGGCAGTCCATGTTATAAACATTTAATGATTAAAGAGTATGGATGAAGCACCATTGCTAAGCAAAGCCTAAATATTAGTTTATTGCTATGCAGGCAATCCATGTTATAAACATTCAAAGGTTAAAGAATGTGGATCAAGCACTATTGCTAAGGAGAGCTTAAGGGTACATGCAATTGTCACTTAGGTTAACTTGCTCTGAAGCATTGTGGCAGGCTTCCCTCTTCTCCAGGGACTGTTGGTGGAGGATGGTATGTGAGTGAGTGGGTAGATTCTTTGTATCACAGCGCAGGAAGGTGCTCCTGTGTCCTGGCAGGCTCTCACTAAGGTATTGTTGAAACCCACAGAAGAGGAAGTCAGTCAATGGAACTGTTCTTTCAGTCATAAAGAACTAGCAATCTAGCTTTCTGATTTCCACATGTACACTTGACACTAATTTGTTCTGTGATACAGGAAGCTGTGCAGCAGGAACAGTGACAGGGCTAAATCATTTTATTAAAGAGCTATAAATCTCTGGCTATAAGGTAAAGGGACTAGTGCACTATAAACAATTTGGGACTTGCATAGATGAAAAGCAATAAGCTGGAAAAATCTTAACAAAATGACTGTGTGACAAATATTAGAAATGAAGGTAAAATAGCCCAGAAGGTCATGAGGATGACTTAATCATGTGACAGGTGAGGATCTGTAGGTTTCAGAAGAATCAAAAGCTGAGAATGACTTGCTGTGGGAAGAAAACTAATATAAGCAGTGCCATTCATTCAGCATTCTTTTGGCATTCTCTCTCTCTCTCTCTCTTTTTTTTTTTTTTTTTTTTTGTTTGAGAGCGACAGACACAGAGAGGAAGACAGATAGAGGGGGAGAGAGAGAATGGGCGCGCCAGGGCTTCCAGCCTCTGCAAAGGAACTCCAGACGCGTGTGCCCCCTTGTGCATCTGGCTAATGTGGGACCTGGGGAACCGAGCCTTGAACCGGGGTCCTTAGGCTTCACAGGCAAGCGCTCAGCCACTAAGCCATCTCTCCGGCCCTCTTTTGGCATTCTCTTAAGGGAGTTTACACACACTTTTTTTCATCACAGACTGTTTTGATGCTATTCCAAGAAGGGAATTGTGTGATTGTGACGCACAGGCAGACAGTGAATTCCCTGGAGACTTTGTCCAATGAAGGTTTGCTTTTGTACTAAGTTGAAGTAACCAACTGTTCATATGTGGAAGGGCCATGCAGCATTCCAAGAGAAAACCATTCCAGGTTAACTACTGGGCTCAATGTGAATCTTAACAATCTTAAGGGACTGGAGAGATGACTTAGTGGTTAAGCCACTTGCCTGAAAGGCCTAACAACCAAAGTTCAATTCCCCAGTACCCATGTAAAACCAAATGCACAAAGTGGGGCATGAATCTGGAGTTTATTTGCAATGGCTAGATGCCTTGGTATGTCCATTTTCTCTGTCTGTTTCTCTTCTCTCTGTTTCTCTCTGCTTGCAAATAAATAAATAAATAAATAATTTTTTAAACCTTAAAAGATAATATAGTTATTAATTTTATCAGTAAGTTTTCCCAAATTGCAAATGAGAAACAAAATTATCCATACAATATTGGCATACTCACTAGAAGAAGCTAACTGTTCGTTTACTTGACAGTGTTACAATCACCTGTGGCATTTGAAAGTCATGCAGATGTTTGATAGCATTTGTCTATATTATGCTTGCATATTACTTCAAAATAAGTTGTAAGCTATATTCCCAAAATACAGAGTTCATTGACATCCAATTCATTTACTTTTAGTATTTTTTAAAAATATTTTTATTCATTTGCAATCAGAGACAGAAAGAAAGTGTGCACGCCAGGGTCTCTTGCCACTGCAAACAGGTGCTTGTGCCACCTTGTGCTTCTGGCTTTAATCGAGCACTCGGAAATTGAACCTGGACTATCAGGCTTTGTAAGCAAGCACATTTAACTGCTCAGCCATCTCTCCATCCAGGTTTTTAGTATTTTTAATCACTTAAAAATATAATACATTTTACCAAATAATTTCTATTGAAAATATAAATTTTCAACTTTATTTTTAAAAAGTCTAAATAATTCTATATCACCAAAACTAAATCCAAAATTGAAGTACTTTCTGACATGAGAACAGTTGCTTACAAAAAAGGTGCCTTATTATACTGCAAATGGAAAAGGGGCCTCTTTAAATAAAAGCCACTCAGTTTTACATTAAATAACCTGTGTCAAGTGAGGGACAGAGCAGGAGATCACTTTTTCCACCAACTACACCTCGAATAAGTTGCAGAAACAAAGGGATTTAATTTGTTAGGATGTCTTTTGCTCAATAAACTCAATATGTCTTTTCCTCAGAGTAAAAGAAATAGCTCACCAAATGTTTTCTCAAGCAAAGGAAGAGTTAGTTATAATGACTTTAGCTCAGTGTATAGGCTAGGAGGGCGGTACCATGTGAAAAGATCTTTCCTGGCTCAGTGTGAACAGATGATGTAATGTTTTAATAAGCCCCACCTTGTCTCATAGGAACTCTTTATCAGCTGAGTTCTTGACTGACAGTGGGGATTACCCAAAACAGGCTATGTATGCAATCAAAAAATCCTAACTTTATGTTATATGAGGAATTGTGAAAAATCAACATTATAGCATATTGATAGTAAAAAATACCAGTATCTATGCCCCCTAGTGGCACTCTCTATGGCAGGGCCTGTGCTTTTTTTAAAAAATAATTTATTTATTTGAGAGAGAGTGAGAGACAGGAAGAAGCAGAGAAAAAGAGAATGGGCGTGCCAAGGCCTCCAGGCACTGCAAACGAAATCCAGATGCATGCGCCCCCTTGTGCATCTGGCTCATGTGGGTCCTGGGGGAATCTAGCCTCAAACCGGAGTCCTTAGACTTCACAGGCAAATGCCTTAACTGCTGAGCCATTCCTCCAGCCCATGGGCCTGTGATTTTTAAAGGATTCAATTGTTCAGACAACATTTTACTTAATAAGAAATCATAATCAATGAAGGGAGTCCCAGTGATCTCATAGCTCTTATTGTCACCATCCAATTACATAGTAAGTCATTAAGGAAGCCTTCTAGAAACTTCTTCAAATGTGGAAACACTGGCATTCAGACACATTAAGAGAATGATCAAAAGAACAACATAGGTAGATGAGAGAAATTGTAGAAAGAGAGGGCGGACTTACTAGGATGGTATTGTCTACAGGTAAGTAGAAGAACAAATTACTGGGGGTGAAAAGGCCTAAGTGAGTTCAGGGAAAGAGATTGAGTAAAGGAAAGGTGGAGGGAGGGCTAAACAAAATCTAAGAGGATATAAATATAAATATGGAAACCTACTTTTTTGGACAATGGAAGATACAGGAGCCATAGATTGTTACTAGAAAATATTCAGTGTCAGGGATGGGATACCTTCCAGTGAGCTGTTGGCCAGGGAGGTCCCTGATGCCCCCAAAACATTACCATTGCTGAGGCCCTTGGTTTCCCAGCTGGAATAGATGGTGAGATCCTATTGCTAAAAACTCCACATACTTGGGCTGCAAGGTCACTGAGAAATCCTGCTGGAGCTGAGCTGAAAACCTCCTCCATGTAGACCAGCTGACAGAAAGACAGAAAAAGCTATGCTGCATACAGTTCAATTGGAGAGATAGAAATCACCAGTGAAGATACTCAACAGTAGACACTCCAAGGCTTATATTTGGCTAGCCAGGCCAAATGAGCCAACAGGTGCAATAGTGGCACATCTGTTAAGGGGGAAACCAACCACCCTCTAATTTGACTGTAGGCCCACTCCATGGGAGGGAATACATCCCTAATAGTGAAAACCTACAATGGGTAGTCATGAGCCCTAGGGGTATAATGTCTGCTAGTGTCTAGCTAAAAATATATACTATGCACACCAAACTGCCTAGTAAACACTTCTCTTAATGTTCATACCCATATACTAATGCTACTGTCCCTTTTGGTTAGATAACCTCTCTTCAGATGGCAGTGACCTTGGGATGACTCAGAAGGCACGATGGTGCTGAGAAGAAGTGACAGAGGAGTGCTCTGCACTGAAATATCTCTATCACACCTTCCAAGGTTCAGGGTCTATTGTGGAAGAGAGGAAAGAAAGAATGTAAGAGCCAAAGGAAGGGTAGGACTCATTACAACATGCTCCTCCAGACACAAAATGGCCTGAATATCCATGACCTCACAGTGTTTCACACTACCTACACAAGACCATTATAATAGGAGGAAAAGATTATGACTTCAAAATAAAAGAGAGACTGATTGAGAGGGGGAGGGGATATGATAGAGAATGGAGTTTCAAAGGGGAAAGTGCGGGGAGAGAGGGACTTAACATGGGATATTGTTTAAAATCATGGAAGTTGTCAATAAAAAAATAAAGAAGTAAAGTTAAAAAAAGTTATCACCCAGTTGTGATGGCTCACTCCTATAATCCCAGCACTCAAGAGGCTTAGGTAAAAGATAAACATGATGTGGACAGTGTGTGTGCAGGCACGGTGGTATGGAGTAAGTAGGCCAAACTCCTGTCTCCTGGCTCCTCCCAGCTCCCTGGTGTGGAGTCCCTGTGTGAGCGGTGTGTGGGCAGGCCATGGCAATGTGGAGTGAGTAGGCCAGATCCCCATTTCCTGCCTCCTCCCAGCTCTCTGGTCTGGGTTCCCTGTATCCATCTGTGTGCGGGCAGGCATAGCATACAGTGAGTATGCCAGATTCTGGTTCTCTGGCTCCTCCCAGCCCCTGGTGGTCTTTGTAGGTCCAATTGTGCCTTGCTTGGAGAAGCCTGGTCCTTGTGTGAGCTGTGCAATCAGGCCTGTTGCCCTGGTACCCTGATTGGTCCAACAAGAAGAAATGAATATGAAATTCCAGCAGTAAGAAATGAACAAAAGATTGGAGCTGAAGACCTTAAGTGCTTGCTTTTTGCCCATTGACCAGATAAACTGGAACTATCTGCATTGACTATGCAGCATGGGGTTTTTATTATTTTTACCTAAAGATGTCTCTTTTTGGTAATGACAAACGTGTTTCTTTAAAAAAGCCTGGTTTTTCTCAATATACCTTTAAAGGTTTTTAAATTGTTTCATATCTGGTCAAGTTGAGATTTTTAAGAACTTCATTTTTAATTTGTAATAAAAAGTTTACAACTTGATTTAAAAAAAAAAAGTCCACAAACTGCAAGCACCTGTTAATAAAGGGCTTAAATAATGAAAAAAAAATCACTAAACTGGAAGCAAATAATCAAAGCACAAATAATTGTATCAATGAAATTGAACAGAATCATATCCTAGAGCTTTAATATTTGATAGTAGGCTTAACTTGATTGAAGAAAATGTTAGAACACTCCAACAGATATGAATAAATTGAAGGTGAGTCAAGAAATGGAAGAGCTCAACAACTGGTTGATTAAAATTAAAAAAAGATTTGATCAAATGCAAGAATGAATTCTAGGAAGCATCAAGAAAATCAGAAGTCAAACTGAAGTCATGCCTCAAAAAAGAGATGGATGAATGCAAAATAACACAACAGAAAACAAAAAGCTAATAGAAATTATAAAAACCACTCTAGAACTCCTCACCAACAGAGCTACTCATGCAGAAGACAGAACCTCTGACCTGGAAGACAAGGCAGAAGAAACTTATCAGGAGATCAAAAACACTGCTAAGCTCAAAAAATCAAATGAACAGAATATGAAGGAACTTTAGGATACTCTAAAATGACCAAACATCTGGGTCATGGTGTAAGGTTTGGGGGTGACAAGACCACACAAACCACTCTGAGGCAAAGATGAAAGCTTTCATTCAGGAAAAGCATGAGCTGCCAGGGCTGACTCACAAGAGAGGAGCACAGCCAACCTGAGTTTTCAGGCAGTGGGCTTTATAGGGATTTTTCAGTTGGGGGAAGGTCAGGAAAGAAAAAGAACTCATTTATTAAGTATTTCCTTGGGCTGGAGAGATGGCTTGGTGGTTAAGCACTTGCCTGTGAAGCCTAAGGACCCTGGTTCAAGGATTGATTCCCCAGGAGCCATGTTAGCCAGATGCACAAGGGGGGCACATGTGTCTGGAGTTCATTTGCAGTGGCTGGAGGCCCTGGCACACCCATCCTCCCCCCCCCCTTTCTCTTCCCCCCCTCTTTCTCTCTCTCTCTCTGTATGTCACTCTCAAACAAATAAATAAAAATTTAAAAAAGAGAGAAATAACTTCCTTTAGGGTAGATCATTACACTAACCATTTAAAATAGCTAGGGACCAAAACAGGGACCATGTAACTTACTAGATAAGGGTTAAAAATCCATGACCTGTGGCATTGTTAGGCATAAAGGGGATAAGGACTGGGTGGTTTCTTGAGGAATGTGCATAATCCACTTTCCTATGCCTCTGATACAATTCTGCTGACCTTCTGGTGGCTCCATCTTGGAAATTCATCCTGACCTAACACATGAGTATACCAGAAAGAGAGGAAATCCAGGCCAGAGGCATAGAGAACATATTCAACAAAATTATTGAAGAAAATTTTCTGAATCTCTCAAAAGAGGGGCCCATCCAGATACAAGAAGCCCACAGAAGCTGGGCATGGTGGCACACACATTTAATACCAGCACTTGGGAGGCAAAGGCAGGAGTATCACCATGAGTTGAAGGTTGTGCTGAGACTACATAGTGAATTCCAGGTCAGTTACAGTGAGACCCTGCCTTGAAAAATAAAAACAAATTTAAAAAAAGAAGCCCACAAAACACAAAACACAAAACAGATAGAGACAATGAAGAGACTCTCCAAGACAAATCATAGTTAAAACTCTTTATAACAAAAACAAAGAGAGAGTGTTAAAAGCAGCAAGAAAGAAACAACTCACAACATACAAAGGCAACTTCATCAGAATTATATCAGATTTCTCAATGGAAACACTGAAAGCTAGAAGGGCCTACATTACCCAGTGAATATGAGAAAATCTTTGCCAGCTATACCACTGACAGAAATCTAATATCTAGAATCTACAAAAAACTAAACAATAAAAATTCAAACAACCCACTCCAAAAGTGGGGCAGAGTACTAAATAGGGAGTTCTCAGAGGGAGAATTACAAATGGCTAACACACACTTAAGAAAATATTCAATATTCCTAACCATTAGAGAAAAGCAAATTAAAGCAACTGTGAGATTCCACTTTACCCTGGTAAGGATGGCAAACGTTAAAAATTCAAATTAAGGGCTGGAGAGATGGCTTAGCAGTTAAGCGCTTGCCTGTGAAGCCTAAGGACCCCGGTTCGAGGTTCGGTTCCCCAGGTCCCACGTTAGCCAGATGCACAAGGGGGCGCACGCGTCTGGAGTTCGTTTGCAGAGGTTGGAAGCCCTGGCGCGCCCATTCTCTCTCTCCCTCTATCTGTCTTTCTCTCTGTGTCTGTTGCTCTCAAATAAATAAATAAAAATTTAAAAAAAAAATTCAAATTAAGGTGTTTGCCTGCAAAGCCAAAGTATCCCAGTTTGATTCCCCAGGACCCACATAAGCCAGAAGTACAAGGGAGCACATGCATCTGGAGTTCATTTGCAGTGGCTGGAGGCTCTGGCACACCCATTCTCTCTCTCCCTTACACACTCTCTGCCTCTTTCTCTCTCAAATATATAAACAAATAATTAAATTTATTTTTAAAAAATTAAATGAAAAAAAATGTTGGCAAGGATGTGGAGAAATAGGAACCCTCATTCACTGTTAGTGGGAATATAAACTGGTACAACAACTATGGAAATCAATATGGAAACTTCTGAAAAGGATTAATATAGTGTTACAAACAGACCATGTTATTCCATTACTGTGTATTTACTCTAAAAGCTCCACAACTCAGTTCAGAGATTCTTGCTCAACCATGTTTATAGCTGCTCAATTCATAATAGCTAAGAACTGGAATCAACCCAGGTGCCCATCATTGGATGAATGAATAACCAAGATGTGGTATATTTACATAATGGAATTCTATTCGGCAGTAAGAAAAAAATGACACAATGAAATTTGTAGAAAAATGGTCAAACTTTGAACAGATCATTCTAAGTGAGCTCACACAATCACAGAAAGACAATCATTGCATGGTCTCAGTCATTTGTGTTTCCTAATCTGGATCAACCCAAGTTGCTTAAATACCTGAATGACATCTTGAGGCTTGTACAATAGGGAGGGTGGGGCGTGGGGGAAGGGGAAAAGTAAAGGGTATGCAAAACTGAACCCAAATTGAACTGGTACCATAAAAACCTATATCCTGGAAGTTAGACTAAAAGGTGGAACCCTCAAGAGGACCTTAGGGGGAGCACCTGAATCGACAGGCCCTGGGGAGGGTGAGAAAAATCTTAACCTTAAATTGTTCCTGTTTCTCTTTCTTTCTTCTCTGTCTTTCTTTTTCTTTTCCCTTGGTGCTGGTCTGTAATTCCCTGTGCTGGGAATTATACCCACAATGAGCTATTGATCAGGGAGACCTATTATATCTCCCAAAACAAACAAAACAGACTTCTGTCAGAGCACTTGATTACCCACCAGAGGGTAATGGTAAGACCCTAATCTGAAGACACCATACACTGTCAGCACAGACCATGGAGAGACTTGCTTGGAATCCAGAAGAGAGCCAGTCCCTGGACAATTAGCCCATCTAGTGCTGGAGGGTGTTACATAAGCTACCAGAGGAAAGTGACCAACATCTGTCTGAGCAACTCAAAGTCCTTTAAGTGACTCAGAAACAAACCACCTGATGTTATGCTCACACAAGTGCAATAGTGGCACACAGCCATGGTGGCTGGATTGGCTCTTGGATTGGCTAATAGATCTGCTCAGTGGAAAGGAAATCATATCTGGAACTGGCAAACAAGTCAGAATCATATCCATGTAATGATTTTGCTTCCCAATGTCAAGCTCCAACTAATCTTGGCATATAAGAGGTTCTACACCCTTTGAATTCTCTCTAAAATAGTAATGGTTATCCCATTTAACCAGTGCTGACTTCACTCTCTGTTGGAGATTTTGCCTCTCTTTTTCAGATGGAAGCAGGATCTGAGTCGAGATAAATGATGCAGTGCACTACACCCCCCCACCAGCTGAAACCACAGAGGAATTGGGGAAATAAGCAAGAGTGCTGCTTTCTTGGTGAATGTGATATCAGCACAAGGGGGAAGGAGATAGACACTGAGGACACTCAACACCTACCAAACCAGAGATTCAGAGGCTCCTAAGAGCCCACCACTGAAGTAGACTTAACATGGTTCAGGGAATTTTGTGGAAGAGGGAGCAGGAAGATTGTTAGAGCCACAAATTTGTACATTTTGCACAGAGACATTGCCTCCCCCCCCCCCCAACATAACTGATGACTGCTCCCATAATGAATGGCCCATTATCCCCATGGGGTTGACCTGTATCCCCAAAGAGGAAGGCCTCTTCAGAAAAGGGGCAGGGAGGAGGGAAAGGATGGTACCAACATGTGTTGTTTACATATTAAATGTGTCCATATCTACTAAAAATAAATTAAAAACAAGAACAAAAAGTGAGGGTGGTGGCATGGGATTATGATCATGGCATACTGTTAATATTTATGGAAGTTACCAATAAAAGTTAAAAAAATCAACCCTAGTACCCTGGGCTACAGAGTGAGTTCGAGGTCAGTTCAAGCTAAACTAAGATTCTGCCTCAAGAAAATTGAGGAGGTAGAGGCAGAAAGATTATGAGTTCAAGGTTATTTTCAAATACATGGTGAGTTTATAGTCAGTCTCTGCTACCTAAGCTCCTATCTAAAGAAAAGTCAAAAACAAAACAAAAATAAAAATTACAAGCTTCATGGAGCTTACAATTAAGTATTAAAATTGTCATGGTAAAAATACCAATGATTTGTGAGGTTTTTCTATTGTCCCAAGAAGCAATAAGTGTATTTGATGAATTATCTCGTTGGATCACCCCTATTTCTTCCTGGAAGAATAGACTATACAATCCTTATTTTATAGATAAGAAAATTTAATTTTTTTGAAGGACACTCCCAGGTTGTACTTGTACTGAATGATAAAACTGGGTTCAAACATCAGTGTGTCAATTCTAAAGTGCCCACCTCTTAATCAGTACCTTAAAGATATCAGGGAGCACACATAACAGGAAGTGAGAGAGAAACAAAAGTATATTACAGAGGGGCCCAGTAGTAATATGTGGCTCTAGAGACATTGCACTATCATTGCTGTATAAGTAGAAGGAAAATCGAGAGCATCTAGGAATTCCATGGATTCGTACAGAAGAAAACAGAAAACAATTCTTCTAGAATTTCCAGCATGAACACATTCTCTCATCAGGTATCACTGGATGTCATTTTATTTCCTAATTCAGATACTGTGGGCATCATTGCATTTTCTAATTCAGGAATTACTGGGTGTCATCCCATTCTCTATTTCAGGTATTATGAACATATTTCATTCTTTACTTCAGGTATTACAGGGCTGCAGGTGGGTGCTGAGAGCTCATGGAGGACATAGCTGCTATTTATCCCGGTGGGTGCTGAGTGTTTACCCATGAGGATCATGGTTGCTAGACTTCACACAGGACAACATAGACCTTGCCTTTGCTATTTGAAATTCATCAAGTCATGCATAATCGAGAAAGTTCACATTTTAGGAGTCTGTAAAAACAGAGCAAAATGAAAATAGGTAAATGTCATCCTGTAAGCAATACTGTATGGGCATGAAAACTCTTACGGCTATTTTCGTATTTTTGGTTGAAATTTGAAGAAAAGATGCTAGGAGCATAGCTACCACAACAAAATGCAGTGGCTGTGATGAGATTTAACACAGCCTCAAGAGTAAACAGGCAATGCTGGGTATGGTAGCACATGCCTTTAATCCTAGCACTGAGGAAGTTGAAGTAGGAGGACTGCTGTGAGTTTGAGGCCAGCCGGAGACTACATAGTGAATTGTGAATTCCAGATCAGCTGGGTAAGACCCTATCTCTAAAAACAAAACAAAACGAAATGAGAAAGTGAACAGACAAGAAATGTCCTTGAGTCTGTAATGTGGGATCTGTTTTTACCTTATCATTTCTTCTCTAAAAGAATTCTCCTCCTCTAGAAACCTGACGTGAAGAAATAAGACTGCAAGTTGCCTAGACACCTGGCATGGGAACTGTACTGACCAACTCCCTCCCCACCACCCTATTTTCCAATAAAGTCTCATTCCTATACAAGACCTCAATAAAGTCACTAGGCAGATTAACTGCTCACAAACCTTCCCAATTTCGAAACTTTCTACTTTACTTTCCTTAGCAGTACACCATTTTAGGGGACCCCTCCTGCTATATAGGAGCTCTGCCTTCTTTTTTTAATCTCAAGATCAATAATAAATGAATGAATGAATTTCATTCTTCAAATTCACAAGACAAGAACCTGGAGGCCAGTGATTCAGTGAAAGTTTTATATGACTGTGAATCTGGCACCCTAATTCCTGAGTTACAAGTCTACCCAATCAAGAGCAGAAAGGGTACATGAATCTGAAAGACACCCTCAGTTCCCATATAATCTGCATTATAAAATGTAATGAATAATTTTTAAAGACTCATTAGAACCCTATCAAAAAAGCTTGGGGATTTGGCTTTGTGGCAGAGTGTTTGCCAGGCAGGAAGACAGATCTGACTTTTAGTCCCAACATGGGACATGGGAATCTTGCCAAAGAGAAAATATTTTTCCAAGATTAAAAAAAAAAGTTATAGCCTGTCAGCTATAAGAATTTCAAAGCATATTATGACCTTTATGAAAAAAACTATTCTATGAGAAAAGCTTGATGGTAAGAAATTATATTTTGTAGATGACAAGCTTGATATATAAGGAAGTATGTTGAGAATTGAGGTCTATAAACAAATATAAATTTTTAGAGCCAGGCGTGGTGGCACACGCCTTTAATCCCAGCACTCAGGAGGCAAAGGTAGGAGGATTTCCATGAGTTCAAGGCCACCCTGAGACTACATAGTGATTTCTAGGTCAGCCTGGGCTAGAGTGAGACCCTACCTCAAAAAACAGAACAAAACAAAATTAAATATAAATTTTTAAAAATTGTATAAAGCCTTTTGCTGTTGTTCATAACAGAGAAGATCTAAGATTCATTTTTCATTAAAACTTCAAATTAATAATGTTTCATAAAGACTGGAGAAGAAATGTCTATTTAAATATAGCTGAGCAAGTTCACTCAGGCAGTGTTCAATATTTGACCTCAATATAGTTTGCTTTATATATTAATATAAATTAAAAAATTAACAAGTAAACTATCTTATTGCAATATCTAGAACTAGAATGCATAAAATACATATTTTTTAAATTCAATGAATAATGACTTAGAGTTATAAGGCTGATTTTTCTTAGATAATTCTACTAAAACATAAACATTCAAAAACATGTTTTTTCATATGATCACTACATTATGAGCTGAATCATCAAGCTTAATTATTTGACTTATAGAGATGACTGCTACAAATGGTTTTAGAAAAGGTATTTTGAAAATAGTATTTAACACAAAGACAGACGCACAAGGTGGTGCATTCATCTAGAGATTGTTTGCAGTGGCTAGAGACCTTGGTGCACCCATTCTATCTCTTTTAGTGTCTATTACCCTCTTTCAAATAAATAAATAAAAATAAAATATTGACAATTTTTTAAAAGCAAAAAAAAAAAAGAAAAGAAAATAGTGTTTAAATTCTGCAATTTCATTTCATATTTTTCAAAATTTCCACCTTTAAGGTAGATTTAATTTGGGGTAAAGCAAAGCCTCTGAGCCAAGTCATATAAATAAAGATTTCTTATAATCCAAAATTACCTATCTAGGAAAGGTGGCTTATTGCCTATAATCACAGCATGTGAGAGGCTGAGACAAAAGGATTTCTGTGAGTTTAAGACCTGCTTGGGCTACAGAGTGAGACTCTGTCTCAACAAAATAAATTCCCTCCCACACACTATAAATACCAAAATCTATGTCTCTAAAGTAAAGAGATTCTGATGTGGCTTTTGACAGCAGGGAAGTGGGAAGAAAAAGGAAGGGGAGGAGAGAGGAAGGGAAGGGAAGGGAGGTGAGGGAGGGAGAGGAGAGAAGAGAAGAGGAGAGAGGAGGAGAGAGGAGGAGAGGAGAGGAGAGGGGAGGAGAGGCGAGGAAAGGAGAGGCAAGGTGAGGCATGTTGGGCATGTTGAAGCAATTGTATATTTGGTCAACTCTTGAAAGTCTGCTTAGCTAGAGTGTCAGCTGAAGGTATAGAGATTTGAGGGCTAGATCAGGAGAATGACACAGAGAAGTCATAGCTGAAAATGTACTTATTGCGGGGGAGAGGACACTGCTGACTGGACTCGACTAATAAAAAATGGAAGGTGATGTACTAGAAGAAAAGGAAAGAGAAGAAGGCTCATTAGAGTGGTGAAGGGAAAGGTCTGTATACTTTCAGATTAAATCAATAATATAGTATTTAATTTTTACTTACTGAAAGAATTGCGATCAAGAGCATTTACCTAAAGTCACAATAGATAGTTTATTTTATTTCTTATTATGTTGAAAATACACAGAAAGAAATAGTGCCAGTGTCCTTCCTCCATTTTACCTTCATTATTAAATTAATAGTCATAAAATGATTCACTTTTGAGAACTAGTATTTCTCTGCCAAGTATTTCCACAGTCCCTTTAGCAAGAGCATTATAAAATCATATAACAGGTATGTCTTCATCTGTTTGTGCTGGTGTGACAAAATGCCTGTAGCAGGGTATAGCAGTTACTGTCTCATTGCTGGACAGAACAGTATATGGACTAAAGAGTTTAAGGCATATAGGTTTTTATAATTTTATTTTAGAGAGAGAGAATTGGCATTCCAGGGCCTCAGCTACTGAAATCTAACTCCAGATGCTTGTGCCACCTAGTGAGCATATGCAACCTTGTGCTTGCCTCACCTTTGTGCATCTGGCTTATGTAGGACCTGGAGAGTTGAAGATGGGTTCTTAGGCTTTGCTGGCAAGCATCTTAACCACTAAGCCATCTCTCCAGCACAGTGGGAAAGTTTCATGATGTTGGAGAAAGCATGGCAACTGGCTCACATTTTCATTCAGCCGCAGCAGGGAGGAAGAAGTAAGAATGAGCTGGCTAGCTCCAAATACCCAGTGGGCTGTACCAATAATCTTTAAGGCCCACCCTCAGTGACACACTTCCTCCAGCAAGACTCTAGCTCCCAAAGGCTCCACCAGATGAGGAGTAAGTATGAGACTTAATTACAAACACTTAAGGCTATGGAAGGCATTTTGCATTCAAACCACCACATTCTACCCTAGCCCAATACACTCTTGACCATCTCACAATGAAAAATGCACTCAGTCCAACTTTAAAACATCCCATAGTCTTTAACTATCCTACACTATTCAAAAATGCAAAGGCTCATCTGAGATTTAAAAGTCTCTTAATTGTGAACCATTTAAAAATCAAAACGCAAGTTATATACTTTCAGCCCATAGTGGCACAGAGTATACATTCACTAAAAGAAGGCAGAGCAAGGAAAGGCTGGACCAATACAAAACAGAAAACCAAGAGGGTAAATTCAAATCCTGCAGCTCCATGCCCAACATATGGGACCTGTGACAAAAATCCCCTGGGTTTCCAGTTCCATTCCTCCAGATGAGGTTTGATTTCTGGGCAGATCTACCCAGACAGAAGGAAGACAGAAGGAATATCTTTCCTTGGTAGCCATCCCATAGTCCTAGCATCTCCAAAGTTCTGGAGGTTCTATTGCGACCTATGATTCATCTTCACAGCTATTTGGCATGGCATCACAGGGACTCCATGAAGAGACAATGACCCTGCTTCACACTGTTGCATCTCAGCAGCTCCTGGAACCATGATTGCACTTTATGGCACTATTTTCTACATTTGTCCAAAAACAATGTAAGGTGGAAAAGGCTGCAAAGCTTTTTAAATCTGGGAGTACCAAGTATGCCCTTAAGGAGCAGAAAAATTCCTTCAGCGTTCTTCTTTTAGGTCCTTTCCTTTCAAAAGAATCTGTGGGCTGAAGAGATGGATTAGCACTTAAAGTACTTGCCTACAAAGCCAAAGGACCCAGGTTTGATTCCCCATTACCCATGTAAGCCAGATACACAAGGTGGAACATGCATCTGGAGTTCATTTGCAGTGGCTGGAGGCCCTGGTGTGCCCATTCTCTCTCTTTCTCTCTCTCTCTGTATCTATCTTTATTGCTCAAATAAATAAATGCAATATATTTTAAAAAGAATTTGTATTCTTATTAGTTTAAGAAAAATAATGCCAGGGTCAGGGCATTGTTCCCATTGTACCAATGCAGTCAGATACTCCTTTTTAATAATACCATAAGTTGCCTAAAATCTGTCTCTGTGCCCAGAAGTTCAAAGTTATTTACAGTTCTTTTTGTGTCAAGCTTTGTACTTTTTACATCTTTCTGTTCTATATTTTCTTCCACCAAATACATCAGTCCATTCCTCCTAAAGTCAGCTTTGTTAAAAAAAAAAAAAAATCAGGACATACGCAGAATGCAGCTAGCCTTTCCACCAGTAGCCCAGTTCCAACAAAATTCTTTCTTTTCCTTTTAAAAACTCATAGTCCAAGCCTTCATAGTCTATATACATTTCCCTCCAAATTTACATCTTTCAACAATCTCACCAGAATGGCCCATCAAGCTCTCCTTCCAGCACTACAAGGCTTCTCTAGTCCAAAGTTCCAAATCTTTCTATATTCCTCCCAAAAGCCAGATCCAAAAGACCAAAACCACATACTCATGTTCATATTAGCAATGACTTAACTCCTAGCACAAATTTTCTGTAGCAGCTATGTTCTTCCTGCTGGGACAAAACAGCCAACCAGAGGCAGTTTATTTGAGAAAGTATTTATTTCAGACTTAAAATGTTGAGGAGAAGTTTAATCAAAGTGGAGAAAGTTTGGCAAGTGGCTCACATCTCCACCCACCAGCAGTAATAAGGACTTACCAAGAGCAAGCTATCTAGCTCTGAACCCTCAGTGTGAAGGACCAATAAATGTCAAGGCCCAACTCCAGTGACACACCAGCTGGGGACCAAGTAGAATGCTAATCACAACCACTTGAAGTGCTGGGTTCTCATTTGTGGTTCATTACTGTGCTTGCTACAGGTTTCTGGGAAATTCTCCTTTCTCTGCCTCTCAATTCACTGCCATAATACTGGGATAAAAGAAGTCCATCACAATTTCTCGATGTTGATGTGGGATACAGGGCTTGAATGAGGGTACTCCAACTTCACCAGCAAGCACTTTATCCACTGATCTATTTCCCAGCTCCCTAGAATATTTTTGCTAATTCATACATTATGAAATAGAAAAAAAAAATTATGTGCCCTCAGTATGGTGTTGGTCCTGGCCATGAATGAACCAGCAATAACAGAACCAGTTGACTGTGGACTGAACCTTCTGAATCCATGAGCTAAATTCAATTCTTCTTCCCTTAAATTGTTTTGTTGGGAATTTTTTCATAATGATGAGAAGTGAGTGACAGAGGTGTCAGTGAACATGTAGAAGGCTGGAGCACTCATTTAATGCTGATGAGACTGTAAGGTCACAGTTACAATGGAAGCAATTGGATATATTGCAAAGTGACAAACAAAGGCTTTCTCATATGACCTAGTAATTTCACTCTTATACAAATGCCCAACAAAATTCAAAGCAAATGTTAACCCAAAACCACATATACAGATTGCATAGCAACATTTTACATAATACAATAAAAGTGAAATCAACCAAAACTTCTATCAAATGAAGTACTAAGATGTTGAGCCATGGTCCTACCTTACCCACAAGGGATATCTTCTGATATCAGCCAGCAATGGATGCCTGAAACCCCAGATCAATACTGAGTCCTACATATAGTATGTTGTTTCCTATGCCTATGTACCCATAAGATAGATGTTTAATTTATAAATTAGGCATGGTAAGATAATGACAATAGCTAACAATAAAATATAACAATTATAACAATAGAAAATTATGTGAGTGTGATCTTTCTCTAAATATTTTATTGTACTATGCTCACCCCTAGTGATGTGAGATGACACAGGGCCATGTGAATGACATGAAGGGGAATGATAATAGGAACTGTGGCATAATAGAATGTGTCAAGAGGATCATCTGCATCTAGTAACTCTGGATCATCATTAGGTCATGCAGATGATGATGGCTGGAAGCATTTTTAGCTTCCCCTTTGTACACCCAGCCACCGTCATTCACGCAACACTTAAGGGCTCTCATTAAATAGATATACATTCTTCTGTATACATTCTTCTGTGACATTCTATTTTTATTTAACATTATTTTAAAAAAATCTTTCATGTAATACCTAAGGCTGTATGCTACTTTTAAAATTTCTTTGCTACATGATAGTCTATCATAAGTAATGTACTCTATTTTCTATAAATTTTTGAGATATTTATGAATTGAAGTGAATTATGAAATGAAGACTTGTTCATGTCTTTTTGAGATATATATATATATATATGTACATATATATATATATCCATTTCTGTTTGATAATTACAGTGTCAAACACCTTATATATTATAAATTCTAATACATTGCTAATTGATATAGGCAGATGTTTTTACTTTTATTTTTGTTGTGACCAAATATATGACAAGAAGCTACTTAAGGGAGGGAGGATTTAGAGAAGCTTAAAATTTAAGGGTGCATTCCATTATTGTGGAGAATAGCAGCTTAGAGTGTGGTGACATGAACATGAGGCTGCTTACATACTTCACCTGTTAGGTTTGCATTGCCGGTAGAAATCACCCAACCAAAAGCAGCTTGTGGGGAAAAGAGACTTATTTTGGCTTACAGGCTCGAGGGGAAGCTCCGCGATGGCAGGGGAAATGATGGCATGAGCAGAGGGTGGACATCACCCCCCTGTCCCACATGAGATGAACACCAGGAACAGGAGAGTGTGCCAAACACTAGCAAGGGTCAACTGACTATAACACTCATAAGCCTGCCCCCAAAAATACACTGCTTCCAGGAGGCTTTACTTTCCAATTACTATCAGCTGGGGAGACTAACATTCAGAATACTTAAGTTTATGGGGGACACCTGAATCAAACCATCACATTCTGCCCCTGGCCTCCAAAAATTGATAACAATACATGATTTAAAATGCAATGCATTCATCAAACTTTAAAAGTCCCCATAGTTTTTATCAATTCCAAAGATATTCCTATATCCCCATAGTCCACAGTCTTTTTTTTTTTTAACATTTTCTTAAAATTTTTTATTTATTTATTTGAGAGCGACAGACACAGAGAGAAAGACAGATAGAGGGAGAGAGAGAATGGGCGCGCCAGGGCTTCTAGCCTCTGCAAATGAACTCCAGACGCGTGCGCCCCCTTGGGCATCTGGCTAACGTGGGACCTGGGGAACCGAGCCTTGAGCCAGGGTCCTTAGGCTTCACAGGCAAGCACTTAACCGCTAAGCCATCTCTCCAGCCCGTCCACAGTCTTTTAACTGCGCCATAAAACCAAAAAATAACCTCAAAATTAACATAATAGCACAGAATAAACATTCACACTGCAAAAGATGGCATTGGGCATAGTAAAGAAAGACTCAAGCAATACATGATTTAAACAGAGCAAATACCAAATTCTGTAGCTCCAAGTACAACAACTCTAGCCAGTGACACATCTCCAAGTCTGATAATTCTAACCAGCAACAAGTCTCTGGAGTTTCAATTCCACACCTCCAGCTAGATTACTCACTGTCCTGGAAAACTTCATTCAGGCAGGCAGCTTTCCTTAGCAGTCATCTCGTGGTCCCAGCATCTGCACTGGGTCTCTACTACAAGCCATGGTTCATCCTCATGACTCCATTCAGTCTCCATGCAGGCATCCAACAAACCTATTTCACACTTCCCATGGCCATTTCCAAAACACAAGACTATGTTGCAAACTCAATAACCCTTTCTTTCCTGCATTTCTTATAGTCCATAACACCAGGTAGAGTGCCAATTTGTTAATCCAGGGGGCAATAAAGCAGACTTTGAAGAATAGGACACTCTGTAAGCACTCAAGTCCTTTCAAAATAGTCTATATTATTTCTATTGCCCCAGTGAAGGTCAGCTGGCCCAATCTCAAAGGTTATAATCTCTCAATTGCAGCTGAACAGGCAGAAGTTACAGCCTAAACATTTCTTTCTGTGCCATATCCCTCTGCTTACACCAGTCTGCTTTTACACACTGAAACCCTGCACAAGTTCTCAAGACACAGGCATAACAGCAAGCTCTCACACAAACTGCTTCTATCCCAGTCTAAGCAAAGCTCTTTCTCACCCTCATCAGCCAAACGTCACAGTCCATAGTTCTTATTGCATTCAGGTCTTTCAATTCTAACCAGAATGGTCCACCGAGTTGTACTTACAGCACTGCAAGGCATTGGTTAGGCCAAAGTTTTAAATCTTTCCACATTCTTAATGAAAATCATCTCCAAAAGGCCAAAGCCACATAATCAGGTGTCTAGCAGCAACCCCACTCCTTGGTACCAATTTACTGTTGCACTCAGGTATCTCTTTGCTGGTAGAAATCACCAAGACCAGCTTGTGGAGAAAAGAGGTTTATTTTGGCTTACAGGCTTGAGGAGGAAGCTCCATAATGGCAGTGGAAGACAATGGCATGAGCAGAGTGGACATCACCCCCTGGCCCACATAAGGTCGACAACAGAACAGGAGAGTGTGCCAAACACTAGCAAGGGGAAACTGGCTATAACACCAGTAAGCTTGCCCCCAACAATACACCACCTCCATGAGGCTTTAATTTCCAATTACTATCAGCTAGGGAGACTAATATTCAGAATACCTAAATCTATGGGGCACACCTAAATCAAACCACCACATCTCAGATTAGGAAGCAGAGTGGACTGGAAACAGGACCAGGCTTTAAGCCTCAAAGCCCAACATCAGTGACTGAATTCTTTCAGTGAGACTCAAACTCCTGAATATTTCATACTCTCTCAAAATATTTTCACAAACTGAGGACAAAGTATTCAACACATGAGTCTATGAGGGACATTTCACACTCAAACCATAAGAGCAAATAACATTTTCTATATTTTTGCTTATCTGTACTTTTGATACTTTTTTAGCTCAGCAAAATTATAAACATTTTATTTTCAGGTAATTATAGATTCAATGATGATGTATTCTGATGCACATAAATTACTTTTAATGCATTAAATTAGCAATCTTTCTCTTTATGGTTAGTATGTTTTTAGATCTTATTAAGAAGTATTGAGCTTAGTGGTTAAGGCACTTGCCTGCAAAGCCAAAGACCCAGATTCAATTCCCCAGGACCCACATAAGCCAAGACGCACAAGGTGACACATTTGTTTGGAGTTCATTTGCAGTGGCTGGAGGTCCTGGCATGCCCATTCTCTTTGTCTCTATCTTCCTCTTTCCTCCTCTCTCTCTCAAATAAATAAAAATAAATTATTAAAAAATAAAAATAGCCAGACATGGTGGCACATGCCTTTAATCCCAGCAATTGGGAGGTAGAGGTAGGAGGATTGCCATGAATTCCACCCTGAGACTACAGAGTGATTTCCAGGTCAGCCTGAGCTATAGTGGGAACCTACCCCAAAAAGCAAAAATAAATTAATTAAATAAAAAATAAAAATAGAAGCCGGGTGTAGTGGTGCATGCCTTTAATCCCAGCACTTGGGAGGCAGAGGTAGGAGGATCCAATGAGCTCAAGGCCACCCTGAGATTACAAAGTAAATTCCAGGTCAGCCTGGGTTAGAGTCAAACCCTACCTCAAAAAACCAAATATATAGATAGATAGATAGATAGATTAGATAGATAGATAGATAGTTGTTGTTAAGTTATAGAGAAATTTCTTGTTGAGAAATTCTTCCCTGTGTGAAAGATAAGTATCTCCTAGACTATCTTCCATAAGGTTTATAATTTTGCCTTTTATACTGAGGTTTATAATCCACTTGGTTTTATTGTTTTAGAATTATATGAGATAGGAGTCAAATTTCATACTTTTATTTCATGTTTTTCCATATTCACTACTTTACAAGTGCTATATGTAGAGAAGTTGCACCTTTCTACACTTACTTCCAGTACCTTCTCTGTTACTGGTCAGTCTTTTAATACATGGGTCAATCTCTGAGGTATAGAGTCATATATTTCTCTCTCCCTAATGAAAATATTTACCTGTTTGTTACTGGTATATAAAAACACAGTTAACTTTTTTATTATGAATTAACAAGTGTGTGTGTGTGTGTGTGTGTGTGTGTGTGTGTGTGTGTGTTTATAGGCATGCCAGGACTTCTTGCCACTGTAAGTGAATGTCCATGTTTGTGGCTGGGGAATTGAATCTGGGTATGGAAGTTTGAGTGTATGTCTTCTGTAGACTAGGGCATTTTATTAAATTGAGTTTGCAGCTTCAGTCCCTAGCAAGAAGACTCCTGCTATAGGGGGTCATGTCACTGGTGGCAGATCTGAATTCCAGCTTAAAGGTATGAAGAAAGGTCTGACTTCTGTCTGGGTCCCTGTTGTTTGCTACAATTTTGTTTTTGCAGCTTTTTGGTGCTTGTTAGCTGGTAATGATTCCTTTCTGCTTGGAGGTAGGGAAGAACCCTTTTCTGCCACCAGTGGAACTTCTCCCTAGATCTTGAAGTAAGTACCTTCCTCCTCTAAAGTGCACCTGGCTTGGATGTTCGTCCCAGCAGCATGGAGCTGACTACAACACTGTGCCAGTAGGCTTTATAAGCCAGTGTCTTTAACCACTGAGAAATCTCCACAGCCTCTTAATAGTGATTTTTGAGATAGTATATATTAGTTACTTTCTTGTTGAGGAACCAGGTACCTGGTGTGGGGGTTTGATTCAGGTGTCATCCATAAACTTAGGTGCAATGGGTGCTAGGTTCCCAGCTAATGAAGAGTTGGGAATTAACACCTGTTGGAGGTAGTGTATTCTTTGGGTTGGACTTGTGGGTATTATAGCCAGTTTCCTTTTGCCAGCATTTGGCACACTCTCCTGTTGCTGTTGTCCACCTGTTGTTGACCAGGAGGTGATGTACACCCTCTGTTAATGCCATCATTTCCCGCTGCCATCATGGAGCTTCTCTTCAAATCTCTAAGCCAAAATAAACCCTTTCCCCACACGCTACTCTTGGTTGGGTGTTTGCTGCCAGCGATGGGAACCTGACTGCAACACCTGGCAGAAGCAACTTAACAAGGAAGGGTATATTCTGGCTAACAGTTTGAGGTTCCAGTCTATCATGACAAGGATGTATGATGACAGGAGCATGAAGCAGCTGGTCAAATTACAACCACAGTCATGAACAGAGAGTGATGAATGATGCTTCTCAGCTTGCCTTTTCCTTTTCCTTTTTTTATTCAATCTGGGACCCCAACCCACAGAATGGTATAATCCACAGTTAGGGTGTGTCCTCCCATCTCAATTAAACTAATCTCAAAAATTTCTCCAAGACCTTCCCAGAGAATTGTTGCACACTGACTTGAAAACCTGCCAAGTTCAAAGCCAGAGATTAGCCAACACAAGTCAACCCCTTATCAACTTGACACTAGTCATAACACTCTTAAGTCATGACCTTCTATTCCTTGGGCCCCATAGGTTCATGACTATCTCATAATGCAAAACACATTCAGTTCAACTAAGTTCCAATAGTCTTCAATTTCCAGAACACTATTCACACATGTAAGTTCAGGGCTGGAGAGATGGCTTAGCAGTTAAGGTGCTTGCCTGTGAAGCCTAAGGACTCATGTTCAACTCTCCAGGTCCCACATAAACCAGATGCACAGTGCTGCAAGCTCAAGGTTGTACATGCACACAAAGGGGTGCATAGTCTAGAGTTTGATTGCAGGGGCCAGAGGCCCTAGCATGCCAATACACTCTCTCTCTCTCTCTCTCTCTCTCTCTCTCTCACAAAAAAAAAAACCCAAAAAACAAAAAACAAAACAAAAAAAAGGCATTCTGTTGAGCTTACTTACAAAAAAAAGTGTAAGTTCATAGTCTCTTCTGAGACTCAGGCAATCTCATAACTGTAAGTTCTTATAACAACAAAAAAGTTACAAACTTCCAATATAGAGTGACACAGAATATAAATATAGAATGGCAGAGAGCAAACAGTCCCAACCAAAAAAGGAGAAATTGAGGCATACCAAGGAAAGATCAGACCAAAGCAAGACCAAAATTCCAGCATGGCGAACTCTAAATATTCCAGGTTTTTGTCTGTATTGACATGCAGGATGAAATCATGTGGACTCCAAAAGGCTTGGGTAACTTTATGCTGCTAGCTTCAGCTCTGCTGCCTGTAGAATTATTACTATATAGATCAGGCAGGAACTTAGTAGGCTTCTTATCTATTTCATTTTTGGGAACACCATGATTTATTAGCTAGTACCAAACATCTACATGAGTCATACCATTATGAACATTTTTTTTTTTTTTTGCCTATGCTGTCCATTATGATAAACATGCTCATGTTGCATTTGGTTATTTAGCACTGTCATTTGGTCCTTGTTACTCCAAGATCTACTTAGACCCATCACATGTAACTTACCCAAGGCAGCAACTGCACCTCCCACTGTAAGGTCTTCTTTACATAAATGTTTCAGTCCAGTTCACATTGCTGGTAGAAATCACCCAACCAAGAGCAGCTTCTGGGAAAAAGAGGTTTATTTTGGCTTAGAGGCTCGAGAGGAAGCTCCACGATGGCAGGGGAAAACGATGGAATGAGCAGAGGGTGGACATCACCCCCTGGCCAACAGAAGATGGACCACAGCAACAAGAGGGTTTGCCAAACACTGGCATGGGGAAACTGGCTGTAAAGCCCATAAGCCCGCCCCCAACAATACACTGCCTCCAGGAGGCATTAATTCCCAAATATCCATCAGCTGGGAACCTAGCATTCAGAACACTTAAGTTTATGGGGGACACCTGAATCAAACCACCACAATAAACGACCAATGATTTGGCACTTTAAATATGTTGGGGCTCCCCTCAAAAATCTATTTCTTATAGTTTTCATGAATGACACATCTTCTGGATGTTCCCATTGTAGAGGAAAAGATCAATTTACATAGCATATCTACTCCCAGCATTCCAAATTCTCTGAGCCTTCTAATCCCTTCATCAACATTATGCCAATGAATATTAGGCATCTTGAGCTCATTCACAATAAGCCACCTTTGGATACATACTTCAGCCAACCAATCAAATAAACTCTTGGCACCTCTTCCAGTTGTACAAGCTGCAGTGTTAAATCTAAAGTCTCTGATCAATGAGCCTACTTTAATAAATTCAGCCCAATCTAATCATATCCCTTCCTTCATCATCCTACACCTTTAAAATCTATTCCCACACATATTCCCCATGCTTCTGCCTATATAAACTAGAAAAGTACTGAAGTTCTTTAGGGATGTACCTCACCTCCTCCTGTGTCATGCTTTTTACCTCACCTTTAGGGACATGCCTAGCCTTACTCTCTGGTTATAGGCCTGGAGGGAAGACAGGTGGGCATTGAGGAGTATCAGCATCTCCTGCAGGAAGGCTCATTGCTGGTTCCTCAGATAAAGGATTAGTTCCCCCAGGAAAGGATGGACAGGACAATACTTCAGGGCATGGAGGTGGGGAAGCAACCGCTGCTAAGTGAGGGGAGGTCACATTTTCATGCAAAACAACTTCTTCAGAATCTGAGAGTTCACTGTCCCCAAAATCTTCAGGGTTTTCCCATTCTTTTCAATTAGTGCCCTCAATTTAACTTCTGATAGTCTGTGAGGATGGAATTTGAACTTGAGTTGAAAGTTAGCCAATCTCATGTATCTAGAGTTCAGTTGCAGTGGTTGGAGGCCCTGAATTTCCCATTCTTTCTATCTGCCTCTTCTCTCTCTCTCTCTCAAATAAATAAATAAATAAATAATTACCTAAAAGACCTCTCTAACTGAGGCTGAGGGATCAAACTCAGGGCCTCATGCATGCTAGGCAAGTGCTTTAACACTCACTTCATTTTTTAAAAACTTTATTTATTTATTTGAGAGACAGAGAGAGAGAGAGAGAGACAGAGAGACAGAGGAGGCAGATAGAGAGAGAATGGGCACACCAGGGCCTCTAGCCACTGCAAACGAACCCCAGATGCATGCACCACCTTGTGCATCTGGCTTAATGGGTCCTGGAGAATCACACCTGGGTCCTTTGACTTTGCAGGCAAGTGCTTTAACCGCTAAGCCATCACTTCAGCCCCTAATACTTTAACCACAATACAACAGAGCCCAACACACACACTTACTATATCAACTCTGGGAAGAAAATGATACTTCAGCTATCATAATGTAAGTGACTTTGCCCAAAGTATTAGAACTGTCAAGTATTAAGCCCCCAAATCAGGAATCATGTCATTTTATTAGACCACACCATCATTGAACTCTACAATTACCCATTCTTTAGGCTTTTTCCACCTCATCTTAAATTCAAGATATTTTTATTCAAATCTTATTGAAAAAGAAGAGGAATTTAACAATAGTTTTCATTGGTATCCATTAAAACATTTTATTAAATATTAGAACATTTATAAATATTTAATATATACTAGGACAGTGATTGAAGAGTTTAAATACAATCTTATTTCCTTTTCTGTTGATGTGTGTTTTCTGAGGTAGGGTTTCACTCTAGCTCAGGCTGATTTGGAATTCACTATGTAGTCTCAGGGTGGCCTCGAACTCATGGTGATTCTCCTACCTCTGCCTCTCAATTGTTGGGATTAAAGGTGTGCACCACCATGCCTGGCTTAAATTTTTTTTTCATTTACTTTTAAAATTAAAGATATACTAAACATGAGTTTTTTGACTCCCCCAATGAAAGATTTAAATTAAGAAAACTCACTTCATTAAATCAATTCATATCTTGAAAGGAAATATTTTCTATAAAGTTTAGGAAAATGCTGAGCATATGATGGGTACATACTGTAGTTTAAGTGACAAGGGAGAGAACAGCCAATAACATTTTATTTTTAGCTGCTGGTTGTTTTTCAAAAGTGAAGCAGGGACATGATCTACTGATGTGACAAGGCCAAGTGAAGCATTCTCTCTCACCTTGCTTAGTCTGAAAGGACCTTTGAGACTATCTAGCTCAATGTCTTCCTTTCTCCTCTTTTGAGACGAGGCTGTCCAGCTCAAGTGCTCCTCCTTCCTCTTATGGCAGCTTCCAGAGCAGCTGGGACCACAAGTCAGCTACTTACTTTTTTCTCAACTGAGATAATATATTTGAAAAGTCCACTTGGTATAAGTATCTCGTTTTGGGGGATTTTCTCTCTTCATGACATATCTTTGGCTTTCTAGGGTAAGCATGATCACTTCTATCTTCATCTGTTGTATCTCATGGCACAAAAACTATCAAAATCCACAGTTCTGAAACTCTATCACCCAGACATGTGTGTGTGTATTCACGTGCAGTACCTCTGCCTTAAAACAATCTTTTAGTTACAAAAGACATGAATGAGTAAATCTTGGAAAAGGGATAACATCTTTGATATTGTCAACTCCCAAGATGCACTGTAAGTAGCATTCAAATCCCATCCCAAAGCCTCCATGTGGCACAGATCCAAACTGACGAAGGTCCAGAAACCTGCTTTTAATAACAGAAAATCATCACCTATAAACACTGTATGAGCTCAGATGTTATGATTACAATTTTACATTTCAAAAGTATTTTGTAATCATTTTTTATTGTCTATGTCATTATGGAAGAACAGACCAGTCTTTTCCCTCCAGAGATGATGGAAATTGAGAAGTTAAAGGGACCTATCTGCTGAAGGTCATCTGGGCAAGCAGCAATAGATCCTGTTGTGCATTTGTGGGCTTTACTCATTCGATTCTTTTTCTTTCCAAGTTACTTATGCATTCATGTGCAGAAAACTTTTCTAATGAGCCTAGAAAGATTTTATGCTACCTTTGCTAGTTTTCATAAAAGTATGTTTTTCTTCTATTTCTTAGTAGGATCATGATAAGTTTTTCCAACTTACTCAAATAATATTGTTCAGTACACAGAGATGAATAAAGAATTTTATGTGATGAATTAAACAACAACAACAAAAAAATGTTAGCCAATCTTACAATAAGAGCTTGGTTTTGGTTTTCTGCAGTTTGGGCCCTGTTCTGGCTAGAGAGGAGACTGTCCTCAAGGGCACACTTAAGAACTTTTAGCTTATATACGTGGGTCTTAAACTTGGAAATTTCTGATCTAAGCTTCTGCTTTTCCCTTAATAGTTTATCCAAAGATGCTTGGTGCAACCAATCAGCATCATCACTCATCTTACTTTTGCACAAATATTGAAAAGTTTTAGATACAGAGTCACTAAATTTCTTGCTCTTCACAAGATATGACTCAGGATCACCAAATCTATCTATCTCTTGGAGTTTTTAAAATAGTTCATAGTATGGATAATTAGTGCCCTCCTTATTACCAGTAAAAGTGCATTCCTTATTACCAGTAGCCTTTAGTAGCACTGAAATTGGAGAACTAACTACAGATAGTTCCAAGCCTGCTAAAGAAATCCATTTTTACAATTCTGTTTTTCTAGAACCACCCCTGGCACCACAATCTATATTAGTTAGGGTTCTCTAGAATAACAGAACCAATAAAATGAACTGTATTTAAAAGGAACTTATTGGATTAGCTTATGGCAGTCCAACAATAGTAATCTCTAGGCCTGAGAGTCATGGAATCTGATAGCAGTAGTTGTTCAGTCCATGAGGCTGGATACTTCAGCAGTCCCAACCCAGGACTGAAAAACCAGGAGGCTTCCTAGAGAGCCACTGTCCTTTAGTTTGAGTTGGTCTTCAGTCTACAGTGGTCTTCAGTCCAATCTGGAAGACAGCCAGGAACACCAGCAATCAGGTAAGAGGAAGAAATTCTTTTGTCCCAGAGCTTCCTTAGATAAACCACCCTCCCAAGAGGGCCCACCCACTCTGAGGGAAAGGCACACCCTGAGAGAAGGACTTTCTCTTTCAGTTAATCTTTCCTGGAAGCAACATCATAGAACCAATCAGGAGGAATGTCTGTGGACTCCTAAACAGGTCAAGTTGACGTCAAAACTTAACCATCTCATATTCCCAACCCAAAAAGCAGAAATTGAGGCATGTCAAGGAAATATCAGACCAAATTAAGACCAAAATTCCAGCATGGCAAACTCTAAATATTTCAGGTCTATGGCTGTATTGGCATACAGGATGGACTCATGTGGACCCCAAAGGGCTTGGGTAACTCCCTACTGCTTTCTTCAACTCAGCTGCCTGGAAAATCATAATCTCTCTCGACGCAGCTTCACTCTGAACTTGTAGCTTTCCTCTGCTAAAGTTCTATGGTTCTGGAATCTCTAACATCTTGCAACTTAACTTTTACCTTCATAGATTCATGCACTGGCTTCTTGGGGCCTCCTTCCAGGGATTCCAACTGCAATACATATTGACTGGCCTTGGTGGCTCTCTGGGACTGTTGGAAAAGATACCATGATCCCTCCACTTTGCATCTTTCATGCCTGCAGAACCAGTACCATGTGAAAAATGCTGAGATTCTGCTGACTTCCAGGGTAGCTTGACCCAATGGACCGCAGCTGAAGTTGTTTCTGTAAGCCTTCCAGGTGGACCTTGACAAAACACTTCCCATGGGGTTATATTCCAGCAGGAACCCCTTCAGTCTAAGATTTCTTCTTTCAAATCAAAAATTTACAAGATATAGCCTCAATGGGTAAGATTGTGCCCTCAAGATACCTTTCTTTTTTTTTTTTTTTTTGTGGTTTTTCGAGGTAGGGTCTCACTCTAGCCCAGGCTGACCTGGAATTCACTATGGAGTCTCAGGGTGGCCTCGAACTCTTGGCAATCCTCCTACGTCTGCCTCCCGAGTGCTGGGATTAAAGGCGTGTGCTACCACGCCCGGCAAACCTTTCTTATTCTTTCTGTACAGTGGTTTTCTCTTCAATGCTGCTTATCTCTTTAACAATTACAAATGCTTTTTCAGCACCAGCCTGAATGTAATTCAATCTTGATATTTTCTCAGTGAAGTTAATTAGTCCATTACATTTGAGTTCAGCATGATTCAGGTTCTTAGAACACGAGCATAATGTAGGCAGTTTCTTATAAAACATATTATATACTCTTCCTCTAGCCAAGTTCTTGATAGAGTCCTTGTTTATCTCTGGAACTTTATGAGATTGGCCTCCATATGCATGCTTCTCTCAGCATTCTTGACTGCTGAATTCCCACAAAAATGGTCCATTAAGCTCTATGTACAGTATTCTAGGACTTTTCTAGTCCAAAATTACAAACTCTTCCATATTCCTCCTACAAATGAGTTCCAAAGATCTATAAACCATATGACCAGGTATATTACAATATTGACCCCAGTCTTGCAACCAATTTTCTGTATTTGTTAATTTCTTGTTGATGTGACCAAATTCCTCAGAGAAGCAGCTTGAGGAAAGAAGAGTCTATTTTAGTGTACAGTTCTAGGTTATAGTCCATAATATCAGGGAAGGCATGGATGCAGGAGCATGAAGCAGCTGTTTATGTTGGCTCCATAAACAGAAAGCAGAGAGCACTGAATGCTGTTTAGTTTGCTCTCTCCCTGTAACATGGAACAGTGAGGTCCCAGTAAGGGTCAGTCTTCCCATCTCAATTAACCTAATCTGGAAAATCCCTCAAAGACGTGCACAGAGAGTTATTTTTCATGGTGCTTCTAAATTTTCTCACACATGTACTTCTTCTATCTTCATGCTTTCCCTTCTCTTTACTTGTATTTAGAGTAGATCATAAATTTATTTTTATCCTACTTCTGACTATTTTAATAACTTCAATCTTTGGATATCTGATTCTATTTAAAATGTTGGCTTAGAGATTTATGGCTCATATAATATAGTAGAGTTTGGGTTATGGTTTTACATCTCAGGGGAGATTTTTATTCTCTTTCATACAGATTATAGTAGACAGCTTCATGTTGTTGAGATGAAATTCCAGACTAGGCACAGTTATGGAGGGAGGAATTTATTGACTCTTACAGATCCAGGGAAAGTTCCATAATGCAGAAGAAGCTGTCCAGCTTTCACAGGTCCAAGCAGAAAGAGAAGCCACAAACCAAAACCCAAAAGCCACACAATTCAGCACACTTCAAAAACTAACCACTTTGCTTATCTTTAGAGTGGAATTGAAAATCTACCACCACATCTTAGGGCTAGACCCTAAGAACTGTCCAGTGACATGTCTTCCAGCCAGGTGGCTGCAGATCCAAACTACAAACTAATAAGACAGAGGATATGTTGGGGGCCATCTATTCAAACTACTACATTCTGCCCCAGGCCCCCAATAGATTTAAAATAATCCCGTACTATAAATTGTACTTGGTCTAATTTCAGTCTTTACCAATCAAAGAGTTTCAAAGTCCCAAGTTTTATCTGAGATTTAAGATTGTCTCTTAGCTGTGAGTCCTATAAAATCAAATAAGTTATATACTTTTAACATATCATGGCACAGTTTACACATTTTCCACTGTTGTAAGGGAGAGACAGGAACAATGTAAACTCAGCAACCATCAAGGAAACAACAAACATCTGGAGTTTAAGCCCAATATAACCAGTGACTGACAGTTTTTGGACTTTTTAATTCCACCCCTCCAGATTGGCTAATTAGCCAGGGAAAACTTTTATCCTTAGCTAACAGCCTCCATGGTAGCTCTGATACAGTCTTGGTATATCTAAAAGAAAGTCTTTGGGTCTTAGTATAAACCATGGGCCATCTTCTAAAGACTCTTTTAGCCTATTTATGAGGCTCATCACACCCGATTTGTATGTCACATTTCAGCAGCAGTGTTGCAGTCCGGTTTGCATTGCTGGTAGAAATCACCCAACCAAGAGCAGCTTCTGGGAAAAAGAGATTTATTTTGGCTTACAGACTCGAGGGGAAGCTCCACGATGGCAGGGGAAAACGATGGCATGAGCAGAGGGTGGACATCACCCTCTGGCCAACATAAGATGGACCACAGCAACAGGAGGGTGTGCCAAACACTGGCATGGGGAACCTGGCTATAAAGCCCTTAAGCCCGCCCCCAACAATACACTCCCTCCAGGAAGCATTAATTCCCAAATATCCATCAGCTTGGAACCTAGCATTCAGAACACCTAAGTTTATGGGGGACACCTGAATCAAACCACCACATTCCGCCTCTGGCCCCATAAACTGATATCCATGCATGATGCATTCAGTCTGACTTTAAAAGTCCCCATAGTTTTTTATCAATCTCAATGATGTTCATATATCCCCATAGTTCAAGATCTTTTAACTGAGCCATAATACCAAAATATAACCTCAAAAGAACCCATAATGGCACAGAATAAATATTCACACTGCAATAGACGGCATTGGGCATAGCAAAAAACATTCAACCAATACAAGATTTAAAACAACCAGGGCAAATATCAAACTCTGTAGCTTCAAGTCCAGCAACTCTAGCCAGTGACAAATCTTCAAGTCCGATAATTCTAACCAGCAACAAGTCTCTGGCATTCCAATTCCGCCACTCCAGCTAGGCTACTCACAGTCCTGGAAAACTTCATCGGGGCCAGCAGCTCCTCGGCAGCCATCTCATGGTCCCGGCATCTCCACTGGGTCTCCACTGCAAGCCACGGTTCATCCTCATGGCCCCATGGGGTCTCTATGCAGGCAGCCAGCAAACCTGTTTCACACTGCCCATGGCCATTTCCAAAACACAAGACCATGTTGCAAACTCAATGAGCCTCTTTCCAGCATTTCTTATACTCCATGATACCAGGTAGGGTGCCAATTTGTTAATCCAGGGGGGAATAAAGCAGACTTTGAAGAACAAGACACTCCTTGAGCACTCAGGCCCCTTCTAAAGAGTCTACGTTCTTCTTGTTGCCCCAACGCAGGTCAGCTAGCCCAGTCTCAAAGGTTGTAATCTCTCAGTTGCAGCTGAATGGGCAACAGTTCACCCAAAGATTTTTCTTTCTGTGCCATATCCCTCTGCACACACAAGTTCATTTCTACACAAAGCAACCCTGCACAACTTCTCAGGACATGGGCATAAGAGCAAGCTTCTCACACAAACTGCTAGCCCAGTCCAAGCACAGCTCTTTCTCACCCTCATAAGCCAAACCTCACAGCCCATAGTTTTTACTGCATTCAGGTCTTGCAGCTCAGACCAGAATAGTCCATCAAGCTGTAGTTACAGCACTGCAAGGCATCTCTTAGGCCAAGGTTTCAACTCCTTCCACATTCCTCTTGAAAATCAGCTCCAAAAGGCCGAAGCCACACAGTCAGGTGTCTAGCAGCAACCCCATTCCTGGTACCACTTTACTGTTGCAGTCCGGTTCACATTGCTGGTAGAAATCACCCAACCAAGAGCAGCTTCTGGGAAAAAGAGATTTATTTTGGCTTACAGGCTCGAGGGGAAGCTCCACGATGGCAGGGGAAAACAATGGCATGAGCAGAGGGTGGACATCACCCTCTGGCCAACATAAGATGGACCACAGCAACAGGAGGGTGTGCCAAACACTGGCATAGGGAACCAGGCTATAAAGCCCTTAAGCCCGCCCCCAACAATACACTCCCTCCAGGAGGCATTAATTCCCAAATATCCATCAGCTGGGAACCTAGCATTCAGAACACCTAAGTTTATGGGGGACACCTGAATCAAACCACCACAAGCAGCTCTTGAAACTGTGTGCATTTTATGACTGTCCCACGCATACCTTTATGTTTCCAAAATCAATACCAGTTGTGTAGGACACAGCCATATTTTTAATTTAAGGATGAAATACATCATGACCCTGAAAAGTACTTTTTTAGTCAACTCTTTTACAAAAGAGTTTGTATTTTTATCATAGTCTCTTTTTTGGCATTTTTTAAAATTTATTTTTATTTGAGACAATGAGAGAGGGAGAAAGAGAGAGAGAGAGAGAATGGGTGCACCAGGGTCTTTAGCCACTGTAAATCATGATAAAAGCCAACTATATGAATATAGGAGCACTAATCCAGCCCCGCAGTGAATAGTGGATACTTTGCACTAAATAAAAGGACAAACATATTCAAGAGGCTAAAGCAAGAGAAGAAAAGAATAACAAAAACTAGAAAAGTTGTTTTAAAAAATGCAAATTAAAAACACCAGACTAGGGCTGGCTTAGTGGTTAAGCACTTGCCTGTGAAGCCTAAGGACCCCAGTTTGAGGCTTGATTTCCCAGGACCCACATTAGCCAGATGCACAAGGGGCACACGTATCTGGAGTTCATTTGCAGTGGCAGGAAGCCCTGGCACACCCATTCTCTCTCTCTCTCCCTCCCTCCCTCTCTCTCTCTCTCTCTCTGCCTCTTTTTCTCTCTGTCACTCTCAAATAAATAAATAAAAATAAACAAAAAATTTTAATTAAAAAAAACACCAGACTATACCAAATGTTTAACATGACACATATTAACTCACACCATTCAATAACAATTCTTTTTTTTTTAATTTTTTTTTCATTTTTTATTTATTTATTTGAGAGTGACAGACACAGAGAGAAAGGCAGATAGAGGGAGAGAGAGAGAATGGGCGAGCCAGGGCTTCCAGCCACTGCAAACGAATTCCAGATGCATGTGCCCCCTTGTGCATCTGGCTAACATGGGACCTGGAGAACTGGGCCTTGAACTGGGGTCCTTAGGCTTCACAGGCAAGCGTTCAACCACTAAGCCATCTCTCCAGCCCACAATAACAATTTCTAATAGCACTGTACTAAACTCCCCAATCAAATGATACAGGTTAACAGGTTGGATCAGAAAACAAGATTCATCTTATAGTCACATTATTATTAAACTATGTGTTTATAATTCTCTAAATTTTACTGCTGTCTGTTATAATATCACCTTTGTCATCTCTAATTTCCCCACCATGATTTACCCTCAAAACTAGAGGCTGACAATAATCCCATTTCTTCCTTGAGCTGCTTCTGGTCATGTATTTTGTTCCTTTAGTTAGAAGTTAGCTAATTCAAACAATATTAATAAAAAAATAAGCTAAAAGGTAAAACATACAAATGTATGTGACTATGGCTGGTAATTTATGTACCCATCTTTTTAACAGAAATACTTGAAATGTTACTACTGCATATTTTATCACCCAAAGAGCTAAAATGCTTAGGAAAATTTGCCCATTACAAATGCAGATGTACATAAGAATGTCTCAGCCAAGTGTGGTGGCATACGTCTATAATCTTAGCAGTTGGGCTGTCAAGGTAGGAGAAGAGAGGGTGTCTTGTTATTTTGGGATACTTAGTAATTTCAATGCCAGATAAGCTACATGAGACCTGTGACTAAAAGAAAAGCTCCAAAAGTACATCTCTGTTTTTATTAAAGGACATTTCAGCACCTTGACATATATGCGTGTGTGTGTATAACGCTTATACACAAAATTAACATCTTAGTAATGTACTTTCTTGGATTAAATGTGTAAAAAAAGATGCATAAGAGAAACTAGAATTATCTGAAGTCTTTGTACAAGTTATTTTTTCCAATATGAGCCATGATTTGAATATGAACTTTTCTTCTAATATTTCATAATTTTTCATATTCTTTGTGAACATTTACTGCCTGAGGAATTTGTTTTCATGTATAGTATTAGGGAGGCATGTTCCCTTTTCTCCCAAGTGACTTTGTGTCTCCATTTGAAGAATTTGGAATTTGATCATTTGTTCAGGTGTGAGCACTCATATTCCTCACCCTCAACCTACACTTTTTCCTTTATATTGACCTTTGTTTAACAAAAAAGGAATAATTCAATCAACTCTTTCATAGACCTAGTTTTCAACCCCTCACCCCTTATTTTATTTAAAAATTTTTTTTTGTTCATTTTTATTTATTTATTTGAGAGTGACAGAGAGAGAGGGAGAGAGTCAGATAGAGAGAGAATGGGCATGCCAGGGCCTCCAGCCACTGCAAACGAACTCCAGATGCATGCACCCCCTTGTGCATCTGGCTAACGTGGGTCCTAGGGAATCAAGCCTCGAACAGGGAGGGGTCCTTAGGCTTCACAGGCAAGTGCTTAACTGCTAAGCCATCTCTCCAGCCCTTTTATTTTATTTTTAAAAGAATATTTTATTATTTTTATTCATTTATTTAATTGACATAGAGAGAGAGAGAGAAAATGGGCACGCTAGGGACTCCAGCCACTGCAAATGAACTCCAGATGTGTGTGCCCTCTTGTGCATCGGGCTAACGTGGGTCCTGAGAATATAACCGGGATCCTTTGGCTTTGCAGGCAAATGCCTTAACTGCTAAGCCATCTCTCCAGCCCCCCTCATGCCTTTTATGGTTACTGATCAAGGAGTGGGACATGAACATTGTATTTATCTACCTTATCTTACGTGCAACCCAATACTATAGACTGGGTATGTTTCAAAGAAAAGAGATGTATTTTGACTCATGACTCTGTTCCAAGATTGAAGGGATGGAGTTGTTAATAGCCTTTTTACTAATAGAGTCCCAAAGTCACCTCCTAAAAGCCCCACTTCTAAATATCAGTAAGGTTGTATCCACATTCTTTAAAAAAATTATTTTTGCTTGTATGTAGTATGTGTGGTGGTGGTGGTAGTGTGGTGTGGTGTGGTGTATGTGTGTGTAGTGTAGTGTAGTGTATGCACTGTACATGCAAATTCAGTACCCTATGCACTAAATTGTGGAAGACAGAGGAGAGTGTCAGGTATCTGCTTCCATTGCTAATCTGTCTGCTTTTCCTTGAGACAGAATCTCATACTGATTTCAGACTTTTTTATATTTCATGATCTATGCTCTCCATTGGGTGGGCTAACAGACATGCAGGTCCCTTCCAGCTCTCATGTTTTCTCAGGAAAGGTTCTTAACTACTGAGCCATCTCCTTAGTCCCTGCATATACACTCTTAATGCATCATAGTGAAGATTTGATTCAACCATTGGTTTTGAAGGAGACACATTTGATAAAACTATAACAGATATCCAGCTAAGGACCACTGAAAGGTTGTCTGAGATAAGAGTTTAGCCATTCATCTGACAGGCACTGAAAGTCTTGAATGGTCAGTTTCTCAGTCTGATCAGGTTGTCATAACAAAATATCACAGAATAGGTGATATAAAATAGGTGATTCAGTTCCCATAATCTTGGAGGAAGACTGGTGCATGGAAAAAGTACCAGTCTATTTGATTCCTGATGATGGCTCTCTTCCTGGCTTATTGACATCTTCCTTCTTCTTGAATCCTCACATGGAAAATGGAGAGAGTGATTTAATTTTCCTTCCTATAATGTCATCAATAAAACCATAACCTTATGACCTCATCTAACCCTAATGACTTCCCCAAACCTCCATATTCAAATAGCATTACCTTGGTTGTTAGACCACCAGTGTAAGAATTCTGGAGGGATACTGTTACAATCAACTCAACATTGCCAGGATTAACATCCAACCATACACAGTTTAAGGGAGGAAGGGATTTATTTCAGTATTACAGATCCAGGGAAAGTTCCATCAATGGTAGAAGAAGCTGGTTCCCTTTCATAGATCCAAGCACAGAGACATTACCAACATCTCCACCACAAAATGTGAACCATGCTCTCCACACCTTTGGGCTGGAATAGAGTTCTACTCCCCAAAACAATTGAGGGCTGGACTCCAGGATCTGCCCCCAGTGATACCTTCTCCAGCTGGGTGCCTGGATACCCAAACTACAAGTTTAATTTAGTAAAACATCTGATTATATGTGATCATATATTTAAATTATAATATTCAAACTAATATTTATACAAATAATCCAAAAATTTTTACTTCTTAAATACCAGGGTTTCAATTGTGTATCATCACATCCAGTTTATGTGGTTCTGGGGGCCAAACATGCAATTCAGTAGAGTACTTATCTAGTTTGCATGGGAGCCTCATGCAAACTAGATAAGTACTCTACTGAATTACACCCCCAGTTTCTAGCTGTGTCATTAAGTGGCCATTACACCATTCTATCAAGCCAACTGCTGCAGTATGGCAGAGATCATAATAGGACCAATGAAGCATTTTTTTTTTACAAATTTATGCATTTATTTTTCTTAGTTTGTACAAGACAGTAGATTATCTCCATCACTTCAAATTCAAATCTCTGTATGGACACATCATGTATTGGTACCCTCATTTCCATCCTCCCTTCCCCCATTCCACTGATGGCCCTCCTCAGTGGGATTGCCGGAATTCACCATGAAGTTGCAGATTATGAGTTCTGAGGGCAGAAGTCAATCAATGTGGGGGATAATGTCTCTGGATATTCTCTCCCACCCTGTGACTCTTACAATCTTTCCACCCCTCTTGCTCAAAATTCCCTGAGCCATGGTGGGTGTACTTTAAGTATGCTTTACTGTTGAGCTCTCAGCAGCTTCTGAATCTGTTTTGGGACATTTTCAGTATCCTCAGTATCCTTGTGCATCTGGCTAATGTGGGTCCTGGGGAATCGAGCCTTGAACCGGGGTCCTTAGGCTTCACAGGAAAGCGCTTAACCACTAAGCCATCTCTCCAGCCCCCTGAGTGAATCTCTTAAGCCAAAAAAGAGAGCCATTGGTTACCTACCTAGGCTGGGTGTCACCATTGCACAGGCATGTACATATTGTCAGGCTGGTTGCTTTCATATAGCAGGATCCCCTGCTTGCTCACAATGTTTTTGGCCATTTTCCCCCAACAGCGCATGGAGAACTTTCTAGCATTATACAGGCTAATCAATTGGGAACTGGCTTCCCTCCAGATTCCACCCAGATCTCTTAATGCTCTGTGTCAATAGCATGTAGTGTCTTCAGCAATAGGGTCTTATCTTTTACCTAAGGCAGGTAATCAAATGCTTTTATAGAAGCCTATCTTGTTTTGGGGACCATGTAGGTCTCTCTGATCAATAGCTCAATGCAGGTTGTGACTGATTTGTGGCACTGGGAGTTACAAGCCAGTGCCAAATGTTCTATTGTTAGGCTTCAACCCAACCTCTCAAGGAATGATCACCAGATAACATTCTCACAAGATGATCCCCTCATACACATATTGAGATTTATACCTTTAACCTACTGTCTAGTATATTTGCAACTCAAGGTGTTCCAGGTTAGGAGCCACATATAAGGGAGATCATGTGGCATTTGTCTTTCTGTGATTGTGTGAGTTTGGTTAGTATGATTTGTTCCAAGACTTTGCATTTTCCTACAAATTCCATTATCATTTTCCTTACTTCTGAATAGAATTTCATCGTGTATATGTACTACATCTTCTATTATCCATTTGTCAAACAATGGACATCTGGGTTGATTCAAACCCTTAGCTGTTATGAATTAGTAACTATGAAGATTGTTGAGAAAACATCTCTGCAGTGGGGCTAGAGAGATGGCTTAGTGGTTAAGTGATTGCCTGTGAAGTCTAAAGACCCAGGTTCAAGGCTTGATTCCCCAGGACCTACATTAGCCAGATGCACAAGGAGGCACACATGTCTGGAGTTCGTTTGCAGTGGCTGGAAGCCCTGGTGCACCCATTCTCTCCCTCCCTCCTTTCTTCCCTCCCTCCCTCCCTCCCTCCTTCCCTTTCTCTGCCTCCTTCTCTCTGTCTGTCACTCTCAAATAAATAAATAAAAATAAACAAAAAAAAACTTTAAAAAAATCTCTGCAGTGAAGAGTGGAGCCTTTAGAGTAGATGCCCAGTAGAGGAATATCTGGGTCACTTGGTAGCTCTAGTCTTATCTGTTTTCAGGAACAGCCATGTTGATAGCCATAGTGGTTGCCCAAATTGGCACTCCTACTAGCAGTGTCATGGTTTGATTCAGGTGTCCCCCATAAACTTAGGTGTTTTGTATGTCATGTCCCCAGCTGATGGCAATTTGGGAATTGAAACCTCTCAGAGGCTGTGTATTATTGGGTGTTATAGCCAGCTTCCTCTTGCCAGTGTTTGGCACACTTTTCTGTTGCTGTTGTCCATCTGATATTGGACAGGAGGTGACATCGACCCTCTTCTCATGCCATCATTTTCCATCATGGAGCTTCCCCTTGAGTCTGTAAGCCAAAATAAACCTTTTCCCCCCACAAACTGTTCTTGCTTGGGCATTTTCAGCCAGCAATGTGAACCTGACTGCATCATTAAAGTTGGTACCAGAAGTGGGGTCATTACTGCTAGAAATCTGACTGTGTAGATTTTGGTCTTTTGGAGCTGATTTTCAAGAGGAATGTGGAAGGATTTGAAAACTTGGCCTAAGAGATATTTTCAGTGCTATAAGTACAGCTTGATGAACTATTCTTGTCAGAGTTGAAATACCTGAATTCTGTAAAAACTATGCACTGTGAGGTTTGGCTCAGGAGGATGAGAAAAGAGCTTTGCCTGGATTGGGCTGGAAGCAGTTTATGTGAGGCTTGCTGTTATTTCTGTGTACTGAGCAGTTGTGCAGTGTTGCAATGCATAGAAATGGACTGGTGTGAACAGAAGAATATGGCACAGAAAAAATGAAATCTTTGGGCTGAAACTGCTGCCCATTCAGCTACAATGGTTTGAGAGGTTATAACCATTAAGACTGGACCAGCTTTCCATCATTGGGACAAAAAGAAGAATGCAAACTCTTCTGAAGGGGTCTGAATGCTGAAGGAGTGTCCTATTCTTCAAAGCCTGCTTTATTCCCCCTTGGATTAACAAGTTGAAAGCCCACCTGGTATTACATAACAAATGCAGAAAAGAGAGGGTCATTCAACTTGCAACATGGTTTTGTATTTTGGAAATGGCCATGGGCAGTATGAAACAGGCTTGTTGGATTACCTGCATGGAGACCCAATGGAGCCAAGAGGATGAACTATGAGTTGCAACAGGGACCCGATGGAGATGTCAGGACTATGGGATGGCTGCCAAGGAAAGCTACCAGCATCAGATGAAGTTATCTGGGACTGTGAGTAGTCTAGCTGGGAAGTGGGGGCAGAATTGGAACTCCAGAGACTTGTCACTAATTGTAGGTCTTGGAGACTTGTCACTGACTAGAGTTGTTGGAGTCAAAACTACAAAGTTTTATGTTTGTCCTGCTAAATCTTGTATTGGTTGAACATTTCTTTGTTATGCCCATTGCTATCTTTTTCCAGTGTGAATGTTTATTCTGTGCCATTAGTTTTTTGTTTTTGGTTTTGTTTTTGTTTTAGTATTGTGGCTCAATTTAAAGAGTTTGCACCATGGGAATGTATGAACATCACTGGGATTGATTAAAAAAAAAAAAAAAAACCATAGCGACTTTTAAAGTCTCTGTTAAAGTCTTTTAAAGATGAACACATTGCATTTTACATCATGTATGGTTATCAGTTTATGGGGGCCAGGGGCAGAATGTGGTGGTTTGATTTAGGTATCCCTCATAAACTTAAGTATACTGAATGGTAGCTCCCCAGCTAATGGCAATTTGGGAATTAAAGCCTCCTGGAGGCAGTGTATTGTTGGGGGCAGGCTTATGGATATTATATCCAGCTTCCTCTTGCCAATGTTTGGCTCACTCTCCTGTTGCTATTATCCATCTGATATTGGCCCAGGGGTGATGTCCACCCTCTGCTCATGCCATCATTTCCCTATGCCATCATGGAGCTTCCCTTCAAGTCTATAAGACAAAATAAGCCTTTTTTCCCACAAGCTGCTCTTGGTTGAGTGTTTTCTGCCAGCAATGTAAATCTGAGTGCAACAAGCAGTGAATGAGGGTTCCTCTTTCCCCACATCCTTGCCAATATTTATTGTCATTTGATTTTCAAATGATTGCTCTCCTTTCTGAAGTAAGGTGGAATCTAATAGTTGTTTTAATATGCATTTCCCTGATGGTTAAGGATGTTGAACATTTTCTTAAGTGAGTATTAGCCATTTATATTTCTTCTTCTGAGAACTTGCTATTCAGTTATCTGTCCCATTTTTTTTTTAATGGATTGGTTGATCCTTTATTGTTTAGTTTTTGAGTACTTTGTAGATTCTAGATATTAGTCTTGTGTTAGTGATATAGCTGCAAAAGATTTTCTCCCATTCTGTGGATATGTGTTTATGGTATATTTGTCTTTATATAAGCTTTTTAGCTTCATGAGATCCTACTGATTGAGTGATTATTTACTTTTTTGGGCTACAGGGGTATTGTTCAAGAAGTCTTTTCCTAGTCATAAAGCATAAAGACATCCCACTATTTTTTCTTCCAGGCATTTAAGAGTTTCAGGTCTTATACTGAAGTCTTTATTCCATTTGGTATTTTGTGCATGGTGACAGGAATGGGTCTAATTTCATTTTTCTGCATATGGTTATCCAATTTGTCTAGCACCATCTGTTGACATTGCTGTCTTTTCTTCAGTGTACATTGTTGGCTACTTTGTCAAGGCTCAAGTAGCTCTAGTTACTTGAACTAAGGGCTGAATCTTAAGTTCTGTTATATATGTGTCTGTTTTTATGCCAGTACCATGCTTTTTTTGTTACTTTGGCTTTGTAGTATAGATTCAGATCAGGTATGGTGATACTTCCAGAGGTGTTTCTTTTGCTGAGGATATTTCTGAATATCTGAGGTATTATACCATTCCACATAATTTTTTAATTTGTTTTATTAGATATGGATATACTTAGTAGGTAAACACACATGTTGGTACCATCCTTTCCCTCCTCCCTGCCTCTTTTCTGAAGAGGCCTTCCTCACTGGGGAGGCAGGTCTACCCTATAGGGATTATGGGTCATGCATTGTGGGGGCAACAGTCAATTATGGGGGAGAAACAATGTCTCTGTGCATAATGAACTAACTTGTGGTTCTAACAATCTTACTGCCCCCTCTTCCACAAAATTCCATGAGCCATGTTGGGTATATTTTAAGTCTACAGCAGTGGTGGTCCCTTAGGGGTCTCTGGATCTCGGGTTTGGTGGGTGTTGAGTGTCCTCAGTGTCTGTCTCCCTCATCTTTGTGCTGATATCAGGTTCATTGAGAAAGCAGCACTCTTGCTCACTTCCCCAATTCCTCTGTGGTTTCATCTCTGGCCAGGATGAAGTGTGATGGGTTGTTTATCTCCTCAGGTTCTGCTCCTGTCTAAAACAGAGAAGCAGATTCTCCATTGGAGAATGAAGTCAGCACTGGTTAAATGGGATAACCAATATTAGTTTAGAGAAAATTTAAAGAGTGTATACCCTCTTGTAGCCCAAGACAAGTGGGAGCTTGTTTTGGAAAGCAAACTCATTATCTGGATATGATTCTGACTTGTTTCCCAGTTACAGGTATTGTTTCCTCTCAAGTGAGTGTATCTGTTAGCCAATCCAAGAGCAGGTGGTTATGCACCATGGCAGTGTGCCACTATTGCACTTGTGAGAGCATCACATCAGGTTATTTGCTTCTGAGTAGCTTGGACTTTAAGTTGCTCAGACAAATGTTGGCTACTTTCCTCCAGTAGCTTATGTAGTGACTTTCAGCACTAGATAGGCTAACTGTCTGGGGACTGTTTCTCACTAGGATTACAACCAGGTCTCTCCATGGTCCTTACCAACAACATATGGTGTTGTCAGCAGTAGGGTCTTACCATTAACCTCTGGTGGGTAATCAAGTGCTCAGACAGAAGTCTGTTGTGTTTGTTTTGGAAGACATTGTAGTTCTCTCCAATCAACAGCTTTTTGTAGGTGTTAACCACATCCTGGTACATGGAATTACAGGCCAGTGCTAAGAGAAAAGAAAAAAAAAAAAGACAGAAAAAAAAAGAGAGAGAAACAGGAAAAATTTAAGGTTATGCTTCATCTTACCTTCTCCAGGGCCCTTTGATTCAGGTGCTCCCCCTAAGGTCCTGTCGAGGGCTCTAACTTCCAGGATATAGGTTTCTATGGTACCAGTTCAATGTGGGTTCAGTTTTGTGTCCTCTGCACCCTTTCCCTTCTCCCACATCCTACCCTCCATATTGTACAAGCCTTGAGATGCCATTCAGGTATATCAGCACCTCTGTAAGTGAGGAATTCTAGAGTGGTTTTTATAAGTTCTATTTTATTTTTCTTTTTTGTTGTGTTATTTTGCATTATGTCCATCTCTCTCTATCTTTTTGTTTTGTTTTGTTTTTTGTTTTATCAAGGTAGGGTCTCACTCTGGCCCAGGCTGACCTGGAATTCACTATGTAGTCTCAGGGTAGCCTTGAACTCACGGTGATCCCCCTACCTCTCCCTCCTGAGTGTTGGGATTAAAGGCCTGTGCCACCACACACAGCTTCCATCTCTTTTTTGAGGTAGGATTTCATTGAAGTTCTGATTTTCTTAATGCTTCCTTAATTCATTCATAGACTTTGAGTTACTCAGACAAATGTTGGCCACTTGATCATTTGATCAAGTCTTCATTAAGCTTAATCAATTGGTTGTTGAGATCTTCCATTTCTTGACTCACTTTCAATTCATTCACATCTCTTTTAAGGGTTCTAACATTTTCTTCAAACAAGTTAAACTTACTGTCAAAAGCTGAATGCTCTAAGAGATGATTCTGTTCAATTTCATTGATACAACTGTTCTTTCTTTGATGGTTTGCTTCCAGTTCAGCAATTATTTTGATCAAGGTCTCCTTGGTCATTGTATTTTCATTTGGGGATTGAATTTCTATTGATTGCTCTATGCTTCCATTGGAGGCTTCCATTGTAGGACTAGGTATCCTTGGTGGAGATCTCTCAGTTTTCTGAAGTTCATTAGAGTTTTTTGCATTGTGGGGTACCCATTTTAGGAAGACTTTTTATTTTATTGAGGAGGAAACAAGTTTTTATACTTTGGCCCATGTGTCCACTGACTCAGGTGAACAGGGATGTTGGTACCCAGTGGCCACCTCAGGGCAGAAAGCCTGATTCCACAGCCCACACAGGGACCTTGCCTCCCTAAGCAAGTCACAATGGGACCCAGTAGGACCAGGGAACTGGGAAGAGCTGGGAAACATGAATCTTACCTACTCTTTCCATGCCATGCCTGCCTGCACAAAGTCTAGCTCAGAGAACTGGAACCAAGCAGCTGTAAGAAGCCAGGAAACAGGGATCTGGCCTATTTACTCCATGCCAGCCTGGCCCACACACCATGTTGTACAAGGAACTGGGACTAGGCCATTCCATATAAATTTTAAGATAATTTTTCTTTCTCTGTGAAGAATGAAGCTGGGATTTTTTATTGGTATTATGTTGGATTTGTGCATTGTTTTTGGTAGAACTGCCATATTCACAATGTTAATTCTACCTGTACAGGAGCATGGAAGATCTTTCCATTTTCTCAATCCTCCTTAATTTATATCTTGAGGGTCTTTTATGTTTTTATTACATAAGTCTTTCACTTTTTAGTTAGTGTTATTCCAAGGTATTTGATTTTTTTGTGGCTGTTTTAAACAGGACAGCCTTACTTATTTCTTTCTCTGTATATTTGTCTTTTGAGTATGGGAAGGCTACTGATTTTTTTGTGTGTGATTTTGTATCCTGCCAATTTGGTGAAGGAATTTATCACCTTTAGAAGTTTTATGGTAGAGTCTTTGGGACAGTTTTGTATAGTACAATGTCATCTGCTAGGCCAAATTTGAATTTTTTTCTTTTCCTATTGGTATCCCTTTTATATCTTTCTCCTTTATCATTGGTTGGCCAAGGATTTCTAGTATTATGTTGAAGAGCAGTGTTAAGACTGGGCACTCCTGTCTTGTTCCCGACTTTTTTTTCACACTCCAACCATTAAAATAAAAGAGAGAGAGAGAGAATTGAACAAAGGGATGGAGAGATGACTCAGCAGTTATGGTACTTTCCTGCAAAGCCTTACAACCCAATTTCAATTACCCAGCACCCACATAAAGCCAGATGCACAAGATGGCACATGCATCTGGAGTTCATATGCAGTGCCTAGAAACCCCTGTTGTGTCCATTCTGTATCTCTCTCTCTCTTGCTCTTTCTCCTTGCAAAAAAAAAAAAAAAAGGTTTTTTTGTTGGTTTTGTTTTTGCTTTTCAAGGTTGGGTCTCACCCTGGCTCAGGCTGACCTGGAACTAACTATGTAGTCTCAGGGTGGCCTGTAACTCATAGTGATCCTCCTACCTCTGCCTCTTGAGTTATGGAGTTAAAGACATGTGCCACCATACTGGGCAATAAAAGTATTTTTTTTAATGACATTTTGGTGTGTTGGTTTGCTTCAGGTTTCCCCCATAAACTTAGATGTTCTGAATGCTAGGTTCCCAGCTAATGGAGATTTTGGAACTAATGCCTCCTGGAGGGAATGTATTGTTGGGGGTGGACTTATAAGTGTTATAACTAGTTTCCCCTTGCCAGTGTTTGGCACACTCTCCTGTTGCTACGGTCTGCCTTATGTTGGTCAGGGGTGATGTCCACCCTCTGCTTATGTTGTCGTTTTACCCTGCCATCATGGAGCTTCCCCCTCAAACCTATAAGCCAAAATAAACCTCTTTTTTTCCCACAAGATGCCCTTGGTTGGGTGATTTCTACCAGCAATGTGAATCTGACTGCAATAGTAAAATGGTACCAGGAGTTGGGTTGCTGATAGACACCTAATTGTGTGGCTTTGGCCTTTTGGAACTGATTTTCAACAGGATGGTGGAAGGCTTAAGAGGTGCCTTGCAGTGCTCTAAGTACAGCTTATTGGACTCTTCTGGTCAGAGTTGAAAGACCTGAATGCAATAAGAACTATGGACTGTAAGGTTTGGCTTATGAGGGAGAAAAAGAGCTTTATTTGGTTTAGGCTAGCAGTTTGTGTGGAAAGCTTGCTGTTATGCCCATGTCCTGAGAAGTTGTGTAGGGTTGCATTATGTAGAAATGGATTGGTGTGAGAGGAGTGATATGGCACAGAAAAAAAAAAAGAAGAAGAAATCTTTGTGCCTAAACTGATGCCCATTCACCTGCCAATTATTTGAGATGTTACAACCTTTGAGATTAGGCCAGCTGACCTACACTGGGGCAAGATGAAGAATGTCGACTCTTTTGAAGGGGCTAGAGTGCTCAAGGAGTGTCCTGTTCTTCAAAATCTGCTTTATTGCCCCCTGGATTAACAAATTGGCACCATACCTGGTATTGTGGAGTATAGGAAATGCAGGGAAGAGAGGATCACTGAGTTTGCAACATGGTCTTGTGTTTTGGAAATGGCTATGGGCAATGTGAAGCAGGATTGCCTGCATAGAGACCCGATGGAGCCATGAGGATGAACTGTGGGTTGCAATGGAGACCCAGTGGAGATGTCCTGATGATGAGATGGCTACCAAGGAGAGCTGCTAGCCCTGGATAAGAGTTTTCCAGGACTGTGAGTAGCCTAGCTGGAGGGGAAGAATTGGAATTCCAGAAAGTTATTGCTGGTTAGAATTATCAGACTTGGAGATTTGTCACTGACTAGACTTGAAGCCACAGAGTTTAGTGTTTGCCCTGATGGTTTTAAATCTTGTATTGGTTGAATATTGCTTTGCTATGCCCAATGCCATCTTTTGCAGTGTGAGTGTTTATTCTGTGCCATCATGGCATTTTTGGGAAATTTTTGGTATTATGGCTCAAAGATCTTAGACTATGGGGATGTATAAACATCATTGGAATTGATTAAAAAAAAAAAAACTTTGGGGATGTTTAAAGTTGGACTTAATGCATTGCATTTTACAACATGGATAGTTTTCAGTTTATGGGGGCCAGGGGCATATGGTGGTCATTTGATTCAGGTGTCCCCCACAAACTTAGGTGTTCAGAAAACTAGGTTCCCAGCTGATGAAGATTTGGGAATTAATGCCTCCTGGAGGGAGTGTATTATTAGGGGCAGGCTTATGAGTGTTATGGCCAGTATCCCCATGCCAGTGTTTGGCAAACTCTCCTGTTGCTATGGTCCACTTTATGTTGGCCAGAGGGTGGTGTCCACCTTCTTCTCATGTCATCATTTTCTCTGCCATCATGGGGCTTCCTACTTGAGTCTGTAAGCCAAAGTACACCTCTTTTTTCCTCATAAACTGCTCTTGGTTGGGTGATTTCTACCAGCAATGCGAACCTGACTGCAACCTTAAGCCTGGAGAGATGGCTCAGCATTTAAGGTGCTGGTCTGTGAAGCCTAAGGTCCCAGGTTTGATTCCCCAGTATATTCAACTTTATGGCTTAATAGGATATGAAACACCCAGCTCATAATTCGCAGCTAAGGCTGCATGGTAACTTGGTCAAGCATTAAGTTTCCAGTAAGACCCAATAACAGACAAAAAGCTGTCTCTCAAAGGGTGAGTAGTTTTCTGCAGCCAAAGGCAGGGTCTTACTGTGAAATTCCAAGGATATCCACTGGAATTCACCTATGAGGGGACTGCCAAAAGCTGTGGACAGCAACCCTATCTGCCACTGACACCCCACATGCCATTGGCTCTGTTGAATCCTATGGCCCTAGGGGTAAACACTGCACAGTAGACTATTGCCATAGCCTTCTTCTTTTCTGGTATCCACTATAATGTGGCAGCTATCTGGTTCATTTGGTATGTGAGGAATGTGCTGCTTCCAAAATCCAAATAGAACCACAAAGTGTAGTGCTTCTTTCTTCATAATAGAGTTTAGGTGCAACAATTTATCCCTCACTCTAGAAAGAATATCCTTGTGTGCCCTACACCACTGGACTGATATAAATTTTACTGAGGTAGAAAGTTCTTCATTTTTGGTTGGATTTACTTCCCACCCTCTGATATGTATGTGCTCTACACAAGCCCATGGTAGTTTCTTCTCCAGCTCAGTTTGTTCAGTTGTTCATCAATGTATCAGATCAGTGTGATTCCTTGTGAAGAGATAGGTGATCTAGATTCCTTCAAACTAAATTGGGGCACAGCACTGGATAATTGATATACCCTTGAGGTAGGACAGTGAAGGTATGCAACTGGCCTTGCAAACTGAAAACAAATTGCTTCTGGTGGTCCTTATAGATAGATGTGGAGATAAAATACGTTCATGAGATCAAAAGCTGCATGCTAAGTACAAGAAAATGTTGCAATATGCTCAAGTAAGGAAATCATATCTAGTACAGCAATTGGGGTCACGACTTGATTAAACTGATAATAATACAATCTCATTCTCCATGATTCATCTGTCTTCTTCTACACAGGCCAAATAGGAGAGTTAAAGGGATACATGATGGGAACCACCACCTCTGCATCTTGTGAATCCTTAATGGTGGCACAAATCCTTCCAGAGATACAACCTAGTATTGTCTGTTTTTTTTAGTTTAAAGATTTATTTCTTATTTGCAAACAGGGTGAGATAGAGAGAAGAGAGACAGACAGAGAGAATGGGCACAGCAGGGTCACTAGCTGCTGCAAATAAACTCTAGATGCATGTACCACTTTGTGCATGGGTACTGGGGAATCAAACTCAGGTTGTTAGGCTTTGCAGGCCTTAATTGCTGAGCCACCTCTCAAGCCCCAGCCCAAATTTAGTTTTTGGTTTCATGTTTTCCCTAGTATAGGCAGCTCTAATGACTTCCATTTGGCCTTTCTAACCACAATACATCTCATTCTACAGGTCTGGGAAGCAAAATGAGAATTCTGACAACTTGTTAATATCCCAAGTTTGTATGCTGTTACTGGGGAAACAACCACGGATTGAATTTGGAGACCCAACAAACTGACCATGAGTAAGACATTAGCTAAAATTCTATTGATCACCTGACCATACTTTAAATGACAGGTTATGATGCTACTTTGGATCTACTGGAATTAGTGGCAATTTATAACTAGTAGCTATTAGGCCACAAGAAATGCAAATATTTTCTTTCTTTCAATGTACTAATATCCTAGCAAATGGCTGTAGGTACCTGTTGGGGAGGATAGGAGAAAGATTATTAGTGAAACTTTGGTATTGTCACTAGTCCTTCCTCTAGCAAACCTGACCTCACTTTTGTTTGAGGTATTCTAGATTTGCAAAGTGGCTCGAATCTAGAAACTGATTGAGGGACCTTGATTCTCTGATGGTGTGATTCAATTCCAGATAGTATTTTTTTTTTATTTGCTCTGAAATTTTTCTGTTTGTACCAGTTGAGCAAGCACTTAACCTAAGCTTTGCAGCAGTTATCTTCTCATTGATGGGAAAAACATCTGACCAGAAGCAGCTTATGAAAGGAAAAAAAATTAATTCTGGCTTATAGTTTTGAGTGGATATTTCATCATGGTGGAAAAGCATGGGAACATCAGAAAGATAGGCATCAGATTTAAACACTGGGCTTATAGCTGAGCTGTATTACCCCAAAGACTGACTCCAGTGACATAACTCTTCCAAGTCCTTCCATACTCTTCCAGCAGGGTTCCACCTACCAAAGGCCCCACAACTTTCCCAAATTGCCTCACCTGGGGACCAAGTTCTCAAAACACATGAACCTATGGGGCATGTCATCAGAACATCATAGACTTACTGTCCACTTTACATCTAGGAACACCATAATTAATCAGCCAGTACCAAATGTGTACATGAGTCAGACCATTATGAACACTGCTTTGCCTATCCTGCCCATTACAGTATGCTCACTTTGCCTTTGCTGATTCAATGCTGATACTTGGCTCCTGATACTCTGGGTCCAATAAGACCCACTGTGTTTAAGATATCCAAGTGAGCAGCTGATAGTCCCACTTTAAAATCTGGAATACAGTGATGAGTACTTACAGATCTCTTCAAATATGAGATCCATAAATCTCTACTAAATGGCCCCATATTGATAAATTCAGTGTGGTAGATTGAATGTATAGCCCCTATAGACTCAGACACTTTTTGTTAAGATTGAGGTTACAACTTGAGTCCCAGCAGTAAAATACCTGCTTACAGGGCATGTCATGGAAATGAAGGTGTGTTCAGAGCAGTTTTGAGCTCTGACTGTTGGTTTTTGCTGATGTTGGCTTCTCCCTCTTTCTCTCTCTTTCTTCCTTGAAGAATATTGGAGTGGGACAGCTTTTTCTGCCATGATAGACCTTCCTTGAACTTTGTGATCCTGAAATAAATCCTTTCCTCTCATAAGCTAATTCGGGCCAGGTGTTTTTCTACAACACAAAGGTAACTGCAGCAGCAAAATTGGTACCAGAGAAGTGGGGGTCATTGTGGAGATGAATCTGGTCATGTAAGCCTTGGGGTTTTGGAATGTGTGTGCTGGAAGAGTATGGAAGGACTTGGTACTTGGGATTGGAGAAGTCTAACATTTCAGTAAGCTAAAAGTTTTATGGGGTATTCTGGGGAGAGTTTGAAATGGTAAATCAGAAAGAATTGTGGACTAGGAAAGCTTGGGTTATGGACTTTCAAAGGGGAATTGGAGACCTTTCTTGGAACTTGGGTCCTAGCAGAAAGGCTGGTTGGGTTCTGCCTCAGCCCTGAGGATTTGAGAAAGATTAAATTTAAAGGCAATGGACTAGTATGTTTGGTGGAAGGTATAGAACAGAAAGATATGAAAAATGTATGGTTAATCAGAGGAAAATTCAAAAAAGGTTAGTTACCAGCAAAGAGACTGGTTTTAGTTACTGAACTGCAATTGTTAAGTTTATCAGCACCATTAAGGGTGTGCTAACTGCTTTGAATTGGCACAATGAAAAAGATTCTTGAGGGTGAAATCCACCCAAGAAAAGCCAAATAAGAAAGAATATAAATTCTTTTGCAAAGTGATGACTTAAAAGAAGGATTCTAAAGAAGTATCCTGGTCTTCAACAAAAAATTCATTTCCCACCTAGATTAACAAATGTGGCTATGCTACATACATGGTGCTGGTTTTGAAAGCATGATAAAGTGGACAAGAACTTTGTAATCCTGAAAAAAATCCTTTCCTCCCATAAGCTAATTCGGGCCAGGTGTTTTTCTACAATACAAAGGTAACTGCAGCATCAAAATTGGTATGGTCATTGGATGTGCAACATGGCTCCAGAAGCCACTGCTGAGATGCAGCACATGAATCAGGGTATAAATCAATATATGGAGACCCAGTAAAGTCATTGTGTGAAGGTGAGCCAGAGCCACTGATGAGATGGGGTATGGGAAAGGGGGTTGAAGTCCCCGTATTGGACGACAAGTAAGGCCATAGTATGGAGCCATGAAGATGAGCCATTGTTTTCAGCATAGACCCAAAGATAGTCTGGACATACCAGGTGTGGTGGTTTAATTCAAGTGCCCCCCATGGAGGAGCATGATGTAAGGAGTTCTACCCTTCCTTTGGCTCTTACATACTTTCCACCACTCTTCTGCAATGGACTCTGAGCCTTGGAAAGTGCCTGGTGAGTCATCCCAAGGTCACTGCCATCTGGGTCTTTTATTCTGTTGCATTGATCTATATTTCTGCTTTTGTGCCAGTACCATGCTGTGTTTGTTACTATGGCTCTGTAGTATACGTTAAAATCATGTATGATGATACCACCAGCCTTATTTTTGTTACAAAATATTGTTTTATATATTTGACATTTTTTGTGCTTCCATATGAATTTTTGGTTTGTTTTTTTTCTATTTCTGTGAAGAATGCCATTGGCATTTTGATAGAGATTGCATTAAATGTGTAGATTGCCTTGGTAAGATTGCCATTTTCACAATATTGATTCTTCTGATCCAGGAAGAAGGGATGTCTTTCCATTTCCTAGTGTCTTGTACAATTTCTCACAAGTGTTTTAAAGTTTTCATTGTAGAGATCCTTCACTTACTTAGTTAGGTTTATTACAAGGTAATTTTTTGTGTGTGCAATTGTGAATGGGAGCACTTCTCTGATTTCATCCTCTTTGTGTTTGTTGTTAGCATATAGGAAGGCTTATGATTTCTGTGTGCTTATTTCACATCCTATTACATGGCTATAGGTGTTTATCAGTTCTAACAGTTTGCTGGTAGAGTTTTTAGGGTCCTTTATGTACAGAATCATGTCATCTGCAAATAATGATAACTTGATCTCTTCCTTTCCAATTTGTATCTCTTTTATGTGTGTCTCTTGCCTTATTGCAATGGCTAAGACTTCCAGGACTATATTAAATAAAAGTGGGGACAGTGAACATACTGTCTTGTTCTTGATTTTAGTGGAAAAGCCTCAAGTTTTCCCCTCTTTAATAATATGTTGGCTGTAGGCTTGTCATAAATAGCCCTTATTATATTGAGATATGTTCCTTCTATTCCCAGTATCTGTAGGACTTTTATCATGAAGGGGTGTTGGATTTTTGTCAGATGCTTTCTGTGCATCTAATGAGATGATCATGTAATTTTTGTTCTTCAGTCCATTTATATACTGTATTACCTTTCTCAATTTATGTATGTTGAACCATCCCTGCATCTCTGGGATAAAGGCTACTTGTTTGGGGTGAATGATCTTGCTGATACATTCTTGTATTCTGTTTGCCAATATTTTGTTAAGAATTTTTACATCTATGTTCATGAAGGAGACTGGTCTGTAATGTTCTTTTTGTGTTCTATCTTTCCCTGGTTTTAGTTTCATGGTGATGCTGGCTTCATAGAAAGAGATTGGTAGGATTCCTTCTTTTTCTATTTTATGGAACGGTTTAAGAAGCAATGGTGTTAGTTCTTCCATGAAGATCTGGTAAAATTCACCAGTGAATCCATCTGGGCCTGAACTTTTCATAGTTGGGAGACTTTTGATAACTGTTTGGATCTCCATACTTGTTATAGGTCAATTTAAGTGATTAATCTCATCTTGATTTAATTTAGGTAGGTCATATAAATCAAGGAAATCATCCATTTCTTTCAGATTTTCATACTTAGTTGAGTATATGTCCTTATAGTGTGTCCTTATGATTTTTTTGAATTTCTCTGGTATCTGTTGCGATGCTACCATTTTCATCTCAAATGGTATTAATTTCTGTCTCTTTTCTCTTTCTTTTGGTCAGATTTGCTAAGGGCTTATCAATCTTGTTTATCCATTCAAAGAACCAACCCTTTGTCTCCTTGATTCTTTGGATTTTTTGGGGGGGGTTTCTATTTCATTAATTTCTGCCCTAATCTTTATTATTTCTTCCTGTCTATTGATTTTTGGTTTGCCTTGTTCTTCTTTTTCCAAGGCTTTAAGGTGAAGCATTAGGTCGTTTACTTGAGACCTAAGAGGCTATAAATTTGCCTCTTAAAACTGCATTCATTGTGTCCCAAAGATTTCGGTATGTTGTGTTCTAATTATCATCTCACTCTATGAATTTTTTGACTTCCTTCTTGATTTCTTTATTGCCCCATTCATCATTTGTAGTGTTGTGATTTTGTGTATGCTCTATAGCTTTTCTTGCTATTGATTTGTAGTTTGATTCCATTGTGGTCAGATAGAATGCAAGGAATTATTGCAATTTTCCTGTATTTGTTAAGATTTGCTTTGTGTCCTAACACATGGTCCATTTTAGAGAATATTCCATGTGCTACTGAAAAAAAATGTGTATTCTGCAGCATTTGGATGAAATATCCTGTATATATCTGTTAGGTCCATTTGTTCTATGACCTCACTTAATCCAGATGCCTCTCTGTTTTTTTTTCTGTTTTTGCCAGGATAAACTGTCAATTGATGAGTGTGGGGTGTTGAAGTCACCCACTGACACTGTGTTTGTTGTTACCTGTGACCTTAGTTCTAATGGCATTTGTTTGATGAAGTTGGGCATCCCCATGTTAGGTGCATATATGTTTAGGATTGTAATGTCCTCCTGTTAGAGTGTGCCTTTAATAAATATAAAGTGACCTCCTTTATCTTTCTTAATTCATATTGGACTAAAGTCTACCTTTTAAGATATTAGGATAGCAACCCCTGCTTGTTTTCTAGGCCCCTTTGCTTGAAACACTGTTTTCCAACCTTTCACCCTAAAATAGTGTCCATCTTTTGTAGAAAGGTGAGTTTTCTAGAGGGAACACATTTAAGGATCCTGCTTTTTAACCTAGTCTGCAAACCTGTGTCTTTTGGTTGGTGCGTTGAGACCATTGATATTAAGTGTTATTATGGAATGGTGTGCATTTATTTTTGCAATTTTTCTTGTTTTGTAGTTCTTGTGATTTTACTTTGGCTCATTTATATTAACTAGTATTTGAGTGTGGTTTGTTTTTTCCAGGTTCCTTATATATGTGCTTTTGTTTCTCTTCAGCATTGAGAATCCTTTCAAGCATTTTTTGTAGAGCTGGTTTTGTCTTCAAATACTCCTTTAGCCTGCTTTTATTGTGGAACACCCTTATTTGCCATCTATTTGAATGGATAGCTTTGCAGGATAAAATAACCTTATTGACAGTTGTTATCTTTCAGAACTTGGAATACATCATTCCAAGCCCTTCTGGCTTTTAAAGTTTGGTTGAGTAATCTGCAGTGATACTGATGGACTTGTATTTGTATGTGACTTGATTTATCTCTCTAACTACTTTCAGTATATTTTCTTTGGTTTGTATGTTTGGTAGCTTAATTATAATATGGCAAGGAGAGGTTCTTTCCAGGTTTTATCAGTTTGGTGTTCTAAAGGCTTCCTGTATCTGCATTGGCATCTCTTTCCCAGTTTGGGGGAAGTTTTCTTCTATGATTTTGTTGAAAATGTCCACTATGCCTTTGTGGTCCCAAATATCTTGAAATTCCCATTCGTACTTTCCTATTAGTTTGTCTTTCTCTTTGTTGGACTGTATTAGATCTGCCACCTGGTCTTCTAGTTTAGATATTCTGTCCTCTCTTTCATCCACCCTACTGGTGAGATTTTCTACAGAGTGTTTTATTTCACTGACTGTGTTCTTCATTGCTAATATTTCTGACTGGTTTTTCTTTATTGTTCCTGTTTATTTATTTATGTCTTGTATTGACCTCCTTATTTCATGAAATTGGTTTCCTGTGTCTTCTTTCATTTCTTTGATCTCCTCTTTGACTTCTTTGAACATATTTATAATCATTCTTTTGAAATATTCTCGGGCATTTCCCCTAAATCAGCCTCACTGGAGGTTATTTCTGATGCATTAATACATTTTGGTGGATTTACATTGGCTTGATTTTTGTGTTTCTTGTTTTATAATGTACATAATTTTTGCATCTTAGATTAATTTAATACTTGGGTTTTCAAATTATCTGCAGTATTATTATATGTATCAATCAATCTGATGTTATGTATCCTCAGGGTAAGAGCTTAAGGTGCTATGTTTGGCTCTTAAGCCTCTCAGAGTAACTACAAAAATGACCCCGAGGCTTTGGGTTTGCCTGCTATGAGAGTATTCACATAGGTTGAGTGGAACAAAATACAGGCAGATTCTAAAATTTAACTAAACAATGTACACATTCAATGAAAAACAACACAGTGTATCTATGCAAGAGTAGGTATTATGACAACCAGATCCTCTAACAAAGTCACAGTCCCTAGGATTTGTGTTGCACCACACCCTTAATACTATCAACTAGGAAGCTAAGATTTCTAGTCTGTTGAGGGTTCCAAGTCAGTTTGTGACCAAGTGAGAAGCTTCCCCAGCAAACAACAGAAGATGAAACAAAGGCACTATTAATCAAGAAACAACAAATGACAAATCCAAAATATAGCTTATTTAAGAATGGCAAATCTGACTTCCAGTTAAGATGGCAGCGTAGGTACCACACCAAAGCAGCATAGGGGGAAAAAGGCCAGAAAAACTCAGCAAAATACACACTTTTACTAAAAAGTGAGGTGTATAGGAAATTGAAGCAGCAGCAGAGAAGTAGAAGAGAGCCAGAGCATCCAGAGACCACACAGACCAGCAAAAGAGACCCTGGAAGCTACGCCAACCATAGTGGTGGCACACCAGAAAGCCGTCAGGCTTGGCTCAAGCCACAGAAAAATCCAGGTGCAGGGAGCTTCCACTCACACTGGCGCTATCTGCAACTCAAGAAATGTGAAGGGACAGTGTCAGTGAGCAACGGAGGAGCAGACCACGATGTAGAAGAACACGTGGAATAGTGAGAGAACCAGAGCAACTGCAGCTCCCTCCCCTCCCCCACAGTCTGCGCCCAGCACCAGTGAACAGAGCAACATCCCAGGACCCGGCCACACCAACTTAAGCCAGCAGCAGGACCCAAGCAGGAGCAGAGTCCGGCAGGAACATCAGTGGCTCTGGCACCAGTAACAGCAGCCCCAGCAGCAGCAGATCCAGTAGTGGCAGCAGCAGCAGACCCAGCAGCAGCAGACCCAGGGGCAGGAGTAGCGGCAGATCCCACAGCAGCAGCTTCAGTGGCAGCAGTGGCAGTGGACCCAGCAGCAGCAGCTTCAGTAGCAGTGGTGGCTCCAGGGTGGCAGCTACAGCAGCAGCAGAGGCAGCAGCAGCAGTGGACCCAGCAGCAGCAGCTTCAGCAGCAGTGGCTACAGACCCAGCAGAGGCAGCTTTAGCAGCAGCAGTTCCAGTAGCAGGGGTGCTGATCTGCAGGGCCATACTTGCCAGGCTTGGTTTGCCCTGCAGGAAAAGCCAGTGCCCAGCTCCAGAAATCAGAACAACAGCCTGATGACCCAGGCAGCAACTTGACTGAGACCAAAATCATCCAAGGTAACTGGGATTGCACCAGAGAAGGGTCTCACTTGGTCACAAGCTGACTTGGATCCCTCAACAGACCACAAATCTTAACCTCTTTGTTGATAGAGGATCTGGTCATTATAACAACTACTCTAGCATACATACGTGGGGCTCTTTTTGGTTGAATGTGTACAGTGTTTAGTTAAATTTCAGAATCTACCTGTATTTTATTCCACTCAGCCTACATGAATACACCCATAGCAGGGAAACTCAGCCCCTAGGAACACCTTTGTAGAAACTCTGGGAGTCTTAAGAGTCACACCTAACACCATAAGCTCCTACCCTGAAAACATGTAACATCAAATCAATTGATATAGCTAAGAATACCCAGCTAGCTAGACAATCCAAGCATTAACTTAATCCCACATGCTAAAATATATACATTATAACACAAGAAACACTAAAAAGCAAGATTATATAAATCCACCTAAAGGTATTAATGCATCAGAAATGACCTCCAGTGAGAGTGAGTTAGAGGAAATGCCTGAGAAAGATTTCAAAAGAATGATTGTAAATATGTTCAAAGAGGTCAAAGAACAAATCAAAAGAATCAAAGAAGAAATCAAAGAGGAAATTAAAGAGGAAATCAAAGGAATCAAAGAAAACACAGGACACCAATTTAATGAAATAAAAAAGGCAATACAAGACATAAATAAGGAAATAGAAATAATAAAGAAAAACCAGTCAGAATTACTAGCAATGAAGAACACAGTTAATGAAATAAAAAACTCTGTAGAAAATCTCACCAGTAGGATGGATGAAGTAGAGGACAGAATATCTAAGCTAGAAGACCAGCTGGCAGATCGAATACATCCAACAAAGTGAAAGACAAACTTATAGAAAAGTATGAGTGGGAATTTCAAGATATTCGGGACACTATGAAAAGATCAAATATAAGAATTCAGGGCATAGTAGAAGGAGAAGAATTCCACTCCAAAGGCATAGTAGGTGTCTTCAACAAAATCATAGAGGAAAACTTCCACCAAGTTGGGAAAGAGGTGCCAGTGCAGATACAGGAAGCCTTTAGAACCCCAGCCAGACAAAACCTGGAAAGAACCTCTCCTCACCATATTATAATCAAACTTCCAAACACACACACCAAAGAAAAAATATTGAAAGCAGTTAGAGAGAAAAATCAAGTTACCTACAAAAGCAAGCCCATCAGGATTACAGCAGATTATTCAACACAAACATTTAAAGCCAGAAGGTCTTGCAGTGATATATTCCAAGTTCTAAAAGATAACAGCTGTCAACCAAGGTTACTTTATCCTGCAAAGCTATCCATTCAAATAGACGGAGAAATAAGGACATTCCATGGCAAAAGAAGGTTAAAGGAGTATTTGAAGACAAAGCCAGCTCTACAGAAAATATTTGATAGAATCCTACATGCTGAAGAAAAGGATAAGCACACATATAAGGAACCTAGAAAAAACAAGCAATACTCAAATACTAGTTAACACAAGAGAGCACAGGTAGAACCAGAACCACAAAAAAAAAAAAGGCAAACATAAATACACACCTTTAAATAATATCTCTTAATATCAATGGCCTCAATGCCCCAACCAAAACACATAGGTTTGCAGACTGGGTTAAAAAGCAAGATCCTATAATTTGTTGTCCCAAGAAACTCATCTTCTACAAAGGATAGACATTATCTTAGGGTGAAAGGTTAGAAAACTGTGTTTCAAGCAAATGGGCCTAGAAAACAAGCAGGGGATGCTATCCTAATATCTGACAAGCTAGACTTCAATCCAACGTTGGTCAAGAAAGATAAGGAAGGTCACTTTATATCGATGAAGGGCACATTCCAACAGGAGGACATTACAATCCTAAACATATATGCACCTAACATAGGGGCTCCCAAATTCATCAAACAAACACTATTAGAACTAAGGTCAAAGATAACACCAAACACAGTGGTGGTGGGTGACTTTAAAACCCCACTCTCATCAATTGAAAGGTCATCCCAGGAAAAAATAAACAGAGAGGCATCTGGACTAAATGAGGCCCTATAAGGAATGGACCGAACAGATATATACAGGACACTTCATCCAAAGGCTGCAGAATATAAATTCTTTTCAGCAGCACATGGAACATTCTCTAAAATAGACCATATATTAGGACACAAAGCAAATTTTAACAAATTCAGGAAAATTGAAATAATTCCTTGCATTCTATCTACCACAATGGAATCAAACTACAAATCAGTAGCAAGAAATGCTATAGAGCATACACAAAATCATGGAAACTAAACAATACACTACTAAATGATGAATGGGTCAGTGAAGAAATCAAGAAGGAAATCAAAAAATTTATAGAGTCAAACGATAATGAGAACACAACATATCAAAATCTCTGGGACTCAATGAAGGTCGTTCTAAGAGGTAAATTTATAGCCTTAAGTGACTATATTTTAAGAAATTAGAAAGGTCACAAGTAAACGACCTAATGCTTCACCTTAAAGCCTTGGAAAAAGAAGAACAAGGCAATCCAAAAATCAGTAGATGGGAAGAAATAATAAAGATTAGGGAAGAAATTAATGAAATAGAAGCAAAAAAAAAAAAAAAGCAATCCAAAGAATTAATGAAACAAAGAGTTGGTTCTTTGAAAGGATAAACAAGATTGATAAACCCTTAGCAAATCTGACCAAAAGAAAGAGTAAAGAGACACAAATTAATAAAATCAGAGATGAAAAAGGTAACATCACAACAGATTCCAGAGAAATTTAAAAAATCATAGGGACATACTATAAAAGCATATACTCCACAAACTATGAAAATCTGAAAGAAATGGATGATTTCCTTGATTTATATGACCTACCTAAATTAAATCAAAATGAGATTAATCACCTAAATAGACCTATAACAAACATGGAGATCCAAACAGTTATCAATAGTCTCCCAACTAAAAAAAGCCCAGGCCCAGATGGATTCACTGCTGAATTTTACCAGACCTTCAAGGAACAGCTAGCACCATTGCTTCTTAAGCTTTTCCAGGAAATAGAAAAAGAAGGAATTCTACCAAACTCATTCTATGAGAAGTTTGGTATCACCCTGATACCAAAACCAGGCAAAGATAGAACAAAAAAAAGAAAATAACAGACCAATCTCCCTCATGAACATAGATGCAAAAATTCTCAACAAAATATTGGCAAACAGAATACAAGAGTATATCAAAAAGATTATTCACTCTGACCAAGTAGGCTTTATCCCAGAGATGCAGGTATGGTTCAACATACACAAATCTATAAATGTAATACATTATATAAACGGGTTGAAGGAGAAAAATCACATGATCATCTCATTAGACTCAGAGAAAGCATTTGACAAGATCCAACATCCCTTCATGATAAAAGTCCTACAGAGACTGGGAATAGAAGGAACATATCTCAATATAATAAAGGCTATTTATGACAAGCCTACAGCCAACATATTACTAAATGGGGAAAAACTGGAAGCTTTTCCACTAAAATCAGGAACAAGACAATGGTGTCCACTGTCCCCACTTTTACTTAATATAGTTTTGGAAGTCTTATCCATAGCAATAAGGCAAGAGACACACATAAAAGGGATACAAATTGGAAAGGAAGAGATCAAGTTATCATTATTTGCAGATGACATGATTCTATACATAAAGGACCCTAAAGACTCTACTAGCAAACTGTTAGAGCTGATCAAAAGCTTCAGCCATGTAGCAGGATACAAAATAAATACACAGAAATCAGTAGCCTCATATATGCTAACAACAAACACACAGAAGATGAAATCAGAGAGTCACTCCCACTCACAATTGCATCAAAAAAAAAAAGTACCTTGGAATAAACCTAACGAAGGAAGTAAAGAATCTCTACAATGAGAACTTTAAAACACTCAAGCGAGAAATTCCACAAGACACTAGAAAGTGGAGAAACATCCCTTGTTCCTTGATTGGAAGAATCAATATTGTGGAAATGGCAATCTTACCTAAAGCAATCTACACATTTAATGCAATCCCAATCAAAATTCCAAAAGCATTCTTCATGGAAATAGAAAAAAACAATCCAAACATTCATTTGGAATCACAAAAAACCTTGAATATCTAAAATAATACTGAGCAACAAAAAAGAGGCTGGTGGTATCACCATACCTGATTTTAACCTATACTACAGAGCCATAGTAACAAAAACAGTGTGGTACTGGCACAAAACAGACATGTAGATTAGTGGAACAGAATAGAGGACCCAGATGTAAGCCCAAGTAGCTATAGCCACCTGATATTTGATAAAAATGCCAAAAGTACTCATGGGAGAAAAGATAGCCTCTACAGCAAATGGTGTTGGGAAAAACTGGATATATATGTGCAGAAGAATGAAAATAGATTCTTCTCTCTCGCCATGCACAAGAATTAAGTCCAAATGGATTAAAGACCTTAACATCAGACCTGAAACTCTGAAACTGCTAGAGGAAAAAGTAGGGGAAACCCTTCAACATATTGGTCTTGGCAAAGACTTTCTGAATACAACTCCAATTGCTCAGGCAATAAAACCACAGATTAATCACTGGTACCTCATGAAATTACAAAGATTTTTCCCTGCAAAGGACACAGTGAAAAAAGCAAAGAGGCAACCTACAGAATGGGAAAAAATCTTTGCTGGCTATATATCTGATAGAGGATTAATATCTAGGATATACAAAGAACTCAAAAAGTTTAATAAGGAATCAAATAAGCCAATCAAAAAATGGTCTATTTAGAGCTTTCTCAAAGGAAGAAATACGAATGGCATATAAGCACCTAAAAAAATGTTGTATGTCACTGGTAATCAGGGAAATGCAGATTAAAACTACATTGAGATTCCATCTCACTCCTGTCAGATGGGCCACCATCATGAAAACAAATGATCATAAATGTTGTATATCACTAATCATCAGGGAAATGCAGATTAAAACTACATTGAGATTCCATCTCACTCCTGTCAGATTGGCCACCATCATGTAAACAAATGATCATAAATGTTGGCGGGGATGTGGAAAAAGAGGACCCCTTCTACACTGCTGTTGGGAATGCATTCTGGTCTAGCCATTGTGGAAATCAGTGTGGTTGTTGCTAAAACAGCTAAAGATTGGTCTACCTTATGACCCAGCTATAGCACTCCTAGGCATATATCTGAAGGACTCATCTCATTTCCTTAAAACTACGTGCTCAACCATGTTTATTGCTGCTCAATTTATAATAGCTGGGAAATGGAACCAGCCTAGATGTCCCTCAATTGAAGAGTGGATAATGAAGATGTGGCACATTTATACAATCGAGTTCTACTCACCGGTAAAGAAAATTTTCATAAATGAAGTTATGAAATTTGCAGAAAAATGGATGGACCTGGAAAGTATTATACTAAGTGAGGTAACCCAGGCCCAGAAAGCCAAGCGCCACATGTTCTCTCTCATATGTGGATCCTAGCTACAGATGATTGGGCTTCTGCGTGAGAAGGAAAGTACTTAGTAGCAGAGGACAGTAAGTTAAAAAGGAGACATAGAGGGAAGGGAAAGGAAGGGAGGAGGGTACTTAATAGGTTGATATTGTATATATGTAAGTACAAAGATTGAGATGTAGAGGTATATATGATGGAGAATGGAATTTCAAGGGGGAAAGTGTCAGGGGGGAGGGAGGGAATTACCATGGGATATTATTTTATAATCATGGAAAATGTTAATAAAAACTTAAAAAAATAAAAATAAATAAATAAAAGAATGGCAAATCTGACCATGAATCAGATTTAACATATAATTTACTCTGACATGGAAGGTGAAATTAGCACTTCTGATTCAAGCCTATTTACCAGACTTTGGAAGGTTCTGACGTTGTGCTATCCCAGTTACCTTTTTGGATGGTTTTAGTCTCAATTATGCTGTGCTTCTGCTTGGGTCCATCTTTGCTGCATTGTTAACTCAGGTAGGCTGGCTGGTTCACTAGGTCACTGCTCTGATGGCCTGTGCCCAGTGCTGTGTAGGTGAGCTCCCTTCCCCAGGTCTCTAGTGCTGGTGCTGACAGTGGGGGAGGGGACACTGTGGATGGTGGCTGCAGTTCACGCTGATCCTCGAGTTCTTCTTCCTCAGGATTCACTCCTCCATTGGTCCCTGCCATTCTTCCTTCACATTTCTTGACTTTGCGAGGAGGCTGGTGTGAGTAGAGAATCACCTCACCTGGCTCTTTCTGCAGCTGCAGCCAAGTCTTACAGCTGGCCACGCGGAGCCAGTGCCACTGCTGCTGGAGCTGCTTCTGCCTGTTTCTGTGGGCTCTAGATGCTCTGGGTCTCTCCTACTTCTCTGCTGCAGTTGATTGTTTCTTATACACCTCACTTTTTAGTAAAGAATGTATTTTGCTGTTTTTTTTTTTTTCCTTTGTCTTTTTCTCCCTTAGGCTGTTTTGGTGTGGCTCCCATCCACTATCTTAACCAGAAGTCCAATGTTCTTCTTGTCTTGTTACCAGGAAAGTTTTGGTACAAATGGCCTATTTAAAAATGACATGTATATAAAAGAAAGCAATAGAAGGTCATTTCTGAGTCTTGACTACATATCTTTGCTGACCTTTCACTTAGATGACCTATAGAAATATGTGAGTTGTGTATTGAAGTCTCCTGCAAGTATTATTTCAAGTTCTATGTGATGTTTAATGCCTTTCTGTGTTTTATTTATGAAGTTGGGAACCAATATTTGGTGCACAATTGTTTACAATTGTTATATCTTTTTCCTAACTTGTTCTCTTTATTAAAATGAGGTAACCCTGTTTATCTCTTCTAATTGGCTTTGATTTAAATTCTACTTCATCATATATAAGAATATTTACACCTTCTTGTCTATGGTTTACATTTACTTATGTTGTTATTTTTGTGATGCTGGGAACAAACACCTAACTAAAATTAGCTGACAGGAGGAAAGTGTTTATTTTGTCCTATAATCTCCAGATGGAAGCTTCATCAAGGTAGAGGTTGAGAATAACATCTTTGCAGACTAGTTGGTAGAAAGCAGTGTGAGTAAGCTGAGCTTCTACTGGTAAGTGGAACTTGGCTATAAACCCCAAAGTCCACCCCAAACAACATACATTCTCTTGTCAAGCTCCACCTCTAAAACTGCTACCAGTGGGGAACCAAATACTCAAAACATATTAGGCTATAGGGGAAAATCTCATTCAAATCAGCACATACTACATGTTGTCTCCTTAGACACACAACCATCTCATGATGCAAAAGGCATCCAAGTCCAATTTTTAAATCCCCATTGGTTCTGGAGAGGTGGCTTAGCAGTCAAGGTACTTGTCTGCAAAGTTGAAGGATCCAGGATTGAAGCTCCAGTACCCATGAAAAGCTAGGTGGTGCATGCATCTGGAGTCCTCTCCACCCCCCATGGCTGGAGGCCATGGCATGCCTATTCTCTCTCTCTCTCTCTCTCTTCTTGTTCTCAAATAAATAAATACATTAAGTATTACAAAATAAAGTCCCATAGCTTTAATTAATTCTGATACCATTCATAATCTAAAGTTTCATCTTCTATTCAAGACAGTCTCTTAATTGTGAGCCTTGTAAAATCAAAACACAAGTTAAATACTTTGAGTATATAATGGCCCAGAGTAGACATTCCACTGCAAAGACAAAGCCTAACTAGGACCATTGTAAATTCTAAAACCAGTAGGGCAAGCATCAAATCCTGAAACTCCATATCTGGCATCTGGGATATGTGATGAAATATTTAGGCTCCAAATTCTACCCATCAGCCATTATCTGCTGCTTTCTAGGCAGATCTGCCCAAGTAGAGAAAGCAGCTTTCCTTGCCTGCTGTTCCACAGTCCTGGCATCTCCAAAGCCTTGGGGTCACCACTAGAACCTTCATGGCTCCATCTCATGCCCCTCGTTGCCTTTATTCCAAGACGATGACCCTGCTCTACATCACCTAGTGCCTACCTCCAAAAGAGCACAGTGCAAATCCAAAGACCCTGTTTTTCTTACATTTGTTGTACTCCAAAAACTAGTAGTAGATGGGCAAAGCTGGCAAAGTTGGAAACCAGGAAAGAATAAAGACAAACTTGAGGAGCAGAAAAATTCCTTCAGCAGTTTTTCCCTCAGGTCCCTTCCTTTCAGAAGAATTAACATTCCTTCTAGTGTCTTCATGCATAACAGCTGGCCAAATGTTAAATTTTGGTAATCTCCAAAACAATTTCAGCTGAAGTAGACTGCAGTGTCCAGCCCAGAGTTTTCATTTCTTTCTGTTCCAACTTTATATCTTCTATAGCCTTCTACTCTGCACTTTCATCTACTGAATACACCTGTCCATTACAAACTCAACTTGTTCAACTTCTCAGAACATGGGCAGAATGTAGTCTGGCTCTCTTCTATCCTGATCCTGACAAATTTCCTTTTCCTCTCATAAACTGATTCTCCACACTCCATAGTTCTTTCTGTATCTAGTGCTCCCAAATTTTCACCAGAATGGTCCATCAAGCTGTGCTTATAACATTACAAGACTTCACTAGTTCAAAGTTCAAAAGCCTTCCATATTCCTCCCACAAATCATTTCCATAGGACTAGAAACCTGTCAGACTTATGGTAACAATGGTTCGGTTCCACTTTTATTTATTTTCTTTCTGCCTGCCTTCCTTCCTTCCTTCTTTCCTTCTTTCCTTCTTTCCTTCTTTCCTTCTTTCCTTCTTTCCTTCTTTCCTTCTTTCCTTCTTTCCTTCCTTCCTTCCTTCCTTCCTTCCTTCCTTCCTTCCTTCCTTCCTTCCTTCCTTCCTTCTTTCTCTTTCTGTCTTTTGTTTTTTGAGGTAGGGTCTTGCTTAGGCCCATGCTGACCTGGAATTAGTCTCAGGCTGGCCTTGAACTCACAGTGATTCTCCTACCTCTGCCTCCCAAGTGCTGGGATTAAAGGCATGTGCCACTGTGCCCAGCTGGCTCCAGTTCATTTTTATTTGTTGGGTTTTTGAGGTAAGGTCTCACTCTAGCTCAGGCTGACCTGAAATTCACTGTGTATTCTCAGGGTGACCTCAAACTCATGTCAATCCTCCTACCTCTGCCTCCTGAGTACTGAGATTAATGGCATGTGCCATAATGCCTGGCCCTGGCTCCACTTCTTGTTACCAATTTTCTGTTGTAGCTATTTTTAGGTTGTTGGCACAAAACATCCAACCAAAAGCAGCTCATGGATGGAAGGTGTATTAGTGTTCTCTAGAGGAACAGAACTGATAAAATGAATTGTATTAAAAGGGAATTTATTGGATTAGTTTACGACAGTCCAACAATAGCAGATTACAGGCCTGAGAGTCAAGGGACCTGGTAGCTGCTCAGTCTATGAGGCTGGATGCCTCAGCAGTCCCAATCCAACACTGAAGGCCTAGAGGTGTCCTGGAGAGATGCTGCTCTTCAGTCCATGCTGGTCGTCAGTCCACACTCAGCAGCATATATAGTGGTACCCAGATATCACCCAGTAACTCTCATAAAAGACTTTAATCTGGATCTTTAGGTGGGCTTTCCCATTTTGGGGAATACGACCCCCATCTTCTCTTTGGTCAGAAGCTTTGTCTTCTTCCATATCTTAAGCTCTATAAGCTCTAACTCTATAAACTCTATAATAAATTCTTTTTTTTTCCAAAGGTTTTTAATTTTTTATTTATTTATTTGAGAGCGACAGACACACAGAGAAAGACAGATAGAGGGAGAGAGAGGATGGGTGCGCCAGGGCTTCCAGCCTCTGCAAATGAACTCCAGACTCGTGTGCCCCCTTGTGCATCTGGCTAATGTGGGACCGGGGGAACCGAGCCTCGAACTGGGGTCCTTAGGCTTCACAGGCGAGCGCTTAACCGCTAAGCCATCTCTCCAGCCCATATAATAAATTCTTATAAACTTTATCCTTTGTGGTCTGTGGGTTTCATTAATGAAAATTCATCAGACTAGAACCTTTAGTGTATGGCACCACAGCTCTTGAGTTATTGTACACCTAAGAGCAGAGAATGGCTCTGGCACTCTCAATTCCCATATCACTTGATAGATTGTGCCTGCCATATCTCAGACTTGGCGTGCTTTTTTTTATCTTCTTTTTGAGGCAGAATTTTACTGTAGTCCTGACTATCTTGGCACTCACTCTGTAGCCCAGGCTGACCTCAAACTCACAGCAGTCCTCCTATCTTGGTCTCCCAATGATTGTGGTCAAAATTGTGAGACCACACCTGACTCTTTTTATAGTACCAAGTGAGGGGGCTATATGTGGTATGATTGACAAACTTATGGGTCTGGTGTATCTGAGATGATTTGACATATTCACTGCTATAATTATTTATTGGCACAAATAAATGATCAGCTTGTGCCTCCTACTGTGCTGGCAGACTGCAGTTAGATAAAGATGTAGTCATTCTTCCTTGGCACTGTACTCAAACTGGAATAACACAGTTGGGTAATGTTGCTTTATAAAATGGAGTAACTTGGGGGTAGGCACAGCTTAAAAGCTCCTGTTCTGTACCTCATGTAGGTGTTCCATATAGCAGTGACTCAGACCAGCTTACTCTCCACAAGAGGTAGTAAGAAAAAAAGTTTACATGAAAAAGAAAGGACCTCCATTCAACAAATAAGGGAAAAGAATGGTTGCATTGATGAATAAATGAGTAAAGGGAGTTTTCTATTCACAACTTCTAAGAAAACTATCTTTCCACAATTCTGTTTCATTATACTATGTCCCCCAACAACAAAAAGAAAAAAAGACAAAGAAACAAAAAATATATACTATAACCCTAGAAATGTCCAAAAATCCCATTCCACAATCACAAAGAATGAAGTTTTAATGAATGACCATCTAAAACTGCCTGTCAAGTTTGGGCTTGCACAGTTAGGAAAAAAAAAAAAAAAATCCCTCCTCTTTAAGAACTTGGCTCAAGACCAGCATGACTTAATAGCTGTAATTTGCATTTGAATGCAATTAACTGGGCCAGTGCTCTAGGGTAATCAAGCTGTCTGTAGTATACATATGCTGCTAACTCAGCCAAAGTCCAAAGCTCTTGGTTTTTAAAAAATTTCCCTTAGACAGGACATTCAGATCTAGGATCTTAAATGTGATTTTAGATTAAAAAATCTGATTCTAAGTGTAAATAATGAAATCTAACTTTATCATAGTTTATTATTGCTTTTTCTTTTTTAATTTTTAATTTTATTTTTGTTCATTTATTTGAGAAAGGGAAAAATGAAAAGGCATATATAGACAGAGAGAATAGGTGCGCCAGGGCTTTCTTCCTCTGCAAACAAACTCCAGACCCATATGCCACTTTGTGCATCTGGCTTACATGGGTCCTGGGGAATCAAAACCTGCATTCTTTGGCTTTGCAGGCAAGCACCTTAACTGCTAAGCCCTCTCTCCATCCCCTCCACCTTTTTTGATAAAGAATTTAGCTACCTGCCATTTTTTCCCATACAAGAATAATTTTAGCATTTTGTAGCAGTAATTTACATACCTCCAGTAATATAAAGAAAAAAAAAAAGAGGAAAAATGTGCTGTAGTTACCTCATTACCTTCTCATGGCCGGGAGAAAACACCAGAGCAGAAGCAGCTTGTAGAAAGAAGAACAGGGTTTTATTACAGCTTACAGTCTTGGGGAGAGGGGAAGTTTCATCACGGCAGGAACAGGAACAGCATGGCATGCGCAGAAAACTGTAACATATCTACATGGAAGTAGCCTCAGTACAGGGCTTGGAACTGGGCTAATCAGTCTCAAGTGAAACACCTCCTGCAGGAAGAAGGGTCTATTGCCCAAATTACCACTAGCTGGGGACCGAAGCAATCCAAACACATGAGGCTATGAGTGATATTTTATTTAAACTATTACAAAATGAGAAAAAATAAGAGACTTCAAATCTTATTTTCCACCCAGAAATCACTCTCATCAATATTCAAAATAAACAGATAAAAAAGTGTGCAGAAAGCACACGCACACACATACATGTTTCATTTTTCAGTGATGTCAAGAATCATTAAAAATTAGTTATTGAAGGAACCCCAAGATGGGAACCCCACGCTCTGCCCGGATATGGCGACACCCCAAATCACTCAGGAGAAGCGGTCTTGATGCAAACTGCAAGAGGATTTTATTCCAAGCGCGCTGGGGCCCACAGTCGTACACCGCACAGGGGTAGAGGACTGCAGAGCCCCAAATGCAGGAACGGGACAGTTTTTATAGGGTTTCTAACAAAGCCTGTGCATTAGACCAGTCATTTTTTTTTAATATCAGGAGCCCGCGGGGTGCGAGCCAGTCAGTTTGTGCCACTCCATAGTTTCTAAGTCAATTAGTTTAATTTGTTCAAGCCCCTCGTGGACCAATCAGTCTCCTATGACCTTGGTGGTCAGCATTTGCGCAGGTCCTTGGGTGGGAGTAGCAGAGTGTGGTATCAGTCTCCTATGACCTGGAAGGTCAGCATTTGTGCAGGTCCTTGGGTGGGGGTAGCAGAGTGTGGTATCAGCCTCCTATGACCTTGGTGGTCTGAGGCAGGCTGCTACAGCTTATGGTGCAGGCTACTAAGGCTTACAGTGTGGGCTATTAAGTCTTATGGTGCAGGCTATTTACAGAAACCAAATAAGTGGTTCACTTCATTACTCATTTTCCATCCTTGAGGGCTATCTCATGCCCTTTTTACCTAGTTTTATATTAGGAGCGGGCTCTGATATAATGAGAAGAGGGATTCTTTACTTGCTTCCAACAGAGAGTAAAGCCTGGAGTTTGAGGTATGCAGGGGCCCCTTTGGAGTGTGATAGTATTTCTGGGCTTCTGAATTCTTGGGCCTTTCATTATCACCCATGGAAAGTGGAGGAAGGAGGATCAAAACTATCCTTGGCTGCATAGCTAGCTTGAAATTAGCCTGGGCTATGTGAGATCCTCTCTCAAAAATAATAGTATTGCAGTCACCTTGATTTTGCTGGCAGAAAACATCCAACCAAGAGCAGCTTGTAGGATGAAAGGATTTATTTTGGCTTCCAGAGTCGAGGGTAAGCTCCACAATGGCAGGGGAAAAGGATGGCATAAAGAGGTTGACATCACCACCTGACCAAAATCAAGTGGACAACAGCATCACAAAAGTGTGCCAAACACTGGCAAGGGGAAGTTGGCTCTTACACCTATAAGCCAGCCCCCAACAATACACTGCCTCCAGGAGGCTTCATTTCCCAAATTGCCACCAGCTGAGGACCTAGCTTTCAGAACACATAAACTTATGGGGGACACCTAAACCAAACCGCCACAAATAGGTAACAAAAATATTAGTAAACTGCTTTAATGTAAGGTAAATTGCTACTGTAAGAATTCAAACTAATCTTACTGTTACTTTTAAGCATACATTCTTCATAATGTAAACACTTGCATTGTATGTAAGCTAAATAAAAAGAGTAAATTTTGTAGTGAAAGTATCAAAAGAAGATACAAGAGCTTTGGTCAGGGAGGAAAGATAATGATGAGAGGTTGAATTTCTGGGAGGGATTAGATACCCAGAAAAATGCAGGAGACCCCAGGTGAGTAAACCCCAACTTTAGGTCCTTGTGCAAGTTATAAAAGAATTGAAAACATAAATTCAGAGGAGGGTAAATTATGAATTATGACATTTATTTTAGGGAGAATTAGGAGGGAAAGCAAAGCAGGAAATCCCAAGCCGAAAGAAACTTCTGGCTGGGAAGTGCAGAGCTGACACTTAGAAAATCTCCCTCACATTAAGAAGCCTATGTGGAAGGGGCTTACACACATGGAAAGCAAGCAGAAAGGCACCCAGAACAAAATAGGGGCACTACTAGGCAAAAATAAATTCTCCCCTTTGTTGAGAAGTGGGAAGATCGACTAAAGATATCCCCTTACATAGGGAAAGAACCAAGAGTTTACCCAGCAGCTGGAGAGGGCTCACATGCAGCTTAGGCCCATTTACATGGATCAAACATCCAATGAGGATGAGCCTCATTATCAGAACCAGGTGTATAAGAAGAGACCTGATTGGTTGGTGGCCTTAAGAAGCTGACTCAGGGGCTGGAGAGATGGCTTAGTGGTTAAGGTGCTTGTCTACAAAGCCAAATGTTCCAGGTTTGATTCTCCAGTATCCACGTAAAGCCAGATGCACAAGGTGGTACATGCATCTGGAGTTCATTTGCAGTGGCTATTAGGCCATGATGCACCCATTCTCTCTTTTTCTAATAAATAAATAAAATATTTTAAAATGAGAAAGGGAAAGCTAGTACACAGGTGTGTGCTAAGCCCAGAAAAAATTGAGGAAAAATGGGAGGGTGTCACTGGAGTTGACGTTTGTAGCCATCTTGGATGAGATTGGATCAGATGCCAGTTCTTGTCTTGCCAGTGAAACCAAGGTGGCATCCATGTGGGTCAGTCCCTGACTACCCACCAGGAAAAAAGCTTTATTGCTTGTAACCCACATTGATAACCAATTTTAATTTAACTCTTTTACTGGAGTGACAAACACGTGGACAGAGAGGCTGCACATATGCACACAGGCTGAAGAATCAGGGGCTGCTGATGGCCTCAACTCTCTCCTTACCTGAGTGATAGTGAACTGAATGGAAATGAATGATGGTGAACTAAAATTGTAACATGTCTTTCATCTCTGAAATTATAGGAGCAGTACCATTGCTTACATTTTCCTGGTTACAGATTGTCAGGTAGGCCAATTTCCTTTGTAGTTTGAATACAACCTTCTTGAAATGGTCTTTCTAAGAACGAAAACTACTAAGCAAGTATATAACATGAACACTTGTTTTGTGTTGAAATCAAATTATACCTGTCCTTGTTGTGGTAACCACTGATTTACTTTAACAAATCAGTACTGGCTGCCCTCTTAAAGTGTTCTACAAATTTTGTCCTTTAGGAATTGACAAACCACGTGCCAAGTTAGAAGACGGTCATTAACATAACAAAGATATAAACAAAGCACGATGGAGATTTGGCCCAAGGAAAAGTCCTTTTTGTAGTTCAAAGGAGGAGTGAAATAAATTAAAGATTGTAGAAAGTTATTTTTTTAAGTTCTGACCTGAAATATAGATATGATTTTAAAAAATTTTTTTTTGTTTCATGTTTCTTTATTTATTTGAAAGTGACAGACAAAGAGGCAGAGAGAGAGAGTGAGAGGGAGAATGGGCATGCCAGGGCCTCCAGCCACTGCAAACGAACTCCAGATGCATGTGCCCCCTTGTGCATCTGGCTAACGTGGTCCTGAGGAATTGATCCTTGAACCGGGGTCCTTAGGTTTCACAGGCAAGCGCTTAACCGCTAAGCCATCTCTCCAGCCCATAGATATGATTTTTACAGATAAAAGTCGTTCACCTTCTTTTCCCTCATATAGCAGTTTAGAGATAAACATTATATCTTATTTCCACTAAGAAGAGCAATGTATGTTGGACACTTAGCACAGTGCACATTGTTACTGGTGAGGAAAATACATAAGGCAACAACAATCTACTGTAGAAAAGCTAACATTTTTGATTGTGGCATTAAAGAGTATCTTCCTAAAGATTTTTGTTTTCCAAAAGATTCTGGAGAGATGGTTGTCTAGGCATGCTTTTTATAAAGCCAGTTGTTTGCATATCTAGTTACAATCAGAACTTGGAAAAAAATTCTTTTTGCCAGCAGCAAAAAGGAAGAGTTGAATAACTTTTAATGACTGATTATAATGTGGAATCCAGAACAACAGAGTGGATGGCCTAGAGGGAGAAGTGCAGTGAGGCTGCTGTCCTAATGCAGCTTGGCATTGTACAGCTTTGCTTGGGCTGCTCAGGGTGTGCGGCAGTGCATTTCTGGGCTGTAGACAGGGGTAGCTGTTGCAGCAGGACTCATCTTTAATGACTCAGAAGGCTCTCTTTAGATGCTGGGACTTTGTTTTTGGACTTCTCAGCCTCTGATATTGCAAGAAATAAGTTTTTTACATCTTATTATTAGCATACAAAGTTTTAGGTTTCATTATTGTGTTTTCAAACAAATGTTTTTTATCTCCCCCCCTCCTCTTGTGCCCTGCTCCACCCCAACTTAGCCTTCTTTCTGCTTTTATACTACATGTTTCCTCTTTTCATCCTCACCTACCCATCACCTCTTGTTCCCCCTCTTATGGTTTCCAGATTTGAATCACAGCCCATACTCCCTCTCACATTCCCTTATTTACATAATTACAAACATTAAAAGTTGTGAACCACAGATAAGAGAAAACATGCATTTTTTTGTCTCTCTCTTGAGTTACCTCACTTAATATAATTCTTTCCAATTCCATCATCCAATTTCCTATTAATTTCATAACTTAATTTTTCTAATTTATATCTGAGTAAAACTCCATTGTGTACATGTACCATATTTTCACTCATCAGTTGGTGGACATTTAGATTGATTTGATTTCCTAGCAATTGTGAATAGAGCAGAGAAAAACATGGATGTGTAAGTATCTCTATGAGAGGATAAAGAGTCCTTTGTGTATATACCTAGGAGTGGTATAGTGGAGTAATAGGGTAGCTTTTTGAGAAACTTCCACACTGACTTCCATAGTGGTAACACCAAATTACATTCCTAGCAATGATAACTGAGAGCTCCCCTTTCCCCACAACCTCCCCAGCATTTGTTGTCATTACTTTTCTACATGCTAGCCATTCTGACTAGAGTGAGATGAAATCTCCATGTGGCATTAAACTGTTATTCCCCTGTAGGCTAAGGATATCAAACATTAAAAAAAAAAAAAATTATTGGGGGGGGGAGGAGAGAGGGAGAGAGAGAGAGAGGGAGAGAGAGAGAGAGAATGGACACACCAGGGTCTCTAGCTAATTCAAACTAACTCCAGATACATGTGCCCCCTTGTGCATCTGGTTTATGTGAGTCCTGGGCCATTGGACTGGGGTCCTTAGGCTTCACAGGCAAATGCCTTAACCACTAAACCATCTCTCCAGCCCAATGTTAACCTTTTTTTTTTTTTAAATAAATGTATCTATTGGCCATTTGTGCTTCTTCTTTTAAGAACTGTCTATTTATTTCATTAGCCCATTTATTGATTGGCAAGGTTTTTTTTTTTTTTCTTGGTGTTTAGTTTTTGAAGTTCCTTATATATTCTAGGTGTCAACCTCGCTGACAAAGATCTTCTCCCTAGGCTTTTCATTCTGCTGATAGTTTCCTTTGCTGTGAAGAAACTTTAATTTCATAAGATCCCATTTGTTGACTCTTGGGTCTATTTCCTGTGCTAATGGAGTATAGGGAACTATCAGCAGTGTATTGCCTATGTTTTCCTCTGGTATTTTCAACATTTCTGCCTTTATATAAAGATCTTTGATTCATTTTAAATTTATCTGTGTAAAGGGTGAGAATTGTGGATTTAATTTTATTCTTATGCAGGTAGATACCTAGTTTTACCAGCACCATCTGTTAAATAGGGTTTTTTTTTTTCTTTCAGTTTTTGATGTCATTGTTGAAAATTAGGTGACCATACCTGTGGGTTTATTTCTGTGTCCTGTATTCAATTCCATTAGTCTGTGTGTCTCTGTTTGTTCCATGAGTTCAAGGCCACCCTGAGGCTACATAGTGAATTCTAGGTCAGGGTGGCCTTGAACTCATGGTGATCCTCCTACCTCTGCCTCCTGAGTACTGGGATTAAAGGCATGTGCTACCACACCCAGCTCTGTCCCCCCTGAACTTTTTCATGGCTTTTCTTATACATGTTTGCTTGCATGAGACGGATTCTCTTTTTCCTCTATACAGTATTCCTGTAAGAATTTTCTGTGGTGGTAGTTTGGTTGTCATGGATTGCCTTAATTTGTGTTGGAATATTCTTATTTCTTGTTTGCAAATTGTTTACTTTCAGGGTTTGAAACATTCCATGTTTTTCTGTTTCTTAGGATTGTTGAGGAAAGATTTGATGTTATTCTGATTTTCTTGCCATTGTGAGTTAGTGTTTTTCCCCTCACAGTTTTTAGTATTGTTTCTTTATGTTTTTGACATCTTGACTATGATGTGTCATGGAGAGGTTCTTGTCTGGTTATGTGTGTTGAGGTTTAAATGACTCCTGTATTTGCATGGTGACTTCTCTCTCTAGGTTTGGGAAGTTTTGTCTGATTTCATTGAATAAGCCATCAAATCCTCTCCATGTTATCCCAGTTCCTTCTGCTCTGTAATTTCTAAGGTTTAGTCTTTTAAATGTATCCTAAACTTCTTGGAAATGATCGCATGCCTTTATGGTTTTCCTTTATATGTGCCTGTGTGAACTATTGTCTCAATTTGTCTTCCATCTCTGAATTTCAGTCTTCTGCATGATCTGGCTTATTAATGCTGTTTGTTGTGGCTTTGAATTGGGTGTTTGTGTATTTCATCTGTAGGGTTCCTGTTTTATTCCTTTTCTGTGTTTCAATTATCTCAGTGAATTTATCCTTCATGTTTTGGACTTTTCCTTCCAATTTGCTTACAGTTTTATACATTTGGAGACTGTCTTGAATGGATTTCCTCAAATCATTCATCTAGTTGTTCAAGTCTTCTATGTGTTTTTATTTTTATTTATTTGAGAGTGACAGAGAGAGGAGGAGGAGGAAGAGAGAGAGAGAGAGAGAGAGAGAGAGAGAGAGAGAGAGAGAGAGAGAGAGAGAGAGAGAGAAAGGGAGAGAGAGAGAGAATGGGCGCTCCAGGGCCTCCAGCCACTGCAAACGAAATCCAGACACGTGCGCCCCCTTGTGCATCTGGCTAACGTGGGTCCTGGGGAACTGAGCCTCAAACTGGGGTCCTTAGGTTTCACAGGCAAGCGCTTAACCGCTAAGCCATCTCTCCAGCCCACACTGATCTTTTTAGAAGTAGGATTCTGAATTCTTTCTCTGACACCTATCTGGTTGGTTATGGCTTCTGTTATTGGGTGGTTAGGGGCTGGGACTGGGTTGAGATGAATTGATCTCTCATACTTTTTGTGCTTCATTGTTGTGATTTTTGCATCTGATTCAGATTTAATTCCTTCCTATGTATTTTTTTCCTCTGTGGGAGCTCCTACTAGCCACTCCACTAGTGATTGCAGTGCTCACCTCTTTCTCATTGGTCATGCTGATTATACTGAGCTGTATAGGCCCTTTTGTATTACCCCAGGTGGATCTCAAAGATAGAAGATGATGTCATATTGCTTGGAGTTCTTTGGTGTGGGTCAGGTAGGTGAGTCTGGTGCCAGGGTCTTCCTTCCACTGGTAGTGTTGGCTGTTGTTCCCCTTGAGGGTTTGGTGCCATGCCTTGCTTTCTGCCAATCTTCATCCATAGGTTTGACTACCTGTGTCCACCACACTTGGACCTTCTAGGTCTGTGTGAACCAGGGTGCATAGGCTGGGCTGCTTATTTCTCCCAAGTCCAGTTCTTTATTAATTAAAAAATTTGTATTCACAAAGATATTCATAATAAATTTAGCTTTCAGTCTATCTTGTACTTATGGGGAGCTAGCAAAGCTAGAAAAAGCTCTTTCAATGTCCCAAGTAGCCATGCAAGCTAGAAAATATATTACCTAAGAGGAAGCTAAGACTTAGAAAAACTTCATATCTTTTTTAGTCATACAGTCATCCAGCTAATATTTACCAGCATCTACTCTATTAAAAACTGTTATTTGTAAATAAAATATTAATTATTCTTTCTGTCCTGAAGTTTCTATTAAAACAGAGGAGGAAAATAAATAGCAAAACTAACTAAATATCGCCAAGAAATAAAGGCTAAAAATAAAATCATGATGTGATAGTGAATATGTGGGCATGGCACCAGTTCCAAGGGCAAGTGATAAATTCAGTCACATCAAACCCTGCTGCTTGAAGGCTCCAATTTTTGCTCTTTGGCCACTTTCTTGTGATTCTTAATTTTGTCTTTAGACTTATGTTTTGTTGTGTGAGCTGTAGTAAGACCTGGTAAAATACTGGTGCACATGGCTAAGAAGAATATTACATATTTGTAATGTCCATGCCCTCTGTTTCTTGCTGACTAATTATTTTCTTTAAATTTTCAAAAATTTATGTGTATGTATTCTTGTGTGAGCGTAGGCATACATGTGCTGTGGCATCAAGTGTCAAGGTCAGAGGACAAGTTTTGGGTTCTCCTGGACTGTTCACCTCATTTGAGGAAGGATTTGTTGCTCAGGATTGGTACCCTACTCTTCTTTGCTGTGATTGCCATGAGATTATGAGCTTCAGGGAAATTCTTCTGTTGTTGTCTCTCATTTCAACACCAGTGTTAGCATGCTGGGATCACAAAAGCCCCTCAGTTCCTGCTTTCATATGAGGTCTGGGGATTGAACTTGGATACTCCAGCTTGAGTGTGAGTGCTTTATCCACTGAGCCATTTCTCCAGCCCTTGATACCTCATTCTTAGTATTTGAGATCCTTCATAAGCACAGAATTTGGGGTGACCTCCATGTGGAGTTTCAAAGCAAGTAAGAGTACAAGGCACACATATTCTGACTACTACTAGAAAAGCACATCGATATAAAAACTATTTAGTTTTGTGCCATGTTCTACTGTTCACTTCAGATTGAATAAAACACATATTTATATGTGCACTTACAAATGGAAACTATAATTTTTGTGATTTCACATATGTGATAACTAAACTATCATATTTACAGTTGGCATTGTACCATATAATGATGAATGGCAAAGACAATTAAGTTAACTGGCAAATGAAAATTTCATTAACAAGACAGCTTAGAGGCAAAAAAGTTTTGTGTTCTTATTCATTAAGTAACATTTTATTGGGCTTTTCAAACAAGATTATCATTTGCACATTACCATTTTACCCTAAGTAGGTAGTGCAAATCTGTAGCTAGCCCTTATTGGGAGGAGCTACTTTCAACTGAGTGGTCAGGAGGGTCTTCTCTGAGGAAACTATAGTTACAGTGATATCTAAATGTCCAAAAGAAGTCAATTATGGAAAGATATAAGGAAAGAACATTCCAGATAAAGGGAATAGCTAGTCTAAAGACCTGGACAGTCAAGAAATATCTGTGTTTCCAAACTAGAAGACCAGTATGACCAAAAAGTAGTGGTTAAGGCAAAGACAGAGTAGGGAGGGAGATAGACTGTGAAAGACGTTAAGGTCTAGAATTACCTTATTTGTGTTAGGTATACACTGGAAAGTTTCAGGCCTGAGAATGGCATAAATGATTCATTTCATCCTGCAAACATGAAGGAGAGGGTGGAATCACAGCAACTATCCTGAGCTGAAGAACTTCTTAACCTTCCAGGAGAATTTATCAAACTGCTCTCATGACTTCCATTATTGTACTTACGATTTTCCAAGTCCCAGAAGTGAACAGCAAGGTCCCTGTAGGTCTTGGAATTGTGTCAGTAACACTCAGCATCATTTCATTGTTTATACATAGCAGCCACTTACTAAATACTTAGTGACTAAGTGACTGAAAGAGTAGGATTTAAACCATTTTCATAGTAGAAGCTATGTCTTTGGAACTTACTTCAAATTAAGATAATTAATTGGATGGACCACAAGAAGGTGTATAGAGTAGCTGTGGAGAAATCAGAAAAAAATAGAAAATAGGTCATCACTTTAAATTTTTTCAATATTTTAGATATTCAATTTTTACACGATCTCTCCCTAAAGCACACATAATATGAACCAAAAGCCACAGCTATCATTGGTGCTAATGTTTGGGCCTCTAGAAGTTTAAACCTGGTGGCTTGGAACTGAAGTTGGTGTGAGACATATTTTGACTGTTTTGCATGGTAAGTAAATATTGTCTTGAATGAATTGCTGATGTTTGAAACTAACGAGTTTCCACATAAAGATCTGATTTTTCTTTTTCACTTGAAAAGTAACAAGCATGCAAATGAACCAAAAGTCTGACAACACAAGGTTTTAATTTCAACCTGGCCACCCAGGCAGTGCTGAGAACACCCTAGAAGGGACTGGTATTCTCTATTTTATTATCATCATGACTGGCCCTTGTGCTATTTAAAATGAACACTTTTGGAAAAAATGTTGTTATTTATATGTGAAAAAGTAAGAGAAAAAGAAAGTGGGAACCAAGGAACACGAGGGCCTCCTGACACTGCAAACGAATTGAACCCCAGATACATGCACCACTTTGCACGTCTGGCTGTACATGGGTACTGGGGAACTGAACCCAGGCTGGTAGGCTTTGCAAGCAAGCACCTTTAGCCACAGAGATGACTTCCCAGCCCTAAGAGGAGCACTTTTCAAAGATCTTGAACCATACCCATTTCTTTCTAGCTTTCTTGATAAATATACACTGCGGTTCTTGCCTTCTTTGCAGATTTTATTAATCCAAGGAACCAGGGGCCAAAGCAGATCCAGCCAGATGTGGCGCTGCCACACATCTCATTGTGTCGTTGGGTCAACACCCAAGCTGTGGAGGCTCTCCAGAGGGCAGCCACAGGAGACTTCGCCACCGCTTTGGCATTCAGAATTTGCTACCTTCTTTATGTTGCATGTATGCTGTCTGTAACCACTGAGGGCTAGAGAGATTGAGGAACAGAATAAATGTAAAACTATCCATAAAAATTTATCTAAGGGCCTTCTATCAGGTTTCAAACCAAAGTGCACTGCGTCCTCTGTTCTCTGATCTGAATTTCCTCCAGTAGGACGACGGGAAGCGTCGTGATTTAGATTGTATATACCTGGGCAGTGCCTTTATTTGGATAGTGACATTTAATCGATTACACTCTTTTGTATGAACCCACATGTTTATAGAAATGTATGGAGCAGTCCACAAAAGAAAATTCTGTGGCCAGGATGATAAAGGCTGTTTCCCTAGCTCTCTAAAGGCATGTGGAGGCACAATGGGCAATGTTGACAGACTTGTGGGCTCGGAGGCGCCCTTCGAGGGGCCAGCAGGGAAAGAAAATTCGCTTGGAGGGAACAATTGGCAATACCAGGGGCAGGTTCATTGACCAGAGGACAAATGGTTGCACAGAAACGCACAGAGGAGGTTAAGCGAATCACTTCCACGCCCATCCGCGCTGGCCTGGGGGCGACCGGTGGGGAGCCAGGCTGCGGGAGGGCAAGCGCAGGGCCTGGGCAGAGTCCGGGCTGAGCACCGCCGGGGACGCAGGAGAGGACACGGGCGCCGCCGGGGACGCAGGAGAGGACACGGGCGCCGCCGGGGCGCAGGAGGAGGAGGAGGAGGAGCCGGAGGCGGGCGCGGCGCTGACGCAGGGCGCAGGGGGCTGGGCGCGTACGCCAGCCCGGCCCGGCCCGCCCCGGCCCCGGCCCCGCGGCGGAGCGGGAGGAGCAGGACGAGGACGGGCACGGAGACTGGGACGCGCGGTCGCCGGCGAGCGAGTCCCGGCCGCGCTCGCTCGTGCCCGCATGGCTGCAGCGCGGCGGTGAGCCCGACGCCCCCGCCGCGCCGCGCCGTCGCCCCTGTCGCCGCCTCGGGCCGCCAGCATGTGGGGCGCCGCGGACGAGAGCTCCGTGCGGGTGGCCGTCAGGTGAGCCGGGCTGCGGGCGCGTTGGAGGAAACTGAGGCAGGGGCCTGTGCGGGTGGCGGGAGCTGCGGCGCGGGGTTCGGGAAAGCCGAGGAGCCGCCCCGGTGCGCTCTCGGGGACCCCGGCCCGGGCCCCGTGCCCAGACAAAGCCGCGGGCTGACGGACAGCGTGTACCGCCCGGCCCGGCCTCCCGAGCCTGTGCGGGGCGCTGGGGGCGGAGACCCGCGTGCTGTGACCGGAAAAACCCACCGGTGGCCCGGCTGCCGAAGCCCCGGGAGGGCGTGGGAGCCACTGGTCCTTCATCCCCAGAGCCAGAGCAGGGATACAGTGTAACAGTCCCGACCATTCAAGCCTGGCAGCTAGTGAAATCACTAGATAGATGATACATGCAAAGTCTGTTCTGGTTCTACCGGAGGCACGAACACCCAGGGCTGTTTAGACTGTTGTGATGCATTTCATGAAGGAAGAACTGACAGTTGCTCATGGAAAACTGCAGCATCATCACACTGAAACATTAATGAAGCCTTCATCCAGTCCATGGCTTCCACAGCCTGCCGCTCCTGCCAGTTCATTTCTCTTTAGTTGTGCTTTAGGGATTATAAAATTACCTTGGCCTCCAAGAAATCTTCCATTTTGTGATCTTCATCAAAAATTGTTTTAAAAATTATATCATGTAAGCATTTCTGTAGTTATTTTGTGATGTCTTTTTTTTTTGTAGCAGTTCTTGATTAGATACAGATATGGGAATTTCATATGCTTTATTATCTTTAATCAGTTTAAAGAACAGAAAAAATTTGAAAGATTTTTTGATTCTCCTAGTTTACAGATGAGGAAATTACTATCGAATGGAGGTGACAGTTTTATGACCCTTTTGACTATCCTGTAATAAGACCTGGAAATTAAAAAAAAAAATTATTTATTTATGAGAGAGAAAGAGAGACAGAGTGGGATCACCAGGGCCTCTAGCCACTGCATATGAACTCCAGACACGTGTGCCCCCTTATGCATCTGGCTTACGTGGGTCCTGGGGAATTGAACCCAGGTCCTTAGGCCTCTCAGGAAAGTGCCGTAACCTCTGAGCCATTTCCTTAGTCCCCAGACTTGGATTTTTTTTTTCAAATTATTGTTTGTTTGTTTGTTTATTTATTTATTTGAGAGCGACCGAGGGAGGGAGGGAGCGAGAGAGCGAGCGAGCGAACGTGGGCTAGTCAGAGCTTCCAGCCTCTGTAAATGAACTCCAGATTCCTGTGCCCCCTTGTGCATCTGGCTAACGTGGGTCCTGGGGGATCAAGCCTTGAACTGGGGTCCTTAGGATTCACAGGCAAGCGCTTAACTGCTATACCATCTCTCCAGCCCCAGACTTGGAAATTTTAATCCCACCTTTTCGGTCATTCTCGAGCTATTTACCAATTCCTAGATTAGCTTGTTTTTCCTATTATTAACTTTCTTTTTGCCTTAAAATATGAATTGATAACTGCATCAGGGGAAGGAATAACAAGACAAGAAGCACTGTGTTAGGTGATCTGATTCGGAATGGTGAATTCAAAAACATAAAATGTGAAAACTTACTTGTGAGGTAAAATATTTTTAGAGATTTTTATGGGTGAATTTTTTTAGAGTAGCATAAGATAGTTTGTTGACCATTATTTTAAATTTGATCTTACTTCCAGTGAAGGTGAACAGAGTCACGAATATCCCTAAACTTATTGTGAGCAATGAATAACTTCTATTTGATTTTGGTATGCATGCTGGCACTTTTCAGGTGAATGAGTGAGGGTTTGAGTTTTGATTTTTGGGCAAGATACTTGCTTCTTTTTGGCTGACCTCCAACTTCCTGGGCAATCCTCCTGTGTCAGGCCCCCGAGTGTTGCGATTATAGATATGAGCCCCGCATGCTCTGTTATAAAAGCTTTATCAGAGTTTAGTTTCCCACATCGTGAAGATTCGTTTTGGTGACATTGGGGACTTTTTCACTAAGTATATTCTCAGGTTTGAACTTATTTTATACAAGAAATAGCGTATGGTCATTACTGTTTCAATGTTTATAGTGTCTAGTCATGTTGTTCATTTATAACAAATATTTATTAAACATATGTCCTATATGTGTTATCCTGATTTCTGAGCTAATATTAGTAATAAATGTGGCACATATGCCATGTACCAGAGCAGACTGTGCGTTGAGATGTTTCATGTTATGTTAAAATCTCAATCTCCTACAGCAATCTGTGGCTTATATTCTATTACTATTGTGACCTTCTTCCGGTGGGGAACAGAGGGATTAAGTAAACTGCCCAAAGTTAAATTGGTAACAAATGAAATAACCAGGGTTCTTATCTGGACAGCTTAATTTTATATGCCAAGTTCTTAACTGTGAACTCTGTGTGGGTTACCCAACCCAAGTTCTTAACCATGGGACCTGTGCAGGTGAGAAACAGGACCATGCTTCACAAACACTTCTTCCTGAAACTGTCCAGCTCCATTAGGAATGAATGGCTTTGGCAGGTTATTCATCTCTTGACCTTGCTTGAAAAGATCAAGAGCTCAGAAAAGGGCCTAAACTTAAATCAACTAAAACATCACCTCAGATTAACTAAACTATTTTCTCCTCATCTTTCTAGTATTCTCCAGTCCTCTCCTCTAGGTTGAGGCAAGTTTCAGTAGGGTAAATAAATCAACACAAGCTTTATATCTACACAAAACTAACAGAGCCATTTGACCTGTCTGTCCCTCCAATGCATAATGGAATAACAGGCAATAGATAGTTGGCTCTATTTGTGTAAAGACACAAAGCATTCTCAAGATGATTGTGTTTTATTGGACACAGATATTAAAGCTGGTGACAATATGCACAAAGTTTTGGGGAAAAGATTCTCACTTAGGAAAAACATTTTTTATACAATTTCTGAAGATGCATTTTGGCAGAGAGAGGTGTCTCAAGATTATCTTTCATTGAGGTAGATACGGATTTGGAAGACGGCCTTACTTTCCAGTCCCTTAAGGCTAATGAACACCTGAGATACCATTAATACTACTGAGGAACTAAATGTTTAGTTTAAATTTAAAAGTTTTTCTTAATTCATTTGCCAGCAACTTCTATGTATGCTTGTGACATCTTAATTATGTGGCTCTACTTTTTCTACTGTAAAATTCATGAAATATAAATGGTAATATATTTCCAATAAAAATTTTGTGTCAGAATTGGTATGCCCTGTTAGTATATATGATACATACATTGGATTTTAAAAAGTCTGAAAAAAATGAAAACAATTATCTTAACAGTCTATTGTTTGCATGTTGAAATAATATTTTGATGTCACTGAATAGTCTATTTGACTATTAAAATAAGCTTCATCTATTTTTTCTATATAAAAGTGTGGCCAGTAGAATCTTTAGAAGTACATACATGGTTTACATTCTATGTTTACAGGTAGGAGCTGCTCTATAATTTACATGTAAAGAAGTTATACAAGAACCATACAAGAACTGTACCCTTACACACTCACCCACCCACCCACACACACACATGAAATGCCAAATAGTGGGCCTTTATTTGTAGAGTGGTTATTCATACAAATGAGCATGCTTACCTACATGAACATATATAAATGTAAAATGTGATTTAATTTTTTTCCTTCAAGGTACAGAAGTACAAAAATACTGATTGTGTAGTTTATATGGTAGTTGATTTATTTCATAAAATTGTGGCCGAGATCGATGTGGTTTACAAAAAGACAACAGAACAGTGAAGTATAGTGAATATGCTATCCATATTAAGTATACTGAATTGAACTAATCTCTTAATTGGAGATAGTAAAATCAGTTAAACATTTTGAGTTCTACATCTAAGCTATTATGCAATGACCTATGCTTTTCTCTTTCCTTCTTTCTGTATGTTGAACTAAGTTTGTTATTTTTTTCCTTTTCAGAACTTGAGCTTACAAAGCATGGTGAGGGCAGAGTAACAATGGAGATAATGAATAGACCATTGTGTTTCATGTCATGTCTTTGCTTGGCTTTGGCACGCCATATATATCCTTGCCATATATATATGTTTGGATTAGTGTGCAATATGGGAAAATTTGTGTTTATGTTTGCTGTGTTTTCACCTTACTAAAGCACTTTTATGATGTGACATTGCTTAGCAGACCTAGGGGCTGAGTAGATAGACAGAAGCTCAGTTGTAAGTGTGTTACTGGTAGTGATTTACAATGTGATCTCCTTCTACTCTGCTCTGCTTCCCCTGTGCTAAGGTGGCAGCTTCAAACATTTTGTGTGTGCTATCTGTTGAGTGGTACTTTGTTTTTTTCAACGTAGGGTCTCTAGTCCAGGCTGACTTGGAACTCACTATGTAGTCTCAGGGTGGCCTCAAAGTCATGGCGATCCTCCTACCTCTGCCTCCCGAGTGCTGGAATTAAAGGTGTGCGCTACCACGGCCTGCTTGTTAAATGTTACTTTTATTGTTATTGGCACAAATGGCACCAATGATGCCTCTGAATTGACAGGAAGGGACTGTTGTGGCACTGCAAATGTGTCTTTACAGTAATGGACATAAACTTTGTGTTACTGAAGAAGAAACATTTAAGCTGTTACTTTTTTTCCTTCTGGTTATAATACAAATGAGTAATATTTTACTTACCCTCCTACTTAAAATCCTGAACTGTTTGAATGCATATTGTCTTTATTGTATAAGAGTAAAATGAATTGCAACCTAGGTGACTTTTTCAGGGTTTCTTAGCCACTAGACATCAGATTTGGAACTCAAGTTTCAAATATCTATGTTCAAACATATTTCTAGGTGTTATGAAACATTTCACTTAATGATTCCAATGTGATAAATGTCTTTCTACATGGAACATAAAATATGTATTTGAAGTAAGTTCTTTTGAATCAATTTAATGTTTAGAAAATGTAGATCAGTAAGAATTCTAGATAACATGTATTTTATGAAAGCAGATGATAATTTGCTTATTCCTTCTTTCATGGAATGACTATTTACTTAGTTTTTACTCTGAGCTGGACACTTGCCTGCCAGCATGAATAATGCACATAGTCGTTGCTCTCACAGAACTTATGCCTAGTATATGAGACTTAAATGCATAAAATGTGTTAGAACAAGCACAAAAAACAAACACAAACTAAAACTTAAAGAGAATTGTTATAATTGAGTTTTTTATTTTAAAAGTTCATATATTTAAAAAAAGTATTAAAATGGTATGTTCTGGTTCCAAATGTACTTCAAAGAAAAATTAAACTATAAAATCTGTACATTAAGAGGACATTGCTTATTTCATATCATATATAATGTACCATATATGACTTGTATGTCTTTATTTTGGCCTGAGAAAATAATAGAAATGAGAGAGAAGAGACGGAAGAGCACGTTTCATGAATTAAAAGTTAGCAAAAATTTTTCTATTACAAAACATGAATTGATTCTTCAGATGTGGTTTAGTAAGTGTAAAAAGTGTGTCAGTAGTATATTATTTGAAATGGCATGGCATTTCATGTTTCATGTTTAATTATTACTGTCATTTGAGTTCGTTGCCATCTTTCCTGCTAATTGGTTCATATTTTGATGCATAATTATGGGATACTGAGTGATGCACTTGAAATTCCTGTTTAGTGAAGCCATGAAAACAAAACCATCTTGGCAGTGAACACCTTAATCTGCCCCCCATTTTCCGATTCTTATTATTTTCTCCTCAAAATGTTGACTTGGAATGTTCATTATTGTGTGTGGCCTTTCCTAATACATTACAACACACTTTTTAGACTCTGACCTGGAACTAATTTTTCCTGTCAAAATCATTCAGGATCTGACATCGTCTGAGCTTCAGGTTAGGAAGGCAAACACATGAATAAAAATGTTTGCCAGATTAAAGACAGTCTCCATATATGATATACCACTAAAGTGATTTAATTCATATACAATACATTTGTTTGTTACTATTTTAAACATTTCTCTCTGGACTAGGGAAAATATGGATCCTCTCATCTTGGTTTCCCTGTAGATTAACTGTTTAAACTTTTTAGAGGGGGCTAGGGAGAAGGCTCAGTGGTTAAGGCACTTGTCTACAAAGCCTAATGACCTGAGTTTGATTCCTCAGTACCCAGGTAAAGCCATGTGTGCAAAGTGGTGCATGCATCTGGACTTTGTTTGCAGTGACTAGAGGCCCTGATGTGACCATTCTCTCTCTCTTCTCTCTATCTCTTTCTGCTTACAAATAAATAAATACTTCTAGAGGACTGAGTGAGTATCCGATGCATCCACCTTTTTTTTTTCCCAAGAAAATGGCAACCCAGTCAAAGGGACAATTTTCACAGCCCACTGATTATTACATAATCTTTCTGAATGCTTCAGAATTATTTGAAATTCCTTTCTCATTTATTACTAAAATTATATTAAACATAATTTTAATACTACTAGAATTTTTTGCAAAATAGATTTTAAAACTGAAAAGCACGTACTGGTCAAGGGCCTTTCTTTGAGATAGTTGACAGTTGAGGTCCATGGATGTAGAAGGAATTATCAGGTCCAGTCTTCTGAATTTTCTTGAACTTCATTTTTTTTTTCTTGTGAGCATCTAAGTAAGGAATAGAACATACACCATCTGATTTAAAAAAAAACTAGTTTTATTTCCTTGCGCATTAATTTAAAAAGTTTACTTTGGCAGTTAGACGATTTCTCTCACTTTTATTGTTCATTATTTTTGCTTTATGAATGCCTTATTTGTAGGACTTGCAAAATAATCTAATAAAGACATCACAGAGGTAAAGAAACACTATAGGAATAGACATTCTGATGTATTAAAATATGAAGAAATAAGCAGAATTGAGTTATAAAATATAGTGTGTTTTCAGTATTTACATAGTGATACTTTAACAACCATATAAATAAATATGACTTAATCATATATATATATATTGTTGTTGTTGTTTGTTTGTGTTTCAATGTAGGGTCTCACTCTAGCCCAGGCTGACCTGGAACTTACTATGTAGTCTCAGGGTGGCCTTGAATTTATGGTGATCCTCCTACCTCTGCCTCCTGAGTGCTGGGATTAAAGGCATGTGCCTGGCTTTCAATTTTTTATTTTTTCCAAACCTCAGAACTTTAGGCCTGGAATATGTGGCTAACCTTTATGTCCTTACGTTAGTTCTTGACACCTCCTTTAAACAAATATCTCCAATATACTAAAGAATTATAGCACATTCCAATAATCTCAATACAGGAGAGGTAGCAATATATTCTGGGTGGGGGAAGACTTGTTTACAAGAACCTGAAAGGAGAAATGGATATATACATATGACTACTTTAAGAAGAAGACTTTTGGCAGATGATTTCACTAAATATGTAGGTCAGAAGCTTTTAAATACATCTCAGCCTTTCCTATCCTTATTTCAGAGGAAAATAAATGATAATGCATAGGGCTAGGGAGGTGGCTCAGTGGGTAAAGCCCTTGGTGCTCAAGCCTGAGTAACAAACTGTAACCTATGCCAAAAGCCAGAAGCCATGGTGTTTTTTGTAATCCCAACTCACTGATGGGGAAGAGGGAAGCCAAGATAGGACACTTTCTCAAAGGTGAGGACTGTCACCCCAAAATTGTCATCTGATCTCCATATATGTGGTGTGTTACCTGTGTACCCATACTCACACAGAAACACACACACACACACACACACACACACACACACACACACACACACACACATTCTTCCTCTCTGGAACTATTCCAGAGGTTTTATTAACAGAATTTAAACTCAGAGTCAGTGACTGTTCATCTCCATTTGCTTCTTCAGTAAGAGTAAAGAACTAAAAAAAATGTTTAAATATGGTTGTGGGAAGTTAAAGATCATGGGCTCAGACAGGCTTAAAGAAAAGTCAGACAGATCAAGGTTATTCCTCACTCTTGGATTTGCCATTCTCAACTTTGGAAAGTGATGTCTATCACCAGACATAACAGTATTTTGTGACTGTAATGAAGAAGTTTTGTATACATTTTTTTTCAGAGTAGACAGTCATATTTCCTTTTGACAAAGCTACAATGTCTTTTTCTGTTAGGAACAAGTGGCTTTAGAGAGAGCTGAGCCACAGTTAATTATTTTGTGTGGTATGTTGATCACATGTGTACTAATGAGGCACAGGACATCACTTAAGTAGTATTTGTTCTAATCTTATTTAAGTTTTGGATCAAAATTCATTCATTTATTCCAAAACTGTTGCATTCCACTGTGTACTTATAAAACTGTGGAAATATTGTAATTAAAAATATAAAGCCTGTTACTGAAGATGAAGTGATACTGCAGCACGAGTGCTGGATGGTCAGACAACTGTTTTAGTCTGGACTCTTAGCCATGCTAACTTAAAAAATTTTTTTTGTTCATTTTAATTTATTTATTTGAGAGTGACAGAGAGAGAGAGAAAGAGGCAGATAGAGAGAGAGAGGCAGAATGGGCATGCCAGGGCCTCCAGCCACTGCAAAAGAACTCCAGACGTGTGTGCCCCCTTGTGCATCTGGCTAACATGGGTACTGGGGAATCGAGCCTTGAACCAGCGTCCTTAGGCTTCACAGGCAAGCACTTAACCGCTAAGCCATCTCTGCAGCCCAGCCATGCTAACTCTTAGCTATTGCTAGGAAGTTCACTTACCTCAGTGGATTCAGGAAAGACTCAAAAATGATACAACAAGGTAAAGCTCTTGGAAAAAGTTTTTTTTTTTTTAATTTATTCATTTACAAGGAGAGAGAGAGAGAGAGAGAGGGACAGACAGACAGACAGACAGACAGACAAAATGAGCCCTCCAGGGCTTTCATCCATTGTAAACAAACTCCAGATGCATGCACCAATTTTTGTGCATTGCGCTTATGTGGGTACTGGGGAATAGAACTCTGGTCATTAGACTTTGTAGGCAGGCTCCTTAGCCACTGAGCCATCTCTAGCCCAGAAAAAGTTTTTGACATAGACATAAGTAGTACTGTTGGAGGTGAAGCTGATCTACCCGGCTATGAGCATGTTAGTTATATTCTAAACTGGGCCTAGTCATTTTGTAATGTGTAACCCATAACTTGAATTTTTAAAGTGCTTTAAAAGCATACTGTCTGGTTTTGAATGCCTACTACTACCTAGGAATATCACTATGAATGGTACAACAATGTATGTAAATATTTGCAAACACCATGCCTGTGTTCCCAGCTTGCAGTTTACTTTCTGTATGTAAACCACATGTCATTGTGCTATACTGTACCAAAGTCTCCTATTATAGTTTGTAGAATCCACCATTTAATTCTTTTTCCAGACAGGTTTTCCATTGACATGGGTTTTAGTGTCTTTGTGAAGTTACTTCCATATTAATAGTTTTGAGTTACATTCTTTTCACTAGTTGTTTCACTTAATATGAGAGTAGGGGCAAAATTAGTTGATAAAAATGTGAATGTGCTTTCTTAGTTGGTTTGTACCTGACTGATTCTTGAAACTTGCTAATGCTTTCCCTGTGTATTCAGCCTTGGCAACAAGCCACTAAAGTGTGGAGTGGATTCAGGAATACTGTAAGGATTAAACTAATTGGACCAGAAGTAATGCTAATACACTTATTATATATTTACTTCTATATTCTTTTTCTTTGGTATCTGGAGCTGAGGGGCAATGAGATTCTCATAGAACTATGTGAAGATTTGTTGAGGGCATTTTAAAAGAGGCTAGTTCAGGAAATAATGTGTTGAAGGTCTAGTCTAATGATCTCTAAATCAGCTTTTATTTTCATCAGGAAGTTATTTTTAGTCAGTTTTTTCCTGCTATTGAAATGATGTAATTACATTAGGAAAACTATCATGGAATAAATGAGGAAAGTAGCCAATTGCTGTTCACTGCTCTATATACTTATAATTTTAATTTCTCTACATTTCTTTTTAGTCTATATTCATATATTATCTGTTTGTATTTTTTCCCTACATTTGTTGTGATTAGAATATAGATACTTTTCTGTTGCTGTATATTGCCCCTTTAGAGTGTAACTTAAAATTTTTCTAGTATATTAAAGAGTAACTTAACTGACCAGCCTTTATTGCTTAAAAAGGACATTAATTTCCCTTTTTAAGAGCCATGCTGTCTCCTACAATTGCTGGTAACTTTTTAGTTTTCCTGATCAGCACTGGTTCTATGAATGATTATTTCCTGGATTCCCAGGATGAAGGATAGCATTCCTCACCTAGAGTGTGTTGTTGAATGTTTTGGTTCTGAGAATGCTTTTCAGAAAAAAGATATATTAATATTTAATTTTACCTTTTCATCTATATCCAGAATACTGTGAACATTTGCCCAAAATATTTTTCCAAGCCATTGATGGTAAACAGAATTCAGGTCCATTACCATCCTCTCTTCCTTGCCAGTCACTGGCATTGCTGTCACTGTCCACCTCAGTTCAGTTCAGAGCATTTTGTTTCCTTAGCTGTTTGTCACCTAGTCTGCGTCTGTGTGTCTTGACCTGGAGTTTGTCCACTGCCCATTGACCTGAGATTGCAGATCTCATTCCTTTTTACTTGGACTGCTGTGTTGGTTTCCCTAATGTAAAAGTGACATTAATTTATTTTTATTTTTTTAATTTATTTATTTGAAAGAGAGAGAGGGAGAGAGAAAGAAAAAGGGAGATACAGAGAGAAAGAATGGGTGCACAGGGCCTCTAGCCACTGCAACCAGAACTCCAGGATCCACGACCAGTGACACCTCTTCTAGCCTTCTGCTTAGAATTTAAGTAGGAGGCTTAATCTTACTAAAAAGTACCTGAGGCTGTGGGTGGGGGACACACATTCACATTCAAAGCACCACACATGTACATAATGCAGTTTGATCATAATCTCCTCCTATTACCTTCTCTTATATTCCTCTCCTATGCCCCTTTCACTAAGTCCTCATAAAGGAATATTCTGAATTAAATGACTTCATTTTGTAATTTTGTTGCTTCTATAGTTTCTTTGTATGTCTCAGATATTCCTCTGGTTGTTTTTGTTTGTTTGTTTGTTTTGGTTTTCAAGGTAGGGTCTTGTGTTAGCTCAGGCTCACCTGGAATTTACTATGTAGTCTCAGGGTGGCCTTGAACTCACAGTGACCCATTACCTCTGCTTCCCAAGTGCTGGAATTAAAGGTGTGTGCCACCATGCCTGGCTCAAATATTCCTCTGTATCTGAGTAGGGTACCATGATCAGATACCACACATTGGGATTAATAGATTATGGGATTTATAGATCAACAATTTATAGAAACACTGTGTTGTTTTCTTTTCTTTTCTTTTTTTTTTTGGTTTTTCGAGGTAGGGTCTCACTCTTGTCCAGGCTGACCTGGAATTCACTATGGAGTCTCAGGGTGGCCTTGAACTCACGGCAATCCTCCTACCTCTGCCTCCCGAGTGCTGGGATTAAAGGCGTGCGCCACCACGCCCGGCTCACTGTGTTGTTTTCATACCTTGATTGCTCAACTAAGAGAAGAGGTGATTTCATTGTTGGAAGATACTGAATAATATGTGCTGTTGCTTTTAATCACTTAACATGTCACATCAGCTATGTGGATCATTTCTACAGACCTGCTAACTGGGCAGCTCTCAAAACTTACTAATATAGGACTAAAAAGATGGCTCAGTAGTTAAGGTGCTTGCCTGCAAAGCTTAATGACCTTAATGATTTGATTCCCCAGTACCTACATAAAGCCAGCTGCAGAAAGTCGTACATGCATCTAGAGTTTATTTGCAGTGGCGGGAAGCCCTGGCACACCTGTCTCTCATCTCTGTATCTCTCTCTGCTTGAAAATAAACATATAAATAAAACTTACTTATGTGTATCTGACCAGGTTCAGATTAGGCCACACAGAGCCTATGTTCTCTGCATGCTTTTCTGTAACTAGCTGTTACTCCCTGAAGTCAGAGACGTTGCTCAGAAGAAGGACAGGAAGTGGTGGAACACGTTATTCCATATTCATGGTAAGGTGTATTGTCACTACCTTTTATTTCACTTTCTCATTCCCTTTGCCATTACCCTGATTTAGCTCTAAATTATTTAATGCTTGAATAAGTACAAAGTGTTATAATGATATGGCCTAGTAATATATTACCATTACAAAGAGCAAACGTTCCATGTTCCTTTCAGGGTGATCTCACAGTCATGCAGAGTCATTAGGACTGTTGGCTAGAGCCATTCTAGAGCTGTGCGGGTGACAATATAAAGGAAGGAATGCCTTATCCTTGTCCACTCCACTGTAAATGATATAAAACATCCTCTTATAACTGTGCTTCTGCTGTCACACAGTAGTCAGCTCACATACTGTCATTCCTTATCTGCTTCATAACACAGAAATAGAGGAAACAAGTGAAATCTAAATTGCCATTGTCTTTGATATTTGAAAATATCATGACAAAATAAAATTGAATTTACTTGAGAGAATTTTTGCCATCATGTGATCTAGTACTACAATGTTTTTATTTGATATTGTCAAGTTTTTTTTTCAGAATTTAGTGTTGTAAGTTTTTCATCTCTCGATACATCATATTTTCTGATTCTTATGTTTTCATACATTTTGCTCTTTCTCATGTGCTCCTAGCAACCAAGTGCTGTAGCTTCTGTCTTACCATTGTTTTATCTTCCATACATTTCTTCTCACCCTATGCTAGCCATTCACACTACCTTCACACTAGCTGTGGTCTTTACTGTTTAATGCTACAGTCTTCTAACTACTTATATAGATAACTTTTGCATGGCCCTTGGTTTCTCACACATTAAAATGTATTCTTGTATTATCTGAGTCTTCTAATTAAACCTATATTATTCTTACTGTACAGATAATGAACGAGCATTTGAGATCACCAGAAAATAAGAATTAGAAAGTTGGGGCTCTCCTAGATATCATCACAGTAGCTTTCTATTATGCCCTTTGCTTTGTCTTAGGTTTTCTCCGGTTCTCTCTTTCATTGCTATCAGATTGTTTTTTACTTCAAATATCACCGTTGCACATATCACTCCAGATTTCTTTGTCTGCTTGCCCCTCTGTCTGTATCTTTTTTTTTTTTTTTTTTGGGTGGGGGAGGTTTTGAGGTAGGTTCTCACTCTAGCCCAGGCTGACCTGGAATTCACCATGTAGTCTCAGGGTGGCCTCGAACTCATGGCGATCCTCCTACCTCTGCCTCCCGAGTGCTGGGATTAAAGGCGTGCGCCACCACGCCCGGCTTTGTCTCTATCTTTTGAAGTTAGGCCATATGTTACTGGCAGATTTCTCATTATTATCCTGCATCTAGACAGGGCCTCAGAAAATTAGCATTTTTATTCTTCTTCTTCTTCTTTTTTTTTTTTTTTTTTACCAATTTAATATCTTGTACTTAGTCCAGGCATAAACTTTTTTTGCTGAATGATCTAAACCTTTATTTCTGGCTCTTCAGTCCTGGCTTGTTTCTAGATACTGAACTGGCCTTGTCTTATATCACAGTTCCAATAATTTGTACTGTTCTGTTGTTCCTGGAACCTTAGTTACAGCCTTTGTTTACTGCTTAGTTCATCATTGAACTTTCCCTTGAACTAACACCAACAACAAAACACTTGTATTCACAGGATACTTGCCACAGACCTTTCTATATAAGCAGTCTTTATTTTATTAACAACTAGCTCCCTGGTACCCAGGACAGTAATTAATTCATATGAGATCTTTTTGTAGTATTTGGGGTTATAATTTTTAAAATATTTATTTATTGTATATTTGAGAAAGGAGAGAGACAGAGACAGAAACAGAAAGAGAGAGAATGAGTATGGGTGCACCAGGGCCTGTAGCCACTGCAAATGAACTCCGGACGCATGCTCCACCTTGTGTAGCACCTGGCTTTACCTGGGTACTGAGAAATCAAACCTAGGTTGTGAGACTTTGTAGGCAAACACCTTAACCAGTCCATCATCAAAATTGTGATATGAAGCAGAATAGAACTTCGTGAAATCTCTGATACTGGCTTACAGTTTACCTGCTAAGACTTCTGCCTGCTGCTTCTCCTTCTGTTCTGGAAGTTCTCTGCTTGCTTCATTGCCTGTTGATTCTGACCTGCCCATCTGAGTGGTGTCTTCCTATTGATACTGCTGGGATTCACTCATCCTCAAGACCTGAAGGGTATATGTGGTCTTTTTTTTTTTTTTTTTTTTTTTGTTATATTTACTTGAGTCAGATTTTTTCAAAACTATATAAACTTCTTTAAGAACTGTTCTAAAGCTTTTAAAAAGTGTTTTATTTTTATATTTTTACTGTTTATTTGTAAGGAGAGGGAGAGGGGGAAGGATAGGGGGAATGGGAATGAGAATGAGAATGAGAATGAGAATGAGAATGAGAATGAGAGGATGTCTATTGCCACTGAAAATGAAATCCAGATGCATGCACTACTGTGTACATCTATCTGGCTTTATGTGGGTACTGGGAAATCAAACCCAGGCCATCAGGTTTTGTAAGCAGGCATCTTTAACCACAGAACCATCTTTCCAGTCCTCTAAAGCTTTTTAAATTCTTCTTCAAAACAGTGATTTTTTTTAAGATTGTATTTGTATGCCCTAGCTCTTTTGACAACAAGGCAGGGGCATTATGTAATGGTAATGCTCTCAGAGTGACTAGAGCTGTGCTTTTGCCATTGAGACTGTGGACCATGAAAGCAAAAAGTCCTCTTACTTGAAACATAACCCCTCTTTATATTACTATCTCTAGCAACAAGAAGAATACTAGCATTATCTTGCCATTCATTCTATATCATTCAGTGAAATTATTTAACATTTATGCTAATTTAAATAAAGGTCAAATTACAAGTAAAATTCCCATACTTTTTTCTTTGGAGTAAGGTCAAGCTAGCCAAAGCCCCCGTAACAATGCCAGGCTTTTGGATGATATGAAATGATGGGTATCATATAACAACTTTAGTCAGTTTGCTATGTATATTATGTTAATATCCTATTTGTTTCTTAATATTAAAGTGCAGAGGTTAGAAGTATAGCTCAGTAATAGAGCACATACTTAGCATGTGTGAGGGCCTAAGTTTGAGCCTTAGCCTTAAAAAAAAAAACCATAAAAAGTACATTTGTGCCTTTTGTGATATAAAAGTATAATTTTTTTCTGACCATTATGTTTGTTGGTACACAACCTTTATTAAATTTAATTGGATTTAGTATTTTCGTTTTGTGGTATTTTGTTGGCCTTATTTGTTAGATTTTTAACTTCTAATATTATATTTTCTAAAATAAAATTATCTTAGGAATCAATATTTTACCTTAATATAACTTAATTTAATTAAGTAATGTTACATTAAATGTCTTATGGAACACATGTCATTATGGAAGAAAAACTCAAGCCTTGCCCAAATACATGTTTTGTATCTTATGATTTTTTTTCCTTTATTCATTTTTTTCTTTTTGTTTTTGTTTTAGAGAAAGAGAGACAGAGGGGGAGAGAGAGAGGATTGGTGTGCCCGGGCCTCAGCCATTGAAATCAAACTCCAGATGCTTATGCCACCTAGTGGGCATGTGAAACCTTACACTTGCCTCAGCTTTTTGGGTCTGGCTAATGTGGGATCTGGAGAGTTGAATGTGGATCCTTAGGCTTTGCAGGCAAGTGCCTTAACCACTAAGCCATCTCTCCAGCTCCCCTTTTTCTTTTTTTAAATTTTTATTTATTTATTTGAGAGTGACAGAGAAAGAGGGAGAAAGAGAGAGAGAGAGAGAGAGGGAGAGAGAATATATGGGGCGCCAGGGTTTCCAGCCACTGCAAACAAACTCCAGATGCGTGCGCCCCCTTGTACATCTGGCTAACATGGGTCCTGGGGAATCAAGCCTCGAACTGGGGTCCTTACATTTCACAGGCAAGCACTTAATTGCTAATCTATCTCTCCAGCCACCCCTTTTTCTTTTTTAAGATAGGGTGTCATCAGGCTGGCTTCACACTCATTATGTAGTTGACTATGACTTTAAATTTCTCATCATCCTGCTCCTACCACCCCAGGGATGGGATTATAGGAATCTACTACTACACCTGGCTTTTATGGTGTTAGAGTGATCAAACCCAGGGCTTTGTGCATGCTAGGCAAGTGCTCTACTAACAAGCCACATCTCTTCCCCCCCCTCTCCAGTTTTTGTTGCCTATGTTAGTTTTCAAGTAATTTGAATTAATGATTTCTTGTAGGATTTTAAATTTACTTTCTTTCAGATTAATTCTGTTTTTTTTTTTCAACTATTTTATTTATTAAAGAGAGAGAGGACAAGAGATGGGCATACTAGGGCCTCTAGTCATTGCAAAAGAATTCCAGATGCATGCTCCACTATGTGCATTTGGCTTATATGTGCTCTGGGGAATTAAACCTGGGTCCTTAAGCGTCCCAGGCAAGTGCATTAAATGCTATGCCATCTCTTCAGCTCCAATTCTGTTTTCTTTAAACAAAGAAATGAGGTGTAACAGGAGGCTTGTCCCTAAGGGACCTTTTTTGAATTCTTTCTTGTCAAAGAGACTCAAGGATTAAGTGTTGATGTTTTGTTTAAGTAGAATAGGAGTGGATAGGTAGGATCAGGCAGGAAGAATTGACCAGTTGTTTTCAAAATAGGGTAAGAACCTGGGCATGCAGTGCAAGCTACTAGTTTACCTGTTTCAACTAGAAGCAACATTTTTAGATCCTGTAGTATCAAGATAGCAAAATTTTACTACTTCCTCTCCCCTCATCCCCTGTGCTTCTAGACAAAAACTGTAGTATTGAGCTACATCCCCAGCCCTAGTTGTTAGGCTTGGTACCTTTTAAGGTACCATTTTCTTCACTATTCTTTAGTATTATTTATGTGTGTGAATTTTTATGTGTGTTTGTGCACATGTTCATGTGTGAGTGTGTGTGTGCCCTGGCATGTGTGGTGATCAAAGGACAACTTTTGGGGTCCTTGCCTGTTTACCTAACTTTGAAGCAGGGTTTTCACTTGGTATTCTTGATCTGTTGTTTTCTGATGGGGTTGCCTTGAGAGCTCAGAAATTCTCCTGTCTCTTCCTCCTATTTCACCATTACCATCAGGGTATTGTGATTACAGAAACCCACCATGGCTTCCAGTTTCCAGCTTCTGGCTTTTTACATCATGACTGGGGATTGAACTCAGGTACTCCAGTTTGAGTGGCAAACACTTTATCCACTGGGCCATCTTTTCAGCCTTTCTTTTCTTTTCTTCCTTCCTTACTTTCTTTTTCTTTTCTTTTCTTTTCTTTTCTTTTCTTTTCTTTTCTTTTCTTTTCTTTTCTTTTCTTTTCTTTTCTTTTCTTTTCTTTTCTTTTCTTTTCTTTTCTTTTCTTTTCTTTTCTCTCTTCTTTTCTTTTTTTTCCCTGAGGTAAGGTCTCACTCTAGCCTAGGCTAACATGGAATTCACTATGCTATCTCAGGCTGGCCTTGAACTCATGGCGATCCTCCTACCTCTGCCTCCTGAGTGCTGGGATTAAAGGCGTGTACCACCATTCCTGGCTCACTTTTTTTTTTCAAAAGAGAAAATTAGAAAATATAATTATGATTGGTGTTTGGGTTAAAAAATAGAAGACAATCCCTAAAATTGTTGTGATAGCAGTGGGCTCACAACAGGGAAGCTGTAAATGGTGCAATCAGTTTCACATTTCAAATCCATTTCTAGGTGCCCCAGAATGAAAAAGGAAAAATTCATGTTTGTTTATTTTAAATGGGATATAATATTTCCTATATTCTATAAGTGCACAAGGTTCTAGTACTCTGATCGTTTATCAACATCTAAAAGTAGTTTTAGAAGCTGGGCGTGGTGGTGCACGCCTTTAATCCCAGCACTCTGGAGGCAGAGGTAGGAGGATCGCGGAGAGTTCAAGGCCACCCTGAGACTACAGAGTTAATTCCAGGTCAGCCTGGACCAGAGTGAGACCCTACCTCGAAAAACCAAAAAAAAAAAAAAAGTAGTTTTAGGGTAGCACTTTAAAGTAAAAGTATCATACTTTGAGGCTTCAGATAGCAATTCTAAACCAAAGGAGTATAGAAGTAAGTATTTTGTACAGAATTTCTCCTCTGATCATGTCAGATGCACTAGGTATAACAGGTGTATCTCTAGTTAATTTTCAACAAACCCTTTTCGTCTACTTGATGGTAGAAGAGGCTTCATGGATCATTAGTCTTAGTCACTAGTTACGTATTGAAGTCTTTTGTACAGAGGTCTTTCTAGACATTAAGTTTGATATTTATGGGTATGCTATACTTTTATGTGCCTAGATTTTAGATGTGTTTACCAGCGTAACAAACATTGTACTTCCCGGAAAAATGATTTTTTTCTGACCTATCCAGTGAGTGCTGTGTGTTTATTAAAATGAAATATATTTTAATCACTGAGTATTATTTATTGAATTGCTTCAAAGTACAATAAATTAGGAAGCATAAGATTTACTATACATTCCAGTCACTTGTGGATCTTGTTAAAATATAACTTTTAATTAGGGTAATAGTGATGCTTGCCTATAATCTCAGTCCTGACAGAAGGCTGAGGCCAGAGGGTCTCAATTTTGATGCCAGCATGGGCTGCATAATATAGTGAAATATTATCTCTTCAAAAATACTAATGCAGGCTAATGAGTGGCAATTCAACATAAGTTACAAAATATGTCACTGAATAGTTGACATTTCCAGTTATGAATTAATGCTTATCCACATGAACATATTAAATAGCTCTTCAAGAGTATGGAAAGCAAACAGTACATTTGTGAGTGAGAACCCAAGGTTTTATTCTTCTAGCTTTCACTTTCTCACTGACAAGAAATAAGGCAAAGAGCTGAAAGTGAAGCTGGTAGTGTTGGAGGAGCATCAGTGAATTTGTTAGTTTGGAGAGAGGGTGCTTGATTTAACACGGACTATGAATAAAGTTTTGATAGTACTGAGAACATTTGATATTGACATCACATATGTAGGAAGTGGGAATTGTGGAGGAAAGAGAAGGAAGGGGCAAGAAGTTTGACATTTTTGAGGAGGAACTAAAGAATCAAGAAGAAACCAAGAAAGAAAATTGCAAAACCTTGAAGTCTGCCATCCAAGGAAGTGACAGGGATTTAAGAGGACGTATAAGGCAACAAATGGTAAATGCCAGCAGACCACCTGGGTGGCTGGCTTTGTCTGTTTAGAAGGAGTGCCAGTTTCGGACATGGTTGGCTTTAATAAGAGGTGAGCATTGACTGGGTATTAAAAAAACATGCAGCTGCCCAAATGATAGAGAAGCAGTTGATGTTTGGCCTTGAAAAAAAAAAAAAAAAACCTTTATACTTTCAAAGTATATTGATTAAAAAATGTTGAAACTTGGAAATATTATTTTTTGGTAGGGAGTAGAAGGTTCATGGGTAGGATATATTCTGTCACTTTAGGATTGTGTTAGAATTTCCCTAAGGATTTGGAGTATCCTTACCTCTGACTTGAGCATGATGAGGCGATCCATAGAGTCATGTTCTACATAAGTTAAAGAAGGGATTCTTTTGAGTGCAAAACTAAATGTTAGTTACACATATAATGACAGTTTGTAACTTTCCTGTTACTATTTTTTTCTCATGGCTGAGTTAAGAGTGACCAGCTCTATGTTGGCAGACATTTCGGGGAACAGGCAGTCTTCTGTTTCCAACAGAGAAATGTCTGTTAGAAAGAAGGATGGAACAATCATATGTCAGTATTCTAGCAGTTTGTTTTGGAAGTGTATATTCCCTTTTATGAAGCAACTGTAGGGAAAAGTGTGTAGATTTTTGTTTCTTAAAAGTTAAAAGAACTATGTGACGCTTCCCAGCAGTGCTCTATGTGCCTATTGCCATTTAAATGTTTCTAAATTGCAGTTTTATTAGATGGGTACATTTTAGATCTTCATTTGTGTACATTAACTATTTTAAAGTAGGTATTCTTAAAAAGATTGAAATTTCTAAATACATTTTAAAAGTAACTTATGTATTTTCTAAATAGTATTTTTAAAGATAACCATTTAGGGCTGGAGAGATGGCTTAGCGGTTAAGCGCTTGCCTGTGAAGCCTAAGGACCCCGGTTCAAGGCTCGGTTCCCCAGGTCCCACGTTAGCCAGATGCACAAGGGGGCACACGCGTCTGGAGTTCGTTTGCAGAGGCTGGAAGCCCTGGCGCGCCCATTCTCTCTCTCTCTCCCTCTATCTGTCTTTCTCTCTCTGTCTGTCACTCTCAAATAAATAAATAAAAAATTAAAAAAAAAAGATAACCATTTAATGTTAAAGAAAAATTAAAAAATAAAATTTTAACATGTATTTTACCATATGAATAGTTTTAAATTCTCTCTTTTTTAGTGGCTACCCACTTTTTTATTTGAAAAAAAGATGTTAAGTAAATTTACTTTCAGTAGATGGAATTTATTTAGCATATCATATTTGAAATAGGGATGTACAATATCTGAAGTAGTGTAGCTATTGCTTAAAAGGTATGAAAGTATCATTAGTAGTTTATTACCTAGTCAAGAAAAAGAACTCAAAATTCTGTCATTTTCTTGCTACAGTACTCATACCAAAGTAAACCTAGAATCAGGTAAAACGCTGCATTTACTATAGAATTGTGGAAGCCGTACTTGCAGAATTGTTGATTTTTTTTTTACATTAGTTACATTTCCATGAACATTACATTCCTGTATCATGAAACTACATGATAATACTACTTTGCAAGGATGTATATGTATTTATGCCAAACAAGTGTTTTAAAAAGGGAAGAGAGAAATGTTATAGTTATGGCCAAATGCCAATGACATATTTCTCAACTGCCTTTGGATGTGTTTTTTAGTTATGAAAAATAGTAATAACTCATTTTATTTGTACTATGTAATATAATAAAACCAACACATAAATAATTATATCCTTTCAAAATTAAGCATATTAAAGGGCATTGGAGAATGTAACAATTATTCCATGTGATTTTTCTCTTCAATCAAGCTATTGTTTTTTTCTGATCTTATTTGCTAATAAGGTTTGAAGAGTAAGGTAATCTTTTACCATAATAGGTTGGTGGATCTTACATTTTAGTGTGTTTAAAAATCTGCTAGGTGCTTGATTACATATTTCTAAATCTGCAAAAATTCAGTTATGAGTCAGCATGTTAACATAATACTAGGTGACAAGGATGTACTTGACCTTTTGAGAAACTTTTCATAGGTAGCGTTTCTCCAAAAACAATGAATTAATATTAATTCAACATTAAATTAGTTGTGATTATATTTCCTTTTTATTTATTTTGAGGCTGCCCAACAGACTGCTCCCCTTTTTTTCATGAGAGAGAGAGAATGTATATTGGTGCACCAGGGTCTCCAGGTACTGCTGTTGAATTCCAGGTGCATGTGCCCTTTTGTGTGCATGTGCAACATTGTGTGCTTGTGTTACTGTGCGTCTGGCTTACGTGGGACCTGGAGAGTTGAGCTGAGTCCTTAGCCTTTGCAGGCAAGTACCTTAACCACTAAGCCATCTCTGTAGCCCATGATTGTATTTTCAGTTGAAAGGAGCAAAACTATTTGGTTAAGATCGTTTAAAATTTTACATGAAGATATTTTAGCTATTTTAATAACTTTAAAAGTTAAAATAAGTTCTCAATTTTAGATTGTAGTAGCATTGTATTATTACATGGAGTTTGAGACTCAAAACTATTAATCCTACTATATGTATTTGAGACTCAAAACTCGAAATTTTTAAAAAGTGTTTTTGTTTATTTATTTGAGAAAGAGAGAGAGAAAGAGGGGGGAGAGAAAGGGAGAGAATAGGCATGTGAGAGCCTCTAACCACTGTAAACTTCAGACACATGCACCACATTGTACATCTGGTTTACATGAGTATTGAGGAATGGAACCTGGGTCCTTAGGCTTCATAGGCAAATGCCTTAATTGCTAAGCCATCTCTCCAGCCCAAGACTGGCAAATTTTTATAACTTTCTGCTTGTCATTGTTTCTCAAAAGAAATCATCTCACCATGGTCTCTACTAAGGTGGCTTTGATAGTACAGAAAGATTTCTAATATTTTGCTATGTGTTTAATAGTGATCCTTTTGTGTAATGCAAAATAAAAGTCTCCCTTCATGTCTTAACATTTCATGAAAGGCACAGTTATTTTGCTTTTCTAGAGCCTGATTACTTGTTAATTATTCAGAATGTCTAAATATGCAGTTTTAGTAAGGCCTATTTTTGTTTTAATTTTTTTGTATTAATATATTTAACTTTTTCAATCTATTAGGAAGAATAGGAAGAGTGAATGGATGAAATGTATAATCTCTTTCTATGTGTAATTGTAATTCACAACTAGTTTGATAACATTCGTTGAATTAGTAACGTAAGTGAAGTTATGGTTACAATGCTTGTATATATTTGTACAGTTCTTTTTATGTTCCCTATAATGGACAGTTAAATTCACTGGTAATCCTAATATTTTATTTCTTAAAGATAGACATTTATCACAATACTCAAAAAAAAAAAAAAAAACTTTGGGGAGAATTTAAGAGGAGGAAGCACTCCACACACTTACAAAGCCATGCCTCTGATTAAAATTCTGGGGACTGGTTTTGATTCAATTTTTGGTATGTAGCCAGGAGTTCCTCCCATGCATTCTCAAGTCCTTTCTGGCTGTGCAGTAAGTTTGCCTCAGAATCTGCAAAATCATGGGAACTTGGCCTTTACTCTTGTTGATAACATTCTATTGTGATTATCATTTAATTGTTAGTATGCAAAAATTTTGTCTATAAAGTATTTCTCATTCTAAGAAATGTTTTTCAGAAATGTTCTTTTTAAAGATAAACAATTGGGTAAAGAATTTAAGAATTTTTTTATTCGGTTGTCTATTTTTCCCATCTATTACTTATAGTTACTTTTGACTTGAAGACAAGTTCTTATTTTCTGTATCCTCTTTGTTCTTAGCTCTCCTGAAAACTTCTGAATGCTTTCTATTTTCCATACAAATGGTCTATTTGCCTTTCCTTAATATGCTTTCTTGTCCTTTCCTATTTTTTTGATCCATTTAAAAGACACTCTGAGAAGGAAGAGTAAAAAAGATAATGTTAGCATACTTAGGACAGGGAAGAAGTGACTGAATGACCACACTCTCTGAATCATGGTGCACAGTGTTCATGTGATTTGCTCTCTGTCATGCCAACAGAAAGGAACAAAATTAAGATGAGTCAGGAGTCTAATTAGATTAAAGAGGCTAATGCATGTTCTCTATCAGAGCAACACAGACCAAGTATGCCTGGTCTCAGCTGTAACTTGCTGGTTGTAACTTGCTGAGCTGCTTTGATTTTCTTTGCTTTGTGGACAGAGAACATGTGGGGTACGAAATACAGAAAGCCTATTATATTTCATGTTTATTGATTGAATAATTGGGTACTTAATGCCTTAGGTGCTTACTGTATTTTGAGCTTCATGAATATTAGGAATATTAGGAATACTTGAATATTTTAGGGCCTCATGAATGTCAGTTTTTTCTTGGTCCTTCCATTTCTAACTCTGTTTAGGGAGACACACTGTACTGTTAAACCATTTCCCTTTTACTCATCATATCATGTGAATTCTGCTACTGCCTCACAAAATACTTACCTGCTATTTTTCCATGTTAAACACATCTTAAAATTTTACTTGTAAGCTGGGTGTGTTGGTACATGCCTTTAATTCCAGCATTTGGGAGGCAAAAGTAGGAGGATTCCTGTGAGTTCAAGGCTACCCTGAGACTACATAGTGAATTCTAGGTCAGCCTGGACTAGGGTGAGATCATATCTCAAACAACCAAGGAGTGACATTCATCATCTATAATGCAGTTGTGTTCTCTAAAGCAAGGGAACTGGGAGTCCTGGCTTGTGTCTGTAATCCCAGCACTCAGGATACTGAGGTAGGAGGATGGCTTTGAGGTCAGCCTGGGCTGGAGTGAGCAATGCCATAAAACCAAACCAAACCAAATCAAACCAAACCAAACCAAAACAAAACAAAACAAAACACCCCAAGAAACAAACCCAACTCAATAACATACAAGGGCACATTGTAAGACCCTTAAATTTTCTTTTCCTTTCTTTGTAATACTTTTCCTTCAGGTATCAGCATGACTTATTTTTTTCTCACTTTTGCTTAAATATTACCTCAGATATATTACTGATAGTGACTTAGTTGTTCCCTCAGTCCTGACCCTCTTTTCTGCTAGTTGTTTGTTCATCATTTATCACCACTGATCATCCCGTATATTGACCCAGTGGAACCCGAACACCCTGAGGATAAACGTGTCATTTGTTTCTCTTTTTCTGGAGCTTGACACATAGTACTACCCAGTAAATGTCTGTTAAGTGAACGAATGAGTAGCTAAATCATTCCTTGCAGAACAGGAGACTCTTTATTTTAAAAATGTACTATATTTTGCCCATGAATAATATGAAACTGCTAATAATATGGTTATCAGAGAATATTTGATTATATTGGAATATTAAGAATATAATAAGTACCTTTAATCCCAGCACTTGGGAGGCTAAACTGGGAGAATTGCTGTGAGTTCAAGGCCACCCTGAGACTATATAATGAGTCCCAGGTCAGACTGGGGTAAAGCGAGATCCTACTTTGAAAAACAAAACAAACAAAGAAAGAATGTAGTAAGTACCCTTAAAGTTTGGTTCTCCTTCTCTATAAAATGAAAGATTTAAGTTTCCTCAAATTCTGTTATATAATGAAGTGGATGTTTGTATAAGTGCATGTCCCCATATAATTACTTCAAAAGTGTGCACCTTTTAAACTTATGTATTATTATTCGATTATTTTACTGTTTTCATTCATGATTTGAGGAAAATGTAAGTTTCCTAGTTAAGGATGTAAAAGTACAAAGTATTTTTTTTAGTAACAGAAGTTGTTCATTTATTAAGTCCGTATTGTCTTCTGTGATTGCACTGTGCTGAAGATGTAAGATGAAAACCTTTGCTGCCCCGAGAGATCTTGCTGTACCTGTGAAGAGAACAACAGCTGTGATTAAGTGCTGCGCACAGGGTGCTGAGGAAGCATGGAGGAAGGGGTGAGCAGGGCTCGGGAGGTCAGGACTGGTTTCGTGGAGGAACTGAGATGGTGTGAGGAAGATGAGCATGGGCCTTTCAAATAGAGAAGAGAACATTTCTTGAGCTTTAGAGGGCAAGAGAGAGTGTTGCATTTGAGGATAGAACCATTTCAGCCTCATTTGAAGGTGTTGGGACACTTGTAAAAGATTGTAAGCAGGAAAATAAGTGTTTTTTTCTATATTTGAATTTTTGCTGCTGTTGTTGCTGTGGTTATATTATGTGACATGCCATTGGTCTTTGCCTTACCTCCTGTTGAGTGCTGGGGAGTCAAACCCACATTGGAAGACTTTGTAAGAAAGCACCTTTAACTGCTGGGCCATCTCCCTAACTCTATTCCTGCTCTCTTAATTTTTTGGAAAAAGTATCAAAAATATTGCCTCAGTTTGCTTAATAGTGCCTCTCTTAGTCTGGATTTCCTAACCAGTAGAGCCCAGGAACCTCAATGTAGCAAGAGTAAGGGGAAGTGAAAGCAGGGAAGGTGTGGCAAATGCAAAGCTAACAATTCATTCAGTTGTAAACACAACCAAGTCAGGAGTATTGTCAGATTAGCCATATGGCAAACTCATTTTAAATCAGTCTACTAGAAGAAGGGAAGTGGAATAATTTTTGTGTTAAGTTTTTCTTCCTGTCTTAATTTCAATGGTCAGCATTTGCCTACTACCCTCCTGGGTTCTGCTACTTGAACACTTGAGTGCCTGTTGGGAAGTTTCAGTGGAACAGGCATTCATTTGAATCTAGAAGTGATGGGAGGTGCTGGGACCTCTGTGAGTCTGGTTGGACCAGGTCTCTTGCCATGCTGTGCAGCTTGTTCAGTCCTGGGATCTTAGCCCTCCCTTCAGGTGATGCTGATAAAGATTACAGTGTTGGTGGGCTGGAGAGAAGGCTTAGCGGTTAAGCGTTTGCCTGTAAAGCTGAAGGACACTGGTTCAAGGCTTGATTCCCCAGGACCCATGTTAGCCACATGCACAAGGGGCCGCGTGTGTCTGGAGTTTGTTAGCAGTGGCTGGAAGCCCTGGCATACCCATTCTCCCTCCCTCTCTCTCTCTCTCTGTCTCTTTCTCTGTCTGTCACACTCAAATAAATAAATAAAAGTGAACAAAATTAAAAAAAAAATTTAAAAAAGATTACAGTATTGGTAGGTGTCGTGGGAGGCGTGGAGGATTAGGACTGAGTTCAGTACATAACAGATTCCTTATATTGTTATTTATTTCTGAGACATTTTGTAAAAATGTTCATTTTAAAGTATAAACATCTGGTATAGTTCTTGTGTTATGTATGTCCCTACAATCTGTTTATCACCTTTGAGATTAATGCAACAGATGGCACTGAATTCCCTCAACCCTTGGATATGAGAACAGTGCTACAAAAGCTGTCATCTGACAAAAGCACCAACTGCCACCTTGTCCTAGGCTTATCCAGTGACAAGCACTTCACTTTGGCCTTTCTTCTTGCCATTTGTTTTCTTGAAAACATACATTGTGGAAATGCTGAATTTCCTGCAGAGAAATGAAGGATTATAAGCACAGATGTTCCTGTGAGACAGGCTTCAAGAAAATGCTGCCCAGCCCGGGGTTGTTGCTGTCATTTGTGTACAGCAGAAGGCATCATACCCGTTGCTGCAGTCTGAGGGCTCTTGCAGCAGTTGTGTGGGTGGCGGGGTTGGGGGTGGGAAGGGATGGTGTTGATGCATGTTTTAGCTAAGGGAGAGAAAGAGCCAGATATATGCATGCCAGATTATTCTCTTTTCCAGTCCATGAGCTTCTAGCTAACTTTAGCTCCAGCTCTGCTGATGTTCCCCTTCGCTGAAATCATCCTTTTCTATTTTTAATTTTGAAATGTAATAGTTAAATTTTTGAATTTGATTTTTCCTTATTTGTTCTTTCACAATTTCACATGTACATATTGTGATATGATCATCTAGAGCCCATTACCCTCTCATTCCTGCTCAACCCTTTCTTCCCCCACATGCTAGTGGAGGACTCATCACTGAAGAGAATGGCTTTCCTCTCCCAGCAACCACTATCTGCCAGTAGCTCTTCTGGGGAGGGGTGGAGCCTTTTAGTGGTTTTTATCCCCAGATCCTGCTTATTATTCCTTTAGGATCTGCTTCTTATTCCCTGTGACTACCTCCATCTGTATTAGACTGTGTTTTAAGACATTGTTACAATTTGGCACTGGTTTTACCCCTTACTTCATCACTGCTGCACAGTTAATATACATACATGCTAATGTGGTTCTCCAAGTTCATTTCCTCATGAACTGAAAATCATGTTTTATAGCTTCCATGTCTTTCACTGAAGTTTGTGCAGGACCCATAGCAAGCTTACCACAAACCATGTTCAGATACTCTTTCCTATCAAATGAGCTGTTTGGACCCAGGGATTGATTAAAGAAAATCTGATGAATATTTCAGTATACAGACTTTTGCCATTTTCCACCTAAAACTCAAGAATCATGTAGATTTGAAATTTCTTTTTATCAGAGCTTGCTTATCAGAACTCCCTAGTCAAGCTCAAGAAACAAATACATTTATTTTATTTTATTTTTTCAGTGCTGAGGACCAACCCCAGTGTCTTGCACTTGCTAGGCACATGCGTTTCCACTGAGCCAAATCCCTAGCCCTGCAAATAGATTTAGTTAACATAGAATACTTTCCATGCCAGATTCAGGCTGAGCCTCCAGCCCTGGCTCCTTCCATCTCAACTCTCATAAAACATTACTCAGTTATTTTAATGGTGATTACCCAATGATACTGTTACCATCAGTGTGAAGGCTCTGACCATGCAGGAAGTGTGACCAAAGGAATAGAACAGGTTTTTGAGCATGTATTGACTTGTATTCTCGGTCTCGATTATCTGTACATTACCACTTTTAAAATAGTGCAAACATCTGCTTAGGATTATTGTACTTTATAAATATAATATATGTAAAGTGAGTGGTACCTATAGTAGATACTTGGTGAATGATGAGAATTATTATTTCCCCATCAATACTCTTAATCATCTCCTTCATTTCTGAGGAATGTGTTTTCCCTTCTTTGAAGCAGCAGTCAGCCAGTTTTAAACAAATAACTTCTGTGGATTAGACACAGAAACTTCTTTACTTAACACATTATTTTTATTGCTACTTTTTTGCTATAATAAATTACAAATCAAATTATGGTTTGGAATGATGAATAAAACTTACATGAACATTTTGTGGTGGAACCAAGTTTATATCTTGTGGTTTGTCTTAAGTTTTTCTTTTTGAAGAAATTTTAACCTCTTCCATAAAAACTACCTTTAAGAAAATAAATTCTTTTTGTTTTGTTTTGTTTTGTTTTGTTTTTCGAGGTAGGGTCTCACTCTGGTCCAGGCTGACCTGGAATTAACTCTGTAGTCTCAGGGTGGCCTTGAACTCATGGCGATCCTCCTACCTCTGCCTCCCAAGTGCTGGGATTAAAGGCGTGCGCCACCACGCCCGGCCAAGAAAATAAATTCTAATCTACACTTCTATCTGCTTTTCCTCATAGACTTGAATTTTTCTTCTCTGTTAGAATGGATTTACTCTCATATGGTAATGGTCTTACTATATATTTCTATAACTTTATATTATGTATCTTAAGTATACAGAATAAAATTTATTTTAAATGTTCTTATTTAAATAATTACATGAAAAAGTAGTAGGAGTCAAAACTCATCAGAGTATTGAGAATAAATGATATTGAGTGCTCAGAACTAAATGAGACATCTACATCAGGGAACATTACGGAACAGGGAGTGGAAAGAATTTAAGAGTTTAGAGGATGGGAGGAGTGCTGTGAACTCTGTCGAGACATGCCATTCTATTCCACTCATAAAACAGCAGCTGTGGTTACCTACACAAGACCTGCACAAGACCAGCACAGTCAACATTCTTTCTCTGGGGTGCTAATGACAGTTAGTGGGTGCTGGAAGCGGGGAGTCAGTGGTATAGCCACTGGCAAGTGGTGGAAGAAGTCCAGCTGGAGTGGGAGGGGATAAGAGAGGGTCATGGGGTTATATCTGACCAAAATACAATATATACATGCATAAAGATGTAAAAAATAATAAAGAAAATGAAATAGGAGTGATCTGAATGCTCATACCCCCCCCCCACCGGTTTATTTATTTATTTATTTGAGAGCAGGAAAGAGGCAGAGTGGGACAGAGAATGGGCGCACCAGGGCTTCCAGCCACTGCAAACGAACTCAGACTCATGTACTACCTTGTACATCTGGCTTTATATGGGTACTGGGGACTCGAACTGAGGTCCTTTGGCTTTGCAGGCAAGCACCTTAACTGCTAAGCCATCTCTTCAGCCCATGAATGCTCATACTTTTTAAAGATAGCATAAGGAGAGGGCCCATTTGGTTGTTTAGATCTTTGAGTATCTTCTATTGTCTTTCTTCTTTCTCCTGAGAACCTACCATGTGGAAAGAATGGTGTCAGATATGGAAGATTCAGTGTGTTGGGAGATAAGATGGAAAGAGATGAATTAGAGATTCAGTTACAGTACTATAGAACACAAATTGGTTAGAAGTGTGTGTGAGTGAGGCAGGTGCACAGAACAGAGTGAAGATAAGGTGTGTAATGGCTGGACAGTAGGGAGGAATTGAGAATGATGATCTCACATCACAAATTGTATAACAACCCTGTAGATCTAGGGGCAGAGGGTAGAAAAGCATGTTAGTCAAAGTAAATGGGGACTAAATTAAATTATATTAATTAAATTAATTAAATTTAAGCTGCTGTGAATCAAAATTTTAAAGGAATTCTATCCTTAGAACAATAAATGCTTTGGGGGAAAATGTCTTTAAAAGACAGTAATGGGTGCTGGAGAGATGGCTTAGTGGTTAAGTACTTGCCTGTGAAACCTAAGGACCCTGATTCGAGGCTCAATTCCCCAGGACCTACCTTAGCCAGATGCACAAGGTGGCGCATGCATCTGGAGTTCATTTGTAGTGGCTGGAGGCCCTGGAGCGCCCATTCTCTCCTCCTCTCTCTCTCTCTCTCTCTCTCTCTCTCTCTCTCTCTCTCTCTCTGTGTGTGTGTGTGTGTGTGTGTGTGTGTGTGTCTGCCTCTTTCTCTGTCTGTCACTCTCAAATCAATAAATAAAAATAAACAATTTATTTTAAAAAAGACAGTAATGGCTAGAAATGTACTGGAAATACAATTCTAGCAGAGGATGATCATTTTTTTTCAATTGGCCTAGAATCTTGGCATACCTATGAGACTAATGGAAATGATTAGAATAAATTTGTCTTATCTCTCAAAATTCTTTTATGCCTTTTAAATTTCTTAGAAATATTACTTGTCTTTTGGTAACTTCATGCTGGTCATTGCAGCAAGAAGGCCCTAATAGAAACATCCTCAAGGAACTAGTTTTTAGTGGCCAGTTAGGGCATCCAGCTAATATATTACAAAGTACACTTCTTATAAACTTCTCCTTAGAAATTGTCCCTCTTTTGAAGCCTATGCTGTATATGATATGAATTGTTCCTTTTTCTTCCTTTTCCCTTTTTAAAAAAAATTTTTTATTTATTTATTTGAGAGCGACAGACACAGAGAGAAAGACAGATAGAGGGAGAGAGAGAGAATGGGCACGCCAGGGCTTCCAGCCTCTGCAAATGAACTCCAGATGCTTGCGCCCCCTTGTGCATCTGGCTAACGTGGGACCTGGGGAACCAAGCCTCGAACCGGGGTCCTTAGGCTTCACAGGCAAGCGCTTAACCACTAAACCATCTCTCCAGCCCTTCCTTTTTTTTTTTTTTGACATAGGGTATCGCTCTAGCTCAGGCTGACCTTGAATTTACAATGTAATCTCAGGTTGGACTCAAATTTACAGTGATCCTCCTACTTCTGCCTCCCAAGTGGTGGGATTAAAAACATGTGGCTGAATTTTTCCTTTTTTATATTTAACTTTTGAATGCACCCCTGTGTATGTCAGAGATACATGAAAAGATACATGAACTGTTAAAACATTAAACATATCTGCATTTTTAATTTTGTTGTTAAAGACTTCATTATTCTCTGGCTTTCAGGATATATTAATATGTGTATATATTTTTAAGTAACTAAATATTTTCAAGTTTAAGCAAATATTGCATGAAGATTAATCTATATGAAATTTTTTTTTCTGTTAGTAAAAGTTATTAAAATTAAGCATTCTGGGATGTTGCTCGGTAATAAAGCACATGCTTACTATGTGAGAGGCCCTGAATCCAATCCCCAGCACCATAAAGTAACCGAGACAAACAAAAGGAACATGAACTTATTAAAATGTTAAATTCTGACACTCCCTAAAGCATGCATGTATTTATACAGAACAGAATAAAATACTCAATTCTAACACTCCCTAAAACATGCACCTTTATTTTGTTTTATTTTTTATGAAATTATTTATTTGAGAGAGAGAGAGAGAGCAGACAGAGAAAGAATGAGTGCACCAGGGCCTCTAGCCACTGCAAACAAACTCCAGACAAATGTGTCACCTTGTGCATGTGGCTTACATGGGTCTTGCGGAATCAAACTGGGTCCTTAGGCTTTTCAGGCAAGCGTCTTCACTGCTAAGCCATCTTTTCATCCCTTTTTAAAAATAAAGTAATTCATTTATTTATTTAATTTTAAAAATACTTTATTTATTTACTTGCAAGGAGAGAGAGAAAGGAAGGATGTGGATATGAATGCGTTTACCAGAGTCTCTAGACACTGCAAATGAACTCCAGATGCATGTACCACTTCCTGCATCTGTGGAAATCTAACCTAGGTCATTAGGCATTGCAGGCAAGTGTCTATAAACTGCTGAGCCATCTCTCCAGCCCAAACATGCACCTTTTTATACAAAACAGGGAACTGTTCCTTCTTTGAACTATTTTTATTGACAAATTTCCTACATGTACATAATGTACTTTGATCATAATCAACAGTTGTCATCTTTTGTTGTTCCCCCATAAACCCTTTCTTATTTCCAACTCTTCTATTTCCTTTTTTTTTTGCCTTGGTGGGGCCCAATATTTTCAGGTGGCAATAGCTGCTGTGAGGTCATGAATGCAAAGACAGCATGATAAAGCAGTCTTGTCCATTCTGTGGCTCTTCACATTCTTTTGCAATCTCTTCTGCAATGTTTCCTGTATGTGAGCAAAGTGTGATACAGATACCTCATTTAGTGCTGAGGGCTTAATTGTCACTTCTCAGCACTTTGGTGAGTTTTGTGTCTCCCTAGTAGTCACTGCCATCTGCAAACAACAGCTTTTCAGACCAAAAGTGAGAGTAGCACTAATCTATGGGCCCAAAAAATAAATATTTAGAAGGTAACTTGATGGGCACAACATAACTGTTTAACCACACAACAGCAGTGGCTTCCCTGCTAGGTCTATGTTAGTCTAGGCTATAGACTTTTGAGTAGGTGTTTAGTTTAAGACACCAGTTCCCTCTTGTGGAGTGGGTTTCAAATCCAATCAGAGTAGTTGGTTTACCCAGTAATAGTTGTTCCTCTTTTGCACTGGTGGGCACATATTGTGTGGTTGGTTGGCTATATACTTCACAGGGTCCACTTTTGTGCAAACTGTTGATGACTTTTATGCCCCAGCAGGCTGAATAGCACTTTCCAGCCAAGGGATGGTTTCCAGCTCATGGAAAGCTTGATTTCTCAGTGTCCTGCAGCCTAGGCACTTGATGTCTTCAGCAGTAGTGTATTGCCAGTTAGTTTTTGTGGGGAATGAAGAGCCTTGGCAGTATCCTGTGGTTTTGGAGGCCTCATGGGCATGCCAAGATTCTGGGCTAACTTAGAAAATGAGCACTCACTGCTAGAAGTATATTCCAGATACTGCCCTAGACATGGCTTTTTCAGAACTCACTGGGAATTCCCATCTCTGGCACCAGGATTTTCCTCTAGCAGCCTATGGCTTCTAGGTGCAGCATTCTCCACCCCTAATTATACTTTTACAAAGAAGTAGGTTTTCATATGGTTTATGTATATCTTCTATAGTTTTGGTTAGACGTCTCCTACCCCTTCTCTCGTCCACCCCCACTTCCCTTGACTAACCCTTGAATTTTTCTAACCCAGTATTCTAGTCCTCTACTTACGCATCTACTATTCCCTGTCCTTAAACCCTTGTCCCTTCTCTCCCATCATGGCCTGTTTCTAGCTTCTTGGACTCAACTACTGGCTATTGCTTCAACCTGTATACAAATCCAAACATTCAACAATAGGGTCTTCATATATAAGAAAGCAGGCGGTTATTACTTTTCTGAGCTTGGGTCACCTTGATTAGTGTAATATTTTTCAGGTCCATCCATTTTTCCTGTGAATTTCACAATTTTATTTTTCTTTACATCTGAATAAAATTCTATTATGTACCATATCTCCATTATCCATTAAACAGTTGATAGACCTCTAGATTGGTTTCATTTCCTAGCTATTGTGAATACAACAGCAATAAACATGGATGAGTAAGTATCTCCATAGTAAAATATCACAGCAGAGTATTTGCACTGCAGTCATAGCTGGGTCATATGGTAGATTTCTTTTTCTCTTTCTTTTTTTTTTTTTTTTTTAGCTTTTTGAGAAACCTTCATGCTGATTTCCATAGTTGTATACTCTTGCAAAAGTAAATAAGTGTTCTTTTCACATACCCTTGTCAACATTTGCTGTCATTTGATTTTTTTTTTTTTTTCAAGGTAGGGTTTCACTCTAGCCTAGGCTGACTTGGAATTCACTATGTTGTCTCAGGGTAGCCTTGAACTCATGGTGATCCTCCTAGCTCTGCTTCTCGAATGCTGGGATTAAAGGCGTGCATCACCATGCCTGGCTGTCATATGAAGTTTTTGATAATAGCTATTCTGACCAGCATGAGAGTTATCTCAGAATAGTTTAAATTTGTATTTCCTTGATGACTAAAGATGTTGAGCACTTTATAAAACATTTACTGGTCACTTATATAGATATTTAAAATTTTTTATTTATATTTATTTATTTGAGAGGAAGAAATTGAGAAGGAGGGGGAAGGACCATGCCAGAGCCACTGCAAATGAACTCCAGACACATATGCCATCTATTGCACCTGGTTTACTTGGGTTCTGGGAGCTCGAACCTGGGTCCTGTGGTTTTGCAGGCAAGTGCCTTAACCACTGAGCCATTTCTCTAGCCCTTATATATCTTTTGTGAACTCTGTTCAGTTTGAATACCCATTTTTTTATTGGATTACTTTTTTTATTACTTAGCTTTGGGAGCTATTTGTATATTCTAGATGTTAGTCCTCTCTCAGATATATGGGTGGTACGCATTTTCTCCCATTGTGTAGGTTGCCTCTTGACTTGGGTGATTGTTATCTCTTTGAATTAGGCATTTGTTTGTGTAATCAATGAATATATTTAGGATTTTATTCATGTCTATCTATTTCTTCTTTTATTTCTTTGTATGCATGTATAATTGTCTTTTGAGCTCTTTGGAGCTTCCTTGTGGGGGTCTTCTGCTGTGGGATTGGTATTTTTTGGGCCAGAGGATTAACTTTCTGTGGACAGGTTCCAGTCAGGTAGTCCGGTCTCTAACACTGTGGCCAATTCAGAGTATTCTTTTTTTTTTTTCCGAAGTATGGTCTCACTCTGGTCCAGGCTGACCTGGAATTCACTGTGTAGTCTCAGGGTGGCCTCAACCTCAAAGCGATCCTCCTACCTCTGCCTCCTGAGTGCTAGGATTATAGATATACACCACTATACCCAACTCAGAGTATTCTTAACTGTGTTTACAAGTTGCTATTAAAACTTTCTTTTATTCCAGTGAGGTTTTGGGATGTTTTAGTTTTTCTAATTTTTAAAATAAGTAGTAATTTAGCACTGTATTTTAATCACAGTAAATAGTTTTCCTAAAACACAGAATTAGCATACTGAGTCATAATTCAAATTAGTCAGAAAGTTAGTTGGAATCAGGTTTTAAAACCAGTCTCAGCTTCTACACATATCTGCACTGTACCATGTCATATATATGGTAGGATATGGGAGAGACTGGATTTAGGAGTATCATTAACAACTTATCCCATAAAATGTAATATACTCATTTGAATTTTGAAGAATGAGAATAAATATAAACTTAAACAATTTTTCACACTCACATAATGGTTGTTTAGGATAATTATAAAGTACAGTAAACTAGTTATTAGCCCTTGATTACCTGATGAAAAAGATTAGATAGTTGGGTATATAGGACACATTATATATTTTATGATCACCTGATCAATAAACTTAATTCCCTTTTTACAACTTAGTCTATAATTTACATTATAGAGATTATAGTAAGTATGCTATATGCATTTCTTTGAAACTGCATGTTTAAAATTTTATTTCTTGTGAGTTTTTTTTCATCTTCTTAATTCTTAATGAGGGATAAAGTTCAGAGTAGACCAGAAATAGCCTTGAGTGTTAAGCTCTTTTACCAAAATTCTCCTAAGTATAATGAAAGCAAATATGCTGTTTAACTGGGAATTTCTCTGAGTCTTCCAAGTTTTATCTTAAATAATAGTATAAATTTTGTACTCTCCATTTTTCATACACATTTTAGAAATGTGTGTCTTAATGTAATGTTTAAAGTACTTAATTTTATTTAATGTAAAGTTGACCTCAGAAGACATACATATTTATTTAATGTCTTTCACAGTGATGTAGAACTTAGTATAAATGAAGTAGTTAAAAAGATTAGATAGTTGGGCATATAGGACTACACTATATATTTCATTCATATGCCTTAGCACTTAGTGGAGAACTGAAAGACAGCTGTTGTTCTTGTTGGGGATGGGCATATTAACTGTCCTCTTTCTAAGTTTTTTATTGGTTGCCTTCTCAATTGCTGTAATATCCTTGTTTTCCCTTTATTCAATTTTAATTAAGTATCACAAATCTAATTGAAACTTTTTATTTTTTCAGATAATTTTTTTAAAAATTTAGAGTATAGCCCTGAGGTACTTATGCTCAGTGATTCTTATTTCCTGCTCCTTATCCTGCCTATCTCATGGGCTTGAATGGACAGTGGATTAGTTACTTTTCTTGTTGTGACACGAACCAACTGAAGGAAGGAAGGCAGGATTTATTTTGGCTCACAGTTCAAGGGCATAGTCCAACATGGTAGAAAGTCATGGCTGCATCCACCATCAGGTAGTAGAGAGAGATAAATGATAATGCTCAGATTGTTTTTCATTTTCCTTCAGTCCAGGACAGCAGGTCATGAAATGATGATGTTCATATTTATAGTATATTTTCCTGCTTTAGTTAACCCAATCTAGAAATTTTCTCATAAACATGCCCAGAGTTTTGCCTCCTAGGTGATTCTAGATCCTGTCAAATAGACACTCAAAAGAACCATCATAGACAGTAACCATACTTGCTTGTATGGAGTAGAATATGGCAAAAGTGACTCCCATGCTTGTGTTATATAGGCTAGGGTCTAGCAGACTGCAGTGAGAGTATCTTTTGCTGGTTGCGAATTAGAGAGCCACATGGCTAGGATATGAGGGTGGCATCAAAGTGCTGTGAACTGCTCATTACCAACAAGTAAAACAAAAACAAAAGGGAGATTTCCAGTTAAGATGGCAGTTTAGGTACCATGCCAAAGCAGCCTAGGGGGGGAAAAAGACCAAAAAAACTCAGCAAAATAAACACTTTCACTAAAAAGTGAGGTGTATAGGAAATCAAAACAGCAGGGAGAAGTAGAAGATATCCAGAGCCTGCACAGGCTGGCAAAAGCGGCCCGGCAGGTCCGCCCACCGCAGCGGTGGTAGTGCACCAGAAAGCCACCAGGCTCGGCTCGAGCTGCAGGAAAAGCCAGGTGCGGGGAGCTTCCACTCACACTGGCGCTCTCTGCAACTCAAAAAACGTGAAGGGAGAGTGGCAGTGAGCAACGGAGGAGCAGATCACAAGGTAGAAGAACATGTGGAACAGTGAGAGAACCAGAGCAGCTGTGGCTCCCTCCCCTCCCCAACCACCTGTGCCCAGCTCCAGTGAACAGAGCAGTGGTCCCGGGACCTGGCCATGTCAGCTTAAGCTGACAGCGGGACCCAAGCAGGAGGAGAGTCTGGCAGCAACATCAGCAGCTCTGGCACCAGCAGCAGTGGCCCCAGCAGCGGCAGATCTAGTAGCAGCAGCAGCGGCAGATCTAGCAGCAGCAGCAGAGGATCCAGCAGTGGTAGCTAAAGCAGCAGCAGCAGCAGCAGCAGCAGCAGCAACAGTGGACCCAGCAGAGGTGACAGACCCAGCAGCAGCAGCTTTAACAGCAACGGTGACAGGTCCAGCAGCAGCAGCTTCAGGAGCAGCAGTGGCGGTTCCAGCAGTGGGGTTGCTGATCTTCAGGGCCACAGTTGCCAGGCTCGGTTTGCCCCACAGGAAAAGCCAGTGCCTAGCTCCAGAAATCAGAACAGTAGCCCAACGACCCAGCCAGCAACTTGACTGAGACCAAAATCATCCCAAAAGGTAACTGGGATTGATTGCACCAGGGAAGGTTCTTACTTGGTCATAAGCTGACTTGGATCCCTCAACAGACCACAAATCTTAACCTCTTTGTTGATAGAGGATCTGGTTGTTATAATAATAACTCTTGCATAAATATTCGGTGCTGTTTTTGATTTAATGTGTACAGTGTTTAGTTAAATTTTAGAATCTACCTGTATTTTATTCCACTCAGCCTACTTGAATACTCCCATAGCAGGAAAACTCAACCCCTAGGAACACCTTTGTAGATACTCTGAGAGTCTTAAGAGCCACACCTAACACCTTAAGCTCCTACCCTGAAGATATATAACATCAATTCAATTGATACAGCTAAGAGTACCCAGCTAGCTAGAAAATCCAAGCATTAACTTAATCCAAGATGCAAAAAGATATACATAATAACACAAGAACCACTAAAAAGCAAGATAATATAAATCCACCTAAAGGTATTAATGCATCAGAAATGAACTCCAGTGAGAACGAGTTAGAGGAAATGCCTGAGAAATATTTCAAAAGAATGATTGTAAACATGTTCAAAGAACTCAAAGAACAAATCAAAGGAATCAAAGAGGAAATCAAAGATGATGCAGGACACCAATTTCATGATATAAAGAAGGCAATACAAGACATAAATAAGGAAATAGAAATAATAAAAAAAAAAAACCCAGTCAGAATTACTAGCAATGAAGAACACAGTTAATGAAATAAAAAACTCTGTAGAAAATCTCACCAGTAGAATGGATGAAGGAGAGGACAGAATATCTAAGCTGGAAGACCAGGTGGCAGATCTAATACAGTCCAACAAAGAGAAAGACAAACTTATAGAAAAGTATGAGTGGGAATTTCAAGATATTTGGGACACTATGAAAAGATCAAATATTAGAATTCAGGGCATAGTAGAAGAAGAAGAATTTCACTCCAAAGGCATAGTTGGTGTCATAGAAGAAAACTTCCCCCAGTTTGGGAAAGAGGTACCAATGCAGATACAGGAAGCCTTTAGAACCCCAGCCAGACAAAACCTGGAAAGAACCTCTCCTCGTCATATTATAATCAAACTACCAAACACACAAACCAAGGAAAAAATATTGAAAGCAGTTAGAGAGAAAAATCAAGTAACCTACAAAGGCAAGCCCATCAGGACTACAGCAGATTATTCAACACAGACTTTTAAAGCCAGAGTGATGTATTCCAAGTTCTGAAAGATAACAACTGTCAACCAAGGTTACTTTATCCTGCAAAGCTATCCATTCAAATAGATGGAGAAATAAGGACATTCCATGACAAAAGCAGGTTAAAGGAGTATTTGAAGAAAAAACCAGCTCTACAGAAAATACTTGATAGAATCCTCCATGCTGAAGAAAAGGAAAAACACACATATAAGGAACCTAGAGAAAACAAGCAATACTCAAATACTAGTTAACACAAGAGAGCAAAGGTAGAACCGGAACCACACACACAAAAAAAGTGGCAAACATAAATACATGCCTTTCAATAATATCTCTTAATATCAACGGCCTCAATGCCCCAACCAAAAGACATAGGTTTGTAGACTGGGTTAAAAAGCAGGATCCTATAGTTTGTTGTCTCCAAGAAACTCACCTTTGTACAAAGGATAGACATTATCTTAGGGTGAAAGGTTGGAAGACGGTGTTTCAAGCAAATGGGCCTAGAAAAGAAGCAGGGGTTGCTATCCTAATATGTGACAAGGTAGACTTCAGTCCAACGTTGGTCAAGAAAGATAAGGAAGGTCACTTTATATTGATTAAGGGCACACTCCCAACATATAAACATATATGCACCTAACATGGGGGCTCCCACATTCATCAAACAAACACTATTAGAACTAAGGTCACAGATAACACCAAACACAGTGGTGGTGGGTGACTTTAAAACCCCACTCTCATCAATTGACAGGTCATCCCGGGAAAAAATAAACAGAGAGGCATCTGGACTAATGAGGTCATAGAAGGAATGGACCTAACAGTTATATACAGGACACTTCATCCAGAGGCTGTAGAATATACATTCTTTTCAGCAGCACATGGAACATTCTCTAAAATAGACCATATGTTAGGGCACAAAGCAAATCTTAACAAATTCAGGAAAATTGAAATAATTACTTGCATTCTATCTGACTACAATGGAATTAAACTGCAAATCAGTAGCAAGAAAGGTTATAGAGTATTCACAAAATCATGGAAACTAAACAGTATACTACTAAATGCTGAATGGGTCAATGAAGAAATCAAGAAGGAAATCAAAAAATTTATAGAGTCAAACGATAATGAGAACACAACATACCAAAATCTCTGGGACACAATGAAGGCAGTTCTAAGAGGTAAATTTACAGCCTTAAGTGCCTACATTAAGAAATTAGAAAGGTCGCAAGTAAATGACCTAATGCTTCACCTTAAAGTCTTGGAAAAAGAAGAACAAGGCAAGCCAAAAATTAGTAGACGGGAAGAAATAATAAAGATTAGGGCAGAAATTAATGAAATAGAAACAAACAACAAAAAAAAAACACAACAATCCAAAGAATTAATGAAACAAAGAGTTGGTTCTTTGAAAGGATAAACAAGACTGATAAACCCTTAGCAAATCTGACCAAAAGAAAGAGAGAAGAGACACAAATTAATAAAATCAGAGATGAAAAAGGTAACATCACAACAGATTCCAGAGAAATTAAAAAAAGACTAGAGGGAGGATACATAATGATGTTACTGTATTTGTGGGAGGGATATTAGGTGATTTTTATTTTCTTTGGCTCTTTCCATATCTATGTTTTTCTACTATGAGTATAATCAAATAATTAAATTGTAAGAATAAAAGAAAATGTAGGTTCGCTATCCTACCCTGACTTTCAGCATCATAATTTATGTTTTCATATGCTCCCATGTAACTCATAAATATGTCAAAGTACAGGAAGTACTATTCTAAGATTCTTTTATGTGTAGTCTTATATCATGTTAAATTGCAACTTTTTTGTATTTGTTATTTCCTGTGTCCTATGACAAATTTCCAGGTTTCAGGAACTTCAAGTTTATTCTTCTTTCTCCTGCAGTACTTAGCATGGTGTCTTATAATAAATTGCTTATTTCAATGAATTGATTCTAGGAGGACATTTTCTATTTCCTGGGAAACTTTAATTTTCATAGTTAGCCTCAAGTCTGTAGGTCATCATTTTGTTGATAAGGCAGGAAACTTGTTAAGCTGTTTATAGACATTAGAACTTTTCCACTAGGAGATTCTAATGGCTTTAGATAGCTCTTAATGGATCAAAAAGTCTAATGGCATTTTTATTCAATGTCTCAAGATGCAGATTGTTTTCTCACAATGTAAAAATGTAATTGCTGACTCAGTGTCGGAGCTAATGGGTGACATTTATCTATTTCCTCTGACCTTCAATTCAAGATGAGGATTCAGAGCACTCTGCATTTATCAAAGACACTTACTTCTCCAATATTTTTCTAGTATATTTCTATCAGCTACTTTCTTCTTGCTAAGACAAAATACTTGGCCAGAAGCACCTTAAGGAAGGAAGGAGTTCTATTTCTGTCCTTTGTCTTTGAGATTCTTCATGGTCATGACGTTTTGCCTTTGTACTTAGCAAGTATGGACAGTGTAAAATATAAGAGATGTTTCATATAGTCAATCCCATGCAGTATAGAATCATTTAAAAAATGTATGTCTGGGCTGGAGAGATGGCTCAGTGGGTAATAGTGCTTTCTGTGCAAGCATGAAGGCCTGAGTTCAATCATCAGCACCCATTTTTTATAAAAACTTATGCATGGCCTCATATACACACACATCCCAGTGTGAGGGGTTAGAAATAGGAGGATTGCTGGGCGCACCTGGTTTGCCAGTGTAAGTGCAAAATAGCTCCAGGTTTAGTGAGAGATCCTGTTTCAGGGAAATAAGAGCGATAGACGAAGACATTTTCTAATCTGCTGTCTGCATATGTGCACATAGGGCATGTGCACACTCACAGACACGCATGCCACATATACTATGTATACGCAGATACACCAAAACAATCTGGGTCCAGTATGCCTCTTAAAAATGCACATGTGAGCAAGTCCCTACCCTGGAAAAGAAAAAAAAAAGCACATGTAGTATCATCCATTAAAAAAAATCACATCCACAGTGATATGGGAAATTAGCATCTTGGGCAGCTTTGCCCTCTCAAGCAGAATTCAAGTTTCTATTTTATTTCCAGTAAAGGTATCTGTAATATTCTTAGAACCATTTCAATATGAACTCTCTAGAATTTTAGAGCTGATGCTGCAAGGAACCATTAATATCACCTGATTCATCTTTCACCATGTGTGCAAATTTTCTCTATGACAGTGGTTTACAAACTTCCATTTTAGAACCCAAATTAGCTTTTATTAAAGTATAGTTTATAGCTATAAGGTATAAATATAAATATTATAAATAAATAAGCTGAATATTTTATTCCTCAATAAAGTGATGAGAAACAAGTTTTTTTCCTTCTTATTTCAGCCTTCCAACATGAAGTATCTTTTAGGCTAAAGAGCCAAATAACGAAAAATACAATTTTTTTTTACAAAGGCTTACTGTTTTTAAAAGTTTGATGATGAGCTTATTATACTTATTGAAATAATCTTCGAATCTATGTCAACAGTCTTTAAATCCATGTTGAGCATCTCTTACCTGAAATCTTCAAAACTGAAACTTGGTTCTTTTTGAACACTGACATGGTTGGTGCACAGGAGGAAGATGTCATTCCTGACTTGAGGTGACAGGTTCCAGTCAGAATGCTGTTATTACAAAAAATACATAAAGCCACTTTCATGGAATACACATGAGTTTTTTCTTTTGGTCTGGGTCTCATCCCTAAGGCTCCTCCTTATGGGTAAGTAACAATACCAAAATCTGAAAAAATACAAAATCAGAAACACCTCAGTCCCCAGCATATGTAAATGACACTCAGTGTGCACCTAGTTTTGACAGGTGGTTGTTGTCATGGGCAGTCATCACCCAAGGACATGACGAAGCGATGCAGAGGCTTGGTGTTCATAGGCCTCTTCTCAGAGAAGCACTGGATTTCATGAGAGAGTCTTAGGAGTTTTGGGGGGTGGTGGAAACCTAGTATTAAGGAGTCACTGGGACATCTCAAGCCCTCTAGCAGGAGGGGATTTGTTTTCATATTTTTGCATTTTGGGCCTCAGAACCAAGATAGTGTTTATAGAAAAAAATATGTTGGAAGTAGTGGCATCTTTACTTGGACATGTGGCTGGGGACACTATTGAGTCAGGGTCTGCTTTCAACTGTGACTACTCCCTACTCTTCTGAGGTTTGGTACTTGACTAGCAGTGGGTTGGAATCATTTGGATAGTTAATTCAAAATATGAATTCTGGGCTCTACCTCTAGAAATTATGTTTTCATAGATCTAAAAGGGGTGTTGGAATAGACATAAAAGTATAACAAGTCAAATAAACACATTGCACTTCCCAGGTAATCTTGTCATCATCCATGTTTGAGAACTGAAGCCGGGCGTGGTGGCGCATGCCTTTAATCCCAGCACTCGGGAGGCAGAGGTAGGAGGATCACCATGAGTTCAAGGCCACCCTGAGACTACAGAGTTAATTCCAGGTCAGCCTGGACCAGAGTGAGACCCCACCTCAAAAAAAAAAAAAAAAATCACCATGTTTGAGAACTGGTGCTCATTTGTTATCCTTAGGCACCATGGGTAATTCATTACCTCCTAAGGCAAACACCTGTTCTTGCTGTGTTCATATGGTCAGGCAGTAAAATTAGGAGAGTGGTGTAGGAGATGGACAGAGACTAAGGACTAGTTAAGACTGGTGTTGGCTGTAGTAGGAGGACTGGTGTTCCATTAGCTATAGGTATAAGAAGCAGCTGTCTGATAGAAGCCATGGCCTTTGGCTGAGGAACAAAGGCCCTACCAGGACCTGCTGGGGAAGGCACCCAGACTATGAACCTGACCACATTCCTCTTTGGCCCTCCTGTGACCTACTGGTGCCTCCCACTGCTGTCCCTCACTGGAATAGTGATGCCATAGCAGCAATCTTATGAAGTTAGTCTCCTAGGGCACAGGGAAAGTTAAGATGATGATGAATCAATCTAGAGAAGGAAACGAGAAGCAAAGATCTCTAATCTGCCTTTTTTTAAAAAATTATTTATTTATTTATTTGAGAGCAACAGACACAGAGAGAAAGACAGATAGAGGGAGAGAGAGAGAATGGGCGCACCAGGGCCTCCAGCCTCTGCAAACGAACTCCAGACGCGTGCGCCCCCTTGTGCATCTGGCTAACATGGGACCTGGGGAACCGAGCCTCGAACCGGGGTCCTTAGGCTTCACAGGCAAGCGCTTAACCGCTAAGCCATCTCTCCAGCCCTCTAATCTGCCTTTTTGTGACATGTTTCATCTGTGGAGAGCAGGTAATTCACTTTGGAGGATAAAGTCTTAATGGAAATGTCTCATTATCTGATGTCATACCATTCACAAAGCCTGTCAATTCAGTGCAAAAGACTATGTTATAACTTACAAACAAACAACCCTTCAGGTATTTTTACCTTTGCTTTTATTTTCTCCTTTTCTTAGTATGGATAACTCTAATCAGCCTCCCAAACCCAAGTCAAGTTCAATTTTATGTCTCTAGCTTTTCTTTCCCTCTCCCCTTCATTCTGGCTAATCTTTGTTATATTTCTCCTTGTGTGCATTATTTATTAATTTTTCTATCATCCCCTTGATGGCTATCCTCCTAATTTCTTTTCTTTTTTTAAAATCTGGTATCTAGAAAGTACTTTGCAGGGAACTATTTACCAATATGATGGTTTCTGAATGCTGTAGATATTAGACCATGTGCAGTCATGTGGAATATCTATGGAATAGAAGCCTTTCTTTTTGTGGGAAAAATTAGAGAAAGTCCCAGACTTTCCAAAAGGATTAATTTCAGTGTTGAAAGCAGTTTGGACTTTCCCCTAAATCCAGATTTTGGATAATTTTCTCTTTATTTTTATTAAGTTCTATGCCCTCTTTTAATGTATTTCATTGAACATCTAGAATTTCATAGAGGAAGTGGAACCATGACAAATTTTAGTTTCCTTACTCCAGACAACACAAAATGTGCCCTGTCCTGAGGTGAACCTAAGAGATCAAAAGGTAGGAATACTGGAATGGAAGTCATAGACAGTAGGTCCAATATCACATCATCTTATTTCTCTACTTCTTTCCCTTGTTAGCCTCACTGGAACTACTCTTAGGTAGTTATGTCTTTGATATTCCAGGTGGTGTTAAAATCAGATATTGAACAGTTTAATTGGAACTTCAATTTTAACCATTAAGTGTGTGCAGTGTATATTAAACATTAACTGTACAGTGTGTATTAGTTAGCTGTATACAGTGTATATTAAAGATTAAATGTGTACAGTGTATATTGAACACCAACTTTACAGTGAATATTAAACATTTTAATTGAAAATAGATATGTTTATGGATACCTTTTCATGCTATTGGATAAGAATAAACATGATCTTGTTGACTGCACAGAGATGAGTCAGTAGAATACATTATTAATTATATAGATCAGGGTAACTTTACTGGGTAGTTTTAAAGTGAATTATTACTGGATTAAAAGTTGAGATATTTCTTTCCATCTTTGTCATATTTTTTCTCTTTCTTGTATTTTTCAAAACAGTTTTTTTTTTTTTATTAATTAGTTTTTACTTGGCGAATACAGTCAATTTGGTACCATTATTAGGCTCATCCATGACCTATCTCCTCCCCTTGGCCCCTCCTTGTTGAGGTATATGGGTCATGCATTCTGGAATTAGCCCACAGTTATGGGTAGGATAAATGTGTCTGCATATCATGACCCAACATGTGGCTCTGACATTCTTTCTGCCCCGTCTTCTGCAAAATTTCCCTGAGCCATGTTGGATTCATGTTTGGTCTGCTTCAGTGATGAGGTATTGGGGGTGGGGGACTCTGGATCTCTGGCTCTCTGATTTGGTTGGAGTTAATGTTTCTCTGTGTTGATCTCCTTCACCCTTGTGCTGGTACCCAGTTCACCAGGAAAACAGCACCCTTGCTTGTTCCGCCAATTTTTCTTAGTTTCAGCCAGGGCCCTTTTGAGGTATGATGGGGTGGCTCTCTCCTTAGGATCTACATCTATCTGAAAAAGAGAAGCAGATTCTCCAACGGAGAGTAAGTTAGCACCAGGACAAATGAGATAACCCTTACATTTTTAACAGAGAGTTTAATAGGTGTAGGCCCTCTTATAACCCACGATTGGTGGTAGCTTGGTAATGGAGAATGGGCTTATGTTTGGATATGGTTCTGACTTGTTTCCCAGCTCCAGCTATGGGTCCTGTACCACTGAGGGGATCAGTTAGCCAAATCAAGAGCAGTTGGTTCCCCACCATGGCTATGTGCCACTGTTGCACTTGGGTGGGCATCACAACAGGTTATTGCTGCTCAGTAGGTTAGATCATGAGTTGCTTGGACAGATATTGGTCATTTTCCCCCAGTATCCCATGTAGCACCTTCTGGCACTAGATGTGCTGACTGTCTGGGGACTGACTCTTTTCCAGCTTCCAGCCATGCCATTCCATTTTACGAGTTGACCACATAAGGTGTCTTCAACAGTAGGGTCTTACCACTAACCTTTGGTGGGTCATCAAGTACTCGGATGGAAATCTGTCTTTCTTTTAGGAAACCTTGTAGGTCTCTCTGATCATAAGCTCATTGTAGATGATAGCCACATTCTGGTACTGGGAGTTATAGGTCAGTGCCCACTAAGAAAAGGAAGAAAGAAAAAGATAACTAATATACAAGAGTTAGAGAGAAGGGAGAGAAAGAGATAGGGAGGTAAGAAGGGAGAAAGGGAGGGAGGGAGGAGGAGGGGAAGTGAGGAAGGGAAGCTGTAGAAGATTAAGGTTAGTTGTCATCATACCCTTTCCAGTATCTTGTGGTTCAGGTGTTCTTTCTAAGGGCTTGGTGAAGGTTCAGCCATTTGGTCTGCCTTTTAGGAAGTAGAATTTTATGGTACCAATGCCGTTTGGGTATAGATTTGTGTTTGCCACCCCTGTGTTGCCCTCCCCTCCCTACCTACCCATCCTGCTGTCTAGTCCATGAGATGCTTGCTGGGTATGTAAGGCATCTTGGGTAGATTCAGGTTAGGTGCTGTAGATGAGTGAGACTATGTGGTGATTTTTTTTTTTTTCTCTGATTGGGTAAGTTCACTGAAAATGATCTGCTCCAGGTTCAACCATTTTTCCTCAAATTTCATTGTGTCATTTTTATTTACTGCTATATAGAATTCCATTGTGTAGATATACCACACCTTAGTTATCCATTCTTCTACTGATGGACATCTGGGTTGATTCCAGCTCTTAGCTGTTAAAAATTGAGTCGCTACAAACATGGCTGAGCAAATCTCTCTGGCCTGTGGTTTGAAGGTTTTAGGATAGATGCCCAGTAAGGGAATACCTGGGTCTGTTTGTATCTCTATAGCCAGCTTTTTTGGGAGTCTCCATATAGCTTTCCAAAGTGGTTGTACCATGCTACATTCCCACCAACAGTGGATGAATGTTCCTACTTCTCCACATCCTCACCAGTATTTATTTTCATTTGATTTTTTGATATTTGCTATCCTTATTGGGGTAAGGTGGAATCTCATAGTTGTTTTAAGTTGCTTTTTCCTGATTATTAGGGATGCTGAACATTTTCTTAAGTGTGTGTTTGCCATTTGTATTTCTTCCTCTGTGAACTGCCTGTTCAGCTCTTTACCCTATTTTGTGATTGGGGTGTTTGACTTTTTACTATTTAGATTTTTGAGTTCTTTGTAGATTCTAGAGATTAAGCCTCTGTCAGTTGGATAATCCGCAAATATTTTCTCCCATTTTATGGATAATCTACTGGCTTTGCTTATTGTATGTTTGTCTGTAAAGAAACTCTTCAGCTTCATGTGATCCCATTGGTTGAGTGACTGTTTAAGATCTTGAGCTACTGGGGTTTTGTTCAGGAAGTCTTTTTCCATTCCTATATCATGGAAAGTACTTCCTCAATTTTCTTCCAGTAGTGGTCGAGTTTCTGGCCTTATATATAGATCTTTGATCCATTTGGACTTGAGTATAGTGCATGGCAAAATGTGTAGATCAAGTTTCAGTTTCCTGCATATGGTTATCCAGTTTGTCCAGTACCATTTGTTGAAGATGCTTTCTTTTTTCCAGCCTATATTGTTAGGACCTTTGTCGAATATCAAGTAGCTATAATTGCTTGACCCAAAGTCCAGGTCCTCAAGTCTATTCCATTGGTCTGTTATACTCCTGATTTTATGTCATTACCATGCTGTTTTTATTAATATGACTGTTTAATATAGCTTTAGCTCAGGTATGGTGATGCCTCCATAGGTATTTCTTTTGCTGAGGATATGTTTGGATATGCGAGGCCTTCTGCCTTTCCATATGAAATTTGAGATCATTTTTTCTATCTCGTGAAGAACACTGTAGTGATTTTAATTGGAATTGCATTAAATCTATATATTGTCTTTGTTAGGATTGTCATCTTCACAATGTTAATTCTGCCTATCCAGGAGGATGGGAGGTCTTTCTATTTTCTCAAGTCCTTCTCAATTTCTTTTTTGAGTGTTTTTATGTTTTCATTGTATAGATCTTTCATTTTCTTGGTTAATGTTATTCCAAGGTATTTTATTATTTTTTTTTTGTTGCTATTGAAAGTGGGACCATGTCCCTTATTTCTTTCTCTGTATCTTTGCCATTTGCATATAGAAAGGCTACTGATTTTTGTGCATTGATTTTGTGTCCTGCTACTTTGCTGCAGGAGTTAATCACCTTCAGGAGTTTTGGGATGGAGTCTCTTAGGTCTCTTACATATACAATCTTGTTATCAGCAAATAGAGCTAACTTAATTTCTTCCTTTCCAAATTGCATCCCTTTTATTTCCTTCTCCTGTGTTATTGCTTCAGCTAGGACTTCCAGTACTATCTTGAAGAGCAGAGGTGAGAGTGGACAACCCTGTCTTGTTCTGGATCTCAATGGGAATTCCTCCAGTCTCTCTCCATTAGGTATTATTTGGGCTGCAGGAGCTCTGTATATTGCCTTTATTATGTCAAGATAGGAACCAACCATGCCAAGTTCATCAGGGAAGTAGGCTAGTAGTTTTCTTTTCTTGTGTCATCTCTGCTTGGTTTTGGGATTAGGGTAATACTCGCTTCATAAAAGGAGTTGGGTAGCTTTCCCTGTTCTCCAATTGTGTGGCACAGTTTGAGGAAGATTGGTTTGAGTTCTTCCATGAAGGCTTGATAGAATTCAGCTGAAAAGCCATCTGGTTCCAGACTCTTCTTTTTGGGGAGGTTTTTTTAATTACTTTTTCAATCTCCATGAGTGGGATAGGTTCATTGTCGAGATGAATCTGCTCTGAATTCAGCTTTGATAGATGGTATGTGTCCAGGAATTTATCCATATCCTCCACATTATCCAGTTTTGTGGAGTAGAGGTTTTTGAAATAAGTCCTGATGATTCTCCCAATTTCACTTATGTCTGTTGTGATCTCTCCTTTTTCATTTTGATGTTTGTTAATTTGAAGCTTCTCTCTTTTTTTTTTGCTTGATCAAATTGGCCAGGGGTTTTTCAATCTTGTTTATTTTTTCAAAGAACTAGCTCTTTGTTTTGTCAATTGTCTTAATTGTTTCCTTGGTTTCCAATTCATTGATTTCTGTTCTGATTTTAATCATTTCTTTCCTTCTGGAGCTCTTTGGGTTGGATTTTTCTTGCTTTTCCAGTGCCTTTAGGTGGATGGTTAGGTTATTGATTTGGGATCTCTCTGTCTTTTTTATGAAGGCATTGAGTGCTATGAATTTTTTCCTGAGGACTGCCTTCATTGTGTTCCGTAAGCTCTGCTATGATGTGTTCTCATTGTCATTCAATTCTAGAAATTTTGCAATTTCATTTTTTATTTCATCTACTATCCATTTATTGTTTCAAAGTGTGCTGATAAGTTTTCAGGTGCTGTTGGTGTTCTTGGTAGGACTTTTGTTGTTGATTTCTAGCAATATAGCATTGTGATCTGATATCATGCAGGGAATTATGTCAGTCTTCCTAAATATGTGGAGGCTGTCTTTGTGACCCAGTATATGGTTTCTTTTAGAGAATGTTCCTTGGGCTGCAAAGAAGAATGTGTAGTCTGTGGTTTGGGGATGTAAAGTTCTGTAGATGTCTGTTAGGTCTAAGTGATCTATGGTTTTGTTGAGCTCTCTTACTTCCCTGTTGAGTTTCTGTTTGGATGATCTGTCTATTACTGATAATGGTATATTGAAGTCCCCAGCTAAGATGGTGTTGGTGGTTATTTCTGCTTTATTTTCAGGTAGGTTTTGTTTTATGAACTGTGGTGCCCTTGTGTTTGGTGCCTACAGATTTATGATTGTAATATCCTCTTGATGGATCGTTGCCTTGATAAGTAGGAAGTGGCTTTCTTTGTCTTTTTTGATTATTTTTGGTTTGAAGTCTATTTTATCTGATAATAATATAGCTATGCCTGCTTGTTTCTTATTTCTGTTTGCTTGGAATATTGTTTTACATCCTTTCTCCCTGAGGAGGTGTCTGTCTTTAGTGGTGAGGTGGGTTTCTTGAAGACCAGAGATTGAGGGGTCTGATTTTTTGATCCATCCTGTTAGCTTGTGTCTATTGATGAGTGAATTAGGTCCATTAATATTTAGGGAAATGACTGTGAGATTTGATCCCTGCCATATTGTGATGGTATATGTGGTTTGGCATTTTCATGGACTTTGAGTTTTTTTGTGTCTACTCTGGGTTTGGTTATTGTGATCTGCTTCTTATAGGCATTTGAGGTTGATTATTTGTTTTTTTTCTCTTTGGAGAATTTCCTGAAATACTCTATAGGTTTGGTTTTGTGTTCATATAATTGTAAAGGTGCGTTTTGTCATGGAAAGTTTTTCTTTCACCATCTTTTATGGGGGATGCTTTTGCTGGGTAGAGTAGTTTGGGTTGGAAGCCATAGGTTCTTAGACTTTGCACTGTTTCATTCCAGGCCCTTCTACCTTTCAGGGTTTCTATTGAGAAGTCTGGAGTAATTCTGATGGGGTTACCTCTGAAAGTGGTGTGCTGTTTTTCCCTAGTTGCTTTTAGGATTTTATCTTTGGTGTCAATGTTTAGAGTCTTAATGACAATATGTCTTGGAGAGCTTCTCTTTTGTTCTCGTCTGCTTGGCATTCTGTTGGCTTCTCGTATCTTGATGGGCCTTTCTTTAAGAGACTGGGGAGGTTTTCTTCAATTATTTTGTTAAATAAGTTCTCCATGTCTTTGGTCTGAACTTCTTTTCCTTCTGGTATTCCAATAATCCTGATATTAGGACGTTTACGTGTATCCCACAATCCCTCATGTTCTGTTCCCAGAACTTTTGAACTTACTGAAAATTTTGAACTCTCGAACTGTTTCCTCCATCTTGTCTTTCAGATCAGAGTTTCTATCCTCCACATGGCTCACTCTATTCTTGTGAGCTTCTAGAGAGTTTTGGACTTGTTCAATTAGGTTTGCATTCTCTACTAATTTTCTATGTATAATTTCTATCCCTCTGTGAAGCTCCCTTTTCACATAATTTTCAGATTTTCTTCATGATTCTTGGAATACATCCTTGCATTTCTTAATGTGTTTATTAGCATGGCCAACTGATTTTTTAGGTCTTCTTTTTTTTCACTGTCCCTCAAATCTCTTAACTGTCTTTGAACTCCTTCCATTTTCTTATCTATTAGGTCTAGTTTAGTGCTGTCAGCATCCACACTATTGTTGGTCCTTTGTTGCTTTCTGCAAGTTCTGCCAGTAGCTTGATCAAGGTTGCACTGCTCATAGCTTCTTTTGGTGTTGTGATCCTAATGACTCTCCTGTGTTTTGATTAGAGATGTTTATTGTAGGACTGGGTGATCTAACTGGATTTTCTTGCATTTGATTTTTCATGTTATTTCTTTTGCAATGTGGTCCGCACATCACATTGTATGGGCACATTGGTAGGTGGATCAGCCTGGGCTCAAGCACAATGGGCATCTGAGGCAGCCTGAAGCAGTTGTCAAGCAGCCTGGGCTTTGGCTCTCACTTGACAAAGCTGCCTGATTTACTGCCTGGCTGGGGTGCCAAAGTTGCTTGATCTCTCAGGTGGTAATGCACTAAAGCTGCCTGCGTTCGAGCTAGGAGGGACACTGAGGCACCAACCACTAAAGCAGCCCAAACTCTGGCTGGGAACACTGGGACCCGGAAGCAGTCTGCGCTCCCCTGCCACAGGACAGTGGCAGCCGGCTGGCGAGGCAGACAGGTAGGGGATGGCACCTGAGCTGGCGCCAAGCAACAGACACAGTCTGAGCTTGTGTGGCAGTTGCTATGGGCCTGAATTCGCTGAATGTGTGTCGGCTGGAGCAGTAAGTATGCAAGTGGGCGGAGCATTCTAAGCTTCCACATGCAGGGATAGATCAGCATGGGGCAGTGCTGTGGATTCAGTGGCTACTTGGGGGGAGGGGTGGGCTGCCCGCCTGCCAGGAAATCAGCAATTCCCTGTTTGACCCCCTCTGTGTCCTCCCACTGGCAATCTACTGGAGATTGCTCTCCCCTAAAAGACCCATTGGTCCCTTAATGTCTTGCCTTTCTTTCCTCGGGATCTGCAGCGCAGCTAGGTGGTCGCTATCTTCAGCTGGGCCCCTTTTGAGGTATGATGGGGTGGCTCTCTCCTTAGGATCTACATCTATCTGAAAAAGAGAAGCAGGTTCTCCAAGGGAGATTACGTTAGCACTAGACAAATGAGATAACCCTAATTTTTTTATGGAGAGTGTAATAGTTGTAGGTCCTCTTGTAGCCCACAATTGGTGGCAGCTTGATAATGGAGAGTGGACTTATGTTTGGATATGGTTCTGACTTGTTTTCCAGCTCCAGCTATGGGTCCCGTACCACTGAGGGGATCAGTTAGCTGAATCAAGAGAAGTTGGTTCCCCACCATGGCTGTGTGCCACTATTGCACTGTGTGAGCATCACAACAGGTTATTTGCTGTTAAGTAGGTTAGACCTGTATAGATATTGGTCATTTTCCCCCAGTCGCCCATGTAGCACCTTCTGGCTCTAGATGCGCTGACTGTCTGGGGACTGACTCTCTTCCAGCTTCCAGCCATGCCATTCCATTGTACGTGTCGACCACCTAAGGTGTCTTCAGCAGTAGGGTCTTACTACTAACCTTTGTACTCTCACAGAAATCTGTCTTTCTTTTAGGAAACCTTGAGGTCTCTCTGATCAAAAGGTCCTTGTGGATGATAGCCACATGCTGGTAGTGGGAGTTACAGGTCAGTGCCCACTAAGAAAAGGAAGAAAAAGATAACTAATTTAAAAGAGTTAGAGAGAGGAGAGGAGATAGAGAGACTGTAGAAGATTAAGAAGATTAAGATTAAGATCATTATACCCTCTCCAGTGTCTGGTGGCTCAGGTGTTCCCTCTAAGGGCCTGGTGAAGGTTCAGCCATTTGGTCTCCCTTTTAAGATGTAGAATTTTATGGTACCATTGCCATTTGCGTCTAGATTTGTGTTTCCCACCCCTCCATTGCCCTCCCGTCCCTACCCACCCATCCTGTTGTCTAGTCCATGAGATGCTTGCTGGGTATATAAGGCATCTTGGGTAGATTCAGGTTAGGTTCTGTAGATGAGTGAGACTATGTGACGATTTTTTTTTTTTCTTTCTGTGATTGGGTAAGTTCATGGAGAATGATCTGTTCCAGGTTCAACGATTTTTCCTTAAATTTCATTGTGTAATTTTTTCTTACTGCTGTATAGAATTCCATTGTGTAGATATACCACATCTTAGTTATCCATTCTTCTAGTGATGGGCATCTGGGAAAAAAAGTTATTTTAAGACAAAGTTTCATGTAGCCCAGCCTGACCTTGAACTCATTACCATGTAATTGTGTGTACTGTGTGGCCTGGGACTCTTGATCCTCCTCCTCCTACCTCCCAAGTGCTGAGATTATAGGTGAGAGCCACGTGGTCAAATGAGTTCCTTATGCAGTGTCTTATCTCTTAGGAAGCAAGATCACAAATGGTTCCTGTAGTTCCTGTTTGTTTTGATATTTTTACTTATTATTTATTTGTAATGGGAGGATCATAAGTATGAACAGCTGTGGCAGAGCCTTTTGCAAACAAACTCCTGCATGTGCTATGTTTTGCTCTGGGTTAATGTGGGTACTGGAGAACCAAACTTGAGCCTGTAAGTTTTGCAAGCTTTCACTGCTGTTCCATCTCCCCTGTCCTAGTTCTGTTTTTATTTATGTATTGTGTGTATGTATATGTTTGGGTGTATGTGCCACAGCATGCATGTGCAGGTCAGAGGAAAGTTTGAGGTATGTGTACACTTTTTTGAGACAAGATCTCTTTCTGCTGTAGACAAACATTAGACTAGATGGTTCATGAGCTTGTGGAGGGGGGATTGGTTCCACTTACCATTGTCATAGGCATGCTGGGATCATATATGCACTACTTTGCATCCAGCTTCTTTATATGCTGGGGAATGAAACCAAAGCTAGCAAGCTTTGCAAGCAAGTGCCTTTAATTGCTGAGCTATTTCCCTGGATCAGAGTAGAGGACTTCTTTTGCGTGTGCATAATATGTGCGGTGTATGTGGTATATGCCCAAATGTACGCACACAAGAGAAGACTAGAGGAGAGTGTAGATTTTCCTCCCTGCATCACTCATTCAAGTTTTTCTATGTTTTTATGGTCTCTGCTCCCCATAGGGCCAAGGTTACTGATGTTAGGAATTAAACTCAGGTGGTCTGAGGACCCTCACTCCTTCTTGCTTAAGCAGGAAATGCTCTTAATCACTGACCTATCTCTCGTTTTCAGAACTTTTCTAGAATAGAAGGTTAAGTAGGAAAATGCTGCTTTCATGTAGTGTCTACTTACTGCAGTGGGCTAAGAAACATTAAAAAAAGGACCAGATGGGCTGGAGAGATGGCTTAGCGGTTAAGCGCTTGCCTGTGAAGCCTAAGGACCCCGGTTCGAGGCTCGGTTCCCCAGGTCCCACGTTAGCCAGATGCACAAGGGGTCGCATGCGTCTGGAGTTCGTTTGCAGAGGCTGGAAGCCCTGGCGCGCCCATTCTCTCTCTCTCTCCCTCTATCTGTCTTTCTCTCTGTGTCTGTCGCTCTCAAATAAATAAATTTAAAAAAAAATTAAAAAAAAAAAAGGACCAGAACCCCAATGGCTCAGTGTGGTGACAAAATGATAGCTGTCCTAATTCTTAGACAATGAAAGGGAGGCAATAAATAGGTTATAATTAACATTAAGAAATCAAAACGAATAGCAGTCAGCAGCAGTTAGTAATAATGAGCATGTAGCACATTAACTGATAAAAAAAGGCAAAGAATAGTAGAAATGATCAGTTTCTCTTGGTGGTATATCAGAAGAACAAGGTGTTAATGAAGTGCCAAAAGGGCTGGTTATAGATAAGTGTGAGTAAAAGAGACACAGAGGTGGTAATCAAATCAGACTGTCCAGTGAACTAGAACTACCACAGTCTTGTGGGGATGAGATCAGAATAACTCAAGCAAACAATAGAAGAGACAGTTTACAAAGGCATGTAGGTAATGGAAAAGTTTGTCATATCTGTGAAACCATAGATCAAGGACAAATGTGATTTCTCACCTGGCAAGAAGTTAGCAGTGGCCAGCTGCATAAGGAAGACATCTTGAGTGTTGTTCCTTTACTTACAAGCCACTTAGCAAAAGGAAGGCTTATCCCTTGTGGTATTTTTAATAAAGTAGAGAACAGAAGGACTGAAGAGAAGGTGTTAGAGAAAGCTGAAAAGTACTGTAAGAACAACATGGTTTTAAAACTCAAGCTTGACTGTCTGCATCCTTGGGCTTGTAAAGATGTTAGTACTGTTCTTCTAACTTTGAAAGAAATGTGTAGCTGCACATAGAATTGGAAGCTACAAATTATAATTGCATGGGCCTATATATTCTTAAACCACCATTCTTTCAGTAACTATAAATCATTTGATTAGTCATCTGTCAGTTTTTTAGTCTAGTATTTAATTTAGATAATTAAGTATAAGGACTAACTGCACCATAATAATTTAATCTCCCCTTTTTTTTTCCAAGCAAATTTGTTACTCAAGGACTTAGTTCTGTCCTCCTTAGAATGTGTTGTCTAACTGGTAATATGGAGAGAAAGAAAATGACATTAATAGTATGAAAATTTGTATTTTGGGAGCTAAGGGTGTAGTGCAGTGGTACAGCGAGCTGGTTAGCATTCAGGAGGTCAGCATTCAGCACCCTTCCTCCATGAACACAAATTTCCATTTTGATCTTTGCTGTTCCTATGTTGATATGAATAGAAGACAAAATGGGAAAAGCAAAACAAAACAAAACTAACTTTTGAAAAGGTGACTTTTCTTTGCAGATGGAAAGAAAACATTATTTTGTTTATATTATACATGATTAAAGTTCTGTACATATTCAGGTAATGATCAGTGTTCTATTCTTTTCAGGGTAGTATCAAATTTAAATATCTTAAAGACTCAGGACATGAAAAAGGTGTTTTTAAAAAATAAAATAGTAGGGCTGGAGAGAGGGCTCAGCAGCTAAGGCACTTGCCTGCAAGGCCTAAGGATTCAGGTTTTTTTCCTCACTACCTATGTAAAGCCAGATGCACAAAGTAGCACATGCATCAGAAGTTCATTTGGAGTGGAGTGCCCATTCTCTGTCTCTGCCTATCTCTCTCTCAAATGAATAAAATTAAGAAAATAAACAATAGTTTGAAACATAAAATAAATCAATGTAAAGGAAGTACCAATTGACTTCAGGTTATATATTTACCTCTGAGAGAACTAGTTTAGAAAATTTGCAAGTGGTGCTGTAGTAATGCCAGCATTGCATTGCTATGTAGGCTCTCATTGCTGCACATTATGTCATCGGTTCAAAATGCTGTGGTATGGTTTCAGCAGTACTATGTTATAGGTGTTTTATTAATAAATTACTTGAGGTGGCTTGCCAGAAGCCATGCTGGTTCATGTTAAGATTTGTGAGGGGTCTCAGATTTTGCTGTGTACAAAGCAGCAAGCAAGTCAGTTGCTAGTATATGAATAATGGTTGAAGACACAAGACTCCTGAGTTGGAGCCCAAGGACGTTTATTACTCAAAGCACCAAAAGCATTGTGATCTTCATGTTGGTTTGAGTTGCTCTTCATTCCCTTCCAGTCTGCCAGGAACAGTGCAGATGTGCCTTACACAGCTTCTGTGCCTGGAGAAACACTCCCAAGAAAGCTTGTGGACTCACTGCTTTTATAGTAAGCAAAACAAACCAGCTCTTTGTTAGGTGGAAGAAGTTGCCTTTTCTTTAAATGTTGCATACTATGAGCAGGACCCCAGAAATGATTTTTGAAATAGCAGTTAGGGTCTTGCATTCTTGGAGTGCCAGGCAAAGCTATGTAGAAATTCTCAGGCTTTGAAGTGCACTGTCTCTTAATGACATGTGACATGATTAAACTGTAGACTCAGGTCTGCTGAATTTCCTTTCTGGAATTCTAGTTATAAAGGTGACAAGGATAAGCCTTTCCACTCAGATTTTAATTCTAGGATATCTTGAAAGTGGTCCTATTGGTTTATTCACTGTGTTCAGTCACAAAAAGCGTTTAGCCATTATAAAGGCAAGTAATGGGAAACAAAGCCCAGTTTTGACAAACTTACTGGATTCTGTCTCAAAATCTCCTAGAATTTTAAGTAGCTACTGCCACTACAAGGAGCCATGATGGTGTTTTTGAAATAAAGCTGCTTGTCACAGTGACCATCAGAACATATGCTATAATGCTCTGGAGTATAAAATAGGAATCGTGAAGAAATAAGGCAAAAGTGGTGGGTGTAGTGGCTATAGGAAAAAAAAAAAAACTAAATGTAGCATATTGGCACCTTTAAAAGGTTAGCATAGCAAACCTTTGTTTTATTTTTATTGATTAATTAAATTAGAATTTGAACTTTCAAAGGACATTAGAATTTTAAATCCAGGCTTCTCTTTTTATTAGAAATGAGATATAGCATCATTAAATATTCCTGGAGAACAAATTCTGTTGAGCATGTACAGCCATGTACATCATTACAGTCATTCCCTCTTATTTTGTTTACAGGAATCAGTTAGGAAACATTTGTAGAATTACTTCATATTATATATAAGTTATATTTTCTTTCTCTACAGATGTGCTAGTAGAGAAAGACACTAATTGAATTTGATAATACTATATTAAAGTCATAAATTCTTGGGAAGACTAAGTCATTAATGTAGCTTGGGAAAAGGGAATATTTTATAAAGTTATTGACATTTCAGTGGGTATTTGAAAGATTACAGACAGGGGCTGCTAGCCAGGAAGTGGAGTGGAGGGGAATCCATACTTCAAGCTGAGGGAAACAAAGCATGTTATATGGGGAATGAAAGTGCATAAGTTGACTAGAAATGACAAAAAGGTTAGATGCTGCTCAGGGTGACTTGACTTGAGAGAAAGACAGGAAGCATACAAGTTAGGAAATGCATAGCTACTGTGGTGAATGTGGACATTCTTTCTGGGAAAGACTGATGGTTTTAGATAGATGGGGGAATGTGGCATAAGGGAAAATAGTGATTCAGAAAAAAAATAGCATAATAAAGGATATCAGAAAAGATAGTCAAAGTAGAGATTTGAGAAGTAGACGTTGGTAAGGGGGATCAAATAGGATGAGAACTGAAAAAGACCTGCATTTGGACAGAAGAAAGCCATTGATGTGTTTTATCAGAGCCATTCCAGTTAACTATGGGAAGTGGAAGCTCAACTGCTAAAGATATGAGCTAATGAGGACAACACTTGTTTATATTTCTTCACTGTAAAATTAACAGCTTGTATCATATTCTGTTTTAACCCTTCAACCTTACAACTAGCTATAATAAATACCATTTTCATAACTTTATAACTATTATAATTATCTATATGTAATTTAATTAGACATTTTAGTTATCTATAATTATTTAGATGTATAGATATAATAATTATAGATAAGTAATCTATAATTATTCATATTTTATAAGTAGTTTTGCAATATAATATTGCCGTGTAATATCAGAACATCTTATCCTAAATATGACATTTATTTATACATATTTTTCTTTAAAAGGTTGCTTACAAATGAAGTTATATGGTTACATATTTTTAGAGACTACAAGGTTTTTATTATTTCTAAGTGTTAATTGTAGCCAAAATATTCACATTGATGACTTTTTATTGTTGGTATGGTAGAAGTATTTTTAATGACCTCACATTTTACTTAAACATTTTGAGAAAGAAGGTATTTGAAAACATTTTCCCCTTCTCTTTCTCATAAGAATTGGTATTGAATTTTTTTTTTCCTATGTAATCTCAAGTATTAGTTTTGGAATTGAAGTTTATAGTTGAGTAAATGTCAAAATACATTTCTGAGGAATGGATTGGCTCAGAATGAACTTAAACAGAATTTTTAATTTGAGTGTTTGAATTTGGGAGTTGGAAATTCTAATTTTTGAAGGAGAAATTGAAAGAGAACTTTATCTATAACTTGTGATATAGTTAGTCAGCATCTACTTATCTGCATTTTGGAAGATTGTCCCCTTCCAGGTGGGGCTTCTCAAGTCTGGCTAGGAAATTCCCTTTGTCTACATATAGCAAAGAAAGGGTACAGCATAGCTTGTTGACATCTGAAAGCATTCTTTCTGTCTGCCCATGCAAGAGAATGGAACTGCATATTATCTGCATTTCAGACAAATCCTCCTCACAATTAGCAAGACTAATCAGATGAGCAAAGGTTAAGAGGCCAAATTAAAGAAAGTGACAGTGGCATTCTAAAATTGGTCTGCAGATCTGCAGTTCAAATGGCACTTGTTTTCTTTGTGTTTAAATGAAATTGAAAGTATTTCAATAATTGAATAAATTAACATATGATTATAATCATTTACTTGAAATTAATAAACTGAGTTCATGCCATTGTCTAGCATTGTTTCCATTTACAAGGTTGAACTTACTTTTATTGTTCACTACATTGGATTTGTTAAGTTCTCAGAAAGTGGTGGAGAGCAGGTAATGAGAGAGAACAGGAAGCTTAGGTGCAACATTGTATTGTAATACAGAGGATCTGGGAGCTTGCAAACTAACTGACAAATGACCAGATATTGAACATAAAATGTTCATACTGTAAAGGAGCACAAAATTGAGAGGGTGGAGAAGCACATCTAGAGGAAGGGAACAATGTATTTGAAGGCAGAGAAGTGAGTAAACATAGCTTGTTAGTGGAACAGATTAGAAGCATTTCCACTCCCACCATTTGCAGTCAATCCTGTGTTGCAAAGAGAAAGCATGGCAAGAAGAGGGCTGCTCTGGTGGAGCGTGGCAACCTGATCAACTGGATTCCCCATGGGTGTCACTAATAGGACATTGCGCGAAACAGATTTCTGGGGGCAAGGTTGGACATATGAATATAGGAGAACAGATTTTTGCAATTCTAAGGAGAGATAGTGGTAGCCTTACTTAGGGTGGTGTGGGGGAAAATGCACAAACTTGGTGCATGGAGAGCTGTTTTAGGAATAGTGAGTAGCTCCTGAGGCAGAGTGAATAGGTGGAATAGGGAAGAGGGAGGGATGACACTCAGTTGGGGTGGTGTCTGACTGTCCTATTTCTGTTTCAACAATAATCAAGATAGTCATTCTACCAAACAGGACTGGGTTTTTGTTATGATTTCCTCCCTGTAACTGGGTGAAATGTGGTAGGAAGAAAGGGACTAGAAAAGAAGAGGATATTATAAAACTTGGAAAGAGAAAGGTGCTATTATCATAGGCTTTAAAGAAAGTATTTATTTTTTTGATTAGTTTTTCGGGGGTTAGCACACAGGGCATACTTACACTTTTTCTCATTTGTTCCCTTTCCCACTCCCTTCCCCACTACCTTCTACCATGCCTCCTTCCCCTCCAACTGGTTTCCTATCTTCTTTGAGTTGGTTTCTTCCTTCCTTTTTTTCTTCCTTCCCCTTTTCTTCCTCATTTTTTTTTTGTGTGCATGTAGTATTTTTATGTGTAGTGAAGTGTGTATGTGTGTTACATGTGCATACCCTGTGTACATGAGTGCTAACGCCATAGTGGGACATTGGGTGTCTTCTATATCTTCCTTCTTCATTTCCCTGACACATAGTCTCTCACTGAACTTGGAGTTCACTGTTTTATTTCTTATTTATTTTATTTTCATTAGACTGGCTAACCAGGGAGCCCCACTGATCCTTCTTTTTCTGCCCCCTCTCTGAGCTAGTTCCCCAACCCCCTACCTTCTGCTTTACTATTACATGTATTGTATTACCAGCTCTGTTTCCTACATCCCTTAAGATCTCTTTCTCCTTTTTCCTGGTCTTTCTACTTTACTGAACTATAAGCACATATATAATTACTATGCACACACACATATGTATGGTTTTAAATCTAGGTCTATGTGCTGTTTTAATGGTCAATGAACATAGCTTCTTGTAACGAACTCTTTTGTTTGTGTACTATTTCTTTGTCCTATCTTATGGTATGTTATCCCACAATTTAACATGGTTGTATTTGAAAGGAATTGTGAAATTATAGTTTCCTTCCACAGGTGAGGACATCAGTGCTCTGAGAGAAGGACTTATATAGTGACAGAAGTAGTACCCAAGCCCTATGATGAGTGCTCTATCTCCTTTTCTCAGTGCCTAGCCAGCTCCATGGGGATGGGTATCACAAATACAAGTAGTAGGAATGACTAAAGCTGCTGGATATACCTACCATGTGACCGTTAGGATAGTGAGTTTACAAAAATGGTCCCTTTGACTTAAATAGCTGTTGATTGATCAACAAGCAAGGCCCGTACATAATATACTGGAATTTTCATTACTTAGAAATGGTAGCCTTATATGGTAGGTTTACATGGGGACTAGTGTTAACTGTAAAAAATGGTACTGGCAAAAGTATCCAGGAGAGGAAAGCTGGGATATTGTTAGGTTCCACAGATTTAAGAGGTGGTCAAGGATATAGTTTTTGTAGTTATGGAGAGTAAAGAAGGGAGCTTGTTAAGAAGAGATTGGAAAGGTGAACTATGTGAGTTATGCATAGGAAGAGTAGTGGAGAGATCACAATAGTAGACTGGGTAGAGGAAAACACAGAACAAAACTAAAATCAAACAGAGCAATATAAAGTAACAAACAAATCAGTCTTAGAATATGTAAGAGTGGAGATCCAAAAAGGAGGTACTAAGAGAGGAAAACTATAAAAAAATGACAGAAGTTAGCTCTAACAAGGAAATGATTAAAAAGGCTAAGTATATTAGATGTGCATCAAATCTAAACATTCTGCATTTTCCTCCCTGTGAACCTGCTCTGACATGAGAGGTGTGACTAAACCTCTAGAGCCAACATACATATTGGCCCCATGGAGATCAGACCAATTACTTTGTGGAGTGACCTATTCTGAGTTGTGAAAGTGATCACTTCCAAGTTCAAGTATTTTACTTTATGATGATCTCTGTTCTCTTGTTCATGATGGTTGGGCATTGTTAAGTAATTCATTGGGATGGTTAGGCAAATTCATATACTGAGTTTAATTCAGTGTAGTTGAATTTATTTAAACATTCAACTATAGTAGTGAAAAGGCTTGGCCAAGAATTTATATCGTATTTCTTGAGTAGTTTTTGACCCATTAGTTTACAGTATTCTATTTCTGATTGTTTTTTCACAGGATAAGGCCACAGCTTGCCAAAGAAAAGATTGAAGGATGCCATATTTGTACATCAGTCACACCAGGAGAGCCTCAGGTCTTCCTTGGAAAAGATAAAGCTTTTACTTTTGATTATGTGTTTGATATTGACTCCCAGCAAGCGCAGATCTACACCCAGTGTATTGAAAAACTAATTGAAGGTTGTTTTGAAGGATACAATGCTACAGTCTTTGCTTATGGACAAGTAAGTACCATATTGTTTTTGTGGGAATTATATTTCATTTGTTCTTTCATTTTTATGTCTTGAGGATATGCTGAGTCTGAATCTTCACTATGTTTTTGTTCTTTTGTTCAGACTGGAGCTGGAAAAACATACACAATGGGAACAGGATTTGATGTTAACATCATTGAGGAAGAACAGGGTATTATTTCTCGGGCTGTTAAGCATCTTTTCAAGAGTATTGAAGAAAAAAAAAACACAGCAATTAAAAATGGCCTTCCTCCTCCAGATTTTAAAGTCAATGCCCAATTCTTGGAGGTAATAACTAATTATTATTAATATCCTTTAAATTCCATCAGTCTGACCAGGTCCTTATTTTTTTAAAAATTTTTTCGTTTATTTTTATTTATTTATTTGAGAGCAACAGAGAGAAAGAAGCATACCACACACATGCGCAACAGAGAGAGAGAGAGGGAAAGAAAAAGAGGATGGGCATGCTAGGGCCTTCAACCACAGCAAATGAATTCCAGATGCATGAGCCCCCTTGTGGTTCCTGGGGAGTCAAGCCTTGAACCGGGGTCTTTAGGCTTCACAGGCAAGTGCTTAACTGCTAAGCCACCTCTTCAGCCCTGACCAGGTCCTTATTATCTTAAGCTGTTGGTCTCTAATACAGTGTCTTATGTATAGTATTTGATAACTGTTGTTTGAATGGATTAGCACTAGTGTTAGTAGGTAATAAGTATACCTTAACTCATATGCAGTACTGTTGGCTTTGAGTAAAGGTACACTTACCATTGTTTTTATTTTCAGAATTTTTCTTTATCAGTGATAAAAAGCTTACAAAGTCCTGGGAACTCAGCAATTCATTCTAAAGAAAGTAGAAGAATGGAAAAATAGAATGTGTCACTCTAATCTAGCTGAGGGCTGGTGTCATTGCAAAGCACACGAGACACTTTTGACGCAGTGTCGAAGGTTAAAAGCATCCTAGTCAGATGACTGAGGTCTGGCAAAAAGACAGTAGGACTTGAGTAATACTGTAGTTAGATGGGCAATGGCATTTTATTCCAAATTAAGTATTTATTTTTAAGCATATTATGAAGGGTGTTTTGGGCTGGAGATATGGCTTAGTGGTTGGTTAAGGCATTTATTTGCCTGCAAAGCCAAAGAACCTCAGTTGGATTCCCTAGGACCCACATAAGGCAGATGCACAAGGGGCACATGTGTCTGGAGTTCATTTGCAGTGGCTGGAGGCCCTGATGCACCCATTCTCTCTCTCCACCCCCCCCCCATTAAATAAAAACAAATTAAAAAGTCTAAAATGTAGGACAACAATATGATCCTGCTACACACCCAGTAGAATCAAAGCCAGATTTTCATAATGGACAAGTTGTGGAATTATTCTAACATCCATCAGTGAATAAATAAATGCATGAAGAAAATGTGACAAAGATGTGTTCATGTATGCACAGCACACATACATACACACTGACATATTAGTCAGCTATAGAATGGAATTGTGCCATCTGGAGGAAATTGGATGGAATTGGAGGTCATTGTATTAAGTAAAATTAGCCAGACTTGGGAAAACAAATGTCACATTTGCTTTCAAATAGGAACCAAGATTTAAAAAAAAAAGAAAGAAAGAAAAAGAAGATATGGAAAGAGAAGTGGGGAGGAGGGTGAGGGAAACAAGGAGATAGGAGAGGCTAGAAGGACAATGAATATGATTAAAGTACATTGTGTACATATCTGAAATGTCACAAGGAAGCCTATTTTTGTGTGCAAATAATATATGTTAGTACAAAGCAGAAAGTAAATGAATGAAAAGGTGCTCAAAAGAATTGTGGGACAAAAAAGAAATGTCTTTTTTTTGTCTTGAGTTATAAAACTCCTTAACCTCTGATCTTAGGATTTATCTGCATTTGGTATATATTTGCCCAAGTCTGTTTATGTGTTTTGTATGCCTTAGTCATGTCAAGTTTTTTACTATACTTATTTTTGTAAGTGTCTAACATTCACTTGTATTTATAATTGCCTTATTCACATTCATGCATAATTTTGAAGAAATAGGTGTTGTCTTAAAGAATGTTAAAAATATGGATAAAATACAATAGACAATATATGAAGTCTCTTATAATTCTCACGAAACAATTTCTACAAAATTAACTATATAACATTTCTTTTTGATAGCTTTATAATGAAGAGGTCCTTGACTTATTTGATACCACTCGGGATATTGATGCAAAAAATAAAAAATCAAATATAAGAATTCATGAAGATTCAACTGGAGGAATTTATACTGTGGGAGTCACAACACGCACTGTGAATACAGAACTAGAGGTAGCATCTATGTTGTTATATGGCATAAATGGCTTTATTTTAGCCATCTTTATTGATAATATACTTAAGATCAGTAAATAAAATATATATCCTTAACTGTAGCACAGTTACAATATGGTCCTCTTTCCTCATCCTTTGTCACTGTTACACACTTGTCAGGCTGATGACAAAAGTAGCATATTTATCATACCATCAAAATAGTGCAAGGCAGTGTCTGTATTATATTCTTTCATAGGCAAAGAGATTAAATAATGCACAAGGATGAGACCACAGTTCATTTGTACTTTTGGCTTGTGACATGCATATGATAATATCTTGGCTTATGTAGGAAAAGTGATATAAAATATGAAACAAGTTTAAAGAGAAGATAAATTAGTCCAGTTAATTCCACTTACTGTTCAGTTTGTATCAAAGCATTCTACTGTAACAGTTTTTAAATGAAAGCTGCACATATCAGCAAGTGGAAAACAATGGAACTCGGTGTTTTCTCTTAACTAAACACAATACTGTGCTAAGTTCAGCTCAAACAGTGTCTGTAACCAAAATAATTCTGTGAGAAATGCTCTTTTGATATGCTCAGTATGGTGAGTTTTTCCACTAGCTCAAGCATTAGGTGTTTTGTGTAAATATTGCTGCAGTAAAGCCTTCCTCTCCCTTTGCAGATGATGCAGTGTCTAAAGTTGGGGGCTTTGTCTCGCACCACTGCCAGTACCCAGATGAATGTGCAGAGCTCTCGCTCACATGCTATTTTTACCATCCATGTGTGTCAAACCAGAGTGTGTCCTCAAACAGATTCTGTGAGTTATTGGCCCTTACTTCTTAAATGTTCAGTCTTTATCTCTTAAAATTTCATGTATCCCAAGGAGGGTATGTTTGACCCAAATCCAGTTTCATTCTTCCTTGTCCAGATTTCATTTAAATTGAAGCTGGTCAATTTCATAAGATTTTAGGGAGAACAGTATCTGTCCAACACATCTGTAGAGCACGATGTGACACATGGCGCTCAGTCATGGTGGAGAACCTGTGCCTATGGAGGACTCTGCAGTCATTTCCCTGTATCACCACAAGCAGAGCCTCAGTTCGTAACAGTTCCATTCTGGCCTTCCACCTTCTTTATGACATTAAATCTTTAATTTCCAGTAAACATTGCTGCATTTATGGTTATATTACTATATGCTGTATTACTATATACTATATTATATTTATGGTTATATTACTATATGATTGTTTCTTTGGCTGTGGCTGAGGGTAGAGGATATTTGGTCCCACTATAATGGAGTGTTTTTCACTTGTTTTCTTTAATTGCAGGAAAATGTGACAGATAATAAGATGATGTCTGATTCATCCCAAATGAGTGAATATGAAACCCTGACTGCAAAGTTCCATTTTGTTGATCTGGCAGGATCAGAAAGATTGAAAAGAACTGGAGCTACTGGAGAGAGGGCAAAAGAAGGCATTTCTATCAACTGTGGACTTGTAAGACTAAAACTTTATGCTACAGATGCCACTTTTTCTGCTGTCATTTTCTGATTATGTTAGTTTACTTTTTGTCTTTGAGACTGGGTTTCAGTATTTAGACAAGGCTAGTCTCCAACTCAGTGATCCTTCTACCTCAACCACTGCTGTACTGAAATTACAGGCACCTGTCATCATGCCTGGAATTCCTTTTTCCATTGCAGTTCATACCATAATGGAAATCTTTCATGTCTGGGACTGAGATGTGGTAGTTATAGTGAACTCAGTAGTTCGCTGACTCTCTACACTCACACAGGGTCTCGTATTATGTGCTCTGTCCTTCCCCACTCCACCTTGCATGTTTTTGTTCTGTGTATAAATTAGTCTGCATTAAATTTCATAGAATGCCTAAAAGTTTATGCATATAAAATAATTACTTGAGAACTTCTTTCCACATTTAAAAATATACATTCAAAATAAACATTGAGTATTAAATATTTCAGGGGATAAGACTTAAAATAGCTTTTGTTAATATCCATAACTTATTTTATTGACTCTGATATGTATAATCAAAAATTTCTCTTATTTTTTGAAAAGGGGGGATTCTCATGTAGCTCAAGCTAGCCTCAAGCTCAATGTGTGGCTAAGGGTAGCCTTGAACTTATCCTCCTGCCTCCACCTCCTGAGTGATAGGTTTATAGGCATGTACTACCATGCCAGTTTTATATGATGTTAGGAATTGATCCCAGGTCCTCATGGATGGTAGCCACTCTACCATTGAGCTACATTCCTAGCACCTTAAAGGCTCTTTAGTAATTTTTTATAGACTATATTAGGAGTTAATTATAAATTTAAAAAGTTATTTGTTTGAGTGTATGTGTGTGTGCATGTGCATGCATGTGCACACACATGAGTTTGTATAGAGGTCAGAGGGAAGGTTTTGAGCCAATCTTACCTATCCACCTCATTTGAGGCAGGGTTTCTTGCTCTGGATTCTCAGCTTTTTTCTGTGCTAGGCTTTCTTTTATTTTGTGCTATGCTTGCCGCCACAAACATTTGTCTCTTCCTCCCATTGCACTGTTAAGAGTACTGGGATTACAGAAGCCTGCCACAGCTCCTGGTTTTTTACCTGGGCCCTGGGTATTCACTCATTTGGGATGAATCAGACATCATTTTATTATCTGTCACATTTTCCTACTCAAATACTTTAATTTAAACAAAAAGTGCTTTTTGTGGTGAGCCATCCCTCCACCCCTAGAAATCAAACCATTGTATCTAGGGTTATTTTGATTGGTAAGCATCTTGAAGTTGATTTAAAATAAGGTTTCTGCTATGTTCAAGAAAGTGTTGTAAAGCAAACTTTTACATACTAAAGCTTTCCTTATTGTGTTCATTATGAAATTGGACATTTATTCCTATAAGAGGTAACAGTATCACTAAATTCCTAATGCTGAAAATATCAGGTTATGTGCTTCCTTCTTAGCTTTCCCCCTGTCTTAAAGCTGGGGAGGGGGCTCTTTCCTCACCATTGTCCAGTTACAATGGTGACTCTTCCATGGGGAATTATCCACTGACCTTCCAATACCAACACCCACTTTGATGCTCCCTCTGTGTGTTTCAGTGTCCTGTCCTGCATCCTGGACTTTGAATATTGTGTTGGATTCCTTAGGGGTGCTGTCAGGAATAGATAAAATCCATTGCTCTGCTTTCCTATATAAATAAAGTTTTAGTGTGTCAGTGCTTACAGCTGTAACCTTTCTGGAAAAGGAAGATTGTAATACAGCCACTTGAGCCGGGCATGGTGGCACATACCTTTAATCCCAGCACTCAGGAGGCAGAGGTGGGAGGATCGCCATGAGTTTGAGGCCACCCTAAGTCTACATATTGGATTCCAGGTCAGCCTGAGCTAGAGTGAGACCTTACCTTAAGGAAAAAAAATAAAAGAGGAAGGAGAAGGAGAAGAATACAGCTACTTCATGCATAATGGTTTGACTTTCACAATGACATGATTATGGATGTTGTATTACTGGAAGCTTGGAAGCTTACACGAGCAGAGTTTGGGATAATGTTTATTGTGTAGGTGCTAGTTCATTAACAATAGGAAAGATAGTGTAGATGGAAGAGGGAGGGATGATGGAGTGCTGTTTTGGCTTAGCTTTTTTTTTTTTGTTTTTGTTTTTCGAGGTAGGGTCTCACTCTGGCTCAGGCTGACCTGGAATTCACTATGTAGTCTCAGGGTGGCCTTGAACTCACTGTGACCCTCCTACCTTTGCCTTCCGAGTGCTGGGATTAAAGACGTGTGCCACCACGCCCGGCTTGGCTTAGCTTTTTAAAAACTGGATGCTGAACACACATTGTTTTGTTGTATTTCTAAGATTAGATTTACTTATATAGAATGTTATGGTCAGAAAAATGACACTACTATTTTTATTGTGGCTAAAGGAGATTTTAGTCACATAAAGGATCTGTATTGTTGAAAGAAACTTTCATAGAAGTATAACCTAACTAATCATTTTATTTTTTCAGTGAGTAGATGAGAATTTACAACATGAATTAATCTTTCGGGGAAAAGAACCTGAATAGTTAGATTTGTCAATCTTTTAGCATTTCAAATATCTGAACAGAAGTTTAAGTACTTTTGAGTCATAAGAACTGTATGAATAGCATATACAACTAAATTAAAAATATTTTATTTATCTATTATTTATTCATAAGAGAGAGAAAGAAAGGGGCAGATAGAAAAAGAATAGGCATGCCAGGGCCTCTAGCCACTAAATGAACTCCAGATGTATGTACTACCTTGTGCATCTGGCTTACATGTACTGGGGAATTGAACCTGAGTCCTTAGGCTTCACAGGGAAGTGCCTTAACTACTAAACCACCACTCTAGCTGTTATATAACTAAATTTTGAGTAGTACTAGCTACTAATAAATAATATAGAAAACTTTGAATCTTACATGTATTTAAAAATATAAATGTAAAATAAAACCAAGCAGATGTTCTTAATTTTTTCATGTCTTAATTTATTTTCTCTAGGCTTTCTTTATTGAAAGAGTTAAAATTAATAAATTGATATGATTTTCCTCTTTTCTTTCTCTCTACTTCTTAGTTGGCCCTTGGGAATGTAATAAGTGCATTGGGTGACAAGAGCAAGAGAGCCACACATGTCCCCTATAGAGATTCTAAGCTGACAAGACTCCTACAAGATTCCCTTGGGGGTAATAGGTATGTGTAAATGAGTTATGAATACTTACATTTTTTCTTTTAAATTACTTTTATATCTACTTACAAGATGATTTGTAAGAACTACCTTTATTATAAATGAAAATTATAGGATAAGGAGATAATAATTGTATTAGGTACTTAAAATCAGAGTTACTTTATATCTAACTATTTTAAGTAGTCCATGTAATATTGTTTTTAGTGGGTGTTATTGTTTCCAGTTTTTAGATAAGAAAATTGATAAAGAAATAAATGTTGTCTTCTAAGTAATTATAAAGTGGTTTAAATATTATTCAGACCTTTATACAAAGTCAAACTATGACAAAGAAGGAGGTTGAGGGAAGGACAAAATGTCATAACTCTTAAATAGAAAGGGGCTAAGACTAAGGAGATGAAAGAGGGAGGAGGTAAAATTCTACATGCTCACTAAAACCTGAAATCAAAGAAAAATACAAAGTGTGAATAAAAATAATTATATTTTTATACAATGTATATGTCATTGATGTGTTCTACTGTACATCTGTAGGATAGAAAGCATACCACTGTATTAGCAATAATCATTTCTAGGTAAATGATACATACTCTTTTGAAGTAGGGTATTGCTCTAGCCCGGGCTGACCTGGAATTCACTATGTAATCTCCGGGTAGCCTTGAACTCAAGGGGATCCTCCTACCTCTGCCTCCCTAGTGCTGGGATTAAAAGCATGCGCCACCACTCCGGGCTGGTAAATGTTATTTATTTATTTATTTTTTTTAGAGAGAATAATCATTATTATATACAAAAACTTTAAAATTAGCTTTAATGTTTGAATATTAAATAAAATCATTCTTGAGTCATGTATCTTTAGAATTTTGCTTAATATATGTTGCTTTATAGTAGATTGTAGTCAGCTCCTTTTATTCCTGGCTTTCATAGTTCTTATAAAAAACTCAGTGCTTTTCAGTGCTTCTGAAAATATTTATGAAGGGCAATACTCCCTCCCCAAGTTGTGGTAGGTTAATATTATACATGACTAATCTCAGTTTGCCCTGTTTTTGACCCATAGTGTGAATTTGAAAACACCTGGACTTGTCTGTACTTTATTCAGTGAGATAAGTTCATTGATAACAGGAAGGTCAAATGCTATAAAGTTTTCTAAAATGTTCACTGTCAATATCTATGCTTATTTTTAAAAAATTTTTTTTGTTATTTTTATTTATTTGAGAGCGACAAACAAAGAGGGAGAGAGAGAGAAGGGGGGCGGGGGAGGATGGGCGCACCAGGGCCTCCAGCCACTGCAAATGAACTCCAGATGCATGCGCCCCTTGTGCATCTGGCTAACGTGGGTCCTGGGGAATCGAGCCTTGAACCAGGGTCCTGAGGCTTCACAGGCAAGCACTTAACTGCTAAGCCATCTCTCCAGCCCAATATCTATGCTTATTGTAGACCATTAGTAAGTAACTTGCAGAATGGTACTAGAGTAGAGCCTACAATTCAAGTTGTCCATGATCTTTAATCAACATTTATAAATCCTCAGTCTTAGTTGATGATTACTGGTTGAGTGATTGTACCCTGGAATACTGAGGTCTTTGTTCAAAAAGTCTTCCCATGTGCCCACATTGTGGAATGTTCTCCCCAGTTTTCCTCTAGTCATTTGCTTTCATAGTTTTTCAGATCCTATATTGAGGTCTTTGCTCCATTTGGAGTTGAGTTTTAAGCCGAATGAGAAAGGAAGATCCCAATAACTTTTTCTGCATGTAGTTATTTAGTTTCTTCAAAATCATTTGTTGGAAATGCTGGGTTTTTTTCTTTTTTTTCTCCAGTGTGTGTTTTTAGCCTCTTTGTCAAAGATCAGGTAGCTGTATTTGATCTTCTCTTCTATTCCATTGACCTATTTGACTATTTTTGTGACAGTACCATGCTGTTTTTATGCATTTTTTAAATTTAAATTTATTTTTAAAACTTATTTTAGAGAGAGAGAGAGGGTAAGCACCTTAACTGCTAAGTCATTCCTTCAGCCTTTTTGTTGTTTTCATTACTATGTTTGTTGTATATCTTGAAATAAGGTATGGTGATATCACCAGCAGCATTATTGTTCTTTTTTCTGAGGACATTTTTGGTTATCTGATGTCCTTTGTGCTTCAATATGAAGTTTAATTTTTTTTAAGAATTTTATTTTCATTTAGATGCAAGCAGAGACAGAGTGAAGAGAGAAAGAAAAAAAAATGAATGAATGAATGAGAATGAGCATGCCAGGGCCTCTATTCACTGCAAATGAACTCCAGATACATGTGCTACCTTGTGCATCTGGATCCTGCGGAATTGAATCTGGGTCTTTAGGCTTTGTTGGCAAGCACCTTAACTACTGAGTCATCTCCAGTCCTCAATATGAGTTTTGAGACTGTTTTTTTTTCTCTTTTTCTCTTTTTTTATTTTTATTTTAGTAGTCTATGAATACAGTCAAATTGGTACCATTGTTAGCCTCCTCCCTGCCCCACCCTTACAGGGACCCTCCTTGTTGGGGTATATGGGTATATGTGGGGTTAGCCTTCAGTTTGGGGTAAGAGGAAATGTCTCTGCATGTCATGACCCAACGTGTATCTCTAACATTCTTTCCGCCCCCTCTTCCACAAATTTCCCTGAGCCATGTTGGGTTCATTTTAGGTTTGCTTCTGTGTTGAGATCTTGGTAGCCTTCTTTGTTTCTGGATATCTGGTTTGGTAGCGGTTGATTGTTCTCTGCATTTATCTCCTTCACCATTGTGCTGGTTCCTGGCTCACCAAGAAAACAGCATTTTTGCATGTTTCCCCAATTATTCTTAATTTCATCTGGGGCCCTTTTGAGGTATGTTGGGGTGGTTCTCTCTTTAGGATTGGTATCTATTTGAAAAAGAGAAGCAGATTTTCCATTGGAGAGTAAAGTTAGCACCAAATAAATGTGATAGCCATTATTTTTTAGAGAGTTTAATGGAGAGTGGGGTCATTTTTGGATATGGTTCTGACTTGTTTCCCAGCTCCAGCTATGGGTTCCATTCCACTGAGCAGATGAGTTAGCCAAATCGAGAGCAGTTGTTTTCCCACCATGGCTGTGTGTCACTATTGCACTTGTTTGAGCAGCACATTTGGTTGTTTGCTGCTGAGTAGGTTATACCATCTGTAACTTGGACAGAGATGTGGTATATCTACATGATGAAATTCTACACAGCAGTTAGGAAAAATGATACAATGAAATTTGAAGAAAAATGGTCAAACCTGGAACAGATCATTCTTAGTGAACTCACCCAATCACAGAAAGATAATTGCCACATAGTCTCACTCATCTATAGCTCCTAACCTGAATCTACCCAAGATGCCGACATACCTAGCAAGCATCTCAAGAACTGGACAATAGGAAACGTGGGGAGGGAGGGAAAGGTAAGGAAGGTGGTGGGGAACACAAAACTGGACCCAAATGGCCATGTTACCATAAAACTCTGCATCCTAAAAGACCAAATGGTTGAATCTTCACAGGCACTTAGAGGAAACACCAGATTCACAAGACTGTGGAGAGGGTACGATGAAAACTGACCTTTATCTCCTCCTGTTTCTGTTTCTGTTTCTTTTTCTTTCTCCCTCCCTCTCTCTCCCTCTTCTCTCTCATCTCTCTATCTCTTTTATATCACTTATCTTTTTCTTCCTTCTCTTCTTGGATGCTGACCTGTAACTCCAGGTACCAGCATATGGATATCATCCATAATGAGCTTTTGATCAGAGAGACCTACAAGGTTTCTCAAAAGAAGACAGATTTATGTCAGAGTGTATAATGACCCACCATAGGTTAGTGGTAAGGCCCTACTGCTGAAGACACCATACACTGTTGGCACGTAACATGGAGTGACATGGCTGGAAGCTAGAAGAGAGTCAGTCCCCAGACAGTGCGGGAAAATGAGACATACAAAGGATACAAGAGGCAGAAAGAATATAATTAAATGGAGGGCTAGAGTCTTTATCCAGGTGATACTTCAGTTGAATATAAGAGTAAATATAAGTGAGGAATTGCTATGTGTTGGAAAAAAGAGAAAGATATAGAATGAAATCTATTTTTATGTACTATATATATGTTTTAGGTTTTTGAGGTAGGGTCTCACTGTAGACAAGGTTGACCTGGAATTCACTATGTAGTCTCAGGGTGGCCTCGAACACACAGCTATTTTTGAGATGAGATCTCACTTTGTTAACTAGGCTCCTGTGAACTTGCAATCCTCTTGTTCTTAACTTTTCGAGTTGCTGAGATTACAAGTGCACATTACCACTCTTGGTAACTCTTGGTAACATTTTCTTTCTTTCTTTCTTTCTTTCTTTCTTTCTTTCTTTCTTTCTTTCTTTCTTTCTTTCTTTCTTTCTTTCTTTCTTTCTTTCTTTCTTTCATTTTTTGGCTTTTTGAGGTAGGGTCTCACGTTGGTCCAGGCTGAACTGGAATTCACCATGTAGTCTCAGGGTGGCCTCGAACTCATGGTGGTCCTCCTACCTCTGCCTCCCGAGTGCTGAGATTAAAGACGTGCACCACCACGCCCAGCTTTGGTAACATTTCTTTACACTGTGCAGGGATTACTGGGTGAAGAGAGGGAGCAAGAGACTATTAAGGAGACCAGCAACTATGATTGGTAGATGCTAATTTTCTACTAGGGCAGGTTAATTCAATCTTTGTAGTTTCTTTAGGAGCAGGTATATCCATTTATATGAGAAGAGATGGCAATGAGATAAAAGTTTAGAAACACTAACAAGAGGAATAAATTGAAGTACTAATATGGACCAACCAGAGGTATTCAGTGTGCTTCATCCCAAGTAGTGTTGCATGTCTGGATTAGGCTGTTGTGGACAAAGGAAGTTTGGATGGTTTCAGAGGGTTCAGTCTGTGACTTCCTGGCCTTGTGTGGCCTCTGGGAGAGAAGTACTGTTCAATCCATGGTTGATGGGGGAGAGAGGGAGAGTGGTGATATTCATTCAGTCTTTTATCTTGCCCAGTAGAACCACCTTGGATTTCACTGACAGATATAGTGCTGGGCATAATAAGTATTTTATTATCTCATTTTGATTGACAGTTCAGTCTATTGTGGCTGTAGAGTAATGTTTTCAAATATTTTCTCTGTGTTATCTGGTTAGAAACTCTGAAATTCTGATCAGTTACAAATGATGGTATATTCCTGATGTTTGACTATCATTGTATTTTGTGCAAAGTTCTTTGACAACTCAAAAGTTAGGATACCAGAGATTAAATAAAAGTAAGAAAAATTTATGTTACTAAAACAAGCAAATGATGAAACTGTTTTTGATTTTCAACCTGTCATTTATAGTTAAAATAATTTTAAAATTATTGTGTATATTGCTTTAAAAAGATTGTTTAAAGAAGTAAAAAACAAATACATGTGTTTAGCCTTTCTCAACCTATTGTCCTTCAAAGAAGGTAAATTAAACCCTTTTTCCCCCCAGTTTTACCTAAGGCAACATTTTTTCCCCCTTTAGTATGGTTTTAATGCATGTGGGCTTTTAAACTTACTTTATTTTTAAGTTAGTAAAATCAGTCTTTTAGATCTTAAAAAGACAGATAGAGGAGAGAGAGAGAGAATGGGCACGCCAAGGCTTCCAGCCTCTGCAAACGAACTCCAGACACGTGCTCCCCCTTGTGCATCTGGCTAACGTGGGACCTGGGGAACCGAGCCTTGAACCAGGATCCTTAGGCTTCACAGGCAAGCGCTTAACCGCTAAGCCATCTCTCCAGCCCAGTCTTTTAGATCTTTAAGAGAAGATACTATTCAAATGGTAGAATTTTAAAATAAGTATTTTAGTATTCACTTACATTTATACAACTAATTATTATTTATAACTTTCAGCCAAACAATCATGATAGCATGTGTCAGCCCTTCAGACAGAGATTTCATGGAGACATTAAACACTCTGAAATATGCCAATCGAGCTAGAAATATCAAGAACAAGGTGATGGTCAATCAAGACCGAGCCAGTCAGCAAATCAATGCTCTCCGCAGTGAGATCACACGACTTCAGATGGAGCTGATGGAGTACAAAACAGTAAGCTGAAACCATTGACTGTGCATGTTGTAATGCATTTAGTACTGGCATAGAATGATGTTTTAAATGTCTTTATTTATTTGCATATGTGTGTGTTTATCTGTGAAGTATGTGTGCCATGGCACACATGTGGAGGTCAGAGGTCGCCTTTTTGAGACAGGGTCTTTGCTGTTGCAAACAAATGCCACTCCAGCTGGCCAGTGAGCCTCAGTTTCTCCCGACTCTGCCTTTCACCATCATAGGTGCATTGGTATTACAGATGTGCCCTCCACTGTGAGATTTTGTGTTGGTGCTGGGGAATCAAACTCAGGTCAGTAGGCTTTGCAAGCAAGAGTTTTTTAACCACCACTGAACCATCTCTGTCCCATGATGTGTTTAGTGATGGCCTGCTTTCATGTGTCTTTGGAAGTATTTTAGAAGGATTCTTTAGATTTCCTTGGGGGATAGAACTGATACCCATTTTAATTTAACTAACTTAACTTCTTCAAAAGGCTCATTACCCAATCAGTGGGTGAGTAATGTACCATGAAGGGTTGTAGTGGGGGGAAAAATGTCTTTTGCCTTGGGGCTGGTAAGATAAAAGAGCCTTTTGGTTGTAGAATTGCATATGTAGTCCTTGAATGTCTTTAAATAAAATTCTTGTGTATTTAAGGCTCCTCAATCAACAAGGAAATATTTTCCTTTCCTAGGGTAAAAGAATAATTGATGAGGAGGGTGTGGAAAGCATCAATGACATGTTTCATGAGAATGCTATGCTACAGACTGAAAATAATAACCTGCGTGTAAGAATCAAAGCTATGCAGGAGACTGTGGATGCACTGAGGGCCAGAGTCACACAGCTTGTGAGTGATCAGGCCAACCAAGTTCTCACCAGAGCAGGTATGTGTAGGGTGTGATGAGGGAGGGGTTAGCTTCAGAAGTGCAGGGAGCCTTCTTTCTTCATTATGCATACAATCTGTCATTTTAAGTTAGATACTTAATTTTTAAAAGTAATGCATTCTTCTTAAACCCAATGTGCCTTATGTATCATATTATTTTATTATGGTACTCTCATGTAATTTGAGAAAATTTTTTTTGGTAGGAATTATGTCTTAATTATTACTTTGTCTCCAAATGTTGCTTTGTGTCCTGTTTTGTTGAAAGCTTCCTTTGTGTGTGTGTGTTGATGGGGCTCAAACATAGGGCTTCATGTATGCTAGGCAGTCAGTCTACTTCTGAGATGTAGTCCCAACATTAAAGCCTTCATTTGAGAGGAAATTTTTCATTTCATATTTTACCTTGCAGGTGAAGGGAATGAAGAAATTAGTAATATGATTCATAGTTATATCAAAGAAATCGAAGATCTCAGGTATACTTTTTTGTAACATATAAAGTGTATGTTGGCTTTTGGTTTTGCAATAGTTATAAATCTTTGTTGGAATTAATGTTCAGTAGCTAAGGGTGAATGTCAGCCCTTTGGTCACGTTAAATTTAGAGGACTACAGAACTAATATTGAGAAAATAGGAGTGGGAAACAGATCAGGGACATCAGTCATTTCTGGAAGATACTTAGCTTCCATAGTTTGCCCAGATGCTGAGTAATTTTCTCCTAGAGCAAAGCTCCAGTCAGCCCCATGGGGGAGCATTTAAGTAGCTCAGGTCCCATGTACAGAAATTGACCAAGTGGGAGGAGGTCATCCTTTGTACTACCCTAACACTTCCTCATCTTTAATTTGGGTGACTTGGGTTCCTTTTGTGTGACTTTCTGGCTTCACAAAGTACACTTCCTCCCTGAAATGTTTCAAAAATAAATAAATGAGTATTCTAATATGGCAACAATGTTACTCAAGTACTCATAACTGTCGTTGTGTGTGTGTGTAGTTTTGCAAACTTTGCTGTTTGGCACAGGCCTTTGGGGTGTCACACTGTGCAGTAGCCAGCCTACAGTTGCAGCTTCTCCCTCCAGAATTTATTTTCAGTCCAGCCTTTCCACACACCATAGACCTTCTTTTACCATGCCTTGCGATACAAATGATATCTCAATTCTGAAGATCCTCTCTCATTCTGTAGTGACTTTTTGTTCATCTTTTTTATGACACTGGCAGACGATTGCCACTGATAGCACTTTGTGCTTCTGGCAATCTGTTTTCTCCTCCACCATGTTATTCTGGGACTGTACTAGCCTTGATCTCACTGTTTCCCAAATGGCATAACTGGTATCAGTCCTTCCCAGAAACATGCTTAAATCTTTTCCCACTGTCAGTAGCTGAAAGCAGCATCTGGCATCTTACTTTTTGAGTCTGCAGCTCAGATTGTCCCTAAAGTTGTTCAGAGAACAGAAGCAATATACAGGCCCCCTAGTTCAATCACTAATCAGCCTTTTCTGGTAGAGGTTAATACTTCATTTCAAATTCCCAACTTTGATATCTCTTTCATGGCTCTTTAATTAGGTGTTTCCTCACCCTGGGGAGTAGTATTCTAGAATCTCAGGATTATAAAGTATGATATAAAAATAATTAACATATTTGATAACCATTAATGAACTTGGAATTCAAATGGGATTATCTGAATTGACATTTAAGCTTCTATTTATTAATGAGATATATAACTTTGACCAATACAGTTAATATCTCTGGGCATTATTTTGTCTATAAGAAAAAAATATACTTGCTAGTCTTACAGTTATTAGAGGGCTCAAGTAAAAGAATAGATTGTAAAAGTTCTGTAACTGAAAGGTGATGGAAAGGCCTACCATGTTGTTTAGGTATTGAATTTTACTTTAATCCATATTTTTGTCAAAATTATTTTCATGAAATCTTCCATAGACAGTTCTTTGAATTACATGAAAATCTATATTGATATGTTGCCACTTGTTAATGTTTTTATATTAAATGTTATTACTCTAAGTATAAAATCATAGTGACCTTCTGGTATTTTGAGATAGTCTCACCCTAGCCCAGGCTGACCTTGAGTTCACTATGTACTCACAGTGATCCTCCTACCTCAGGCTCCTGACAATGAATTTTTAATAAATTTATTTGTCACATTATTTGTGAAACAATCATAATTTAATCCCCATATTTTGGTGTATTAACATCTTATGAAAATTAAACACATAGGAAATATAAAAGAAGAAAATTGTAATCAATCACTCATGCATACAATTCTAAGAGTTGAAAACTGTTGTAACATTTGGATATATCTCATCAATTGTTTTTCCATGTGTTCTTTAACAAAATTGGCATCACTGTGTATATTCAATTTGCTATATGTACTTTGAAATGTGATATTATATCATAATTTTTTTTGATGTTTTGAGGTAGGGTTTCGCTGTAGCTCAGGCTGACCTGGAATTAACTATGTAGTCTCAGGATGGTCTTGAACTCATGGCGATCCTCCTACCTCTGCCTCCTGAGTGCTGGGATTAAAGGTGTGCGCCACCATGCCTGGCTCTATCATGAACATTTTATAGTAAATGTTTTTCTAAAATGATTTTGCATGATTCCATATATCACTATCTTGTGGTTGCAATTCACTGTGTTTACATAATTATATTATTTCTAATTTTCATGTGTTTATTTATTTTAATGAGAGAAAGAGAATTGGTGCACCAGGGCCTCAAGCCACTGTAGTCAAACTCCAGATTTATGTGCCACCTAATGTGCATATGCATCCTTGTGCTTGCGTCACTTTGTGTGTCTGGCTTATGTGGGATCTGGAGAGTCAAACATGAGTCCTTGGGCTTTGCAGGCAAATGCCTTAACTACTAAGCCATCTCTCTAACCTTGTAATTTTTATATGAATAGTTATTATTTGTTAATTCTGTTAGTTAGGAAAATTTTAATTAATTTGTAATTGTTCTTATAACAATCATAGATAAAGCATAGGTTTTAGTTGCCTTTTACAGAAGGAAGAATGGGGCTTTTAAACACTGATGATTCTAGATCCAGTGATTGGCAGCTGAGAGGCAAGCTGGCAAGTCCTCAGTCTGTTTCTTCCAAGGGAAGTCTATACTTCCCCTCATATCTTATGTTCTCTCTCTAATAAATAAAATATAGGCAGCAGTAAGGGTGTGTGTGTGTGTGTGTGTGTGTGTGTGTGTGTGTGTGTGTGTGTGTTAGAGGTGGAGGTAAGTGTGAAGAGAGCGAAAGAGGAGAAAAACATGCCCCCCCCCCCATAGCCTGTGAAAAAATGAGCTTTTAAAAAATGTAGTTGGGCTTTATGGAGGTAAGTCCTTAAAGTTTCAGCCCTTTCCAAATACAAATACAAATCTTGCAACTAAGGTAAAACCCAGCAAAAGATAAGGTACCATTTTTTTTTTTTTTTAGATTTTATTGTTATTTATTTATTAGAGACAGAGAGAGAGAGGGAGACAGAGCAAGAATGGGCATGCCAGGGGCTCTAGCCACTGTAAATGAACTCCACATGCATGTACCACCATGTGCATCTGGCTTACATGGGACTGGAGAATTGAACTGGGGTCCTTAGGCTTCGTAGGCATGTGTCTTTACCGCTAAGCCATCTTTCGAGCCCAAGGTACCATTTTTAAAAATTTAACAATAGCAATAATTAAATGTATGGCATTATCTCAGCTGATTTGTTACCTGTTCATTTGCTTTTGACATTGTTATTATATTTAAGATGTAGAAATTCATAAAATAGTGCTTCTACTTTTTCTTCTGTTTAACAATAATGAATCTTGGTTTTGAGTTTTATTGTTAACCTGAGTTCCTAACCATAGGTTGCCTTCTTGACATAAAAAAAGTGATAGTAGGTGGGTATAGTGGAACAGGCTTTTAATCCCAGCACTTAGCATGTAGAGGTAGGAGGATCACCATGAGTTCGAGGCCACCCTGAGATTATGTAGTGAATTGCAGGTCAACCTGGGCTAGAGTGAGACCCTACCTCAAAAGCAAACAAACAAAAAAAAGTGATAGTACTGTGTTCAGAACTTTGTTTAAAGTTATTTTGTAATCTTAAATCTTAGAAATTGATATGTAGCTAGTTATTTCTTTATTATTTTTGGGTGCCAGGGATTGACCCCAGATAAATACAGGCTTTATCACTAAACAGTACTCCAAGACTCATTTAATTATTTAAAGATACTGTAATCATTTTTCTGCTCACATATGACACCAAATATATATTACATAAATTTCCTTAAACATTGTATGGGACATTGATGTGAAAACATATCCATTTATTTAAGTATGCTTTATCTCTATAAGGATTTAAAAGTATCATGAATAATTTTGATAGAGAGTGAAAATGTCAAGCCGAATATTCTTTTTAGATTTTAGTGGCTGCAAATAACCTGGCATTTCCCTTGGAACTAGTTGAAAATATGGCAAAAGTGCTTAGTAACTTAATGTTGAGACTGAGATTAGGAAAATTTTCTTTTTAGAGTCTTGTCTCAATCACATAAGTGCCATATTAACTTTGAAAATTTATTGCATTGAAATTGGAGTATTATGTTCTTGATAGTTTATATTAACTTTGAAAGGGAAGGAACTGGCCTGGAGTCTCTCTGAATCCCCCTTTTTTATTCTCTAGTCTAAGGTCTTTACAATCTCATCAGTCTCTTTTTACATATTACTAATACATTCCCCCTTTTGTCATTTTTAGGACTGCTCTACCAAACAAAAGAATGCTTTCATTATAAACTCAGGTTTCCTTAGTGATACAAATTTTCCCATGAGGTATTAAGGAACTAAATGTCTGTCAGCCATTTAGGCTCTGCTTTGATTGACTAGTCATTGAAATGTTTTAGAAATGTGATTTTAATGTGATGAATGAGGAATTGAATTGTGGGAACCATGCTGCTTGTGTATTTTGAGTAGTAGGTTTACAAAATAAGGACAGCATGCTCACTGGCCTCAATTCAAGGAATTGAGTTTCCACTGGCACTTGCATATTTAGCTTTTTTTGTTTGTTTGTTTTTCTGAACACATACGAGTGTGATTTCAGGTTTATTATTATTCTATCAGTAGACTTAAAAACATCCTAAATGCTACCTGGGTGTGGTGGTGCATGCCTTTAATCCCAGCACTTGGGAGGCAGATGTAGTAGGATCACTGAGCGTTTGAGGCCACCCTAAGACTACATAGTTAATTCCAGGTCAGCCTGGACCAGAGTGAGACCCTACCTTGAAAAAAACAAAACAAAACTATCTATCTCTCTATGTGTGTCCTAAACAGGCTGGAGGGATGGCTTAGCAGTTAAGGCACTTGCCTACCAAGCCAAAGGACCCAGGTTCGATTCCCCAGGACCCACATTAGCCAGATGCTCAAGGGGTTGCAAGCATTTGAAGTTTGTTTGCAGTGGCTGGAGGCCCTGGCATGCCCATTCTCTCTCTCCTCTCTCTCAAATAAATAAATAAATAAAATATATTTAGAATTTTTTTTAAAAAAATATCCTAAACAGTTTGTGATTGCTTTCATTTTGAAAAAATAAAACTACCTTATAACATTGCTGCAATGAATTTCAAAAAACTTTTTGATATTTGAAACATGGAATTTTATTTTATTTTAGGCAGTCTAATACTTGTATGTGATATACTTTGAACATAGTCACCCTCTGTTTCTCTCTTATACTCTTTCCAATACAGCTCATTAAAATGCTCCCTAGTTCTTTCTAGAACTGTCACATTCATAAAAACAGAAGGAAGAAGGGTGGGTTGCTGGGGTGAGGGAATCTGGGAGAAGGAGAGTTAATGTTTAATGCATGTGAGGCTTTAGTGTGGGAAGATGAAGCCCTGGAGATGAATGGTTGCACAGCAGTGGATATATGATTCGTAATGTTGCAGACACGTTCGCTTAGATTAGAGATGGCCAGAATAATATATTTTTGTCATGTTTTACCACAATAAAAGCTGTTCCTTACTTAATGATATTTTTATTCATTAGGGCAAAATTATTAGAAAGTGAAGCAGTGAATGAGAACCTTAGAAAAAACCTAACAAGAGCCACAGCAAGATCTCCATATTTCAGTGGACCATCAGCTTTCTCTCCCGCTTTCCTGTCTTCAGACAAAGAAACCATTGAAATCATAGATCTAGCAAAGAAAGACTTAGAGAAGCTGAAAAGGAAAGAAAAAAAGAAGAAGAAAAGGTAGTATAAAATCATTGAATATTTGAGTTTTTTTCAGAATGTTTTACTTTGTAATTATAGTGAGTATACATTGTTATATATATGAATACCAAAATAATTATGCAAATTACCTCACGTTACACTGATATACTTTTAAATCATTTATCTTTCCTTATTTGTAAGAAGAGTAAGTTTAGCCATAACTGTATGGTAAGAGTTTTGTTTTGGCTATGACAGGGTAAATTTCCTATTCAAATTACTGTGTTATTTCTTCAAATCACTGCTTTTGCATTCCATTCATCCTGCTTTCTGAAAAGCTTCTGTGGACCATTATAACAGTGATTTCATACTTTCTCATTTCCTAATATGATTAAGTATGCTCATGGATAATCTAATTCCTGTCTAGATTAGTTTAACCAAAGGCTAACCTAATCCATCAGAATGTCATTTGATCTCTTAAGTATTTTGTGTGGAAGTCATTCATGCTATTTCAGGCTTTCTGAACAAGGAGTAACTCAGCTTTTCACCACTGCTTTAGGCTTTCTCTTCCTTGTCTCATGATAATGTCTCCTGTTAGAATCAACTGGGGGCAAAGAAGAGAAAGAAAATAAAAATTTGACCACTGGTAATGTGTGAGTGGTTAAGTTCTCATAAATTGTTTATATATTTATATATTTACTCTATAGTGCAGTCATTTATTGAGAATATATTTGACATGCAAGTACAATTAAATTGTAACATTTTTGGCTAGATATTCAAACGTAAGGCAATCTTATTTGTCACATGGATTGTTGCTGGAGGAGGCTTTGTAAAATTATTGTTGACTTTTTAACTTGCTACTTTGCTTGTTTTAGTAGAAATTTATTTAGACAATCAGATATTTCTTTCTTGGTCAGTCAGCTTATCAAAGTTATTGGAGGCTTAAATACTTCAGATTCACTCTGCTTTGCAGGTTTTTGTTAAAAAAGAATTATTAGAGGTTGGGGAAATTGCTCAGTGGTTAAAAGCACTTGCTTGCAAAGCCTGCCAGCCTAGGTTCAGTTCATCAGCTATCCGCTTAAAACCTGATACAAAAAGTGGTTCAAGGGCTGGAGAGATGGCTTAGTGGTTAAGTGGTTGCCTGTGAAGCCTAAGGACCCCGATCGAGGCTTGATTCCCGAGTTCCCATGTTAGCCAAATGCACAAGGGGGCGCACGCATCTGGAGTTCATGCAGTGCAGTGGCTGGAGGCCATGGTGTGCCCATTCTCTCTCTCCTTATCTGCCTCTTTCTCTCTCTCTGTCACTCTCAAATAAATAAATAAAAATAAACAAAAACATTTTTTTTAAAAGAAGTGGTTCAACCCGGGCATGGTGGTGCATGCCTTTAATCCTAGCACTCGGGAAGCAGAGTTAGGAGGATCGTTGGGAGTTTGAGGCCACCCTAAGTGAATGCCAGATCATCCTGAGCTAGAGTGAAACCCTACATCAAAAAACAAGAACAAAAGCAACAATAAAAACAACAACAAAAAAAGTAGTTCAAGCATCTGGCGCTGTTTGCATTTGCAAGAGACCCTGGTATGTGTGTGTGTAACAGTTAAAAAAAATTTTTTAAAAAAGAATTACCTAAGTAATTCTAACAAGAAGTTGTACACTTATGGCTGGGGCATTGCCTTCTTCAGCTGTTAAATGTTTCCACAGCTTCAGGGTATGTATCATTGTTAACTCTATCTTTATGGAGAGCAGTTGAAGAGTAAGGACCCTAGAACATGTAAACTAGCATGAACATACTGCACATACCGTTTTTTTTTTTTTTTGTAAAATTCAACTTTGGCTCAGATAACTTTTGTGAGAATGCACAAGAGTGATCAGCACTCTTGGCTGACAAACTAATGGAAAAATATTTTATCCATATTTATCTTTATTTCTTTACTGTTGAACCCCTATCCATCATAAGGGAAGCAAAATTGAAATAAAATGGAAATTATTTCTAATTGAGTATTTGTAAATAATTTAGTGAGTGACAGAGGTAAAATAGTGCATCTTATTAACTCACTAAGCAACAGGTTTTAATATGAAAATATCTAAGTGAGGAAAATAAATTACTTTCTAATAATTAAGGTTTAATTGGGGATAAATATTGTTAGACAGAAAGGGTAAGTCAGATAAGAAATTAAAAATTTAGGATGACAAAAAGAAATTAATATTTTCTAGCTAGACATAGTAGCATGCACAGGAGGCTGAGGTAGGAGAATCGTCATGAGCTCAAGGGCAGCCTGGGGCTGTAGAATGAGTTTTAGATAAGCTTGGGCTAGAGTGAGAGCTTACCTCAAAAAAAAGCAAACAAAATATTAATATTTTCTAAAAATTATAATCATAGAGTACTTAAAAATATAATATAAAGCCCTTTTTACACAATGCTATAGTGAGTCTTTATTACACTGACATCTGTATCATTTAACCTAGAAATTGTGTGCTGTAAACATAAGTCTAGAGAGTCAGTTAATGAATCCATATTATTATTCATATAAATTTATGGAATTTAATAAAATTTGTCTTATATTCTATAGAAAAATGATTTTTAAACATTTATTTTATGTATCTATTTTAGTTATTTATTTGAGACAGACAGAAGGAGGGAGAGAGAGAGAGATAGACATTGAGAATGGGCGCACCAGGGCATCCAGCCATTGCAAACCAACTCCAGACGCATGTGCCACTGTGTGCATCTGGTTTACATGGGACCTGGAGAATTGAACCTGGGTCTTTAGGCTTTGCAGGAATATGCCTTAACAGCTAAGCCATCTCTCCTGCCCTAGAAAAGTATTTTATATTAAGAAAGTATTGTATTTTATTCAGCTTAGGTCCCCATATCTTTTAGCTATATGTATCATAAATCCCTAGTTAAGAAATTTTTGTCTTGGACATAGACTTGAAACAAAACAAACACATCATAAAGCAAGAGTCTCAGGAATCTTTAGAATGACTGTAGCTTTCTTAAGGAGTCTCCCACCAGAGCTCTGCAGAGGCCACAGCTTCCAACTGCATTGTACAGTTGCTACATAGCTCTTCACATTTATCATATTTAGCTATTCTATCTATCAGAGACCTCATTTAAAAACTTGGGTTAAATACAATGGGAAATTATTTAGAAGTTTTGTCTATTCTCTTCTAGAACATTATATCAACATATTGTGTCCATTTCACCCCAAAAATGATTTTTCTCATTTTATAGTATAGTCACAGCAACTTAGAAGGGTTCAAGAATGGACATATATGGAGGGCTGGAGAGATGGCTTAGTGGTTAAGCGCGTGCCTGTGAAGCCTAAGGACCCCGGTTTGAGGCTCGGTTCCCCAGGTCCCACGTTAGCCAGATGCACAAGGGGGCGCACACGTCTGGAGTTTGTTTGCAGAGGTTCTCTCTCTCTCCCTCTATCTGTCTTTCTCTCTGTGTCTATCGCTCTCAAATAAATAAATAAATAAAAATTAAAAAAAAAAAGAATGGACATATATGGAGAAAGAAAACTTTCTCCTTCATGGGAATAGACCAACTTTTGACATCAGATAAATGTCAGTTTTTGATTTAGCTCTTCATTCTTATTTTCTTCGTATATCTCACCCACCCCATTATCTCTACCCATTCTTCTTTTGCTATCCAGTGATTATATAATTTTTCCCTACCCAGAAATACTACACATTCATTTTTATTTTTATTTTTATTTTTTGAGGCAAGCCCAACAGACTGGCCTTTTTTTTTTTTTTTGTTTAATGCAAGAGAGCAAGAGAGAGAGAAAGAGTGTGAGAGAAATGGTGCACCAGGGCCTCCAGCCACTGCATTTGAACTCCAGACGCATGCACCCCTCTGTGCGCATGCGCAACTTTGTGTGCTTGTGTTACTTTGTGTGTCTGGATTACGTGGGACCTGGAGAGTCGAACATGAGTCCTTAGACTTTGCAGGTAAGTGTTTTAACTGCTAAGTCATCTCTTCAGCCCTGCTCCCCATTTTAATATTGTGATTTTTCCCTTCTCATATCCATGAATTCAAACTCAGGTGCATTGCCAGCAAACTAAAGGAAGTCATGCCAGTGGAAATGACAACCAGCGAACTTCCTTTTGGGGATGTTTGTAATAAAGGATGCATTCATACAAACAGAAATTTCAGGCAGTTGAACCTAGAGAAGTAAACCAAGTCAAGGAAGAATTTTTTGTTTTTAATCATCATTTTACTGAGATTCTTCTTTTTTTTTTTTTTTGAGGTAGGATCTCACTCTAGCCCAGGCTGACCTGGAATTCACTATGTAGTCTCAGGGTGGCCTCGAACTCATGGTGACCCTCCTACTTCTGCCTCCCAAGTGCTGGGATTAAAGGCGTGCACCACCACACCCGGCTTACTGAGATTCTTAAAGCCTAAGTGGCATGTGGCCTTTGGATTAAGCTCTGTTCAAGGTCAGAAACTACACTTGTGTCCCAGGAAGACACACACATATGCTGTTGCACATGGCCGTTATCCTCCACATCATTCTTTACCAGAGCTCTGGTCAATAGCTGGTTGGTGGGGTTTTAAGGTGTTCTTTACCACTTTGTGCTTAATTTTTATTGAGCTGTAAAACAACTCAGACCTGTTAGTAAGGAATTGGAGCTTCAAGCCTCATGGCAGTCCTGTTAACTAGGTTATTTGCCTCTCAAATAACTGAACACACTGTGTTGCCTATTTTCTGGTACACTTGTGTCAGAATTGTTAGCAGAGTCCCCCGACCCCTTCTTTGTCTCTCTTGTCCCTTTTCACACTAGATGTAGCACAGTAATAAAACTGTTTTATTTTTTTAGAGAGAGAGAGGGGGAGAGAGGGGCAGGGAGAGAATTGGCACACTAGGGCCTCAGCAGCTGCAATCAAACCCCAGATGCTTGTGCCGCCTGGTAGGCATGTACACTTGTGCTTGCCTCACCTTTGTGTGTCTGGTTTATGTAGGATATGGAGAGTTGAATGTGGGTCCTTGGACTTTGTAGGCAAGCACCTTAACTGTTAAGCCATCTCTCTAGCCTGATGGCAGTGTTTACTAAAGAGGCTTTGGGGAAGGAAGTTAAAATTTATCTGCTTTTTAAACTCATATTAGCCATATATTTTAATACAACTTTCTTGCATAAGGCAAACAGCCATTCCATATTGAAAATAGCAAATCTGGACTTGTTACCATGGAGTCATAGCCTTTGAGCCATTGTAGATCATCATCACCAGTATGACCCTAGATTGGACTAATTTTTTCACATTGTTTTATGCTTATAAATGCATAAACTTTACCATTCACACATGTCTCATACTTTTTGGATATCTGGCTTTAAATGACTTGAAATATAAAAAGCTTTATGTATCTTTCAGACTGCACTATATTTGTACTTAGTGGTGTTGGGTTGAAACTCCAGAAATCCATAGCTTTTGTAAGCATTGGCTTTTATTTTTCTAATCACTGTTCTCAGTCATTTGTTTCCATGTTAATATCAATCTGTAGACTTTTTTTTTTTCTCAGATTTCTAGACTCATCGCATAGTAACATATAAGTGATTGTAAGGAACAATCACAGATCAAAAATAATCACATGAAAGCACACAGTATAAAATTAAAATCTGAATGACTTAATGAAATAATACATGACTCAGGTTTCATCTCTTCATTTTAAAATATTGATAATTCAAAAAATTGGAATCTGGGCAAAGTGTGTGTGTATGTACTGTATGCAGATTGCTGTGTGCTTGATTGGAGCCTAGCACATCTGTCTGTTTGTCTACATGACAAATATCGGCATAGTCCATTGAGAAAAGATCCTCAGTTTTGTATTGAGAAGTCTTTAAATTATATAATAAAGTATAAGTTTGTAAATTTATAGTTTTTCTTATACTTTTCTGATTAAAAGTAGTCTTACTAATGGAAATTAATGAATTTCCCATTGTATGTCCACTTTTGCCTTAGATACACCTTTTTGGTTGTTCATTTATAATAATTAGTATTGTAAATTAACCCCATATTTTGAGATTTTATTTTCATTAAATAAAATTATATTTTTTCAGTTATAGCATAACAACCATATTCATCTGCTCATAATACCATTTCATGTGTATTTTGACATAAGTTACTGTTTTAATTAGATCTAGTGATGTTCATATGTATATTAAAACAAAAATACAAGTTTTAAAAAATAGTACCAGTATGTAGTATTAGTATTTTTGCATTGTGGTATAAAGGCATTACTTTGTGAAGTTCTTTTAATGATGCCATAAAAAAGTCTTTTGAAAAATTTAAAGGGAAGAATGATGTTGTTGAAAGTGGGATTTTTTTTTTCAAATGGTGGAAATTGAGAAAATTTAACTGTATCAAACTAAAACAGCAATGGCATCCAAACATTTACTACTTATCAACTTGCATAAATTGAAATTGCAGTTGACTGTTAATTTCCACAGATAGTCTTATATACTCTTCTTAGATATAATATTACTTGAATTTTTACTTACTTTGTATCCATACAGAATGTACTGCCTTTTTACTATGTATTGTCCTTTAATGATATCTTTTAAAATTTATTTTAAAGTCTTCAAGCTCATGCACCATTTTTACCTTCTTACCACTTTCGCTTTTTACTGTCTGGTTTGTCCTTCATTGGCTTGGCCTTCCAATACTGTGCCTCGTGGTTTTGAAGGCTACAGAAACTTGAGGAAAGCAATCGAGAAGAAAGAAGGTTGGAATATTTCCCAGGTTTTTTTAAAATTAAAATGTCATTTAAATATTTGATTACCATTCGCAAGGAAATGCGGTTAAGAATTATAGATTGCTTCAGATTAGATTAGCTGTATATTCCTAAAAGTAATGATTTTATAAAAATAACAAAAGTAACAGAAAATTCAAAAGTACTTCTTACAGAATCAAATTCTCAGTAGTTACTTAGATTAAAATTCAAGCAATTTCATAGCAAACTATCATCATCATGATTATGTGTAAATATATAATTGCCCAAACAAATCTAACATTTGACATGAAAAAAACAAATAAAAATCAGCAATTTCTGTGTCTTTCAGAAACTTGCAAGCAGAATGGGAATTATTAATTGGGTGGAAATTGACATTTTGTTATAGTATATGCCAACTCAGGGGTGGGCCCATCTTTCTTCTCTTCCTTATTTTGTAGTCTTTGTTGGAACACAACATTAAATGGCAAAAAAACAAAGGAAACTGTGGCCTTACTACAGATAAGATTAACAGTGATTCTTAAGGGCAAACTAGAGAAACAGTTTTGCTTTAAAAATGTGTACCAAGTGAGCATCAAAATCAGGCTCCTCTCCTTTCTCCCATTTGACATTCAGCAGCACTTAGAAGCCTATTGCTGAATTCTGTGTAAGGGAAACTTACCTTTTACTGACTTGGGATTATTATTATTTATTTAAATTTGCATTAAATTTTGTACTTTTTTTAGATATACATAGGTGTTTTAGTAGTCAAATTAGTAAAAAAAACGTTTGAAAGAATATGTAATCATTTTAGCAGCAGCATATTAGAAATTCATCTCTAATTAAAATGGGAATTTGGGAACTTTTATATATACCTGACTAATTTACTTTAAATATTTATTTTATAAATAAATATAATAAATATGCTATTTTATAATGTATACTCTATGATTCTATTCTGTATGTTAAGGTTCTAAAATTTCTAATTTTTTTATTCTACAAGTCTGTAACTATTTAAGAAATTATTCTATAATTAGAATGTAATTCTAATTCAGTTACACTGGAAATCACCTGCTCATTATTTTTAGGTCTGTATATTTATCAATAGAATTAAATTACAGCATTACAAATGTGAATTTTCCCTTGTTTTGGGAATGGTGCAATATGATGCATCTTCAAAGTTACATGTGGAAGCATCTCACCACATTAAAGTATTCAAGTCTGTTAAATAAATGTACTCAATAAACTGAGGTTGCTTCTGATTTGTACACGATCATTACTGGGTAGCTAATACAGAGAGATTAATGTTCTAGGGCTAGTTTTCAATCTTAAGTGTATATACATAACTGTGAGAACCTTGATAACAGGGAAATTCTGGTTCAGGACACAGGTGGATCCTGACAAACTATTTTAACCAACTTGTAGGTGGATGCTTTGGAGTGTAGGGTTCTATAATGCTGGCCTGGGAGCCAGGACACCTGATTTCATACCCTTTGAGTAGACACATTTCCCCAGGCCACAGTTTCTTTTTTGTTTGTCAAAGAGGGATTAATTTAATGTCCTTCCAACTCCCAAGTTTGGCTTCTGTGTGAAGTATGAATTTAATTATCTTCTATTGTTGCTTAGATTTTATTTTAGGTGTCAATTGGTCTGTTTATTGAGGATACAATAATTATCAGTACCAACAGATTTTAAAAGTTTAAACCTTTTAAATAATATTTAGAGAATATATATACACACATGCGCGCGCGCACACACACACACACACACACACAGAGTCACTTATTTTTTTTGTACCATGGTGGCATCAGTGACTTTAAATAAAAGATAACACTTATCAGCCTGGGCATTGTGACTTAAGGGAACAAAGGAAGGAATGTTTAGTGAAGTGTTCAGAAAAGTTTTATGTGTCTAAACCTGACTGAAAGGAGACTTTGGATGGAACTTGAAGTAATGAAGGAACCAAATATAATGAACATTATATACTGCGATATGTGTAGGTGAGAAAACACTGAGAAGGGAGCAGGAAGGCCTAATGAGACATGTCTTCCCCACACATTCTCTGATCCTTTGGCCTAAAACTGAAGTATAGCACTATTTAAGTATATGTTGCTATCCTTTTAAAATGACTGAATAAATGATAATTTCTATGAAAATTTTACCTTGAAGTGCATGAGAATGGAAAATCGTAGTATATTCTATGCAGCACTGCATCTTGTAAAATTATTGTCATAAATGTTCAGTCTGAATGGTTCTGAGTTTCCCCTAAGTTCATTTTTCTCTAATACAATGCCTTGACAATGCCCTGGGAGCCTGTTCTAATGTACTTGATGCCAGTTGGGACTACTTTATAGTGCTATTATTACTGGCACATTCTCCTCATCCCACAGAGTGTTATCCCTGCAACTTTATGTATCTTTCAAACCTTATTATTCCATTCTAGTTTAGTGTCTGAGATACATAGGCATGTTAAAACACAGTTGTTCATGTAATACATTGGAAACAATTTTTTTTGACAGATGCTAGTTCCAACCCGTGAGTGCATGGAATAAAAGGTTGAGCCATGCATGTGCTCCTCACTCCAATGAGTTAGTCAAGTAGAGATGAGAGAGTAAATGATCACATAAGTAAACATAAATTAAAAACTCTAGGAAGTGCTTATAAATTAAAAATATTTGTATTCATATTGTTCTGAGCACAGAAATATTTATGAAAACAGGGACTTACAGTTAAGTAATAACAGAATTATGTAATAACAGAGCCTGAATCAATTCCATTTGTTTTCTTAGGAATTAGAAATGAATACATGTATTAAGGTAATATTCAATCTGGCAGACTATCTGAAAGAAATGGTAACTATCATAAAGTTGTTCTGAAAAAAAATTTAAGTTCTTTCTAGAGGAATTTTATTTGGCGAATATTACCTTACCTGAGCATTCCTTTCTTCTTGCAAATTCACTTAGAGTTCATTGCTTTGTTTGGTTACGTGCATGAGCCTGGTGAACAGAAGTGTGACTTCTGTGCATAGTTTATTGTGCTTGGTCAACACAAGAAAGATCAAAGTGATTGGGACATGCACAAACTTTGCTCACCGGAGTCCTCTATTTTCTCTCTGGACTACCATACCTATTACCTTACTGTAGCCATAACCATTATTTCACACCTCTGTAGAGGTATGGCTGTAGTCATTACATAACTGAAGAGGAGACTTCCAATTTTATGAGAAATTTTATGATAGATCTGGAATTTCTAGCTCAGAGGACAGCCTGAACTTAAGACAGTTTTGAATGCAAAAACTCACTATGATTATAGCCTAAAAAAATACCAGAATACTGATGATTATGACCAATGTACATATACTCCTTGGCAGAGTTATTTTGGATCTTTAAGTTTATTCTTAAATTTATTAGGGTATCAATAAAAATATAGTTTTATAACTGTCTGTTTCTATGAGAAAATTTTTTTGTGTATTCAGATGGGAAACAAAAATGTCTGTTTTTATTTCTTTTGAATTTTGTTTGCCACATATTATAATTAACTGGCCAGTACTGTTCCTAGTTCTGAGCTGTCTTGTCACATTTTAGCTTCAGGAGCTGAGCTATTTCTAGATAATAAAGGTTATTTTTAGTGTTGGTCAAGTGTTGATACTCATTTTTCTTTAAGCATCAGACAGGATAATTTTGCTTAGTCAATTAACCCTTTCAGTTTGGTTTTTTTTTTATATAAATTACTGACTTTAAAAAATATCTGAGAAAAAAGTGTTTCCTTTGTACTTTAATACCATACTTTTATGTTCTTGCTTTGTTTTTAGTGTTGCTAGTAAAGAAGATAATGCAGATACAGACCAAGAAAAGAAAGAAGAAAAGGGTGTTTCAGAAAGAGAAAACAATGAGTTAGAACTGGTAAGTATGGAAGCATGGACTTGTAACTTTTATTCACTGGGCACTTTGGTTGTTGCTGATAACTCTACTACCACATATGTAGAAAAGGAAAATAGTTGTCATACATTCCATGTATACCTTGAGGACTTTTCTTCAGAAATGCAAGTTATTAAATATTGCCAAATAGTGTGTTGTGAAAACAGTGTGTGCACATGGAGATATAAAAAATATGAGATGGGCTGGAGAGATGGCTTAGCAGTTAAGGTGCTTGCTTGCAAAGCCTAAGGACCCAGGTTCAATTCTCCAGGTCCGCCAGATGCACATCATGGTACATGCATCTGGAGTTTTCAGTGGCTAGAGGCCCTGATGTGCCCATTCTCTCTCTTTCCCTCTGTATCTAACAAATAAATAAAAAATGAAAAAAAAAATTAAAAATGTGAGATGAACTATTAAGACAAAATTATTATATAACAATATTAAAATTTTGGCAAGATTTTTAACTAATAAATTCAAATCTTGAGCTTCTGTGCATTGAGTTTGCTTTGCCAATGGTGTGTTACTAATGCTTACAAATCACATTTTAGGAAGAGAGTCAAGAAACGAGTGATCGTGAGGATGAAGAGGAAGAGGATGACGAGGAGGAGGAAGAGGAGGATGACATTGAAGGTGGTGAAAGCACTGATGAATCAGATTCAGAATCAGATGAAAAAGGTATGTGACCTTTAATATGAAGGCAGAATCATGTTGAGAGCTTTTGAAACCACTGTAGAAAACCTGTAACATTCTCCGTTTTATCCTTAGTGAAAGCAGATTTTGAGACTACTGATCTTCCATGGCTCATGTGCTAAGCTTCATAAGTGCTCCTTCTCCCACTAGATTTTTATCATTGTGTGATTTTTCCATTCTTCTTTTGTATAAAAAGCTTCTGTTGTTTCGACCAAGGTGAACACTGCCTTGTTTACCTTTTAGATGTTGGTTTATCTAGGAATTTTTTTCAATAGCTGTCAAGTGAACATCTGAATACACATGGTGGCTTTCACATTCTTGTTTGATAAGTAGAATTACCATCATTTGGCCTGATTCTATGAATTTTTTTTTCCTTCTTTTGTAAGTAGCCAATTATCAAGCTGACTTAGCAAACATCACTTGTGAAATTGCAATTAAGCAAAAGCTGATTGACGAACTGGAAAACAGTCAGAAGAGACTGCAGACCCTTAAGAAGCAGTACGAGGAGAAATTGATGATGTTGCAACACAAGATCCGAGACACTCAGCTGGAAAGAGACCAGGTGCTCCAAAACCTAGGTGAGGGTGACAGTGATACAGATGAAAGTTCCCAGGTGCTCAGAGTCCTAGGTGAGGGGGGGATGGTAATGGGATGAAAGTTCCCAGGTGCTCAGAGTCCTAGGTGAGGGGGGACGGTAATGGGATGAAAGTTCCCAGGTGCTCAGAGTCCTAGGTGAGGGGGGACGGTAATGGGATGAAAGTTCCCAGGTGCTCGGAGTCCTAGGTGAGGGAGACAGTGAGGAGATGACTGTTTCTACAGGGCTCAATGTATAGGTGCAGTTAGTAGTTTATACATATGAAAGTTCAAATGAATCATTCAGTGCATTTTATTTATTTCCTTTCAAGGAAACATTTAGAAACTGCATCTTTTTTTTAAATTTTCACTAGTTTTTCCTTTTAATTTTACAAATTATGCATGGCCTGTAACTACATTTTTGACTGTATTAATCATTTCTTGCCTCATTAGTGTATTCATTTCATTTTTTCATATAAATATCTGTTTAGGCTACTTATTTTATTCTTTGTGGTTATGTTAATGCTTGATTTATAGCAGTTATTTTTTGACTGTAATTTTTAATTGACAAAATCTGTACTTATAGACAATAAATCATGATAATTCCCTCCCTTCTCTCACTATCCCCTTCACAACTCCACTGCCTGTCATATCCCCTCCCTCTTTCCATTAGTCCTTCTTTTATTTTGATGTCATCATCTTTTTCTCCTGTTGTGAAGGTATTGCTAGGTACTACGAGGTCATGGATATTGAGGCCAATTTCTGTCTGGACAGTTGAATTGTGAAGAGTCTTACCCTTCCTTTGGCTCTTACATTCTTTCTGCCACCTCCTCTGTAATGGACCCTGAGTCTTGGAGACTGTGATAGAGATGTTTCAGTGCTGGACACTCCTCCTTCACATCTTCTCAGCATTATTGTCTTTTTGGTCATCCCAGTGGTCACAGCCATCTTGAAAAGAGAAGATTCTCTAACCAGAAGTGATAGTAGCATTAATATATGAATATGAACATTAAGTACAGTGCTTACAGGGCAGCTTGGTGAGCATAATATATGCATTTCACTAGGCAAGAGCAGGCTTTATACCCCTAAGGCTCATGACCTCTCCTGCCATAGGCTTTTGATTAGGTTTTCAGTACCAGCCATGTATTCCTTCCCATAGAGCAGTCCTCTAGTCCAATTAGAGAGCAGTTGGTTTTCCCCAGAGCAGACATGTCACTATTGCACCTGTTTGGTCATTTGTCCTATCTGGCCAAAATTGAGGCTTTCAGTGCCCACTGTTTTCACTGCTGATGACTTTTGTCTCCTATAGGGCTGTATGTAGTGTAGCCTTTTCCAGTTTATGGTCAGCTGGACTACAGAGAGAAGGTTTTTCTGCTCGGCCCCAGCTTGTTTTCTCAGTGACCTTGCCTCTCAGGCATGTGAAGTCTTCAGCAATATGGTCTTACCATCTGTTTCTTGTGGAAAACCTAGGGCCTTGGCAATAATCTGTGATGTATGGGAGGCAATAGGGACCTCCCTGGCCAACAACTTACTAGGAGATATCCCATCCCTGGCACTGAAAATTTTCTAGTAACAATCTATGGTTTCTAGATGTGCCATTGTCCAAAAAAGTAGGCTTTCATATGTCTTAGAATTTTAATTGACCTTTCCCCTACCCTTCTTTTACTTAATCTCTTCACCTGGTCTTGTTTTGGCCATCCACTCCCTGTAATCTGTTGCAGCCAGGTTTGCATTCCTGGCAGAATTTACCCGACCAAGAGCAGCTTATGGGAAAAAAGGTTTATTTTGGCTTAATGACTCGAGGGGAAGCTTTATAATGGCAGGGAAAATGACAACATGAGCAGAGGTTAGTCATCAGCCCCTCTCCAACATCAGGTAGACAGCAGCCATAGGAGAGTGTGCCAAACACTGACATGGGGAAACAGGCTATAATAGCCATAAGCCCAGTCCCAATAATACACCGCCTGCAGGAGGTTTTATTTTCCAATTACCATCGGCTGGGGACACTAATACCTAAGTTTATGGGGGACACCTGAATCAAACCACCACACACATATATACAATACCATCTCCTTAAGTTCTTCTCTCTCCTCCCTCCCTTACAGCCTTTTTGTAGCTTACTGGCCTCTGCTAGTGATTTTTGGTTCCAGCTCACACACAAGTGTAGAGATTTGTAGGTAGGATCCACATAGGAGAGAGAACATGTGATGTTTGGTTTCTGGGCCTGGATTACCTCACTTAGTATGATACTTTCCAGATTCATCCATTTCCCTGCAAATTTCGTAATTTCATTTTTCTTTACCACTGAATAGAACTCCATTGTGTAAATGTACCACATCTTTATTATCCATTCATCTGTGGATGGGCATCTAGGCTGGTTCCATTTCCTAGCTTTTGTGCCTAGAGCAGCAATAAACACGGCTGTGCAAGTATCTCTAACATAGTGAGACGAGTCCTTAGGATATATGCCGAGGAGTGCTATAGCTGGCTCATATGGTAAATCTATTTTTAGCTGTCTCAGGAACCTCCACACTGATTTCCACAATGGCTGTATCAGACTACACTCCCACCAACAGTGCAGAAGGGTTCCCCTTTTTCCGCATCCTCACCAACATTCATTGCCATTTGTTTTCTTGATGATAGTCATTCTGACAGGAGTGAGATGGAATCTCAAAGTAGTTTTAATTTGCATTTCCCTGATGGCTAAGGATGTTGAACACTTTCTCAGATGTTTATATGCCATCTGTATTTCTTCTTTTGAGAACTATGTATTTAGTTCCCTAGGGGCCCCCCCCCACGCTTTTATTTATTTATTTATTTATTTATTTATTTATTTATTTATTTATTTATTTTGTGAGGCAATGTTTTATTGGGTAAAAAAGAGAACAAGAAAAAACTGGTGCATCAGGTTTGCATTCCAGAGGTCAGGATCTCAGGATGCAGACCCAACTGTTCAGTGTGTCAGCTTTTACTGGAAATAATAACATGATGTTTATAGATAAAACAGGATGGGAGTTAAACCATAAAGTTACTGTTAAAAGGAGGGGGGCTACTACAAGAAGTCACAAGGTATTCATTACATAGATCACATAGGCAGAAATGAAGCAAGAAACATTGCATGCTATGTAATCACCAAGGTATTTAGAAACAGAGAGGTACAAGAAGGTCATGGTACATTGCACAGAGGGGTCATCCCACTTCTTAGTAACAGAAAACAGAACTTTTCCTTTATCTGTCAGGAAGATCAACTTGGGTGGTGGCCTCCATTATGTATGCCTAAGGGCTACACAGGAGGATGTTTAACCAGATCTGTTATGTCCCTTTACAATCATTTTCCATCTCCCCACTGATATGACACTAAGTCAAATCATTGGTTCCTGTAGAACACTGTCTAGGGCATTTTCATCTAAGGGGGCGTATTGTGTTCATAGTACCATAAGTTGAACAGAACTTATTTTATTCTTTATATATCTACTTAGAGCATAATAATGTAGGTCCTATGGTAAGGCCTAAGAGCAGTAGTTTCAGGGGGCCAGCAATAGAAGAGACAAGGGAAGTTAGCCATGGAGACCAACTAAACATAGACTGAAGCCAGTTATTAGTGGCTTGTCTCTGAAGTTCTCTTTATTTGAGATTTTCTCTAACTAAAGCCAGTGTATTTTGGATTATTCCCAACTGATTGGCATAAAAGCAACAAGTTTTTTGCAGTCAGGTTCACATTGCTAGTAGAAATCACCCAACCAAGAGCAGCTTGTAGAAAAAAAAAGAGGTTTATTTTGGCTTACGGGATTGAGGAGAAGCACCACAATGACAGGGGAAAATGATGGCATAAGCAGAGGGTAGATAGCAACCCCTGACCCACATAAAGTGGACAACAGGAACAGGACAGTGTGCCAAACATTGGCATGGGAAAATTGGCTATAACACCCATATGCCTGCCTCCAACAATACACTGCCTCCAGGAAGCATTCATTCCCAAATCTCCATCAGCTGGGAACCTAGCATGCAAAACACCTAAGTTTATAGGGGACACTTGAATCAAACCACCACATTCTACCCCTGGTCCCCATAAACTGATAGCCATACATGATTGAAAATGCAATGCATTCATCCAACTTTAAAAGTACCCATAGTTTTTATCAATTCCAATGATGTTCATACGTTTCCATAGTCCAATATCTTTTAACTGAGCCATAATACCAAAAAATAACCTCAAAAAAAAAAAACACAAAAAACCCAGAATGGCACAGAATAAACACCAACACTACAAAAGGTAGCATTGGGCATAGGAAAGAAATACTCAAGCAATACATGATTTAAACAGGGCAAACACCAAACTGTAGTTCCAAGTCCAACAATCTAGCCAGTGACAAGTCTCTAATTATAACCAGCAACAAGTCTCTGGAGTTTCAATTCTACCCCTCCATCTAGGCTACTCACAGTCCTGGAAAACTTTATCTGGGGCCAGTAGCTTTCCTTAGCAACCATCTTGTGGTCCCAGCATCTCCACTGGGTCTCCACTACAAGCCTGGGTTTATCCTCATGGCTCCATGGGGTCTCCATGCAGGCATCCAGCAAACCTGCTTCACACTGCCCATGGACTTTTTGCAAACTCATTGACCTTCTCTTTCCTGCATTTCTTATACTCCACAATACCAGGTAGGGTGCCAGTTTGTTAATCCAGGGGGGGAATAAAGCAGACTTTGAAGAACAGGACACTCCATGAGCACTCAGGCCCTTTCAAAAGAGTCTACATTCTTTTTATTGCCCCAGTGCAGGTCAGCTGGCCCAATCTCAAATATTGGAATCTCTCAATTGCAGATGAATGGGCAGCAGCTCACCCAAAGATTTTTTTTTTTTCCTGTGCCATATCCCTCTGCTCATACCAGTTCATTTATATACAAAGCAACCCTGCGCAACTTCTCAGGACACAGACCTAACAGCAAGCTTCTCACACAAACTGTTAGCCCAATCCAAGCAAAGTTTTTTCTTACCCTCATAATCCAAACCTCACAGTCCATAGTTCTTATTGCACTCAGGTCTTTCAACTCTGACCAGAATAGTCCACCAAGCTGTACTTACTGCAAGAGACACTGCAAGCCTTCTCTTAGCCCAAGATTTTAAATCCTTCCACATTCCTCTTGAAAATCAGTTCCAAAATGCCAGAGCCACAGTCAGATTTCTAGGAGCAAATGATACCACTCCTCGGTACCACTTTACTGTCTCACTCAGGTTCACATTGCTGGTAGAAATCACGCAACCAAGAACAGCCTGTGGGAAGAAAAGGTTTATTTTGGCTTACAGGCTTGAGGGGAAGCTCCATGATGGCAGGGGGGAAATAATGGCATGAGTAGAGGTGGGTATCAACCCCTGGCCTACATAAGGTAGGCAACAGGAACAGGACTGTGTGCCAAACATTGGCATGGGAAAATTGGCTATAACACCTATACGCCTGCCCCCCAACAATACACTGCCTCCAGGAGGCATTAATGCCCAAATCTCCATCAGCTGGGAACCTAGCATTCAGAGCACCTAAGTTTATGGGGGGACACCTGAATCAAACCACCATAAAGTTTTACCTAAAGCCATACATAGGCCCCCTTGTTTCTTAAAAAGTAAGTCTAATCCTCTTCTATTTTGTCCCCTCCACTTTAATGGCCATTGGAGTGGTTAGGATGACCTTTGGGGGGCCCTTCTAACATCCCAAAATGGTGTCTCCTGATCTGAACTCTGTTGTTGGGCTGAAAGAGATGAGGGCAATCTAGGTGTGTCTGAAAAGCAGCCTTGATTACTAGAACAATGCACTTCTGTACTCTTTGTAAGACTTGAATAGTAAAAACCTTTCATTAGTAAAGTCAATTATCTTTTCAAGACCTATCTGGGGCAGGATGGGGGGAGAGGTCCCATACATAATTTTAAATGGAGTAATTCCTTTTACATAAGGGGTATATCTGGCCTTTAATAGGGTAAGGGGAAGGAGTCCCACCCATCCTTTGCCAGTCTCTGGGGTTAATTTAGTTAAAGTCTCCTTCAAGGTCCGATTCATCCTTTCTACCTGTCCTGAACTTTGGGGATGATAGGTGCAATGCAATTTCCAGTTAATCCCAAAGTCTTGGTCAATTCCCTAGTGACTTTTGACAAAGGCAGGCCCATTATCTGATTTTACCCTGAAGCACAATCCATAGGGATGAATTACCTCCTCTAACAACTTATTAGTCACTGTTTGGGCTGTGTCAGAAAGCTTCCACAAATCCTGAAATGATAAACATAAACAAGTAAATATGTATATGCATACTGATCTGGTTTTACCTCTGTGAAGTCAATTTCTCATTATCTGCCTGGCTCTGTTATCCACTCTCTCCCCTTCATTGGTGGTACCTTACCAGAGAAGGCGTTTGTCTGTTGGCAGGCCTGACAGCAGGTGGTGATGTCCTCGATGACTGAGTCCATATCTGGGAAGAAAAACTCTTTCCTTGTTAGCTCAGCTGGCTTGTTGTTTCCTAAGTGAGTTCCTCCATGTAGTTGCTTAGCCAGTCTCTGCCCGAGGGCTTGGGGCAGCAATAGTCGTCCATTCTCCAATTGATACCATCTTTGTGGGGTCTGTTCCTTTATCAGATGAAAGGTGAGCTATAGGTCCTGTTCCCTGTATGTTGGTTGCTCTGGAAGAGTAGGTGCCAGCCAGGTGGGTGACCAGACAATCTGACGGGTGCTGAGAGGCAGCACTCTTTGCTGCTAGGTCTGCCAGTCTGTTCCCTTTTGCTTCTGTGCCCTCCCATTTCAGATGACACGGACACTGGATTATGGCTACTTTAACAGGTGCCCAAATTGCAGCCAATAAGTCCAAATTTAATTTTTTTTTTTTATTTTTGATGTCTTTACCTTCTTCTGTTCATAGCCCTCACTCCAAGTAGATGGGCCTGTGTACATTTGCCATGGCAAAGGCATAAAGGCTCTCTGGGTAGATATATACTTTCTTGCCTTTTCCCAATATCAGAGCCTTGGTTGTGCTATTAATTCAGCTTTCTGAGCTGATGTACCCTGAGGTAGGGCCTCAGCCCACAGGGTTTCTTCCAAAGTCATCACAGCCAAGTGTTGCTCTTATACTCCAAGAGAACAGCAGATGTAATTCTAGGTGTTGAGTTTGCCTGATATTCAAGTATTCTAGTGGGCTGGGTGAAACAATTTACTAGCAAAATTAAACTGAGCAATATACATTCAATAAAAAGCAGCACAGAGTATGCAAGTGTGGGGATTGAAACAAACAGATCACCTTATAAAGCCAAAATCCCTAAGTGTGTGTGTTTCTCTACACCTTAATACTGTCAGCTGGGAGGTTGAGATTTCTGTTCCAAAATGGGTTCCAGGTCAGCTTGGGTCTGAATCAGACCCTGCCCCCAATAATGACAGAAGAAAAAGACAAAGGCCCTATGAATCTGAAAGCACCAAAGGTAACACTAATCAACCCCCAAATCCAGTTTACGTGAGAATGGAAAAGCCAGCCAAGAATATGTAACCCATAACATGCCCGGACATGGAAACAGAGATTTGAACTTGCAGTTCAGGCCTATGTACCCGCTTTTTTTTTGTCAGTTGGCCTCATTACTTTTTGAGGTGGCTTCAAATCTCACCCATGCTTAGTGCCCACCTTGATCCCTCTGTATTGTGCTGTGAATCTGGTGTTCTGATCAGCTGTGCTGGGTGCCTTGTCACTGGGGGCTGAATGCATTTTCTGGAGGGTTGTGGTTCTGACAGTTGGATGGGAGAGTACAGGAAGCCTGGAGCTGTATAGGAGTTGCTCAGCTAGTCCCACTTGGATCCCCTTCAGCTGGTCTCTGCTGTCTCCTGTTCAGTTTTCTTGACTTTGCAAGGAGGCTGATGAGGTTGGAAAATTCCCTAGTTTGGTCTTTGCTCCTGCAGCTCAGCGACAGGCCAGGTAGGCCAGGTGGGCACATGGATCAGGGCAGCAAGCTCCGTGGTGGGATTCTGGCCGGTTTCCTCCTTTCTGGCAGATCTTGGTCTCTCCTGCTTCTCCAGTGTGGCCAATAAAAGTGTATACAGCTTGACTTTTTGGAATTAGAGTGTATTTTGATGTGGTTTTGCTTAAATCCCTCCCTCCGCTGGTTTGGTATAACTCCTATGCCACTATCTTACCTGGAAGTCCCTCTCTGGAGTTTTTTTGTTTTTTTAAATAAAATCTTTGATTCTTTTAAATGGATTGAGTAGGCAGTAAAAATGAAAATGAGCTAACCTCCTCTGAGAGAAAATAGTTCAGCATCTCTGTTGTCCTGAGGTTTAAGCCTGTGGGAGGGAGTTCTTCTCCAATGCCATAAGTTGCAGATGTGTGAAATAAAAATCTGTGTCTCACAAAACAATGCAAATACTTTTGATATTCAGGATCAGTGGAATCCTACTCAGAAGAAAAGGCAAAAAAAGTTAAGTCTGAATATGAAAAGAAACTTCAAGCCATGAATAAGGAATTGCAGAGACTTCAGACAGCTCAGAAAGAGCATGCAAGGTTGCTGAAAAATCAGTCCCAGTATGAAAAGCAATTGAAAAAATTGCAGCAGGATGTAATGGAAATGAAAAAAACAAAGGTATTGATTACATTTTCCATTAAATTTTGATGTTGAGAATATTTGTATTATTTACTACAAACAAATTATGTGGCCCTTCTTTGTGCCATCAAAAGTAACCTCGTCTTAAAAGTGATGAACTGATTACCTTCCCTTTAGCCGTTAGATCTTGTTTGCAGTAGGTATCCGTCAGAAACCTTTTCTTCATTGTAGTTAAGAAAATCCATCTGGTCAGTGTTATAATTGTTTAAAAACAGATCCTGGGACACAATTTCTTTGGGGGTAGAGAAGTTTATTGTAGCAGTGGCTTGGAGCACAAAAGGAGAAAGAGGGAGTGGAGAAAAGAGAGTGAAAGGGTATGTCACTGGGGTAGTCAGTGTAGGAACTTAGCAAAACCTGAGGTAGGTTAGCAGAGGAAGGGAGAGGTGGAGTCAAACCAGGTCTGAAAGGAGAAATGGAGAGAGTGAAAAAACAGAAAAGCTAGATAAATAGAATGGAAAATGAAAGGAGGTGAGATAAATGTGCATTTGAAGAGCAGGAAAGATAGACAATGAGAGTGATATAGGAATTTTGGAGTGCCTTGTATGCCAACACATGGACAATTTGGGGTGTTCCCAGATACTTATCTTACAGACCAGAGGATAAGGTTCAGAAAGATTTTATTATAGCTTAAATCTAATGGGGGGGGGGGAAGAAAAGGGGGTAGGGCTTAAGCCCAGAACATAATAGAGGGACATAAGATGGTAAGATGGAGTTCTAGCCTAGGAAGGCAAGACCGGGTTTTAGAAGCCCCATAAAAGAAAGTGGAGCTCTTGTGCAAGAATGGGTTTGGGAGGCCCACCCTCGAGGCTCAGGTTGTGGATATGTAGGAGGTCGTGGATCTCTGGTTTTGCCAGTCTAGTTCTGGCTTCAGGTGTGTGTAATCATCATTTCTTCCCAGGAATCTTGATTCTCTAGGAAGGGAGTAGAAGGGGGTAGAGATAAGGAAAAGCCAGATTCCTCTGACATTTATGACCTATAGTAAAGTGTCCCCCCGCCCCCCCACAGACCCAAGGACAGTTCCTGCACCTAGCTAAGAGAATGCTGTTCACTTTGGATTTTGTCCCCACTAAGCCAGTTTCTGTCTTCTATCAAGAGGATGAGATACAGAAAGATAGAGTGAGAGACAGTGACAGAACAGCCAGAGATAGAAAACAGACACCTTCTGTTAAATTTCATAATTCACTGAATGTTAAGGATAAGAATAATACAATACTCGTCAATTTGGAACAAATGTTTTGGAAACATGATGTATTAATCTTCCAAAAATACTAATTGACTAAAGAATATAGCAAGACCATGTTTTCATGTTAGGTATTAAAATTGTGAGAGCTTCTCTCCATGTGATCATTGACTGCATATTGTAAGAGTAGCTTCGATAGATGTATATACTTAATTTTAGGTTCGCCTAATGAAACAAATGAAAGAAGAACAAGAGAAAGCCAGACTGACAGAGTCTAGAAGAAACAGAGAAATCGCACAGTTGAAAAAGGATCAACGTAAAAGAGATGTGAGTAAATTTGTCTCCATTTTGTCAGAAGACTGTTAGAAGAAGATGGTTTAATAAAAGAAAGAACTTTGTATAACTACATTAAGGGAAGATTAAGGACAAGTATTGATAGAGGAACTTGGGGAGTCTTGAGAGCAACCAAGCTTTTCTTGAGTCTAGGTTGGACAATAACTCAGGAGTTAGGATGCTGGACTGTCATGGTCACACAAAACTTACACTAAGTCAGAGGCCTCTGGGCTCTTGTTTTATAAATTTTATAAGTAAAATCACAGGCCAGAGGATAAAGTTCAGAAAAATGTTGTTATAACTTATAGCTTCAGCAGGGAGAGTGGTTAAGAGAAGGGAAGCTTAGTAGGGAAAGAAGTGAATTCAGAGCTCTTGCTCAAGAACAGGGCAAAAGTAGGTTCCCTGAAAATGGGGAGCTCAGAATTTAAGAGAAAGAAAAAAATGCAGAACTCTTGCCTAAGAGATGGAAAAGGTAGTTCTGAGAAGTGGAAAAGTTGACCCCAAACCTTGGAGGAGCATGTTTTATGTGAGCCCCTAGATGAGCAGCTGATCTGGTCCAGTTGCTCCTGACCCAAGGTGTCTGGGATCAGGTTCTGGGAAGGGGATTAGTCCCTTAAATACCTTCATCTCCCAGGAAAGGAAGAGATAAGAACTGAAGCATATATCTACCTCCTCTGCTGAGATAAGGAAAAAAACAAAAAAAGCCAGCTTCTTCCTTCTGACATTTCTGACCTACAGGAAAGTGAAATGACCTAGATTTTCTTCTTATAGCCCCAATGACGATCTCACCTTTAGCCAAGAGTAAGTCATTTCCTTTGTGGGTCTTATCACCCCTAAGCTGCCTCAGCTTTAATTATTATATAAACTGACACTTATTATAGCATGTGAGGGATTTGTACAGATATGCCGGAGATAATGACCAGTCCTTATTAGAAGATGCTTGTTGACATAAGCCTTCTATTTCTATGGCTTCAAGGTTTAAAAATTCGTCCAAAATCAGATTCTGTTATAAAGTCTAGATTCTATTATAAAGATACAGGGTTGACTAACCATGTACAAAGCTCACATTCCTCTCTTGTATTTGTTTGAGCTCTTTCTGCTTTGCTTCTGGTGTTTTTCAGTAGAAAGAAATTTAATGTAGTTTCAAGCTATATTAATTTCAGTTTTTGGTATTTCATTCACATGAAAATATTTATTAGCTTTGCTTTTCTGTTAGTAATTTCAGCCAATTATGCAGGTATTGCAAATATCTGAAGTGAGAATATGGATGAGCATCAAATACATGATCCTTTGGATTCAGCATACAGATAGAAGGGGTTTTTGTCATAGAACAGAACTGCCGTGCTGGAAGGGATGTGATAATCAGCAGTTTCTAAGCCTTGTCAAAGAGCACAAAGTTGAATAATTGATGGAACTCACATGAGATCTGCATTCTTTTTCTTTCTTTTCTTTTCTTTTTTTTTTTTTTTTTTTTTTTCCAGGTAGGGTCTTGCTCTAGGTCAGGCTGATCTGAAATTCACTACATAGTCTTAGGCTGGCCTTGAACTCACAGTGATCCTCCTACCTCAGCTTCCTTGTGAGTGCTTAATTAAAGGCATGTGCCACCATATCCGACTCTGTATTCCTTTTCAATCCAAAATTCTTTCTTATTTATAACCCTGTTGAATGACTGGAAGCATACATAATAATTAGTGATCTTTTATCATCAATGATGATGTATTTTATTGCCCATTTACAGTATCCATCATCATGAAAGTCCCTGCATCATTGTAAAAAGCTAATTTCGAGTGTTCTATGTTTAAAGCAGTTTAAGGTTGTTGCATGTAGCAGAAGATGACTACTGAAAAGATTGTAAACAATGTTGCTTCCTGTTTGTGCTTCATTCAGCAAATAAAATGCAATGTCTACGAAAAAAGTTTAAACACATTTTCAAAGCATTTACAGAAATACTTACAAATAATAAGTTTGTAGTATTTGTTAAAGTATAACCAAAGGTATAAATAAAAATATAATAGAGATAACTTTCTAATTTTTAGGTAAGGATGGGTTTCAGTATGTTTCTGCATTTGCCACAATAAAGTAGGTATGATCATTAGTAATGGAAGACTGTTAACTTAGATTCTGTTCAGGACTCATGTTTTTTAGGGATAAGGGGTATATGTTAACAAAGGAGTAGGAAATACTGTGTTTCAGTCTACTGTTTCATCGTTTTCAATATTATTTTACAGCATCAACTTAGACTTCTGGAAGCCCAAAAGAGAAATCAAGAAGTGGTTCTTCGTCGTAAAACGGAAGAGGTACAGTAAGCAAGTTTACTACCTAGAAGAAACATTCTAACTTATAGATAAATAGTATGGTGTCTTTTTTTTCTTTCCTGTTTTATGGTGTTGCCAGTGAATCAGGGCCTTGCACATAAGAGACAAGTGTTCTTCCACTGTGCTACATCCCTACCCTTAGGTAATGTATTTCTACAGATTGGGATAAAACCTTACCTCTGATGCTATTTCAGGTCACGGCTCTTCGTCGGCAAGTTAGGCCCATGTCTGATAAAGTGGCTGGGAAAGTCATTCGGAAGCTGAGCTCATCTGATGTCCCTATTCAGGATACAAGCTCTAGTGCTGCTTCAGTAGAAACAGATGCACCCAGGGCAGGCATCCAGCAGAAGATGAAAATTCCTGTGGCGAGAGTCCAGGCCTTGCCAACACCCACTACAAATGGAGCCAGGTCCTTCTTGATCCTTGCTTTCCTTGTGGGCATTCATGAACAAGCCTTAGTACTGGATTTGCACAGTCAAATAAGTTCATAGGTCATTATATTTTTCTGTTGTAAATTACAGAAAAAAATATCAGAGGAAAGAATTGACTGGCCGGGTGTTTACTTCCAAGACAGCCCGCATGAAGTGGCAGCTGCTGGAGCGCCGGGTCACAGATATCATCATGCAGAAAATGACCATTTCCAACATGGAAGCTGACATGAACAGACTCCTCAGGGTACAGAAATAGATACTAGATGTACTCTTCTTAGCTGATTGTTTTAACTCTTCCAAACTTGTTCCTTGGGAAAATTGAGTACCTGCTATGTTGTTTTGTCTTTGATTGTACTGTGTATGTGTAGGTGAATGTCATTTCTGAAAATCCAACCTGTGTTTTCCATAGCAACGGGAAGAACTAACGAAAAGACGAGAGAAACTTTCAAAAAGAAGAGAGAAGATAGTCAAGGAGAGTGGTGAGGTAGATAAAAATGTTGTTAGCATCAGTGAGGAGATGGAGTCAGTCACTGCTAACATAGATTACATCAACGACAGCATTTCTGACTGTCAAGCCAACATCATGCAGATGGAAGAAGCAAAGGTATGCAACTTAAATGATTTTGGGAGAATGTGGGGCAGGGCAGGATCTCTAGTATAGGCTGGCCTCAAACTCCCTATGTGGAGATGACCTTGAGTGATGGGTTACAGGTATGTACCACCATGCCTGGGATCCTAAAAAAAATGCTTAATGGCATAATGAACAGGAATTTTCTATTTTTATTTTTGAGTTTTGATATGAAGGAATTTTCTAGTTATTGGTTTAATCTGACTCTTAGGTTTTTACATAAGTCACATTTCCTTGCTGTTCACTTGATTGTTGGCATTGTGATATTGTTTATTGGATCACATTTATCATTTATTATATCTTGCCTTGGATTCTTAAGTACTCAGCTGTATGTTTTTCTGCTAGAGTAGATCATGCCTTTCTTGGATCAGGGATGACATTCTATTTTTTTAAGCAGCCTCTTTAGCTGATCAAATACTATCAAATAAATTCAATATACTTATCTGCTGTTAAAATATGTACAAATTAAAGTAATGATCATTACATACTGATTTGATATAGGAAGAAGGTGAGACATTGGATGTTACTGCAGTAATTAATGCCTGTACACTTACAGAAGCCCGGTACCTGTTAGATCACTTCCTGTCAATGGGTATCAATAAGGTAAGATTTAACTACCCTGGATTTGTTTGTTTGTTTGTTTGTTTGTTTTGTTTTTGTTTTTCAAGGTAGGGTCTCACTCTAGCTCAAGCTGACCTGGAATTCACTATGTAGTCTCAGGGTGGCCTAGAACTCACAGTGATCTTCCTACCTCTGCCTCCTGAGTGCTGGGGTTAAAGGCATGTGCCACCATGTCCAGCTTACTATCCTATTCTTGAAAACCTAAGTTTTGACCAATACAGTTTTGCTTTTCTCTCTCCAATAACCTTTCTCTTTAGTAATAATGAAGGAGATTCTTCACTGGAAAATATACACGAAACCTTTGTATATAGTTAGAAAAAGCTAGCAACATTTAGTTCAGTTTCATTAGCTCATTCTCTGTTATGTTTCTGAATTTGAACCAATAAAGAAGAAATAATTCTCATAGAATTTTAGCAAAAAATAAAGATTATCAGCAGAAACATATTTTATATCATGACTAAGTCTTTATTAGCTCAAAAGAAAATTAAACAGAAAAACTCACTTGTATCCCCCTCCTTTTTTAATGCAAACACACTAATTTATTGCCAGTAAGAAACTTTTGCCCCTATGTTGACGGTGTAACTCCTGACTCACTTGTTTTCCACACTGGGACTATGTTAGACCACTTATATTCTCTCCATTTTTACCATATGCCAGAGAGTAGGTATTTATTCATAGCATTTTACATGTAAGGAGACTGAGAAGTATGAGTACAGCATATTGGATAGGGAGGGAAACTTCTCTAAGATCTCTGAACTAGTTAGAAGAGAAGATGGCTTGCATCAAGTCTGTCTGATGTTAAAGCCCATATACCTTATGTCTTTGCTGTTTGCTGTGGAGTTAATGAGGTAGATTTTGTTCTGTGGAAATGTAAGACAACTTGTTGTGGTGGTGATTGTTTCAGGGTCTTCAGGCTGCCCAGAAAGAGGCTCAAATTAAAGTACTTGAAGGTCGACTGAAGCAAACTGAAATAACCAGTGCTACACAAAACCAGCTCTTGTTTCACATGTTGAAGGAGAAAGCAGAACTGAACCCGGAGCTCGATGCTTTACTGGGCCATGCTTTACAAGGTAGTGGTGACCAAACTTAGTTGCATGTGGTGCATAGAAGCGTGGCTTTTCGCACTTGCTGTCCTACAGCTCCTCTATGACTTATCTGAATAGATGCTATACTTACTTGTGCTTTTTATAATTGTTCTTTAATTTGCATGTGTATATAAATTTGGGGGGGGGAGTGTCATTCCAAGAAATGATTACCAAGTTAAAAAAAGACTACTTAACTTTATTGAGCAATTAGTTTTTATGGATAGGGAAACAAATAAAGTTTCTTAATTGCTTATTTAAATTACTTAAAATTAAATGATTAACCAATTTTTTTTACTTTAATCTGCATACCTAACTGCCCTAAAACTACATGTCAGTGTCTGTTATGGCATCTATTCTGTATATCTTAGAAATGGGACATATCTTGTATTGTGAGAGTTCTTTAACATTGGATCTGTTTTGATTGGAGTATTGCTTTTTGTTTCCTTCTGCTATTGTTTATACAGATCTAGATAGCGTTCCACTAGGTGAGTATGTTTAGCTTTCTGTGTACCCTCAGCTGCATGAATTACTAATTGTTCATGTACACTAATTGTGGTACATCTACTTAAAAATATTTATCAGCAGCTCACTGGTTTTTGCATGATCTCTTTTCAAATGTATCTATGATCAAAAAATACTAAGTCATTTCTTAAACATTCTTGGGTTAAAAGACTTTAGATGTTTAAAGAGGGGTGCTTTAGCTAATGGTCCCATTATGAGCTCCAGTTTCATGCACCCTCTGATTTTTTATCTTTCTTGTGGGAAAACATTGAATATATGTTTCTTTTTAATATTTAAATATATCTATTAACTTGCATCTACTGTTTTAACCTCATAGATAACTTCCTTTTGTGTATATCATCAGAATATGTTAGCTACATTCTTATCTTTTATTTATTTTGTTTATAAAGCATACTTAAAAAAAGATTACAAGTTAAAAAAATACAAGGGATTTATGTGAATGTGCAGATGCTGTATTTGTAATCATAAACATATTTTCAGTTAGAAGGTCATTTAATATAGAAAAATTTAGCCTGCTGTCTCTCTCTTCTCTTACTTCCACATGAACTGTCCCTGGCCACATCGTTGCTTCTTTTAATGATAGCATAGTAGAACCAGCAATGTTAGGGAAAATTTTTACTTGTGATAGGTTTGAATAGTAATTTTACAATAGTTCTTACAATATCCAAATATTTTCCTGTCCTTTCATATATAGTTGGAAAAATGTGGGCAAATTCAGATTTTGATTTCACAGTACTACCAAATATACTCATCAGATATAAAATAGATCCTCCTCATTGACATGCTGAACTCAGATAGCTGACACCCACACACCTTTGCAAATAGCCCACACATATTAACAGTTAATTTGTCAATTTATTTAAAGCAGCAGGTGGGGACTTTGCCAAAACTGAATGAAATGACATCTGAATTGAAAAAATAATTTTTTAAACTCTGATCATAACCCCCCCAATTATACATCTATTAAAGGTTTTCTAAATGTGCTTACTTAAATGAGAGGAAAGCAACTGAAAAATAAATGCAGTTATCTCTCTGTGTTATTGGAATAACACAGTCTAAACCCACTTTTATCATTATTTTTCAATGATAAGCTATAAATACAAGTGAAATGCAGGACCTTGTGATTTTTATATTGTGTGTTACTGTCAAAATAGTAAACTGCATTGTATGTAGAGAAAAGAAAGATATTATTTATAACTACCCAGGGTATGACAAGCTTTGTTAAAAGAACAATGAGTACCATTAGGGTGGATTAAAAGGAACTATGGATGGCTGCTTGAGGAACTGCCATTATACCATCACTTTTGGCATTCCATATGTTGTCAAGACAAATTGCTTTTCTGCTTTCTTCCTTCCCATCCTCTTCTTCTATTTATTCTTCCTTCTTCCCTACTTGGCCCTCTTCTTCCTCCCCCCTTTTCTTCTCTTTATATTTTCCTCTTAACCATCCTCCTTCCCTTTCTACATCCATCTGTCCTTGTTCAACTCATCCTCTTTGCTTTGCCTTTTTAGTGTCTCAGTTTATATAATCTGCAACTTAGAAGAAAAATTCTGCGATCTCTTTTTGTGCAGATAACCTCTAGATTGCTGATGTGAGGAGTGGCGTTAACTTGTATAACTTTCTGCTGGCAGTTTGTAGACATGTCAGAAGCATGGGCTGCAAATGTAGTATAAGTTCATGTAGCCTACAAATTATGACAGAAAATTTTTCTAGAGATTAGGACTATAATTTACATAAAATAAGGTGAAGTGATATGGGAATCTTGAGGTGTATTTCAGAACATTGGAACCTTGTCTTAGCTCTTGGGTGAGCAATAACTCAGGAGCAAAGGTCCTATAAACTCGAAGGTCACTCACGGCTTTCACTAATTCATTGGCCTCTGGATTCTTTTCTTATGAATTAAAAAAATTGAGATCCATAGACCTGAGCATAAAGCTCTGAAATATTTCATTAGATTATAGAAAGAACTTAAGAAAAGGAAGGAACTCTTGCCTGGTAATGGGAAAAGAGGGGGTTTCCAGAAATGGGGAAGCCCACTTTGAAAGCCAGGTTGGGATGTTTTTTGTGAGCCACCTGGATGAGTGGCTGGTCTAGTCAGTCCAGTCCTGATATCAGGTGTCTAGGGTCAGGTTTTCTGGAAAAGGCCTAATAGTTTACATTCTTCCAGGAAAGGAAGGCATAAGAATAGAGACACTTACTTCCCTTCTCAGGTGAGGTTTCAAAAGATGATAAAAAAAAACAGATTCTCCCTCTGGCATTACTGACCTGTAGTAAAGTTCAGTGACCTAAATTCTCCCCACAGGCACAATCACATTCCTCACTTTAAAAAAAAAAAGATTTTGTTGTTTATTTTTATTTATTTATTTGAGAGCGACAGAGAGAGAGAAGGAGGCAGAGAGAGAGAGAATGGGGGTGTCAGGGCTTCCAGCCATTGCAAGTAAACTCTAGACGCGTGTGCCCCCTTGTGCACCTGACTAACCTGGGTCCTGGGGAATCGAGCCTCAAACCAGGGTACTTAGGCTTCACAGGCAAGCGCTTAACCGCTAAGCCATCTCTCCAGCCCACATTCCTCACTTTAATTTTTGGAGCCCTGTCACCCCTGAACTGTCTCATGAGGAGAATCATGGAAGTATAAAATTGAAATTAAACTGAGAATTTATCATAAAGGTGTACTTTTATAGACCTTTACTTAGCTCTTCAATTTCATCTTAAGCATTAAGCTGGATGCTAGGTCCAGAAGTAAGTATAACTCTTAACTTTTCACCCTGGAACCTTATGACCTGGTAAGGGGGACAGACCATCATGAGCTTATGACATACTGCAGTAAGGGCAGTGATGGAGATGTATACAGAGAGTAGAGCCACCCCAAAAAATGGAAGTGTTGATGACACCTTTTTAGAGGATGGAATTGAGCTGAAATATACTAGAAAAATAGAGAAAAAGAAAGCCAAGCAAAGGATAGTATTGGCTGTGGGGGGAGGGGCAGATAAAAGCGCTTGTAAGAAAAGAGGCACAGTGCAGATAAGGCCTGCAGCCGTGGCACATGAATATGAGACCTTCACCTGCATCTGTGCTCATGGTACATGTCTATGAGGGCTTAGCCCTGCAGAGACACCCATGGTCCATGAACACGAGGCCTTAGCCCTGCAGAGACACCCATGAGCCATGAACACGAGGCCTTAGCCCTGCAGAGACACCCATGAGCCGTGAACATGAGACTTAGCCCTGCAGAGACACCCATGGTACGTGAACATTTGGCCTTTGCCTGCACATCATAGCCATGGTCCATGAACATGAGGCCTTTAAGAAGATTGGTGCTCTGAGGTTATAAGTACATGACTTGCTATGATGGAATTTAAGCTCAGAGGTTAAACCACGGCAAATATCCCATAGTGCCAGGCTTGCAATCTTAGAGCCTTTGATGAACATTTTCATCCCTACCCATATTAAGGTTAGATGTTTTCTAGAGTTTACCGTATAGTTGTATTTGTGTTTAAGAGTTAGGAGAGCAGTGTGGTAAGGATCCGCAGCTTGATCATAAGAGGGAAAGGCACAGATGGAGCCTGTATGACTCCATGAACAAGCTCCCTTTGCTGTCTCCCACTCAGGAGAGAGCACTCAGACTTCAGGTTCTAGGAACAAAAATGTGGCAAGCAGTATGTATACCATATCAGTGCCAGGGAAGTCCAATAGACATTAGCACTGGGCATTTTTGTGGGGATAGTAACCATGGTGTGTATTTAACACATACCAGAATTCTAGACCCCTCAGAAGGAAAGCATGTAACTTGGTACCAGCCATATAAGATTTTGGGGTTCAGGAGGGGTCCCCCAGCATTTATGAACCTTAAGTTTTGGATTCTGTCCTAACTTTAATAAAGAATTAATAAAGACAAACTCAAGAAGGATAAATTATTATTAAGTTTATTTAGGGGGAAATCACAAATTGTGGGGTTTATTTAAGGGAAAATGGGGTCTAGGAAGAAAGGCTAAACACATGGAAAGTAGGAAGCACATTCTCATATGGAAATATTTTATAGTTTATAAGGTTCATTTAAGAGAAATCTTTATAAAAGGACTGGAATAGAGTTGTAAGCACATGAAGGTATAATGTAGATGTATACGTAGAGAGACTCAGAAAACACACATGGCATCCTCCCCGTGCATCCTGAAGAGGAAAAGTATCAAAGCAGAAGAGAAATTGAGGTTCTCTAGGAACAACTGGAGTAGAGCCACAAGCATGTGAACTTGAGAGAAACTGAGGCTTTTAAAGAGAAATTAGGGTAAAGCTGCTGGCATACAAAAAGCAGAATCTAGGAGCTTGTGTTGGGAAAATTGGGAGGAATCCACATGGAAGTTAAGAGAACAAACAGTGAGGGGGCCAGATATCAAGGCTGAGACCAAGAGATCCAGAGAGGAAATAAGTAATAATGAGAGTTACGCTCATGGTTTAGAGAAATTACAAAGGTAGCAAGCCTGCAGTTGCTGAGAGAACCCATATGGTAGAATTGGAGTGTAAGAAATGTACACACATGGTCGATTCAGGAATCAGAAAGTCATGCATTAATCAGAGTAGTTATCACAAACTATAAAGCAGAGAGAAGTGGCAATTTAAGATCAAGAAATAATGCAGTGCCCTCCCACCCCCTCCCAGCCTGGCTCATGTGTGTTCAGCAGCACAGAATAAGAGCTGGAGAAAACCATACACACACACAGAGGGTCTTTCCAGAGAGAAGACAGGCAGGGGCTGGAAGGCAGCTGCCTGTATATTATCAGACAGACAGACAGACAGACAGACACACACACACACACACACACACACACACACACACACACACACACGGAGGGTCTTTCCAGAGAGAAGACAGGCAGGGGCTGGAAGGCGCAGCCTGTATATTATCAGATTAAGGTATGTAGGGGAAGACCTGATTGGTTGGTAAGTTTGGAGGATAAACCTGATGCTCAGCCCAGTTGGGTCAGCCCTCCCAGGTAGTGCAGTAGACTGTGGGAAGCAGGGGGCACTGTGGCTCAGTCTCAATCAGACATTTTTTTTAAAGTTTTTATTAGCATTTTTTAAAAAAATTTTTATTTATTTATTTGAGAGCAACAGACACAGAGAGAAAGACAGATAGAGGGAGAGAGAGAATGGGCATGCCAGGGCTTCCAGCCTCTGCAAACGAACTCCAGATGCGTGCGCCCCCTTGTGCATCTGGCTAACGTGGGACCTGGGGAAGCGAGCCTTGAACCGGGGTCCTTAGGCTTCACAGGCAAGCGCTTAACCGCTAAGCCATCTCTCCAGCCCTTTTATTAGCATTTTTATTTAAAAAAATCCCTTGGTAATTCCCTCCCTCCCCACCTCCCACACTTTCCCCTTTGAAATTCCATTCTCCATCATATTATGTCCCCATAATAATCATTGTACTTACATATATAAAATATCAACCTATTAAGTACCCTCCTCCCTTCCTTTCTCTTCCCTTTATGTCTCCCTTTTAACTCACTGGCCTCTGCTACTAAGTATTTTCATTCCCATGCAGAAGCCCAATCATCGGTAGCTAGTATCCACATATGAGAGAGAACATGTGGTGCTTGGCTTTCTGGGCCTGGGTTACCTCACTTAGCATAATCTCTTCCAGGTCCATCCATTTTTCTTTAAATTTCATAACTTCATTTTTCTTTACTGCTGAGTAGAACTCCATTGTATAAATGTGCCACATCTTCATTATCCACTCATCAGTTGAGGGACATTTAGGCTGGTTCCATTTCCCAGCTATTATAAATTGAGCAGCAATAAACATGGTTGAGCACGTACTTCTAAGGAAATGAGATGAGTCCTTTGGATATATGCCTAGGAGTGCTATAGCTGGGTCATATGGTAGATCAATCTTTAGCTGTTTTAGGAACCTCCACACTGATTTCCACAATGGCTGGACCAGATTGCATTCCCACCAGCAGTGTAGAAGGGTTTCTGTTTTTCCACATCCCCGCCAACATTTATGATAATTTGTTTTCATAATGGTGGCCAATCTGAGAGGAGTGAGATGGAATCTCAATGTAGTTTTAATCTGCATTTCCCTGATGGCTAGTGACGTGGAACATTTTTTTAGATGCTTATATGTGATTCATATTTCTTCCTTTGAGAATGCTCTATTTAGCTCCATAGCCCACTTTTTGATTGGCCTGTTTGATTCCTTAGTATTTAACTTTTTTTGAGTTCTTTGTATATCCTAGATATTAATCCTCTATCAGATGTATAGCTGGCGAAGATTTTTTCCCATTCTGTAGGTTGCCTCTTTGCTTTTATTACTGTGTCCTTTGCAGAGCAAAATCTTTGTAATTTCATGAGGTCCCAGTGATTGATCTGTGGTTTTATTACCTGAGCAATTGGGGTTGTGTTCAGAAAGTCTTTGCCAAGACCAATATGTTGAAGGGTTTCCCCTACTTTTTCCTCTAGCAGTTTCAGAGTTTCAGGTCTGATGTTAAGGTCTTTAATCCATTTGGACTTAATTCTTGTGCATGGCGAGAGACAAGAATCTATTTTCATCCTTCTGCAGATATATATCCAGTTTTCCCAACACCATTTGCTGAAGAGGCTGTCATTTCTCCAATGAGTATTTTGGGCATTTTTATCGAATATCAGGTGGCTATAGCTACTTGGGCTTACATCTGGGTCCTCTATTCTGTTCCACTGATTTACATGTCTGTTTTTGTGCCAGGACCACGCTGTTTTTGTTACTATGGCTCTGTAGTATAGGTTAAAATCAGGTATGGTGATACCACCAGCTTTATTTTTGTTGCTCAGTAATATTTTAGATATTCGAGGTTTTTTGTGATTGCAAATGAATTTTTGGATTGCTTTTTCTATTTGCATGAAGAATGCTTTTGGAATTTTGATAGGGATTGCATTAAATGTGTAGATTGCTTTTGGTAAGATTGCCATTTTCACAATATTGATTCTTCCTATCCAGGAACAGGGGATGTTTTTCCACTTTCTAGTGTCTTCTGCAATTTCTCGCTTGAGTGTTTTAAAGTTCTCATTGTAGAGATTCTTTACTTCCTTGGTTAGGTTTATTCCAAGGTACTTTATTTTTTTTGATGCAATTGTGAATGGGAGCAATTCTCTGATTTCATCCTCTGTGTGTTTGTTGTTAGCATATATGAAGGCTACTGATTTCTGTGTATTTATTTTGTATCCTGCTACATGGCTGTAGGTTTTGATCAGCTCTAACAGTTTGCTAGTAGAGTCTTTAGGGTCCTTTATGTATCTGCAAATAATGATAACTTGATCTCTTCCTTTCCAATTTGTATCCCTTTTATGTGTGTCTCTTGCCTTATTGCTATGGCTAAGACTTCCAGAACTATATTAAATAAAAGTGGGCACAGTGGACACCCTTGTCTTGTTCCTGATTTTAGTGGAAAAGCTTCCAGTTTTTCCCCGTTTAGTAATATGTTGGCTGTAGGCTTGTCATAAATAGCTTTTATTATATTGAGATATGTTCCTTCTATTCCCAGTCTCTGTAGGACTTTTATCATGAAGGGATGTTGGATTTTGTCAAATGCTTTCTCTGCGTCCAATGAGTTGATCATGTGATTTTTGTCCTTCAACCCATTTATATAGTTATTACATTTATAGATTTGCGTATGTTGAACCATCCCTGCATCTCTGGGATAAAGCCTACTTGGTCAGGGTGAATGATCTTTTTGATATACTCTTGTATTCTGTTTGCCAATATTTTATTGAGAATTTTTGCATCTATGTTCATGAGGGAGATTGGTCTGTAATTTTCTTTTTTTGTTCTATCTTTGCCTGGTTTTGGTATCAGGGTGATGCTGGCCTCATAGAAGGAGTTTGGTAGAATTCCTTCTTTTTCTATTTCCTGGAAAAGCTTAAGAAGCAATGGTGTTAACTCTTCCTTAAAGGTCTGGTAAAATTCAGCAGTGAATCCATCTGGGCCTGGGCTTTTTTTAGTTGGGAGATTATTGATAACTGTTTGTATCTCCATGTTTGTTATAGGTCTATTTAGGTGATTAATCTCATTTTGATTTAATATAGGTAGGTCATATAAATCAAGGAAATCATCCATTTCTTTCAGATTTTCATAGTTTGTGGAGTATATGCTTTTGTAGTATGTCCCTATGATTTTTTGAATTTCTCTGGAATCTGTTGTGATTTTACCTTGTTCATCTCTGATTTTATTAATTTGTGTCTCTTCTCTCTTTCTTTTGGTCAGATTTGCTAACGGTTTATCAATCTTGTTTATCCTTTCAAAGAACCAACTCTTTGTTTCATTAATTCTTTGGATTGGTTTTTTTTTTTTTTTGTTTCTATTTCATTAATTTCTGCCCTAATCTTTATTATTTCTTCCCGTCTACTGATTTTTGGTTTGCCTTGTTCTTCTTTTTCCAAGGCTTTAAGGTCAAGCATTAGGTCGTTTACCTGTGACCTTTCTAATTTCTTAATATAGGCACTTAAGGCTATAAATTTACCTCTTAGAACTGCCTTCATTGTGTCCCAGAGATCTTGATATGTTATGTTCTCATTATTTGACTCTATAAATTTTTGGATTTCCTTCTTGATTTCTTCATTGACCCATATATCATTAAGTAGTGTATTGTTTATTTTCCATGATTTTGTGTATGCTCTATAGCCTTTCTTGGTATTGATTTGTAGTTTAATTCCATTGTGGTCACATAGAATACAAGGAATTATTTCAATTTTCCTGAATTTGTTAAGATTTGCTTTGTGTCCTAATATATGGTCTATTTTAGAGAATGTTCCATGTGCTGCTGAAAAGAATGTATATTCTGCAGCCTTTGGATGAAATGTCCTGTATATATCTGTTAAACACCATCTTCCAACCTTTCACCCTAAGATAATGTCTATCCTTTGTAGAAAGGTATGTTTCTTGGAGACAACAAATTGTAGGATCCTGCTTTTTAACCCAGTCTGCAAACCTATGTCTTTTTTGGGGGGCATTGAGGCCGTTGATATTAAGAGATATTATTGAAAGGTGTGTATTTATATTTGCCATTTTTTTTTTTTTTTTGTGGTTCCGGTTCTACCTGTGCTCTTTTAACAAGTATTTGAGTATTGCTTGTTTTTTCTAGGTTCCTTATATGTGTGGTTTTCCTTTTCTTCATCATGGAGGATTCTATCAAGTATTTTCTGTAGAGCTGGTTTTGTCTTCAAATACTCCTTTAACCTGCTTTTGTCATGGAATGTCCTTATTTCTCCGTCTATTTGAATGGATAACTTTGCAGGATAAAGTAACCTTGGTTGACTTGGTTTTCAGAACTTGGGATATATTACTCCAAGCCCTTCTGGCTTTAAAAGTTTGTGTTGAATAATCTGCTGTAATCCTGATGGGCTTACTTTTGTAGGTAACTTGATTTTTCTCTCTAACTGCTTTCAATATTTTGTCTTTGGTGTGTGTATTTGGAAGTTTGATTATAATATGGCGAGGAGAGGTTCTTTCCAGGTTTTGTCTGGCTGGGGTTCTGAAGGCTTCCTGTATCTGTATTGGCACCTCTTTCCCAATTTGGGGGAAATTTTCTTCTATGATTTTGTTGAAGACACCTACTATGCCTTTGGAGTGGAATTCTTCTCCTTCTACTATGCCCTGAATTCTTATATTTGATCTTTTCATAGTGTCCCGTATATCTTGAAATTCCCACTCATACTTTTCTATAAGTTTGTCTTTCTCTTTGTTGGCCTGTATTACATCTGCCACCTGGTCTTCTACCTTAGATATTCTATCCTCTCCTTCATCCATTCTACTGGTGAGATTTTCTAGAGTTTTTTAGTTCATTTACTGTGTTCTTCATTGCTAGTAATTCTGACTGGTTTTTCTTTATTATTTCTATTTCCTTATTTATGTCTTGTATTGCCTTCTTTATTTCATGAAATTGGTGGCCTGCATCTTCTTTGATTCCTTTGATTTCCTCTTTAAGTTCCTCTTTGACTCCTTTGATTTGTTTTCTGAATTTTTTGAACATATTTACAATCATTCTTTTGAATTCTTTTTCAGGCATTTCCTCTAACTTGTTCTCACTGGAGGTCATTTCTGATGCATTAATACTTTTGGGTGGATTTATATCGTCTTCCTTTTTAGTGTTTCTTGTGTTATAATGTATATATTTTTGCATCTTGGATTAAGTTAATGCTTAGATTTTCCAGCTAGCTGGGTATTCTTAGCTGTATCAATTGGTTTGATGTTATATATTTTCAGGGTAGGAGCTTGAGGTGTTAGATGTGGCTCTTAAGACTCTGAGAGAATCTACAAAGGTACTCCTAGCGGTTGAGTTTCCCTGCTATGGAGGTATTCAAGTAGGCTGAGTGGAATAAAATACAGGTAGATTCTAAAGGTTAACTAAATACTGTACACATTCAGTCAAAAACAGCCCCAAGTATGTATGCCAGAGTAGTTATTATAACAACCAGATCCTCTATCAACATAGAGGTTAAGATTTCTGGTCTGTTGAGGGATCCAAGTCAGCTTGTGACCAAGTGAGTCCCTTCCCTGGTGCAAACCCAGTTGCCTTGGATGAGTTTGGTCTCAGTCAAGTTGCTGCCTGGGTCGTCAGGCTGCTGTTGTGATTTCTGGAGCTGGGCACTGGCTTTTCCTGTGGGGCAAACCGAGCCTGTCCGCTGTGGCCCTGCAGAACAGCTCTCCCACTGGGTGTGTCAGCATCTGAAGCTTCTGCTGCTGGGTCGGCTGTTGCTGCCGCTCCTGGGTCTGCTGCTGCTGGGGCCACTCTTACTGGTGCCAGAGCTGCTGATGTTGCTGCCGAACTCTGCTCCTGCTTGGGTCCCGCTGTTGGCTCAGGTTGGCATGGCTGGTCCCGGGCCGCTGCTCTGTTTGCCGGAGCTGGGCTCAGGCAGTGGGGGAGGGGAGGGAGCTGCAGCTGCTCCGGTTCTCTCGCTGCTCCATGTGTTCTTCTACCTCGAGGTCTGCTCCTCCGTTGCTCACTGCCGCTGTCCCTTCACGTTTCCTGAGCTGCGGAGAGCGCGGTGTGAGGGGAAGCTCCCATACCTGGCTTTTCTTGTGGCTGGAGCTGAGCTTGGCGGCTTTCTGGTGTGCCGCTGCTGCAGCCCGTGGCAGTTGGCAGAGCTGCCGGAGCCCCTTTTGCCGGCCTGTGCGGGTCTGGATGCTCTGGATCTCTCCTACTTCTCCGCTGCTGCTTCAATTTCCTATACACCTCACTTTTTAGTGAAAGTGTGTATTTAGCTGAGTTTTATTTGGTCTTCCCCCCCCCCCCCCCCCCGGGCTGCTTTGGCGTGGTACCTACCCGGCCATATTAACTGGAAGTCTCAATCAGACATTTTTGCCAAGAGTTTCTGGTGCCAGGGCAAACCAGCTGCCACTTCCTGGTTCTCCTTGAGCCTCAATCCCTAATTGAAACTTACTCAGAAAGCTAGCTTTTTCCCTACCCTCCTTCAATATTGCCACAGTCTAGGCATAGCGAGGAACTTTGTTAGCTAAGTGTTGACAAGTATACTTTTGAGAGCTGTTTTCAGCTGTCAGCTAGAGTACAGATTTGTAATCACATGTTTCTAATGAAAATAATCAAGGACTGCTGTATAAATTCTTTTCCATATACTACTTTTTAATACAAAAGTACATATTTTAAAATATTTTAGTTTTATTTATTCACTAGAGAGAGTGAGTGAGAATGGGTGCACCAGGTCTTCTAGTCACTACAAACAAATTCCAGATACATGTGCCACCATGTGCATTTAGCTTATGTGGGTTCTGGGGAATTGAACCTAGGTCCTTTGATTTCGTAGACAAGCGCTTTAACCATTAAGCCACTTCTCCAGCCCAAGGTGCATCTTTCACTTAAAAACCTTTCTAAAATGACCGAGAAATCCCACCATTTGTTTAACTTCAGTGAAGTTAGGTTTGAAGGTATACCCTGCTGTGGGTGAACTTTAGGACATGTGTGGGTTGAGTCTGTCTCTGTATCTGAATGCTGTTCTGATGCATCTGATAACCTTGGGCTGGAGTTAAGATGTTAGAACTAGAAGCACAGCAATGAGATGATGGTGTTTTCTGATGCCTGGCTAACCAGAGTGCCTTAGACCATTTAAAATTATTTTTATTAATAACTTCCATAACTATAGATAATAAGCCATGATAATTCTCTTTCTCTCACTTTCTTGTTTTCAACTCACTCTTATCATATCCCCTTTCTCTCTTCATTAATTTCTCTTTCATTTTAATATCATCATCTTTTCCTCCTATTATGATGCTCTTACGTAGGTAGTGCCAGGCACTGTGAGGCCATAGATATCTGGGCCATTTTGGGACTGGAAGAGTGCATTGTAAGGAGTCTTACCCTTCCTTTGGCTCTTACATTCTTTCTGCCACCTCTTCTGCAGTGGACCCTGAGTCTTGGAAAGTGTGATAGGGATGTTTCACTGCTGAGCACTCCTTTGTCTCTTCTTCTCAGCACTTTCGTGCTTTTTGAGTCATCCCAAGGTTACCTCCATCTGTAAAGAGAAGCATCTGTAACCAAAAGTGAGAGTAGCATTAATATATGGGTATGAACATTAAGAGAAGTGCTTTCTGGGAAGTTTGGTGAGTATAATATATGCATTTAGCCAAACAACAATAGGCATTACTCCCTTAGGGCTCATGATCAGTTTTAGTCTTGAAGACATGCTAAGTTGGTGACTCTAGGTGGATGTTGCAGTGAGCTTCGATATGGCTGGGATGAACCACCAGACCAGACACAGTTTATAACAGGAAAGGTTTATTTGAAGCTTACAGATTCAGGGAAAGTTCCATAATGGCGGAAGAAACTGCTCCCCTTTGTATAGATCCATGCACTCTGCATACCTTTAGGCTGGAATTCCAAATCCACCCCAAAACACACCTTAGGGCTGAATGCTAGGGTTTGCCCACAATGATACTTCCCTCACCAGGGGGCTAGAGATCTAAAGCTTTAAGAAATTCCTGAATCTATTGGGGGATATCCATTCAGCTTACCACAATGGGGTACTCTTACCAAATATTTTTATGTCAAGATATAATTACCTATTAATAAAGCATACATTTGTAAAGAGGAGTTAAGTAGTTCTTATGAACTTTAAACTTTGGTTTATGTTTGTTTCATCACTCTCTATATGAAAATACCAGAAAGTATTAACTGCTTTCATATTGTTGCAGTCGGGTTCATATTGCTGGTAGAAATCACCTGACCAAGAGCAGCTTGTGGGAAAAAGAGATTTATTTTGGCTTACAGGCTCGAGGGGAAGCTCCACGATGGCAGGGGGAAATGATGGCATGAACAGATGGCCAACATATGAACAATGGCCAACATAAGGTGGACACTAGCAACAGGAGAGTGTGCCAAACACTGACATAGGGAAACTGGCTATAACACACATAAGCCCACCCCCAACAATACACTCCCTCCAGGAGGCGTTAACCCCCAAATCTCCATCAGCTGGGAACCTAGAATTCAGAACACCTGTTTATGGGGGACAACTCAATCAAACCATCACATTCTGCCACTGGTCCCCATAAACTGATAACCATACATGATGTAAAATGCAATGCATTCATTTAACTTTAAAAGTCCCCATGGTTTTTATCAGTTCCATTGATGTTCATACAGCCCCATAGTCCAAGGTCGTTTAACTGAACCATAAAACCAAAAAATTCCCCCCAAAGCCCCCACAATGGCACAGAATAAGCATTCATACTGCAAAATGTGGCATTGGGCATAGCAAAGAAATATTCAACCAATACAAGATTTAAAACAACAAGGGCAAACATCAAACTCTGTAGCTTCAAGTCCAACAACTCTAGCCAGTGACAAATCTCCAAGTCCAATAATTCTAACCAGCAACAAATCTCTGGCATTCCAATTTCACCCCTCCAGCTAGGCTACTCACAGTCCTGGAAAACTTCATGAGGGCCAGAAGCTTTCCTTAGCAGCCATCTTGTGGTTCCAGCATCTCCACTGGGTTTCTATTGCAATCCATGGTTCATCCTCATGGCCCCATGGGGTCTCCATGCAGGCATCCAGCAAACCTACTTCACACTGCCCATAGTCATTTCCAAAACACAAGACCATGTTACAAACTCAACGACCCTCTTTCCAGCATTTTTTACTCTACAAGACCAGGTAAGGTGCCAGTATGTTAATCCAGGGGGAATAAAGCAGACTTTGAAGAACAGGACTCCTTGAGCACCCAAGCCCCTTCAAAAGAATCTACATTCTTCTTGTTGCCTCATTGCAGATCAGCTAGCCCAGTCTCAAACGTTGTCATCTCTCAATTGCAGCTGAATGGGCAGCAGTTCACCCAAAGATTTTTCTTTCTGAACCATATCCCTCTGCTCATACCAGTTCATTTCTACACAAAGCAATCCTGTACAACTTCTCAGGACTCAGGCATAATAGCAAACCTTGCACAAATTGCTAGCCCAGTTCAAGCAAAGCTTTTTCTCACCCTCATCGGCCAAACCTCACAGTCCATAGTTCTTACTGCATTCAGGTCTTTCAGCTCTGACCAGAATAGTCCATCAAGCTGTACTTACAGTACTGCAAGGCATCTCTTACTTAGGCCAAGGTTGCAAATCCTTCTACATTCCTCTTGAAAATTGGCTCCAAAAGGCCAAAGCCACACAGTCAGGTGTCTAACAACAACCCCACACCTGGTACCACTTTACTGTTGCAGTCAGGTTTACATTGTTGGTTGAAATCACCTGACCAAGAGCAGCTTGTGGGAAAAAGAGATTTATTTTGGCAGAGGAAAATGATGGCATGAGCAGAGGGTGGATATCACCCCCTGGCCAACATAAGGTGGACAATAGCAACAGGAGTGTGTGACAAACACTGGCATGGGGAAACTGGCTATAACATCCATAAGTCCGCCCCCAATAATCTTGTGTGTATATGTGAAACCTGTGTGCTTGCCTCACTGTACATCTAGGTTACTTGGGACCTGGAGAGCCAAACATGAGTCCTTAAGCTTTGTAGGCAAGCATCTTAACTGCTAACCCTTCTCTCCAGCCCTGCCATTTGTTTTTAACTTTATTTTCGATATTATCAGCTAATTAAGTCACTTTGGCAAGTTGATTATCCTGGCTGGGGTTTAAATCCTTGAGTCTCCTTTGAATGATAGTTCTTCAAGGCCACCATTTTCTTACCTTCAAAAAGTAAACTTCTGTGTGGGTCTGAGATGTGGGTCAATGACAGATATTAGATATTACTAAACTTCTACAAAGATGCCTGCTACATGGAGTGAGAAAGCAAGCATCCATAGAGAGGCAGAAATGAGTTGATTGATGTGCCACTATCCACTCTGTAATATAAAATTAAAAATTAATATTTATGGCAAATCATACATATATATTTGTCATAATATTCTTCTTAGATTTGTGAATGATTTTATCATAAAATGTATTCTATTTTGAAATACATGGATACATGATCACATGCCTAAAATCTTAGCACATGTGTGGTGGTAGGAGGATTAGGAGTTCAAGCTTTAGCAAGTTTGAGGCCAGCTTGCACTACATGAGACCTTGTCTCAAGAAAAATAAAAAGTTCTACAGCATGGTAACACATGCCTGTTACTTGTAATCTTAGCCATCAGGAGGCAAAGGTAGGATCACCCTAGTCTACATAGTGAGTTCCAAGACAGCCTGGGCTGCATAGTAGGGTCAAAACCAAACCAAAAGGGATGAGAAACTAAAAACTTGCAGAAAGATGAACAACAACAACAACAGAAAATTCCAACATGATGTCAGTGGCCTACTTGCAGTATAATAGTTTACGTTTTGTAGCTGTTTTATTTACTGATGTCCTACTAGTTTCATTTGGTTTCCCCTATTGTTTTTTAGTTACTATGATTATTTTTAAGTAACAGTGGTTTATGCAAAGTAGTATAAAAACTGTTGCATGCACACCTATTGTCTGTGTCTTCCCTGTATATGTGAATGAAATGCATGCTGTTATGTGACTTTTGGGTCTTTACAAACATACTTGAGGGCAAAAATAAAAATTTAAAGAGGAAAAATAAGTTGCCGTAATTGTTAAAGCTTATAATTATGTTTGTGCTTATATAATTTTAATGACTGACATCATACCCTAAAGGAATCTCATGTGGCATTTATTTAAACTGTTCAGTTTTAATAAGTGCATTTGTATGTTTGATACAGGACAAATGCGTGCGTGCGTGTGTGTGTATGTGTGGGTAATAAAGTATTTATTTGTACTCAATCCCATTCAGGTCTCACCACTTAAATTTATGGTTTCCTATATTGAATACATCTCTCATACTAGCACAAAGGGGTTTCTTAGAAATATTTTCCTACAATTTTGTTTATTTTGACTCACTACTAAAACCTAAGTGCCCATATTGAGATGTTGAGCTGATATATATCTTTAGCATAGGGATTGTGGTCTCCATGCTAACTGTGATGTAGGTAATACTTGTCTGTTTTGACTCTTTTTTTTTAGAAAATGTAGAGGACAGTACTGATGAGGAAGCACCCTTACAAAGTCCAGGATCAGAAGGAAGGTAAGAGAGCCTCTAGAGATGGAACAGCTTGGAATTGTTTTTTTGAGGCTTTTAAAGCTCTCATTTTGTTGCATTAAACATTTACCATAAAACAATTCTGAATTTTATGGTTGAAATGATAGCACTAGAAATGGTAATATTGAGGCAAAGCTAAGTCATGCATAATTGCCACAAATTTTTAAATGAAAATATGGGAATATTTAAGAAAGAAAAAGGATTAATTTTTTAATAAATTCATCTTGATTTTTGGAAATGTTATTTTTCTGTGTTTTTCATAAACATGGCTTTTTCATAGTTGCAGATATACAGGACATACAGTGTTATAAAATAAGTCTGCATGTTTTCTGATGTTTAATTTCTTATTTGAATTTAGCACACTGTCTTCAGACCTTATGAAGCTTTGTGGTGAAGTAAAACCTAAGAATAAGGTAAGAAAAGCTATTATTTCCAGGTAAATAATTGATTTTTCTGTTGTTTCTTATGTTCACTGTTAAACTCATAGAATTCAGATTGATCTCTCAGTGGAGTCATAAGTAGACATGCATTTACTCAGATTCTCTCATTTGTAAGAAATTTAAGGTTTTTTTGTTATATTTTCCTGTGATACTTGAAAAAAATTTTTGAAAATTTTGTTGAAATTTAAACATTATTCTTATACTGTTTCTACTTGACAAAATACAATATGGAGGCTTATTCTTAAATCGTTGGTTAGTTAAATAGTAGACCTAAAGTGCCAAGGTGAGTCATTTAGATTGGTGGGTATTTTGAAATTTTAGCACTCTAGTATGTTAAGTGTTTGTTTATTTTGCTTAGTGTCTTGAGATGGTTTGAATATTAAGCTGACCCCTAATAATCAAGTGTTAAAAACTCATTATGATGTAATGTTTACTTTCAGGATTTTAAAACTACAAATGGTACATGCTGTGTATAGGAAACACATGTTACTTTTGTGATTGTATGTGGTTTATTTGATATGAGATAATTAACTAATGATCTTAATATATTTAGAGGCAAAAGAGTTATTGTAGTTCTTAATAAATGTTGGTTGAATTAATGTATAGAATTCCAACCTGGAAAGGAGTATTTGTTCAAATTGATTGGATAGATTTAAAACCCACAGTAGTTAATTGGTTGATATAAATGAATTAATTTGGCTAGATATAAAATAATGAGTGAGAAGGTAAGTCATGAGTCGTTATGATTACTGAGAGATTAATCGTGCCCCACTTAAACAGGCACCATCAGGTGGTGATAATTTTTTGTCATGTAAGAATATGAGCCAAGGTTCTCAGAGCCTCCAGTATGTTTTTTTATGAAAACATAGTATGGTTTTTTATGAAAAATAATTTTGTACTTAAACTGGAATGCTAGTAGAATAATCTCCCTATATTTTATAGATGAGCTTTGAGCTAATGGCTTGGCAGCATATACTTTAAATTTCATTGATAGTAAAACTTAAAACATCCTGATATGGTTTGGATCTTGCCTAACCACAGAATCTCTTATGGTAACTTTCAAGGCCCAGACCTGTCATAAGCCCAGTGGGTCATGCCCTTGTGAAATGCCAGAGAGTCTGGATTGATAGCCTAAAAATCACCTGAAGAGCCATTATGGTTAGGAATCCCCAAGTGCAAGTTTCTCTCTGCCCTGAAACCCTGACTTTGGGTGGAGCAGGGGAGTGAGTGTGGCTCTAGAGCGCTCTCTTTCTAAGACGGCTTTGAAGTGCTGCCTGCTGTTTCCACGCCACGCAGATGCTGAAAAGATTTGACAGAACTTCTCTTCCAGTCTTTGAAAACACAAAGTTAATTCCATAATTTTAGATAGGTATATGTAAATACTGTGTTAGTTCAGGGAATAGGAAGTTGAATAAAATAAAGTGCCTGTCCTCTGGAGGGTGTTCATTTAGTAAAACACATGCCAAGTTAATGCCTTAGTGGATAGTAACATTCTAACTCAGAGCTGTCACAGTGTGTTCACTTGGATTTCAAAAGGAATGAAAAAAATGAATTTGGATTGCAGAAAAACAACTATTTTTACCTGCCTCCCTCACGAAAGATGGTGATGAATTATCCAATGGGCTAAGTAAACATGCATGTAGTGCATCTGTAGGGAAGAGTCTCAAAAATCAAAGTTAAAATTTTATATTAAAAAAACATTTAAGCATGAGATAAGTCAGAATTTAGTTGAGCTTCTCTTATAGATTTTGGTTTAATTTCTTCCTGATTTCTTCACTTTTTCTTCCCCTTTCCTCCCTCTCTCCTTCTCTCCTTTCTTCCCTCCCTTCCTTCTCTTTTTCTTCATTCTTTCTCATTTATTTCTTTTCTTTCTTTTGAAAGGCAATCACTTGTTGAGAGAGCTGGCCACTTAGCAGGACAGCACAGTGACTTTGGAAGCAAGGCCACATGGCTTTGGATCCAGCTTGGTCTCTCCTGTTTGTATGACAATGGGCAGATTGTTTGGCATCATTGTCTTCCAGTGTCCTCATTTGTGATTGAACTTGCCTATCCACAGCTAATGTAGGGTTTAGAATTATGTCTGGCCCATAACTACAATTCAAGTGTTGGCTCCCACTGCAGCCTTGAAAGATCTTACCTAGCTATAGCTCTGGCTTGTCACCATCTCACCTTTCTGTTTGGCACACACGCAAAGGAAGACACGCTAAATGTTTTTACCTGTTTCAAACTAATATAAATCTCT